>NC_047582.1:8537500-9258750 GCF_011004845.1 Esox lucius
CCGCTTCCCGTGCATTGCCCCCACTCCCCTCCCCTGCCTACGCCCCCCTTCTCTTTTCCTCATAGTAGTCTGGTGATTGACACTTACAGATTGCCCTGCGGTGAAGGCTGTGTGTGTGCGTGTGTGTGCGTGTGTGTGTGTGTAAGTGAGTGACCCCCTCTCTCTCATCTCCCGCCGACACCGTTTTGTCATCTAATTACTGTGAATCCCTGGCCTGCTCCAGAGCACTGCATTTATAATGGGCCTGCCAGGCTGGCAGGCTCCCTCAGCGCGCGCACACACACACACACACACACCATGCCTGCCTGATGCCTTTCTAAAGCCCATGTTGTGCTGTCTGTACAGGGCTTCTAGTGGAGGAAGCATGGCGGTGTCCCACTGGAATGAACAGGCTGAATTCTGAATGAGCAGAGAAAAACTGCATCTCAACTCCTCAAACCCCTGCATCCCTTTACCCTGTCTGTCTGTCTGCAGTAACATCTCAAACCCCGCCACCACTATATTTTCTCTGTATGTCTGTCTGCCTGCAGTAACACCTCAAACCCCGCCACCACTTTACTCTGTCCGGGAACAGAGTACAGACTCCATGGTTCAGTTTCTCCCAGTCATATTGAGCTCCCCTGCCGTTCAGCCTCTCACAGCTACAAGTCAGCAGAGCATAGTTGAGGGAGGGGGGGGGGGACTAAAGAGTAAGGTTTAACCCTGTACTGCATAGTTAACATAAGGCCCAATCAATATTGGTTATTTATGCGTGGATTATTAAATTCTGTTCAGTTTTCTATAATATTATGAAAGGTATAATATCTGTTACAAAAATTTCAGTATGGCCGGAGTTATTTTGTTTTGTACACTCAAGAAAACCTAATTTCAAATAATGTGAAGGAATGAAGATAATAACTAAATAATTTAAACTTCTAGTTTCTATATAATATTGTGGCACATAAGGCAAAACATTCTAAAATAACACAAATATTTCCCAAATGTTCTTACATTTATTTGAGGCCATTTTAAGTGAGAAACATACGTGAGAAAAGTGAGATCAACCATAATTTGATCCATGAGAGTGAGAGAGGGAGATGGGGGTACAGAAAATGGGAAGGAGAACCAACCAACACGCACATTACAACCTGCCTGTTAAAGTTGGCCTTTCAGTGATCAATGACAACACCCTTTGATTATTCAGAGATGAGAAGGGGTGACATATGTCACAACAGCTCTGTTACACACACACACACACGGCCAGAAGGGAGAAGTGTCCTGCCCCTGAGCCCTCCGCTAGCCCCAGGGCGTGGCTTGGATTACTATGGAGTCATTACCATGTCAGCAGTTAGGAGACATATTAGTCCCCAGAGCCTAATAGAGTGGGAGAGAGAAGGGAAAGAAACAGAGAAAGCAGGAGAGAGAGAAGGTAAAGAGAAAAGCTCAGGGCCAGAAAGATGAACAGAGGGAAACAAAGAAGAGAAAAGCGGGAAGCGAAGAGGGAGACCAATGGAGAGGAAAAAGAGAGGAGGGATGGAAATGGAATAGGGAGAGAAAATAAAGGAGGGAGGGGGAGTGGCCAAGCTAATGGTCCTGGTCAGGAGAGATAGCAGTCAATCAATCATGTTTAAACAAAAGCAGTGGGCCCAGGAGAACTCTTAACAAGTGCTTATTTAATTAAAAGTCCCTTTGCTCATATTTATGGGCTAAACCTCTTTAAAATATGAACCTTCCACCTAGTCCACAGAGGGTTAGGGCAGGGGAGACAGGAGGGTCGGTCAGGCAGGTGCTGAGGTTTGGAGTGAGGCAGGTGAGCGGGTCGGCCAGAGAGGTGCTGAGGGCTGGGCTATAGGTTGCTGAGGCCTGGGCTTTAACTTCAGATTAAAGATATACTTTTACCCTGACCTTGTCTAAATGCATTGTATATGACTTAAAAAATAAGGGAAACGGTACAAGTCAAGATATGAGTCAATATATAATCTGGGATGCCAAGAGTGACTAGCTGGATTGTAAATTGCATCATCCGCTGTTAAATAAATGTTGAAATAATTTGTTTTGTTGTGGTTTCGGAACCTTTTTTTAATTGATATTAAACTGTCGTGTCGATCCAACTATCCCCACTTGGTAGTGAATCAACAATGCACCGTGGTGTTGCTCAGGAAGGGTGGTCTCGGTCCTGTTCCACTGTGGTTCTTTTTTTCCCCAAAGCTTTCTAGAGAAAAAGCAGTTTGTTCCCTAAAGATCCAGAAGTTTCTGTGAGTGTCTGGTCTCAGGAGAATATGTTTCACATTCATGTTTGACAGAAGATGACTTTATGTGAGGGTACAGTGGCATTCATAACACATAACTTTTGGTCAACCCGTTTAATGAACCTTAACAAAACGTCACACAAATCAAACGTCATGGTCACCGTATTCCCCTGAGACCAAGTTGACTTGGCGTGTGTGGCTCAGGCTTCATGCATGTATTCATTCTCAATACTACTTTTGCAAAATAGGCAAGTTGGAGCTCTTTCCCCCTTTACTTTTTTTTGCTTACCAGCTGCTCAATTCTTCCCTTCACGTTACGGTCACACTGTTGTGATTTGACTTGTCCGCATCATAATCCGGAACGTCTAATATTGATAAAAGCTTAAAATGAATACTCTTAACAAACATATCAGAATGTGCATCCTATATGGCCTAAGCCAAGCAGGCCATTGAAAGAAGGCATATTATACAATACTGTAAGGTATTGTGTGTTTATGAGTGCATTCAGTACATATTTGGGTGACGGCGACTATACCAGCGATATAGGCCTGCTCAATACAAACCCCCAACAACACACACACACACAGACACACCTGCATGTTGAAAGACCAAACCATTCATAAAAATGGCCTATGGGACACACAGGTTATGTTCAGAAATAATAAGGATTTACTACAACAGTGTTTCTACAATAAACAATATTACCTGTTTTGTCACACAACCCAGTGTCAAGAGCACAGAAAGACAAATTAACAAAACAACATGGCGAACATTTCGGTGATATCGAAAGCCACAGCGGGGCTCCATAGGTGGTAATTCTGACACGTTTTCCCAGGCTGGGCTGCGTTCACATCTGGCACTACATCACAGCACGTAAACCAGCACAGCACTGTTCCCTGGCTAATTGGCCAACATCTATGGTGTGTTTTCACCACACACACACACACACACACACAGATACACACGTACAGAGGGGAGAACAAATATTTGATACACTGCCAATTTTGCAGGTTTTCCCACTTACAAAGCATGTAGAAGTCTGTAATTTTTATCATAGGTACTCTTCAACTGTGAGAATCACATTGTATGATTTTTAAGTAATTAATTTGCATTTTATTGCATGACATAAGTATTTGATACATCAGAAAAGCAGAACTTAATATTTGGTACAGAAACCTTTGTTTGCAATTACAGATATCATACATTTCCTGTAGTTCTTGACCAGGTTTTCACACACTGCACTAGGGATTTTGGCCCACTCATCCATACAGACCTTCTCCAGATCATTCAGGTTTTGGGGCTGTCGCTGGGCAATACAGACTTTCAGCTCCCTCCAAAGATTTTCTATTGGGTTCAGGTCTGGAGACTTGCTAGGCCACTGCAGGACCTTGAGATTCTTCTTACGGAGCCACTCCTTAGTTGCCCTGGCTAGCCATGACCCATCTTCAATGCTCTTACTGAGGGAAGGAGGTTGTTGGGCAATACCTGGCCCAATCCATCCTCCACTCAATACAGTGCAGTTGTCCTGTCCCCTTTGCAAAAAAGCATCCCCAAAGAATGATGTTTCCACCTCCATGCTTCACGGTTGGGATGGTGTTCTTGGGGTTGTACTCATCCTTCTTCTTCCTCCAAACACAGCGAGTGGAGTTTAGACCAAAAAGCTCTATTTTTGTCTCATCAGACCACATGACCTTCTCCCATTCCTCCTCTGGATCATCCAGATGGTCATTGGCAAACTTCAGACGGGCCTGGACATGCTCTGGCTTGAGCAGGGGGACATTGCGTGCGCTACATGATTTTAATCCATGACGGCGTAGTGTGTTATTAATGGTTTTCTTTGAGATTGTGGTCTCAGCTCTCTTCAGGTCATTGACCAGGTCCTGCCATGTAGTTCTGTGCTGATCCCTCACCTTCCTCGTGATCACTGATGCCCCATGAGGTGAGATCTTGCTTGGAGCCCTAGACCGAGGGAGATTGACCGTAAACTTGAACTTCTTCCATTTTCTAATAATTACAACAGTTGTTGCCTTCTCACCAAGCTGCTTGCCTATTGTCCTGTAGCCCATCCCAGCCTTGTGCAGGTCTACAATTTTATCCCTGATGTCCTTACACAGCTCTCTGGTCTTGGCCATTGTGCAGAGGTTGGCGTCTGTTTGATTGAATGTGTGGACAGGTGTCTTTTATACAGGTAACGAGTTCAAACAGGTGCAGTTAATACAAGTAATGTGCGGAGAACAGGAGGGCTTCTTAAAGAAAAACGAACAGGTCTTGCTTTGTAAGTAGGAAAACCTTCAAAATCGGTAGTGTATCAAATACTTGTTCTCCCCACTGTATGTATATGTGTACATACATGTGCTTGTGGCTAATGCTTTTTTTAGGGGAGTAAGGGTTTTGGTTATTTTAGGGTTAATCCACAGGGGCTGTGTCATCATCCACAGGGACTGAGAGATCGTCCATGTGGTCAAATCAGGTCAGGATCATAACAGATGGAGAGGAGTGTTTTTTTTTCTCTCCATTTTTCGTTTGTGTGAGTCAAGATACATAGTGATGTTAACACAAGAGTATCCATCAACATATTTTTTTTTAGAATATAGGAAAGGGAGAGTTTTATTTCAGGCCTATCTTTTTGATTCTGTGTCAAGCTATGAAGTAAAGGACAGTTAGAATTTTACTGGGGGGACCCCTCTCTTCATAAAATGAACTAACAAATCATTATTACAAACACAAATTGCTGTAGCAACAATGTGTTTTTAAATATGTATATACATTTTACCGCGGGAGCATGGTTTTGTGGCATGGCCCAGAAGCAACCACTGTGGACCAGCTCACCCTCCTGCACATCTCATTAATCTACAGTTGGAACCAGCAGCAGACAATGGTCAGCTAGTGGAAAATCTGATGCATATGGTTTAATTCTACAGTATACATTATACCAATAAGAACCACATTCTCAGGTGAACCACATAGAGAAATATACATCGTAGTCTTGAGACTCTTATCACACCCCAGAATCGTCCCAAAGGGAAGATTCCAAATTAGAATTCTTGTTTGAAAACTATCTGCTGATATTTTAAATTTTTAACAAATGAACGCTTTTAAAACAAGTTCATTGGATTCCAGGCGGCCAAATCAGTATGGTGTGCATACTGATGTGAAAACAACCATCTATATTGTTATGACAAAGTATATTTTTTGTTCAAATGTCCTCGAAGTACACACTTAGATTAAATACTTTCGTCCTTCTACAACCTTTAATCAAAGGCTTTTTCCACTGCCATGTCTGCTATATTCCTGCCAAGAATTGGGCAATTTTTTCAGGCCTTTTGGGGGAGTTATGAGAGGTTATCGGACTGGAAATTTCAGCTGAATCTGTCGACACTTGCATGTTGCCATGGCTACCTGATCCACATGGGTTTGAGCTAGAACTGCTATCTTTTCCAAGTTGAACATGGTTCATTTTTAACTGTGCAATTTCTTACAACTCTCACTCTATTCCACATGTAGCTTTGATCGCAACTTCAGGTGCTATTGTATTTAATCTGTAGTTGCAAAGGGTTCAATAGCATGACAGAAAAGTTAATTACATTAAATCTCGACAAACACACTTTTCTCATTTCACTTTTCTGTCAGACTAACCTTATGCAACTACAGGTTAGATAGAATTGTTACTATAGTTGCAAAAAATCCAACTATCAAATATCCAGACTCCTCTACCTCACATTACATAAGAACTTCGTTTAAATCATAGTTTTTAATCATAACCATATTTAACTGAGCTCCCAATTCATTTCAGTGGGAAAGTAAGGTCCACAGAGTTACAAGGGACCTTTCGGCACCTATCTCAGAAATCGGCTGAATTCACATGGTTTTAAATGAGAAACACAGGAACAGGGGTGGTGCTCTCCAGCCCATCAGACATGAAAGGTCACTTGCATGGGAAACGGCCAGTCAGTTAGCATTGCGGTCAGCACTGGTGGCATTTCAATCAGTTGGAGACCTTGAAGTAGTTGTTTCTCTTGGTCTGAAAGGGCAGCGTCTCTTGTGGGGCATTAGTAACGGTGCTTTGTGGGTAACAGCCATCACTGTGCTCACAGGATAACTGCTTTGAGCCCTGTGTGGGGCGTTCTGAGCATAGCTGTTGGCTAGAAGGGATAAAGCTCATGTAGTGACTCTAGTTGTAAAAGTTGCACTGTCGAGCCACAGAAGTACACAGAAGTTGTATAGGTTTAATGTGTCATCCATGTTAGCGCTCTCTCTCTTTGCTGTGTTTACATGTTGCATGGGGTTTCCCTTCCCTCTGCGCCATTGGACCCGCAGTGCAACCTAATTGGATGTCAGTGAGCAGGACTGGGCCAGTCCTCTCTTTTCAGGATAATATAAGTTACATATGTAACTAGGGTTCTACGAAACCCTGGATGACCATCAGTATGGCTTTCAGCGTTGATGTTATCCCTCGCGCATCGTGCAAGTCGAATAATTATAACAACAAAGTCACGATGTGACCACGTAGGCTAGCGTGCTGTCAAGTATAAAACTGTGCGTCAGCCTAAAATCAGTCTTATAGGATCTTCTTGCACAAAGATTAGGACTGACATTACTGACGCTCATCCAGGAATTCGTAGAACCATACTTACATACGTAACTTTCGTTCTGCTTCATACCTTCCTGACTGTCAGTATGGCTTTCAGCATGGGTGATTAATACCAAAAAGGTCATGGAGAATCATAACACACCATTGATGCTGTAGAATCTGGAGAACGTGCATGGAGCTGACCAAGAAGCCGCAGCGCATATCTCATTGAGGTGTACTCCTCTCAGGGCTGCCCAGGATGTAGCCATTCCCCTTGTTGAGTGGCTTCACACTCCAGCAGAGCCAGTCTCCCCGGCACCCCGTTAAGCTTGGGAGATGGTGTCCACATTCCGGCGTGAAAGTTTTTGTTCTGTGACAGCTAGACCTTTGTTCTTGCCACTGCAGCATATGAATAATTGGTCCGTCTGTCTAAAACTTGCTGTAGCCTTAATGTAGTACAGCAGCATGTGCACTGGGCACAGGAGGTTAGCCCTCTCCTCCTGTCTTCTTTCAAAGGCTCGAAAGGAGACTCTGTTAAAGCCTGAAGGACTAGGTCCCATGATGGTGCCTTATTGAGTCTGGGAAGGTATAGGCACTGAGCTCCCCGTGAGAATTGACAAAATGAGGTAGTGGGCTCCCACATTGTTGCCATTCCTACGTTCATGATATGCTGAGATCGCAGATGCATATACTTTTAATGTTGAGTCTGAGCATCCCTCATCTAACAGCTGTTGGAGACATTCCAGTATGATGGACGGATGACAGGATACTGGGTCGAGTGCTCTGTCCCTGCACCAGCTAGTAAACAGTTTCCAGTGATGAGCGTAAAGTGCTCTGGTCGATGGCGTTCTTGTGTTATGTAAAGTCTCAAGAACCAAGGGGCCACAGCCAGTTAATAACGGGTTAGGCTTTAATCTCTGGGGACAGGGATGCCATATTCTGCCGCCCAACTGGGGCAGCAGGACCTGTCTGCATGGGGGCGGCCACGGATCCCCACATACAGGCGGTGGATAGTCGAGAACCAACGCTTTCGCCGGCCATCAAGGTGCTACTAGCAGCACTCTGTGGTGTGTCATACTGATTCTGTGTGGCGTCACAGCAATAAGTGGAGTTGGAAGGAATGCATACAGTAGGCCCACGGGCCATGAGTGGGCGAGCACATCCGTACCCAGGGGCTGCTTGCCTCTGCGAGTGAAAACTAGAGGGCACAGTGTGAGGACTGTCGAAGCAAACAAGTCTAAATTGGCTTTCCCGTATCAGTCCCATATCATCCACAGCACCTGAGGGTGTAGTCTCCATTCTCCGGGGGGATAGTTTCTGAAGCGATAGGAAATCTGCCACTATGTTCTCCTTGCCTTGGAGATGAATATCTCATAGGGATGCCAATTGAGGGAAGGCCCAAGTCAGCAGTTGACCAGTTACCGCCAATGATTTCAGGGATTTTGTTCCACCCTGGTGATTGATGTGGAACATTGTGGACGTGTTGTCCGTTCCTATGACATGTTTGCCTCTGAGAAGAGGTGAGAACTGTCTCAGGGCTAGTTACACTGTGTGGAGTTCCTGAACATTGATATGTTCCTTCCTCCACTGTGAGCACCATAAACCACAAACCCTGCACTGTTCACCCTTCAAGTGATGCATATGTTGTCCCCACTACTCGTCTTGATGGAAATAAGCCCAAAGGGACAACTTTCAGCAGAAAACTCCTCTCTCCCCATAGCTACAGGGCGGAGTGGCATGTATTCGTTATCCGCATGGTAATGTCTCGGTCTCTCTTGGGATCCAAGTGCAATCTGTTGAACCACACCTAAAGGGGATGTAGCTTCAATAGACCTAGATGAATTAGGAAGCTAACATGCCCATTTACTGGAGCAGCATTCACGCCTTCACTGCCACCCATCGCTGGAAGCGTCGGGAGAGATGTGCAGTGGATATAAAAAGTCTACACACCCCTGTTAAAATGCCAGGGTTTTGTGATGTAAAAGAATGAGACAAAGATAAATCATGTCAGAACTTTTTCCACTTTTAATGTGACCTGTAATGTGAACAATTCAATGGAAAACTGGAAACTGGAATCTTCAAGGGGGGAAAATGAAAAATAAAAACCTTACAATAACCTGGTTGCATAAGTGTGCACTTTTACATCACGAGAACCTGGCATTTTAACAGGGGTGTGTAGACTTTTTATATCCACAGTAAAATGTTGTCCATAGGTTCTCTGGATGGACAGGCTTTCATGGTTTGAGAGTCAATTGTTATCCTGATGGTGACTCATTGGCTTGGTAGGATTTTTTTATTTATTTTTTGGTCATTTATTGAGATGTGGGTCTGTGTCAAAACTATATGCGCTACTGCGTTTTCTCGAGAAGTTGCACAAATCAGCCAGTCGTTGAGATATGGCAGTATCTTTTTTCCTTGCAGCTGGAGTCGGCTCAGTGTTGCACTGACGCATCTTGTGAAAACTCTATGAGATAACGAAAGGCCAAAAGGTAGGATGGTAAACTGATATGACTGACCACTGTAGGAAAAACAAAGGTACATGGGGTGTTCCGAACACACTGGCACATGAAAATAAGCATCCTGTAAATCCAGACAGAACCATTCCCTTGCAGTTGTGGTCTGAAGAACATCGACCGTTCGCAACATGTGAAAGGGGAGAACTTTCATAAACAAATTCAGATGTCTTAAATCCAGAACTGGATGGAAGCCTCTGTCCTTTTTTGGTACCAGAAAATATGTTGAGTAGAACCCATCGTAATGTACGAGTGGGTCAACGTTCATTATTGCTTCCTTTTCTAGGAGGGCGACAACCTCCTGGGTAAGTGTTTGAGCCTTCAAGAGGTCTCAGACAATGATGGAGGGGGCCAGCGTCAGGACTGCACCCTGTATCCCGTGGAAATGGGTGTTAGAACTCATGGGTCTGACATACGGTTTGCCCAGTAGGTCAGATGTTGCTGGGAAAATGTTCAGAAGGCCGGCCCCAGGCCCTCAGAGTCTTATTCTTAGCATTTGAGGGGTGCTGGTACTGGCCATGCCCCTGTTTTCCCTGGGTATGTTGCTGGTCCTGCGGCCTCCTACACCTCTCAGAGAACAGCAAGGCTCACCATTATGTCTCCTAGATCATTGGGCTAGTGCTGGGGCAGCTGATCTGCCCCGTTGGTATGATAGTGGAAGGGGTGGGTTCATCTGCTGCATGCGCTCCAGGGCACTCCAGTATAACCGGAATGCTGCGAAGTGTCATCGGACATGGGGGCCTGGGCTAGCCAGACTTTCATTGCTGCCAAACACTGGTGTTTTACGCTAAAGTTTAGGCTTCTGGTAATGGTTTTCATCCAATCTAACAAACAGATCCCTGATAAAATTTACAAAAATAAAGCAACAGTACAGGGATGCAAATACTGAAGGTTACCATGCCATTGACTCAGTAGAAAAATGGAGCGCTGAGAATGAGACGTAGCCTGCAGAACCTAAAACAACACAGAATTATCTCAGAATTCTCCCAAATCCTTCTATTAATGGTAGAAAGTTTTGACAAATTACTTATTAAAATGGTTTAGTTGCAGTGTAACTCCTGCCGGTTGCAGGAGTTTGAGGAAGAAATACATTTTATTTCTTACTTTCAAATGCCGTATTGTAAACAAACAGAGCATGGCATTGTTATTTATTTTACTACCAGAAAAATATTGCCTTTTAATTTTCATAACCGGAAAACCAAATATTGTTGATAGTTTACTCCCTCCCCACCTGAGCCCCTCCTTAAGTCCTTGGTACCAAATGTATAGTTGAAGCCAACATTAGCATTATTCACCAGTGTAGCCCTGGATTGACCAACAGTCTGTGAAGGTTCTTCTGTAAAGTTATCCTCTTGACCTATGAACCTGCTGTTATATGCCCAAGTGGACATCCTGTCATCCACTTCATCACCATCCTCTCTGTCGAGTGTGTGTGTGTGTGTGTGTATGTGTGTATGTGTGTGTGTGAGTGGGTTTGGAATAGGAGAACTGCTTGATCACAGCTGTTATGGTCGCTTGATCACAGCTGTTATGGTCAACCTTGCAAACAAGACTCTTATCCTTGGTCCTTTTTTGTGGGGGAGAGGTCACCCTGCCCTGTGGTTTGCAACATTTCAAAAACAAGGCCTATCTGGGCAAACAATGTCAGAGAGAGTAAGAGGCTAGTTAATGTAGCCTAGCTAGTTCGAGACAACGGAAAACTTGAAGGTTTCAGTAAACACTCACTTAAAGGATTATTAGGAACACCTGTTCAATTTCTCTTTAATGCCATTATCTAATCAACCAATCACATGGCAGTTGCTTCAATGCATTTAGGGGTGTGGTCCTGGTCAAGACAATCTCCTGAACTCCAAACTGAATGTCAAAATGGGAAAGAAAGGTGATTTAAGCAATTTTGAGCGTGGCATGGTTGTTGGTGCCAGACGGGCCGGTCTGAGTATTTCACAATCTGCTCAGTTACTGGGATTTTCACGCACAACCATTTCTAGGGTTTACAAAGAATGGTGTGAAAAGGGAAAAACATCTAGTATGCGGCAGTCCTGTAGGCGAAAATGCCTTGTTGATGCTAGAGGTCAGAGGAGAATGGGCCGACTGATTCAAGCTGATAGAAGAGCAACTCTGACTGAAATAACCACTCGTTACAACCGAGGTATGCAGCAAAGCATTTGTGAAGCCACAACACACACACCCTTGAGGCGGATGGGCTACAACAGCAGAAGACACTACAAATAGGAAAAAGAGGCTACAATTTGCACGAGCTCACCAAAATTGGACAGTTAAAGATTGGAAGAATGTTGCCTGGTCTGATGAGTCTTGATTTCTGTTGAGACATTCAGATGGTAGAGTCAGAATTTGGCGTAAACAGAATGAGAACATGGATCCATCATGCCTTGTTACCACTGTGCAGGCTGGTGGTGGTGGTGTAATGGTGTGGGGGATGTTTTCTTGGCATACTTTAGGCCCCTTAGTGCCAATTGGGCATCGTTTAAATGCCACGGCCTACCTGAGCATTGTTTCTGACCATGTCCATCCCTTTATGACCACCATGTACCCATCCTCTGATGGCTACTTCCAGCAGGATAATGCACCATGTCACATAGCTCGAATCATTTCAAATTGGTTTCTTGAACATGACAATGAGTTCACTGTACTGAAATGGCCCCCACAGTCACCAGATCTCAACCCAATAGAGCATCTTTGGGATCTGGTGGAACGGGAGCTTCGTGCCCTGGATGTGCATCCCACAAATCTCCATCAACTGCAAGATGCTATCCTATCAATATGGGCCAACATTTCTAAAGAATGCTTTCAGCACCTTGTTGAATCAATGCCACGTAGAATTAAGGCAGTTCTGAAGGTGAAAGGGGTCAAACACTGTATTAGTATGGTGTTCCTAATAATCCTTTAGGTGAGTGTAGATAGGAATTGCAGTCAAGTTAAGCCTTAAAGAGTGCAACACTCCTTGATTCTCAGGTCACAGAAAATTCTTAAGAAAATAAGTACCTACCTCAGACAAGCAAAGATGTATCCATAGTGGATTCAGCGGAGAAGTAACTTGCAGTGAACACAAGTTACGTGCGAGAAGATAACGCCTCTGACTGTAGGCTGACACGTAGCTTTATACCTGACAGGACGCTAGCCTACCTGGTCACTTTGTGACTTTGCTGTCATAATTATTCGACCTGCACAGATCGCCAGAGATAACATCCATGCTGAAAGCTGTACTAACGATCAGGAAGGTATGAAGTCAAATAAAAAATAAAATCTGAATGGGAAGAGATCACTTCATGCTCTTAATAGAGGAATATTGCATGGTAATTTAAAATGCCCATTGCTACTAGTCCTGTTGTCCAACACAAGAACAGGAAACCCAACCAAAACACTGAATGACAGGGCCTGAAAGACAACCATAGAAGAGTGCATTTCGGAGACACAATGAGAGATTCCCACATGGAAAGAACCTATATGAGGATATATGCGCATATATGTAACCTATATGCAGTCTATATGCACATATATGCTGCATATATACAGCATATATGCACATATATGATAATATATATGCTGCATATATGCGTGTATATGCCACATATAGGCAAAATTGAGGTGCATATATGTGCATATACAGGCCATATAGGTCTCCTGTATTGCTTCTTTATATCCACATATAAGCCCTATATGTACATACAAGATACGTCTCCTAGCTCATGGCAAGATCTGGTCATTTTGTAGCTCATATCTCACTTTGGAAACTGTCATACATGATGCCTAGCTTATATTTTCTATTATCAAGGCAATAACTAAGAAATAACTAAAAAAAATTATGCAAGAACTTATGTATGTGCGAACACGTGAAATGGGTATCACATCTAATTGGCATGTTATGGAATTTAACTATGGCACTTAAGTGAGAGGAGATGGAAAGCTATGATGTCTACACGTTTTCCTGAAACATTTACCAGGTCAATTCTTTCTTGTATGAAAATAGTGGAAAAGAAGGAAATGTATAACAAAATGGTTTGTGTTTTTTTTATTTTTGTCAATCAAGCCTTTTTTCAAGTCACTTCCAGATTCACATTACAGCTCATACACATCCACACATTCACCGTTACATCCACCAAATGCAATGTTTTCTGTATTGTCTTAATGCATTTTCCAGAATATGGCTGAAAGGTCATTATAGTCTGAATGTAGCAAAAAAACTAACAAAAGAAAAGTACATAGAACATACATTCAGGTAATCATCATCATCCCACATCTATCTGAGCATTTCACTGTGGTTAATGAATTTGAAGACAATGTCAACATTTCTGTTCACAGTTTTAACAAACAGACACTTTTCTTTTATCTGAGATGCTTGTATAGCAACTAAAGGCCCCAGACATTTCCCTACAGGGATGAAATAACAAGGATTCTTAAATTGACCGCAGATGTCCTGTTTCACTTTTTGGTAGTACTTCCCCACTGCATAACATGTCTCCCCCTGCCCCAGATCACAGACAATGAATGTCTTCACAGAGAAAATACTTTCCTCTCGATCAGAAAGAATGACAGTGTACGAGTTTCTCCGAAAAGTACGCGAGTAGTTTTGTGAATGAACTATTTCAAGATTAACCACTACTCTGCAAAAATACTTCACAGTGACTCTATTTTCAAGGTTGCTGATGCTGTTCAAGGCCAGAAAATCATCATTTCTGATCATACAAATTTTAGGCCTACCCAGAGATGTAACACCATGACAGCGACTTACTTCCTGCACCATTTTTTTCTCAACTGAAAAAGACTCTAAGAGAGCTAAGTAATCATCAGAAGCTGCCACCATGTTTTTTTGGGAAAATGATGGAAATGCAACCTGTAGCCAAACTGTTTTCATTATCTGCAGAGAAACTCCCTGGCTGCTCTTTATCATATCTAAAATGATCCCATTGTATGACTCAAACACAAATGCAGACTGTGCCCAGAGGGGACCCCAGTTCCTCACAGTATTGGGCAGATGAAGGCACAAATGTACATTGAAAGTGACATTATTGATCCCATAAAGGGTCTCCATTTCCTGAACAAACTCTGTTAGCAACCCCTCAGATTCTGATATGTGCAGTGGTGATATATTCTCACCGAGTAGAAGAGAAACCCCCTTTACCAACTTAAACCAGTGCTTCAGATATTTTTCAGGTAAGACCCCTTTCAATGTTGGTATGCTGTAATAAAACAACCACATGTTCCACTCGTGTGCCTTCCAGAACTTTTTCTCTTTCACTGAGCGGGGGACACGGGAAACATTACAGGGGGGTTTAATAGAAGTTAAAATGTCATCAATCTGTTCTGTTGAGTGTCCGATATACCATGGCGATTGGTTGTTTTCAGAATGAAACCACAGCGTGGTGATGCTTCTTGCTACACCCAGCAGCACACTGTGCATATAATCTGGAACACAGCCATCAATGATATTAAAATCAGGTAGACAAGACAAAATACTAGGCCCTTTCACTCCCTTAGTGGGGTTTCCAGCAAGAGCCTCTTCCACCAGATCATCAGTCTGGGAGGGATTCCTCAACTCTGCTTTTTCATAGGGATAAGCCCTTACACGCCCCCTGCGTTTTAGCACACTTGTTCCTTTCTGCATACAAAAAGAACACCCAAACTCACCATTAAACTGTTTAAAGTTCTGAATCAGTGGCCGAGCAACTGAATCTGCCACCATGGTAGTAAGCAGTACTTTACTTGTGACAATTTCCCCACTTTCACTTTCCCATATAAGACCATTAGAGTACAACTCTATGCATTCATCGACAAATGGTTTCATGTAAGTGTTCATATTTGGTTTGTTTTGACCAAACCACAGGCCACAAAGCATAACATGTTTTGCACGTAGCTGTATTGGCAGTTCATTAATAGTATACAAAATTGGCCACAAACTTTTTGTGTTTGATTTGTGCACTGGCACTCCATCACAGTTGAAAGTCAGTGATATGCTGTCTGGTGATGCAAGGGGTGATCGTTTTTTATATGTCCATCATATATATCTTTGATGGAGGCATCCTTCTTCTCAAAGCGGTGTTTCAGGTGTTTCCCTAATTGGTGGTCCTCAAGCAGTTTTTTAATTTGGTATTTTAGTGGCAAGTACAAAAAACACTGGTCTTTTTGTGCATGCGCTTTTGATGTGTCCTGGTCACAGACTGGGCACTTGACATTAAAGGGACCTTCCTGCATGCTTACCTTGCAACTCTTGCACACATAATGTACTTCTAATATGTCTTTCACTGAATCAAATGCTTTGTAGAAAAGGTACTTTGAGCCACTAACCAATTCCCCACCAGGACCAGCAATAAAGTTGATAAGATGCATGATGTCCTCCAAGGCTCTATTTGTTAATCCATGTTTGAGTTTTAATGCCAGCAGCAGGAGTTCCACCTGTTCTTTTGTTGGTTTCTGGTCTAAAGTTGGACTTGTGGGGTCTTCTAGATGTTCCTCTACTGGCTCCCCAGGTGAAGAGCTAGGGCCAGGTATGGGTTGGTTCATCTGTGAATTTAAAACATTGGATTAGCAATCCCAAATTTGCACAGACTCATACAAATGTACCATTTCATGTGGTTGGTAACCACTTGCATTTGAAGGCTCAAGTGTCTTTGTTTATTTTTTTTAACAGTCTTCTCCAAATTAATTTTATGCCCCCTTTTGTCCACATGTATATTTTTCTGACACTTTAAGCAACATCAGGAAGAATTGGGTTGTGGAATTATCTATGATGATTTACATTAACTAGTGTGCATGCACATGCACGAACAAAACAAAAAACACCTAACTTTAATATTTTTGCCATTTTTAGCCACTTACTGTGTCATCAGAAGCAGTAGACACCGGGTCATCTTGATTGTCCTCTTGGGTGAGATACCTAAAATAAAAATAAAAATCATTCAGCAAGAAATATGTAGGTTTTTTTTATTTGGTATTTAATTTGGTGTGCGTGTTTTCTACTTACTGAGTTGTAGAAGAAGAGGCCACAGCTTCTTCATCATCACCCATATCTTCAGAAATGTCCCTAACAAAAATGTTGTGGTAATGTTAAAACACTTCATGCATCACTCAATATAATAGGATTGATATGACTGATTGATTAAGTCCAAGCAGGTAAATTCCATTCATGAGGTGAAACCTTTAAGACTGTAGATTCAAAACACACAAAGTGAAACATTTTCCTGGCTAGAGTTCCAACTTGAACAGTTTTCTTTATTTATTTACTTTGGACATGGAAAGGTACAGTGGACATGGAAAGATACATTTTACCTTTATACAAACATACTTAACATACATTAAGGGGAATTATGCCACATGCGTTTACATGGTATAGGAAATTATCTGTAGCTGGTAGCTTTGTTAGCTGGCTAATTTAGCTAGCTAGCTTCTAGTACGTTTTGTTACAAGACTTACTTTCGTTTACGTCTTCTCTTTGTTCTTTCTGGAACGGGTGCTTCGTCGTCAACGAGGTACCTTTTGTAACGTACTGGATCCATATCTATTGCTTTTCTTTAATTGCGTCTAAATTGCATTTCTCCACTCTGCTGCCACCGATCAGCCGCTACAGCGTCGCGTAGTTGATGACGTCATCCGCATGCGGCCCAGCACACTATCTTTCGCGCCGAAAGATAACGGCTGGGCGTAAAAATTGCGATATCAGCGTTGGAGATCCGCTATGTCCTACTTGAATGGACTGAGGGTGAGGATAGAGGGGCCCATAGTATTTTGGCTCTCGACTGTGTCCGGAATTTTTCAGTAAAAAAATTTCTTGAAAGGACTGAAAAAAACGAGAAGCTGGTGGAATGGCGAAAAGGCCGCCAACCCTGGCCGGTGCACCGAGCAAGAATTATTGACGTGGCAAGTATGTTACATGCTAACTTTATCTGACGTTATGTAGTTACATACCACATTTAATGTTTTTTCTCGCTCTTAAAGAAGTCTAAAATGGATCTTGCTAGGTCCCTGGTTAGCAATAGCTTCGCTTTCTGGCTCATGTTAGCTACATAATTTGCTAATGTAAGCGAAGTCCAATTGGGACTAATGTTAGATTTGGTAACGTTAAGCATGATTAGACAAACGTTTGCAGTTCATGATAACATTTTAATTTTATTGCACCAGAATTTGAAAAAACTCTCCAAATTAAACTGCGTGGGATCGAGATGGAGAAAGAAGTCACACAGCAAACAAAACGTCCTCACATCCCAAACTCAAAGTACCGTGATCAGGGGCAGACTGAGAAGGCTTCAAAGAAAAGGGTAACTGACTGCACCAATTGGTGCTTTACTTAAATGATCTCCCCCTCTCTCTCTTGTTTCTTAATGTGTAGGCATGTGTGTAGGTTTGTAATTGTGTCATCTATGATGATTTCATGTGCTTTGTTGACAAGATGTATGTGCAAGGTGGTGTAACGTAAGTTAATAAGAGTTGGGCTAAAAGTCAGTCTGTTTCTCTCTGTCAAGGTTGACAATAAAAAGAGATGTCCTTCTAAATACAACCACGAGGAGGAGGAGGAGAAGGAGGAGGAGGAGGATGAGGCGCGTCATGACAGGCCTTCAAAGAACAAGGTACACTACCAGTCTGCATCCAGTGTGTGTTGTTACATTGCAATACAGTAAAGATAAGTAAGACTTTTATAATAAAGTGCATTACCAGTAGCTGTAACAAGGTATGACACCGGCACAGTAGGCAACTTTGTCCTCTCTCTTTCTCTCTCCCTCCCAGCGGGCCAGCGAAGAGGAGGAGCGTATTGGGGATGAAGAGGACATAGTACCACCCTCTAAGAAAAAGGTAGCCTAAATGATGACATCCATTGTGTGGTGTATTACATACATACATTACATGACATACAAGATGAGGAAGTTTCATGTTTTAAGTAAGGAATAACCACCAGGAGGCCAGACAACCAGTTACATATAGCCAAGTGGAGGGACTTCTGCCCTAGACTTCTTGCCACCTTCCTCTTACACCTCTCGTGACATCCTCCCAGCCAATCAGAATCAACCATTTACAAAATAAGTTATATAACAATTAGCTGTTGTTCTTCTCTCTGTCTCTTTCTCGTAGACAGCTGCTGAATTTAGAAAACACCTGGATGAACAGATGTGGGAGAGAAGGAAACTTGACCAAATGCAAAGAAATTTGCAGGAGTTGAGAAATGAAGTCCATTCTCTTAAAAATGAAAATGCACGTCTGAAAGACATTATCATCAATCGTAAGTATTCCTAATTTTTATATTTATTAGCAAGGTTTTTTCTGGAGATGGATATTGCGGTGGCAGAGAAGTGTAAACTTAGAAATGTTATGGGCTGAAACACGTGTTTGGCAAAATATGTTGTTAGCTGGTGAGGTAGTGTGTGTGCTCATATAGCCGTTGATAAGATTCAAATTAGATTTATATTTATTTGTCTCTTTCTGGAGGAATTTGTAGAGGGTTAACAAAAGTCATGGCCTAGAGAACATACAGTTCATGAGAATAAATGATGCTTTTCTGTCTTCAACGGCTCAAGAAGGCAATCGGCTCCAGAAAAAAACCCTGGGGAATTAGAATTTGGGAGAAATTGGAGAAAGAAAATTGCGTTCACAACCAGGTTTCCTATGCAGAGCCTTATCAATGGGCTTTGGAGGGTTTTAGCTTGAGTTCACACCTGCAGGAAATGTCTTTCGAAGAGTAAGGGCACTGAGTTGCTGGGTGCTATTTTGATCTAGTGATTGTAATTATAGTTTTTTCTTTATATAACCTCTTTCTAGAAACCCCTCAAATGAAAAGTGACATCGCCATTATTGCTCAAAAGGTAAGTTCCTCTGATTTTCATTGCTTTTTAAAATTGTTTCTCAAGCAGAACTGGAGAGACTTGTGATGTTGGGCTGATTGATAGTGTTAATTTTTTATGTATTTACACTTTAATTTATTTAAGAGAATAACTATATTTTTCTTCTATGAAGAAGACTGGAAGGACTCCTGTGGAGGATCTAGATTCCTCCTTCTCGACTTTTGGAGAAATGCAACCGGTGAGTAACCCCCTTGCATTTTTATTTATTTATTTATTTTAATTGTTACTCAAACAGAGCTATATGGATTTTTATTATGTTTGGCTGATTACTTTTGCATGTAACTTTAATTTATTGGCATGTTTAATGTTTTTCAAGCCCCCCCTGTAAATAAGAATCTATAGTGGCTTGCTTGGATGAATAGAAATTGTTGAGTTTGACTATGTTTCTTTCTTCTCTAAGACTCCAGAGAGGAGACAGAGCCCAGAGGACACCGAGCCCTTTAAAGAGAGTCCCATGGTGACTGAGCGCTTTCGAGAGACACCACAGGTGTGTGTAACCCTTTTATACCTCAGATTTTACTTAAGGCTCCAACTGAGCTATAGGGATTTTTATGTTGGGATAGTTAGTGGTAATATGTAATTTACTTGCCCCATATTTATAAAATTGTTGAAGAGTTTAACAATGTTTTTCTTCTCTAACAAGACTGCAGCAACAGCTGAGACCTCAGCGAAAACACAGGTGAATAACATATTATGTAGTAAGGATGGGTATAAACTGTGTGCTTTGTAGGAGCCAATTAGTGTTATAAGTGACAATCATCCTCTCCTCCTGCCCCCCTTCACTCCTCTCCACCCACTGTCTTTTCTCCTTCCCTACTCTCCATCCAACCTCCTCCTTTCCCCCCACCCTGTCCTCCTCCTTCTCTCCTTTAATAACGTTTTGGGCAGTGATTAATTTGTTTCATTTCTTTATCATTCATCTGCATTTATACATATCATTAATCTGCATTTATACATAAAAACCTATTAACTATTGGGAAGCTAAGCATAAGAATCAATATGAAACATGAAAAAGTTTCTAAAAATTGCCAATAAATGTATATTGTGATGTGAAATTATTTTTCAGATGGAAGTTATAAAGGGCTCTGGGGTGTTTTGCCAGGCTGAAGCGTGGAAAGCAGCCCGCCTTGCCCCCTCTGCTACTGCCATGGTGCGGAATCTCCTGCTGGGCACCTTTGATTTGGAGACTTTGCTGAAAAGCAACCTGAATGGTACAAAACAACATGTTCCTAATCTCTTCTGTCCTTGAAAAAAAAAAACAGTCATATTCTGTGGAATAAATTATGTGTGTGCGGGCATACCATCGCTTTTTTACTTGGCATTTTTGTATTTCCTTGCACCTCAAGAAAACATGATGTGTATATAAAAAAAACTCTTGCTTTCTCCACCTTCATTTTACACCCCTTTCATAATAATTTTGAAATATTACTTTAAGGTGGGAAGCCAACCAGAGGGGATGGGGAGCAGCTGGTCGCACTTGACCAAATTAAAAAGGCAGCCATTATTGGTGAGTAAATGCATAATGCATTGAGAAGGGAAAACCAAACTTTTAAGACTTTATAAGTTCACCACTTTAACCATAGCCTACTTGTATCAATATTTATTAGGCATCAATGGAGACTGCATAAAGTAGGGCACCAATTATTGTTACTGTATCTGCTTGGCACCTTTAATACTAATTCATCGCTTTCTGACTTCTTGATCCTACCTTTCCTCTTCTAAAGCCACATTGCTGGGGTATTGCGCTGTAAGGTGTGTAGTCCTCTATTTTGTAGAACATATAGTGTTGCAAATAACCTCATGGCATATTGTTGTCGTCTGAAGTGTTCTTAAATAATCATATTCACCCCTCCTTCACCTTAATCCCCTCTGTCCTGTGTTTGTGCCTTATTTTGTCTATACCGGTTATTGATTTGCTTGATTTTATTGCTTGATCTTATTGCTCTTCGAGTAAACCTAGCATGGCAGCTCGCGGGTGGAATGTGTGTGTGAATGGGTCAATGGGAGGACATTGTAATGTATTTTGGGGGTGCAGGAAAATGCTATAAAAGTGCAGCCCATTGACAACTAGATATGTTTACATGTGCAAAGTTTCTTACATCAGATAAAAAATTTGAGGGATTAGAATATCTGAATCTGTTTACATGGAAACAAATAATCTAATCATGACGTGCATAAACATGCACCAAGCCTTATTCAGAATAATAGCATTTTGACATCCGCAGAGCGGTCTTAATTTCCCTAAAACAACTGCAGAAGTTGTACTTCACCTGTGTTTTAAGCTAAACAAAAAACTCGGGAGTGGCAACATTTTTCCTATCCATGAATTTTCTCTGCTTTGGATGCACATGATTGACTGTGTGACTGTTAACAATGCAGTTCCCATGACGGACGTGTGCATATGAAAGAACAATGCCCCCCCCCAAAAAGGGGGGGTGATGTTTCAAATCAGAATTTCTTTCAGATTTAGCAGAATCCAATCAGAATCTTCCAATTGACGTGTTTACATGACACATTTTTTATTATGGTCAGCCCTTTATCCAAAATATGTCTCCAGTCGCAGCTGTACTGTAAGCACTTTGGGTTCCTGATGAAGCACTATATTATTATTATACTGTCTAATTATTTTTGTCTTCTCTAGATGCTACATTGAAGAAGTGGCCGGCAGCCAGCCGAGGGCAGATAGGCACATCTATCAATTCAAAGCTCAACAAGATAAATAGTTTTTTTTTTCTATTCAGTTTTTTGTCTTGTTTTTGTTCTTGTTCTATTTGATTGTTCTTAAGTAAATAAATAAATGTACATTTCTACATTTTGGGCTTTTATTTATGTTGCATAGTAGCTATGGATTTTAATAATTTTACTAATATATAGGTAAACATATAGGTGCATATATACATGCATATTTGCACCCATATATACTTGCATATATGTACCTATATAGGTACATGTATGCACGTATATATGTACCCATATATGTACACATATGTGCATATATGGGTACATATATACGTGCATATATGTACCTATATAGGTACATATAAGCCCGTATATATGTACACATATGTGCATTTATGTGTACATATATGCACACATATATACGTGCATATATGTACCTATATAGGTACATATATGTACCCATATATGTACATATATGTGTATATATGTACATATAATATAGGAAAACGGCCAATTTTATATATGTCACATATATTAAAAACATATATCAAAACCTATATTTAAACATATATGTTTATATAGGTTATTTCCATGTGGGTTGCATTTCTGAAAAGGGTTCATCAGCGGTAACTTTGAACTAAAGTGGCATCGTGTTTGCTGGACTCCACTATTATGTGACAATATGGTCCAACCTTGCTTCATATTTGCTATATTTGTCAGACTATCTCAAAGAACAAATTACCTTTACTCAGTGATAGTTCCAGTTCTGTTAGCTACAATTCTTCGTCATTTAAAAGGTATCAAATATTAATACTGTAAATGGTATAAATTATATAGAAATTGTAGAGTATACATAGTGAGTATGGACTGTGGTCCTACAAAGGCTAGATGTGGCTTCACTCACTCACTCACTTGATTTTGCGTTTGTATGAGCCTGATTTTAATGCTTTTAAACCAAATGTAGCCAACCACTTTTGTAGAGCACATGTAGCACCTCTGATGATGATTTACAACAGATTGGCACTAGAAATCAAGACTTAGGTTCTTAGCAGTAAAATCGAATGACTTACAGGAGACCTAGTGTATAAACATAGAACAGCCAGCACATTTATGGGACAATTCACCAAAGTAAAATCCCATTCAAATCTCACTGACATACACAATATTTGACACTTGTATTTTCAATCAAGCCCAAAAGAAATGAAATTAATCATAGCTCTATTAAAGAAATTTACTAAGTTACAAAATAAAATAGCCTCTTGTTTTCTCTAAAATATCTAGGATAAAACCAAAATGTTTACACATTTTGGATTTCTACGCAGAAGTACAAATCCAAAAGTTCAGCACTCTGCATGAAAGTGGGTCTGAACCAACTGACCCCATGGCTTCCAGTACTTCGCTCCAGAGTGTATTCGCAAGGACAGACTTGACATCAATATCAAGTTCAATCATTTTGGACTCGATCAAAAAATTATAGATCTGCACACAGTTGTACAAAATTCATATCCAACTCTAGAAATTAGATTCCATTCATATTTTCTATATAGTCAACTACAATTACAACTTTTATTCCTTCACTGAAAACACAAAATGGCGGCAGCAGAAAAATTGCTACAAGAACTATGCTACACACGTATTTGTGTTTGAATTAATAAATTCTGGATAAATTTAAGCTAATGTAGCTTTAGTTCAAACATTACATTTGTGTCAATGATAATTTATCCAGAAATTTGGATTTTACCTCAAAATACTGAAACAACTCCACAAGCTAATAATGAAGGAGCAGCTTAAAAAAGAATTATGTCATAAATGCCAACTGCAGTTTAAACATTTCTAACTACTCTTAGATAACTCCAATTGGTTTCAGTAAACATATAAGATCCTAATCTTCAATATTTTACTTGAAACATGCTTATTCATAGTAGCTAGCAGGATGCATAACTTAAGAAAATGTCTATATATCAGAGCTTCATAGAAAGTTATAATTAATAATATAATAATCTCAAGGAAATTGCTACTTCAGCTAGTGCTTGTTTTCAGCAACTCGAGAGGTTGAAAGAATTTCGCCTCTGATTATAATTGCACAAAATGCACGCTGCACAACAATGACATGGGTGGCAATCAACATTCCTACTGTAACACTTCATTGACCACGTAATATTACGTTACACACTTTCTGCTTACATAGGCAAATGCTGGCTCACGGAAATCTGACTTGAATGAGCAACCGAAGAAATATAGTGATTCTACTTATATATTGTAAAGATATGGACATACAGCCACACCTAAAATAGGAGGATGAAAAGCAGTTCACTAATTACGAAAATATTGCAGAAAGAGTCTATAAGCTTGCTAGGTAACTGTTCTTGGTTGAAATATTATCCTTTCTAGCAGGGTATACCAAAATAATATAATATTAATGTCCCTGAAATTCATTATGCTGTTGAAACTGACTAGAGCACATTGGTCCTGTCCCAATATCTGCACTTGCGCCCCTAAATTGCACGTTCTCGCTAAGGGGTGCAAGACCATAGGGTGTCCCAATTCTGTAGTGTTGTTCTCCAGGAGTGATCATCAGCGCCCTCTTGTGCACTTAATGCACCCCTTCCGCAAGTGTCCATCAGACCTGACTTTGCTATAGGCTATTACCCATAATCCATATAGTGTCAAAACGTTTCAAACAGCTAACCAATGGGGAATCAAAACGGTAAGACAACGAGGGTAAGACAACCGGGAAGAGTGGCGACCGTAGAACTGTCCCAATTCTGCCCTTAACACCTTCAGGCCCTTGAGCACTTAGGCTGCTATGTGAACTTTCAACAAGTTAGCATTTCAGGGAAGAACGTAGGGTGTAGTGCGGATATTGGGACAGGACCATGGTTGTACCGAAATGCTTACAGACGGTGGGTAGCTTCCCACTGGACAGTTTTGGTGCCGCAACAAAACCCACCAGTGGTAACTCACAAGGCCAACTTAAAAAAAATACATTATTTTGGTCAGAGAGCAGTGTACAAGAAAATTACTTGGTACCTGTTTACAACATTATTTGCTGTTGCCACTGGATGTCAACGATACAAACTACTCAGTCGGGAGATTCAAAGTGTTTTTTACTCCCACTTCTTGCAGCACTGCTGTACACAGTAATTGACAACAGTTACTAACTTCAGAGCAGCCAATATTAAGAAAATTAGAACATACAACTACAACAATAATGTCTACATGTTGTAGGGGAAAATAAAATAATGACTTTTATCAAAACAGAATGATTGAGAACATTCTCCCAAGTCCCTATACATTGCTAGGCGATTTTTAAACACTTGTGGGTGTCACGTCTCCCTCTTGGGCTAATCCATCCCCTGGCCTGTCACAGCTCCTGCAGTCTATCACTAGCCTTTTAGTTACCTTTTCCCAACCATCTTGAACCCCCCTGGACTGTCCTGTTTCATGACTCACACCTGGTTCTCTTTTCTTAATCAATACGTGTATAGATGTTTCCCCATGTCTTTGTGCTGTATTACCAATGTTCTGTTATGTGTGTGATAGTACAATCTCTGTATAGACTTCAGAGTAGCCGTATAGCTGTTGCTCTATTTCCAGGAAGTGTCCCGTTATTTCCTCTTTTTGTTTGTTTATGCTGCGCTGTAGCAGCATTTTACCAGAGGTTCAGTCTCCTCCGAGTGTGTGGTTCCATTGGCAATAATCCTGTTGTATTCATCGCAATCCTGCGCCTGACTCCAACTCCTTATACCCATTGTGACAGTGGGAGAGTGATGCCACTTGCGTGAACTGTATCCCTTCTAGCCACAACCGAGCTGCCGGAGTTATTGCAGAGGAGGAGGCCAAAGTGAGTTGAGTGTAACGGGTGTGAAATGGCTAGTCAGTTAGTGCCATGGTCGGCGCTGATGGCATTGCAATCATTTACGTCAATTGTTTTGAGACCTTGAAGTAGTGGTTTCCCGCGGCTTTTGTGAGGTGATGGTAACTAAGCTCCTTGGGTGTCAGTTGTCATTGTGTTCAGCGGATTACTGGTTTGAGCCCCGAATGGGATGATCAGAGCGAGGCTTTCACAAGTGTTTCCCTCCAGCTGACCCCTGCAACCCAGGTCCACCACTGGAAAACATTTTCTCAGGCGTTGTCTCAACCAATGATAACAACACCATGCATTCTCAGCTACCCATCTTCTTGCAAAGGCCTGTTAAAGCTAATTTCCATCAGCCAATTTGAGAATGTCAGACTGAGTGCACTGACGCCATCAGACCCAATCCCGTCACAAAAGAGATCGTGGAGATTGTTGTCCATGAAATGGAAACTGAATCAGGACCAGCTGCAGGACATTTCAAGCAAACACATAGGCATGACTGACTTTCTATTCCACCTACAGGCATAAGTAGTGAACGCAACTATGCCAAATTATATGGAGACCACCCAGCACTGCTGAATAGACAAAGGAGCAAAGGGTGTGTAAACTTTTCTAACACAGCCCTACCTCCATGTGCAAATACATTTTTTTTTTGAACAAGGCCTTGAGGAACTCAGAGGACCCATGCCAACAAATAATGGAGGCATTGGATAGGTGCACCAAATGGTGGCCATCATGCAACAACACATCCAGAAAAATCACCAAGAGACTGACAAAATGCACACTGTTTAAACAAACTCTTAATACTTCTCTTGATTTGCAGGACAACAGCATGTCAATGAATAGAGCTATGTCTGAATACATTTAGTAGCATCTAAACTAGATCTGTAAATATTGTACATGGACAGATCCACTGGCATATTAAACCTGTATTTATTGTACATGGAAAGACTTATGGACACGTTAAACATGTAAATATTATGCATAGATCTATGAACCTGTTAAACCAGTAAATACTGTAAGGAAACCACTCACCTAAACCGAGCATGGTCAGAAAATAATAAATGATAATACAGTTTATTTAGGCTGACCTGTCCCCTTTGATTATTGTAACCTTAACCTTAGGTTGGACATTTCTCTTGAAGAATGGCTGGTTTGTATGGGGCTGTACCTGTAGGGTCAATACAGTTATTTAGTTGAAGCGATAGAGAATGACCTGATAATAATTTAACAACTTGAGGCTATCCAGCTAATCAGTTAGTTATGTTGGTCATCCAGGTATATATTCGTATTTGTTAGCACTCAGCCTCCTAACACATGGGATATCATTGGACCTTGGCTAAACATCTGCTTTGCATGTTCAATTTAGTTTGTATGACCTTGCTCGCTCAAGCCATACTGTGCAGTCGCAACAACTTATAAGTCATGTTCTCTCCTGGTGATGTATAATTTTGCTCGCACAAGCCAGTGTCCACACGTAACATTTCACCATGATCTGATGCCATGCTTGTGGTTGTGTAGTGTTAACCGTCTCAAAGGAATTGTGATAGTGGTGTAGAGTAAACCTCAATATATACGGGGATCGCTATCTAACTAGTAAGTCGTCCTTTATATCTTTTGTGCCACTAGCCTAAGAAAAATAGTTATACCACAGTATAGGCTATAAGATCAGGAACACCAAACCACAAATTCTATAGCGTTAGCCAGATTTCCAAGCTAACTTGATATTATTTAGTTAGCTGCTAAGGCTATCTACAGCTGTAAAAAAGAATGCTAATCCTGTTTTAGACACTAGAGGGCTGAACTTACTAATGTCGCCTTTAACGTTGGACCACCACCCCCTGCCCCTGGATGAATCATGTTCTCTCTGCTGCAGGAAAATCATGTTACAACTACATCTCTGAGCAAAGGCTAATGTCTGTTAGCTTATATTACTACGTACTCCCCCCCACAAAAAAATATATCACTTACACTTTGGTTGAAATTTAGCTGACTGTAAACCTTACCTTATGTAGAGCATCCGCTAAATCACTGAAATGTAAATTACCAATGTGTTGATACCATTTTACCATGTTGCCTGCCTTTCTCACTTATAACTGTGTGAACCTTATCTCTTTTACAGTAAGATCGTTTTGACACCTTTTAGGGAATGTTCATTTAATCTTCTGTCAACCGTTCTCATGTTTCCACTTTTTCTGAAATCATCCAGTTCCACTTGCACATCTGCATGCATGACCACATATATATCAACAAACAATGCAGGTGTGGGTTCATGCACATGTATGTGTGTGCTGGATATAGAGAGTCAGAGAGAACTATGGAGTCAGAGAGACAGAGAGTGGAAGGATGACAGTGTGTGAATGTGAGAGGTAGTGACAGAATACGAGAGGAAGTGATAGACAGAACAGAGAGAAAGGGGAGAGAATGGAGGGAAATAGAGAGAGAAAATAAGAGGGCAAGAACAGACAAGAAAATAAAAAATTGAGAAAAAAATTGAGAACGGAAGGAAAGAGAGAGAGAGAACAGAGAGCTGAAAAGAGGCGTTGAGGTTATCACTAGAAAGCGTGAAGACAATAATGCAAACTGACACTTCAGAAATGAGCTGCTGGTTGCCTTGGCGACAAGCCCTGGGTGGGGGGGGTCCCATGGGACAGGGCGAGGGAGGGGCGAGGTAGAGAATAAATGATGTTTGATTAGAACTCAGATCATTTAAAGTGAGCACAGACAAGCATTTTGGCAGGGGGTTCATAGCAAGAGGAGCGGCAAAGTGTGTGCAACTTTTTACATTTTCTACACTTTTAATAGATAAACACTGCTTATTTCTTCTCTGATTTCTTCTTCCCATTCTTTATCTGACAATCAGCATTAGTGGAATGTCAGAAGAAGTTACCTGTGCTCTTGAGATCTGTTAGTGGTACCAGGTGATGTTCAAACAGTCCAGTATACTTAATTTAGGGTCAAAAGTATATATATATATCTCACAAAAGTGAGTACATCCCTCACATTTTTGCAAATATTTGATTATATCTTTTCATATGACAACACTGATGAAATTACACTTTGCTAAAATGTAAAGTAGTGAATGTACAGCTTGTGTAACAGTGTAAATTTGCTGTCCCCTCAAAATAATACAACACACAGCCACTCATGTCTAAACCGCTGGCAACAACAGTGAGTACACCCAAGTGAAAATGTCAAAATCTGGGCCAAAGTGTCAATATTTTGTGTGGCCACCATTATTTTCCAGCTGGTGGATGTTAGAAACATTGCGCTCCTCCACCTTCCGTTTGAGGATGCCCCACAGATGCTCAATAGGGTTTAGGTCTGGAGACATGCTTGGCCAGTCCATCACCTTTACCCTCAGCTTCTTTAGCAAGGCAGTGGTTGTCTTAGAGGTATGTTTGGGGTCATTATCATGTTGGAATACTGCCCTGCGGCCCCCAGTGCCGGCAGCACTCATGCAGCCCCAGACGATGACACTCCCACCACCATGCATGACTGTAGGCAAGACACTTGTCTTTTTACTCCTCACCTAGTTGCTGCCACACACACTTGACACCATCTGAACCAAATACGTTTAACTTTGTCTCATCCGACCACAGGACTTTGTTCCAGTAATCCATGTCCTTAGTCTGCTTGTCTTTAGCAAACTGTTTGTGGGCTTTCTTGTGCATCATCTTTAGAAGAGGCGTCCTTCTGGGACAACAGCCATGCAGACCAATTTGATGCAGTGTGCGGCATATGGTCTGAGCACTGACAGGCTGACCCACCACCCCTTCAATCTCTGCAGCAATGCTGGCAGCACTCATATGTATATTTCCCAAAGACAACCTCTGGATATGACGCTGAGCACATGCATTCATTTTCTTTGGGTGACCATGGCGAGGCCCGTTCTGAGTGGAACCTGTCCTGTTAAACCTCTGTATGGTCTTGGCCACCGGGCTGCAGCTCAGTTTCAGGGTCTTGGCAATCTTCTTATAACCTAGGCCATCTTAATGTAGAGCAATAATTTTTTTCAGATCCTCAGAGAGTTTTTTGCCATGAAGTGCCATGTTGAACTTCCAGTGACCAGTATGAGGGAGTGTGAGAGCGATGACACCAAATTTAACACACCTCCTCCCCATTCATACCTGAGACCTTGTAACACTAACAAGTCACATGACACCGGGGAGGGAAAATGGCTAATTGGGCCCAATTTGGACATTTTCATTAGGGGTGTACTCACTTTTGTTCCCAGAGGTTTAGACATTAATGGCTGTGTGTTGAGTTATTTTACATGGACAGCAAATTTACACTGTTATACAAGCTGTACATTCACTACTTTACATTGTAGCAAAGTGTCATTTCTTCAGTCACATGAAAAGATATACTCAAATATTTGCATAAATGTGACGGGTGTACTCCCTTCTGTGAGATACTGTATATATTTATATGTATGTATGTCAAAGTATATGCTGATACTGCTGAAATAGAATTGGATTGGGAATCAGAATCAGTCTTTTAATGCAGTAAATACAAATCAGTGAATTTCAGACTTCTAGCGAACATAGTACATTCTGTTATATGCTAGGACTGATGAATGGAGATTGTGTACTAAATACCAGCTCAGCTGGCTTCCCTACTACAATCACCATCCTTTCTGCAGGGATATTCAGTTTGCCATTTCAGAGATCATAATATTATGACCATGGTTCAAATAAGAGTCTCGCATTAATATTCTCGACTTCTTCTATGGTGCCTTGGTCCTTTACTTGATAACCAATGCACACAAACATTCACATATTGCTCAGCAATAGAGACATACATGGACGGGACACACATTTTTGATTTGAATCAGATTACACAAGATCAATGTCTACATTTAATGTTTATCCAGGTAAACAGAGTGTCTATATATTGTCTTTGCAAAAGTTGTGAGTTCCAATTCATGGATAAAGACCAATGTTATGTTGAGTATTTATGCTGCCACTTTCCACTTAGCCTTTACCACATCTTAATCCTTACCACCTAACCCTAGCCCGCACTCTTAGCCCTAACCTTAACACCTAGCCCTGACCCTTGACCTTTAACTGTTTAAATTTTTTACCTCACCTACAAACGTGTGTCAACCTTTGGACGAATACTGAGATGAGCTGTGAGACCACATTATTTGTATTTATGGTAAACATACAGGCAAACGCCTGTAGCTGATGTTCACTCTCACACTCACAGACACTCACACAGGCACACAAACATACAACCTCACCACTCAATCCATACACACTCACAGACACTCACACAGGCACACAAACATACAACCTCACCACTCCATCCATACACACTCTCAGACACACACAGACAAGCACACATACCCCCCAACACACACACACACACCCTCCCCCACGCAGACACACACACACACACCCTCCCCCACGCAGACACACACACACACACAGGCAGCAGCAGCAGAATTGAATGCGATAGGGAAGTGAAAAATGATTAACCTAGGGTCAGCTCTCAGCCTCAATCTCTGCGGCGCTCAAAGAACATCCGTGGCTGATTTAGAGCCGTCATATTCCACAGCACACATTTGCATATATTTATTAAATTCACCTCGCATTGGAGAATAAAGTATAACATAGAAGAGAGGGAGGGAGGGATGGATGGAGGGATGAGAGCAGAGGAGAGGAACAAGGGAGGGTGGTTGGGGGGGTTATTTAAAGGAGGCGTGTTTCTGATAGATTTGCCTTTCATTCATATTCATTTGTTCCAATTCTCTCCTTGTCTCTCTCTCTCTCACACACCTTTTACCCCCCGCCCCTCCCCCCATCCCTCTCCACTCTCTCTCTCTGTCCTTATTCTCTCTGTCGCTCTTCTCGTCTTTTTCTCTCTGTCTTTCTCACACTCCTCTTTCCTCTCTCACACAGGCTGCCTGCTCGTCACAAGCCTCATAGAGAACACTTCTCGATGCCCTGTCCAACCAAACCAAAACCTTGACTTTAATTTGTGCCAAGCAGCTACACCTCATTCTTTTTTTATTTTGGTTTGATTTTGATCAGGGTAACAATAATATAATATACCAAATGATATATAGTCAGGGGCGACTGGTCATTAGGGGCAGGTGGGGCACAGCCCCACCTGTTGTCAACAGAAAGAACTGCAACAGAATTATGTTATTTTTATTTCTGGAAGATTAGTTCCTATAATGTATTATCTATGAATATAGCATCTTCTTAATTTGCATATTATCTGTGTTAGGATTTAATTTCATGTTCATTGGTCCCTGCCTTGGTGCTTCATAGTGCGTTCTGCCGATTCAAGTTCGCTGTAGTAGGCCATAGACTAAGCGTGAATGTGGGGCTAGCCCCTCTCTCACAATGCAATGTACATTGTACATGTGAAAATATTATTATGCATGCTAAGAATGTTAGTGTGATCAATGTAGATCACACAAATTTGATGCCAAGTGGGGCTGACAGCAGGTAGCCCCACTAAAGCATAATTTCGTATTTCAGACCTGATTAGCTGTCTGTCTGTTAGCTTCACAAATGCCAGATAACTTGAGAAAATGAATAAAGTGGATTTCATAATCGAGCATTGGTTTGAAACCCTTAATTTGGAGGAGAAACTTGAAATAAAGCGACTTGGTGCCCATCAGCCACGGGATGTTGTCATCACTCAAACTGCTGGTAAAAGTAACCACAGGTTTAACGTGGAGTGGTTTTTGAAGAAAAAGTGGCTAACAGTTAGCATACAAAAGAAGGCACTCTTCTGTTTTCCATGTCTGCTATTTGGTGGAGATGGTACTTGGTCGAGGACGGGTTACAAAGATTTGAAACAACTTTCTGAGAGGATTGCAAAACATGAGAGCAGCAGGAGTCTTCTGGACAATGCTGTGAAATTGGGCTTACTTGGAAGGGTAAATGTCACAGCCCAAGTTGACAGTGCATTCAGGCGCTCCATTGAGCAGCATAACAAACAGGTGGAGGAAAACAGGTACGTTCTCAGTTGAATCATAACATGTATTAAACTGTGTTTAAAATGTGAAACCGCACTGCAGGGGCACGACGAGTCAGTAGAATCCCTGAATCCTGGAATATTCAGATGCATTTTTGAGACTATTTGTGAGGGCGATTCAAGACTTCAGGGGCACTATGACGCTCAGCCCATCTTCAAAGGGACATCTAGCACTGTACAAAACGAACTGTTAGACTGTATGTATGAAGTGTACATGGAGGAGATAGCCAAGCAAGTGGACGAGACATAATTTGTCGCCATCCAAGCAGATGAGATGACTGCTGTCTCCTTTAAATCACAAATTGTGGTGGTTGCGATACATGATGCCTGACAATACAGTGACAGAGAAGTTTTTGGAGTTTGTGGAAGTCAAAGAAAAAACTGGACTTGGCCTCTCTAATAGCATCAAGGGTGTGCTGGAACCACTGGAGCTGGGAGAAAAGCTGATCGCTCAGACTTATGATGGTGCGACTGTAATGAGTGGAAATGCCAGAGGGGTACAGAGGCTAATAAAAGAGACATACCCACATGCCCAGTTTGTTCACTGCTATGCTCACCAGCTGAACCTGACCTTGCAGCAACTTTGTTCAGCAAGGATCCTGAAGGTTTTATTTTTTGCAGATGTAACTGTTTTTGCCACCCTTTTCAGCAAGCGGCACTTGCTGAGGTAACACAGAGACGCATTCCAAGCCCACTCGCTGTACGATGGAACTTTAAAAGTAGAACTGTCAATGCAGTTTGGGAAAACCGTGCTGCGCTGCTCCTGTGTATGGAGGACATACGCACACAACCAGGATGGGATGAGGCCAACATAAGTGAGGCATACTGCCTGTCAAAAATACTTTGGGACAGAGCCTTTCTGCAGCAGCTGGATAATTTTTTTTCTTCCTTATGCTAGAAGCTGATGTTTTATACAACACTCTGCAAAAACGGAGCATCGATGCATCTGGGATTAGCAGCGCGGTCACCCGTTTCAAAGAGAATGTCCAGAATATGGGAAGCAAACTGATGAATGGGCTGCCACCATTCACGATGGAACAGACGAGCCAGGCCGACAAGTAACTAACACTGCGCCGGTGATGAAGGAGGCATGCGACACAGTCATATCCCAGGTGGAGCAGAGGGTTTCATAAAGTGACCACCTGATCGCTGCCAAGCTGGTTGACAGCTCGCTCTTCCCACAATTTGTCCTGTCATTCCCTACATCTGAGCTTGACGGTGCGGTGAAACTATGGCCTCTAAGAAACAAGGAAAAGTTGAAGAAAAGTTGAGCTGACCACTCTGTACAGCCACACTCAGCTTCACACTGGTAAGACGGCCCTGTCTCTGTTAAGATCCATCCATGAGAACAACCTAGAGGAGGCTTTTGCTGAGAACGTCACTGCTGAAAATTATCATAATAACACCTATGACGACATCCGAGTCAGAGAGGAACTTTTCCCCCTTGAAGAGGGTAAAAACCTTCACTCACAATACCATGGGACAGCCGCAACTCAAAGCATTGGCCATGTTGTCCATCGAAAGACAGCTGATTCAGCAGCTACATGACTTAATTCCCAAAGTCATTGAAAAGTTTGCCTAGAGGAAGTACTGCCGTGCCACCTTTCTCTTCAAGTGAGCCCTCAGCCTTGGTGAGTGAAAGCATATTTTATCATCCTGCCTTTGTGGTGCTGGTCCGTGCACTGGTCATATTTTTGTGCTGGATCGATTGATATAGATGGTGACGAGTGTCAGTGTGTCCATGCTTATCTATTAAGGTTGTTGTCATAGAATGGATCTGTATCCCTAAAAATGTGTCTTTCCGCTTCGTTGTGACCTTCAGTGGTGTTGAGTTCATTGCTGTTCATTGGTTCTGAGCTTGGTTGCATTCCTAATTTAGATTTGTAAATGTGACAGTGGTAATTTTAAATATGTGTGAGAGAGAAGGAGAGCAATTACACAAGAAGGTATCTCTCTCTCTCCAGTATGTGTACTACAACACCTGGTAAAAGCAAGCTGCTCTGTCGTTAAAAGTGTTTTGTGGAGCCATGCTGTTTGTTGATGTTAAATGTTAAATAAACACATCAGTAGCAAGAGGGAGTTTTGTACCTTTACTGGTATGTATCCTATATTTTGAAATGGTTTGTGCCCCACCAATTTCTTATATATAAAAATGCCTCTGTGTATAGTAGTGCTGTGAAACAATAAAAATTATTAATTGTGAAACTTATTTTTAAAATAAGTTTGTAACAATTTCTTTAAACCCAAAAACAATCTATCAGAATTTCTGTTTTTATTTAGAACAGTTCACTGCAAGTTTTTTATGCCTCCAGTATTAAGGTAGGCCATTTGAACAGTCTGTGAACACACATTCTGTAACAGATTTCTGTTATTTGACATGTCAAATTAAACAGCATTCTGGTACAGTTCTGTGCACCAGTTACTGGCTCACGGAAGGCAGCCCCCCTATCGAACGCTGTTTGGGATTACAGTTCTTAACACTACTTGACTAACTAGCTGGCAACCAACTCTGAATATGATCACGTATTTAAAATGTGCATTCTTTTTTATGTCACCCTGGTACCTATGTGATGACACTTGGGCAGTTCTGTGTTACTGACCTGCCATGGCAGCAGGAACACCACCTTACAGAATATTGCAGTCATGGCAAGAAAGCATTCTGATCCACTTCCTAGCTAACTGGGCTTAGTCTTGAGTTAAATTACCTTGGGTAATCAAACAAGTCTTGGTAAAAATGCTAGCTTTTCTTGCACTTTCAGCAATTGGAGAAAAAAAGGTGTTCCCTCACTCAGATGAAAACTCTCACTACAAATAACACATTTTGGTAGGCTGGCCTAAACTTTGGGTGGGTAGGACACCAATGAAAAATCAAGCACTAGCGGAAAAGCAGCGACATTAGTTTCCTCTGTGTTGGATTTCTGATACCTCCCCCGGGATTGATTCTTCATACAAAGTTGTACAGATTTCTATACTGTAGCCATTCAAAGATTGCAGAATTAGCCGTATGGCTTAAGAGAATGCGGGGCTGGGACTGCTGGCCAAAAAAATGTATAATATGTTGAAGGAACCAAAAGAGTTTATCTAAAACAGGTCTTGTCTACAGCAGTGAGTTATTTTTTTATATAACAACAAGTGATTAAAATCAAATAGTTAAACCGCTATGTCCATTTGCAAATGTTAAGATGTTTTTCCTATTTGACATTAGTACATTTCATTGCACCAAAAAACAGCATAGTTTGTACCATTCTTTTTTCCCATGATGCAGTATGTTTCTTGGACAAAAAATAACAACTAAACAAACAAATTAAGTAATTGGTTAGGGTGACTTCAGCGCTTTACCAAATGTGGGTTTCAGCCTAGAATCTACAGTTCATGAAGCAAATTAATCCTCTCCTTCCTTCTCTCCTCAGAGTATAGTCTATGAGTGACTATAGCAGGGGAGACACCTGTCTGGTGCATCCATCTATCAGTAGTACTGTACCAGGGGAAACTAGCTCATTCACAGCCTTAGGCCACGGTTCAATCAGAGCTAATAACCAGTCTTCCGGTAAAAAGTCACAAACAAAATTTCTCTGGTGCTGCAACACAGCATCTCAGAATCATTAAAGGTTCAGGACCAATGATTTTAAGCTGGTCATTAGCACTGGCCATGAAAGCCAAGGGCATACTGGCCTCTCCAAAAATATGATCAATAAAAACTAAAACTCAATTAACAATTTTTCTTTCGTTTTGTCTCTCTTCTTTCTTAATTTAAGTTAATTACATTGGAGATTATCCAATGGCGCAACCTCACTTCTGTGTCTCAGTAGCCTATGCATTTCATGCTCTTTGACATGTTGTGGATGTACTTAAAGTAACACATGATTGATTATAGACAATTCATATTTGGCCCCTGTTAAAAAAGGATTTGCCTTAGCTTTGAGCTGAGCTCAACCGTGGGTAGTCCTTGTGCAAAACAACACCTCCGGAGGGAATCCTCTTTACAAACAGCTTCAAACCAATCAAGTCACATCAAAATCAAAACATCACTGACAAAAAACAGACCTAGTTGGTAATGCTGTTTTCCTTCATTAGCTAGCTAGCTAAAATATGCTATTTTCTATATAGTCATGGATGGCAGAGGGGATTTGGACTTCTAGTTTTACCTAATTCTACGTGATGGCCAATGATTTAATTATAGCCTATACTGTGCCCAGGGCCTGTGAGAAAATGGAAGTTGAAGTTCAGCTCATTGCTAAATTGCTATGATGTAGAGGTTAAGTTAGCCATCTAACGTTTGCTTAATCTAGCCAGTAGGACATAGAACAAACTCTATAAGCATTTTTGTTTATGACATCAAGCTATTTAAGCAACACGAAGAGGAGAATGTCATTGGTTTTTCACAAGAAATGTAAATCCAAAAAGTGTTCCTTATTGTGCCACACATATAGTAGCCTGGCACAAAACATGTAAGATTTTATGGGATTTTTTTTCCCAACACTGTGTGAATGTGTGCTTAAGCACTATGAGTGACATATTTTCAACATCCTGGCTCCTTTAGTGAATTTACCCTCATCACCAATGGTCATTAATAGCTTCAACAAACCGATAGATTTCTGAATAATATAATGTAAAGCTGCTGTAATAAATGTACCATTAAATTATTATTTAGGAAAAAAGCTTGTTCCACAACAAATGTATCTGATATCTGTTACAGCAACTAGGGAGTCAATGGCTTGGCATCTTGGTCCTGAGTGGGTGAAAGTCTGCTTTATTCCGGGGTCATTTTCCACCACAACCTCATGGTTGAATCCCTATGAAGAGTTTGGCATCTCCTGCTTGAAGTCACAGAAAAAACAGACACCCTCTCACACAAACATACACAGAGACACACACACGCGCAAACTGACACACACACCCATCGGGCACACTCCGCTGCTCTCCCGGGCGCCCAGCCAGCCAGCCTGTCTTCTTGGAAGGCCCTGTTGGTGATGTGTGGCATGGAGGATGCCAGGCGAGCAGTGAGCAGCCAAACAGGGAGGCGGACTGGGCGGGCTGTGACCAGTCTCTGGGGCAAGATAGGGTGAGATACAGCTGCAACCAATCCTAGACACATACACTCACATACACTCTCACACACACTCACACACACACACACCTCTCTCTGTCTGTTTCTCCACCTCTCCTCAGCCTGGTTGTGTGCCATGAGTCTCAGCTGTGCCAGCCCCGACGCCCCCCCAGGCCCAGACCCCCCTGTACGCCTCTCTTCCCTTCAACCTCCTTCCACTCGTCATCCTCCACCCCCTCTCCGCCTCGCTCTCATCCCCCCTCCCCTCTTCTGCCCCCACTGGTCGCCTTTGTAGGCTAATTAGCGGAGAAATTGGTGAATTGCAGGCTCGGGCACACACACACACACACACACAGTTGGTGAATTGCAGACAGGGGCACATCGGCAGAGACACTTCAGAGTCTCCAAGCCCCACTCAGTCCCCTGAAAGGCTCTGAAAGAGGGGGCACACAAAGAGACAAGGGAGAGAGGGATGGGAGGATGGAGGAAAAGAGGGAGCGAAGGGGAGATGGAGAAAACGTTGAGAAGATCTCTCTGTTTCTCTCTTTTTGGCCCAGACACACAGTTCTCTCTCCCCAGCACTGTTTGGAACCTCCAATTTTCAGCCCCTTCTAAATGCGAGCGTGTCTGCGCGTGATGGAGTGGGGACGAGCGTGAGCACCCTGTCCTTAATGATTTCATGATGGAGGACACCCGTTCAGTCATCCCTCCATCAATCCCTCCATCCCTCCATCCCTCCACCCCTCCTCCACCCCACCCATAAATTAGCTCCTACATTAACAGTCTGTATTACAATCATGCAGGGCGTTAAGGCCCTCATTTAAAATTAATAAGAGGTAATTATGGAGGAAGGAAATCTGATGGAAGGAAGGAGACAGACCTGGCAGATCTTAACTATGACTAGAAGAATAGGGGAATGGAGAGAATCTGGTGGATGCCAAAAACAAGGTTAGTGATCAGTTCTCTGCTGTTCGTAAAAACAAAACAAACCAAAAAATGTGCCTTGGGAAAGACCTTGCAGTAGAACGTCTTCACTGCATAGCAGTGCTTATTGTTAAACAGACACCACTTGGAAATGCTTTGCTGCAATGCTTGGAATCAGAACATGACTTAATTCTTGAGGTGATTCCATGGTGTCATTCTCAGTCCTTCTCAATCCCAGAATCCCTCAGAGGCTCGACCGTGGGGTTAATGCTTGGTCATCAGCACACAACTGATGAACCTTGCAGCAGTCTGGGTAACCGTAGCGATCAATTGACGGATGGACTGAGGGACAGACAGAGGGATGGATAGCTGGATTGATTGACGGAGGGACAGAGAGATGAATCCAGATGCCGACGGGTGGAGAGATGGACTGAGACAGACTGACGGGTGGAGAGGTGGACTGAGACAGACTGACGGGTGGAGAAGTGGACTGAGACAGACTGACGGGTGGAGAGGTGGACTGAGACAGGCTGACGGGTGGAGAAGTGGACTGAGACAGACTGACGGGTGGAGAGGTGGACTGAGACAGACTGACGGGTGGAGAGGTGGACTGAGACAGACTGACGGGTGGAGAAGTGGACTGAGACAGACTGACGGGTGGAGAGGTGGACTGAGACAGGCTGACGGGTGGAGAAGTGGACTGAGACAGACTGACGGGTGGAGAGGTGGACTGAGACAGACTGACGGGTGGAGAGGTGGACTGAGACAGACTGACGGGTGGAGAAGTGGACTGAGACAGACTGACGGGTGGAGAGGTGGACTGAGACAGGCTGACGGGTGGAGAGATGAAGATGGGAAGAGAAGAAAGGGTTGGTGTTTAACTGTATTTTTGAGGACCAAACAGGTATTGTAGTCCAAGGGTCCGACTCCAAAAGGTATTGTTCTATGACCCAGAAAACAGAACTGCCAAGTTTCATAATGTCGAGACGTTCATTAATGTGAACACTGTGATTCAAAAGTGGTAAAAATGGTCAATTTAACTGTAGTCTTTATTCATTTATAATTGTAGTCTTTATTCATTTATAATTGTAGTCTTTATTCATTTATAATTGCAGTCTTTATTCATTTAATTTTAGTCTATTCATTTTAATCCCTGTGACTTGGCCTTTGCAACACCAGTGGTTGTGGGTTTGATTCCCATGTGAGGATGGGTTTGATGCCCATGTGAGGGCCACAATGTAGAGTCCAGTTGAAAAGTACTGTTGGTAGCTCAGGATGACAGTGTCAACTTCAGTATAAGTAGCTCATTTAACATTATGATGCAAGGTGATGTAAAGCCATAACAATTCTTTATCAATAACATGAAATGCTGCACTGAAATCTGAACTGTGCATCTTGGGTGATTTCCCTAGCAACATACCAACCTTGCTATGTTTTACTATTGCTTTTCTTGCTGACTGTTGCACAGAACCCAGAACTATTTGCACGTTCAATGCATCACTGCATTAACTCAAGCATTGCGTATTACCGGTCCTTCATTGATCCAGGTGGCCCTGAAACAAGGAAATATGTTTTAACCATGTGCAGTATTTTTTTTATATAAATAGATATTTTGGCAGAGTTTACTCATTAACAAAGCGTAATTGCTTTTGCCTGCTAGCCAAAGTAAAGACAGTACAACATTTACCAATGCATATACACATCCCTACACAGCTCAACATACAAAACATTAATGGTCCTTACAGCTAGGCTTACAGTACATTAAGCGCTCATCTGGCATCTGAGAAAGATCCATTTGACACACTAAAACAGGTTATGTCATTGTTTTTCTGGGATTCCTCTGACCCAGTACGTATGTTGCCTGTAGTGACTAGGTGACCTTACATGTTATTAGTGGATATTTCACAAAATGATTTACATTTGTTACCACAGATTTTGAATATTTTATTAATGTACAGCTTTTATATTTTACGTAAAAATGCAATTGTTTACCATGGGCTCTTATTCAGAGAGACTGACAAGACTGACATTTCCCCATAAGGACAAAAGCATGTTCTGTTTAAAAGGGTTAGGGTGAAGTCGGAATTTGGTTAGAATTATAGAGTTTTTTTGTCTCCATGAAGAAAATCTTAAAGATTGGTGTCTGTGATGTGTTTGTGTTCACGTCCCCACAAAGATAGTAAAACCTTAAACCCACAAGATTTATTGGGAGGAGTTAAGTTAATGGGAAAAATAATTACTTTTAGGTTTAGGCCTTATGGGTTAGGGCGAGGTTAAGTTTTGGCATGAAGATTAAGGTAAGGTCAGGCTAAGGTTTACAGTTTATTGGTTTAGGGCTAAGGAATGTCGAACATGGATTTCTGGGTTAGGTGTCTGGTCCCCAGAATAATGTGTGTGATTTTTCAATTAACTTATCAACCAAGCAAAGACAGAGTTTTAAAGTCAACACAACACACATTAGAAGTAATGCTTTAGACTCTGGCATCCACTGCTGTACCAGCTTCATCTCCTTTCTCTATTTTCCCTAGATTATCTCTCTATCTCTCTGTCTTTTCTTGTGGGGCAGACCAAGCTGGCAATGTAGGCAACAAGGAAACATAGAATTCTGAGGGAAGGGTGTATGGATCCCAGGGCTGTGTTGATGGGGTTAGTGAGGGTGGGTGTATGGATCCCAGGGCTGTGTTGATGGGGTTAGTGAGGGTGGGTGTATGGATCCCAGGGCTGTGTTGATGGGGTTAGTGTGGGCTTGCTTGATGTTGGTGCATAAGTACTATAAACTGATGAAATGTGAGTTTTTAGATGTATGGGGTGTAATGTCTGTGAGGTTTTTGTTTCTAACTTTTTAAGGAGTTGTGTCACTAACTGTGTGGCTTGTGTGTGGTTGAGGGTAAAATAGGTGGGAACAATAATAATAAATAATAATAAAAATAATAATCATATATATGTAATTTGACTGAATAGTTTTTGTACATATCGTTTGTTAGATGTGCAAATAAAGGAACTTTTACAATCTGTATTTTCTTTATGCTCAAACCTAGTTGCCCCCCCCCCACCATCTCACCCCCATTTCTGGTACCTCTGTCCAAGCTGTGGCTGGCTGGAGCTAAGTGTGATGGAAGTAGAGTTGATGGTGAAGAGCCAGGGCTGTGGAAGGGTAGGGAATGCTGAGATAGGGAGTGGTAGAGAGGGAGAGATGTTAGCAGGGAATGGGAGGGAGGTGTGTATGGACGGAGGTAGCTAGATATGGGAGGTGTTGAGGAAGTAGTAGAGGGTGATGACTCCCCTCAACACCATGCAGGCCCTTAGTCAGCTCCAACAAAGGACACCAGCCAATTAGGCAGAGGAGTGTGTGTGCCACCCTCTAGAGATTTTCCTTGGCCTGAACATTTCTCGGTTTCTGTATCCTTCTATCTATTTCTCAGCTCGATCTCGGTGTGTTTCTTCCTCTCTCTCCCTCCTCCCTCAATCTCTGCGTCTACCCTCTTTGGCTGGTCTCCTCTTTCTCCCTCCCTCCCCCTCTTTTCATACGCTCTTTCCTCCCTCTCCCGTCTCCTGAATCTCTCACCTCTTCTCTCTGTGTATTTCCATTTATCTCTGCTCATTCACCTCTATAGTAATAACAAACGCTCTTCATTTTTCTTTAATATGTGTCTGGACGGTGTCAGCGTGTGACTGTGTTGTGTGTGAATGTGGTGTGTCTGTGTGTGTGGTATCTCAACCCCCCACTCTCCCCTGACAGAGGGAGATAAACACAAGGCCGGAGCCAGTGACCACCTGATTTATCAACATGGATTTCAGCTCCCAACACACACACACACGAACACATACACACACACGAACACACACACACTAAGACACTAGTGTTCTTATCCCCTTTCTTACTCTTTCACTTCTTTCCGTCTCTCCCTCCGTCTCTCCATTCTCACCTCCCTCTCCCTCAGTCTCTCCATTCTCACCTCCCTCTCCCTCAGTCTCTCCATTCCCACCTCCCTCTTCCTCAGTCTCTCCATTCCCACCTCCCTCTTCCTCTGTCTCTCCATTCCCACCTCCCTCTCCCTCTGTCTCTCCATTCCCACCTCTCTCTCCCTCTCCATTCCCACCTCCCCCTGTCTCTCCATTCCCACCTCCTTCTCCCTCTGTCTCTCCATTCCCACCTCCCTCTCTCTACATCTCTCCATTCCCACCTCCCTCTCCCTCCGTCTCTCCATTCCTACCTCCCTCTCCCTCTGTCTCTCCATTCCCACCTCCTTCTCTCTCTGTCTCTCCATTCCCACCTCCCTCTCCCTCCGTCTCTCCATTCCCACCTCCCTCTCCCTCTGTCTCTCCATTCCCACCTCCCTCTCCCTCTGTCTCTCCATTCCCACCTCCCTCTCCCGAACCTCTCATTGAAATGTGCTGATTACCACTAGAGCTGACTAATGGACATTAGTGAACACATACATGCACATTGTCAATCACATTCTTTCTTTTTCTTTTTTCTTCACTCACGAGTGAACACGTACACACACAGACACACACACACATTCCCACTCACATGCAAACACTTTTCCACCTATATCTAACTGTGTGTCAGTGTGTGTTGGTCCCTCTGCTTCGTATTACACATTACACAGTGTGTGTATAAACACACGGTACATGTGGACGCTGGTTGGGGGTGTTTGTTCGTTTTGCTTCAAAATTACTGGTGACAGTTGGCAGTGCCATCGCATTACACTGTGGCCACGTTGAAAATATTTTGTGTGTGCGCGTGTGTGTCGCTGACTGAATGGACCAGAGGGAAGGGAGACAGATTGCATTTTAACAGCCATCGCTGTCATCTGAAACAGCTGTCCTCCCATCCTCCCTTTGAAAAGACTGCTTCTGTTTTGTCCCTCCCTCATGACCGAGAGCGAGGGAACGACAGGGAGAGAGACAGAGTGAGGAGACAGGTAAAGGAAGGGCAGGAGTGAAGCAAGTGGAGTGAAATAAAGAGAGAGTGCAACAGAGAGCAGGAGAGCCAAAGGAGGGAGCAGTAGACAGAAGGAGGGAGGGATAGACAGAAGGAGGGAGGGATAGACAGAAGGAGGGAGGGATAGACAGAAGGAGGGAGGGATAGACAGGTGGGTTACGGAGAAGTGATAGAGACACGCAAAGTGAAGGGAGAAGTATGGGAGACTGAGAGTGACAGAAAAGGAGAAACATTGTTTCCTCTACCTCCCCCTCTACATTTTACTCCTCTATCCTCCATTATCTCCTCCTCTATCCTTCTTTATCTCCTCCTCTATCTTCTCATCCTCCTCTTCCCTTCTTCTTTTCTAACTCCTCTCCTCGTCTTTTATATCCTCCCCCTTCTCCTCGTCTTCCTTATCTCCTTCTTTTCACACCATAACCCCCCCCCCCATGTTGGCTGTTATCAGTCAGGGGGAGATAAGACTGTTATCTCTGCGTGCCAGGGTTTGACACCACGCTCTAATGCATATTAACTTCACTCATCTTCTCATCAATTCACACAAATGAAGAATTTGGTGAAGGCTTGACAGTCACTCATTGGTGGGATTCAGACTGAAAACACAGATAAAGTCTGCTATCAAAGGTGGATGCTTGGAGTTTTCTGTTTTTCTACCAAAAGACAGGTATGCAAATCATATGTAGCCGACAGATTTGTACAGTACTAAAGCTTCACACTGATGTGTTCCTCTGCTGTTCCTGACAGATGTTTCTTAGACTATTTCCTCACAATACGGAACAACCTTTACACTGATTAGTAGAATGTAGTATAGTTGCAAGGCCATCGAGACATCTGTGAAACGGTTGGGTTAATCTGTGACAGCTGGTTCAGCTAACCAGGAATCTAGGTGGACAGTTTTGGTGGGACTCTGTTGTGAGGTTAATACAAGCGTTTGATATGTAATTGGTGACCACCCACAGCAGAGCTGGAAGGTTCTTGGCCCTCTCTACTGCATCCTAGTTGATCAGAAGGGGAGCAGGCTCTGTCCTCCATCCGATTTCAACACTTTTTCAGTTGTTGTTTACCACTGACCTCCTCCCTGTAGGCTCATAGTTGGAAACACAAGCTGACACAGTGGTTTCATCAGCACAGTTGATAGTTGTATGGAAGTCATACAGCACAGGGCCAAACATGAAATACTGGAGAGTGTTCAGCATGCACGTGTTGAGGGTCAGTCTCAAGGAGGTGACGTCATCTAGTCTCAGGAGGTCAAGGACCCCGATGTGAATGGCTGGGTCCTGCATCGGCTCTCTCAGGATCTTGACGGGCTTTGAGTCACAGCGGTTTTTAAAGCCCAGCTGTAGCCATCGAACAGCATTCCTGCATATCGATGAGGTGGGTCAACGGTGGCTCTGTTTCAGCAGTGGGTCAACGGTGGCTCTGTTTTAGCAGTGGGTCAACGGTGGCTCTGTTTCAGCAGTGGGTCAACGGTGGCTCTGTTTCAGTAGTGGGTCAACGGTGGCTCTGTTTCAGCAGTGGGTCAACGGTGGCTCTGTTTCAGCAGTAGGTCAACGGTGGCTCTGTTTCAGCAGTGGGTCAACGGTGGCTCTGTTTTAGCAGTGGGTCAACGGTGGCTCTGTTTCAGCAGTGGGTCAACGGTGGCTCTGTTTCAGTAGTGGGTCAACGGTGGCTCTGTTTCAGCAGTGGGTCAACGGTGGCTCTGTTTCAGCAGTAGGTCAACGGTGGCTCTGTTTCAGCAGTGGGTCAACGGTGGCTCTGTTTCAGCAGTGGGTCAACGGTGGCTCTGTTTCAGCAGTAGGTCAACGGTGGCTCTGTTTCAGCAGTGGGTCAACGGTGGCTCTGTTTCAGCAGTGGGTCAACGGTGGCTCTGTTTCAGCAGTAGGTCAATGGTGGCTCTGTTTCAGCAGTGGGTCAACGGTGGCTCTGTTTCAGCAGTAGGTCAACTGTGGCTCTGTTTCAGCAGTGGGTCAACGGTGGCTCTGTTTCAGCAGTAGGTCAACGGTGGCTCTGTTTCAGCAGTGGGTCAACGGTGGCTCTGTTTCAGCAGTGGGTCAACGGTGGCTCTGTTTCAGCAGTGGGTCAACGGTGGCTCTGTTTCAGCAGTGGGTCAACAGTGGTGGGTATGATGTAGGTGATGCAATCCTTCACAAGCCTCTCAAAGTACCTCATGGTAACTGAAATGAGTGCCTGGTCGGTGCTCATCTACCCCCAGTCACATCGGCGTGTTTGGTTGTGGGTGTTTTGAAACACGTGGGGGCACCCACCTTGACAATGAATGGTCTGACCATGTTCTGAGGATGACGCTTGCAAGAGTAAATACAGACAGCGTCTGCACACTGTCCGCCTTAGGAATGTTCTATCAATCTCCGTCTCTCCATGTGAACGTCTAAGTCCACTGATTTTCTGTCTTCTCCTTTTGCCACCGATTCAGACCAGAGCCACCAAGCTAGGAGACTGTGACTAATTAAGAGCATGAACAATTCAACTAATCAGCAGGGAGAGAAGACGGCCACTCCTTGCCCAGATTGTACCAATACATTTTTATGCCGTTCTAGTAGCCCTGCTTCATGACAACAGAGTTACCCCTCATGCCACAAAGCTGCATCATTCATTGTCTTCTAATTTAACTCCATTTACGCCGTCTGGTGTTTGGCTGTGCTCCAGTGGCGGAAGCTTGTCATTTCTGAACACCCCAACCTCCTTCACTATCAATGTGGGGTCCAAATCGTAGACCGGATGAACCGAGGTGAGACAGACCGCGTCCCCACTCGACACCCCCCCTCCCTTCTCCGTCTTGTTCTCTCTCTCTCGCTCTTTCTACCTCCAAATCCCTCCAACTCGTTCATTCTCTGCCTCCAAACCCCCCTCCCCCTTCCTTCCTTCTTTCCCTCGTTGGCTGGTTCATGGGTCAGCAGGCGACAGGGCCTGAGCAGGGAGATAAGAGGGGACAGAATAGCATTACTACACCCAGCCCTCAGTGGCCTGACACTGGGGTGACACAGAGAGGGACAGACAGCCTGATGAGGGGAGAGGGATGGAGGGAGCCAGAAGAAAGAGAGGACTGGAGGGGGTACTACTAATCTGCCATCGTTTGACGCTCATAATACAGCATTGATAGTCATCTTCACACACACACCTACGCAAACACGCTAGCACACACACCACCCCTCCCCACTCCGCCCATGTGAATTTCAGCCCAGAGCGGAGAGGCTCAGCCCGCTGATAGCAGCTCCTCTAGGGGGTAGGGGTGCTGAGAAGAGCCCTGGGAGAACCAGACATGGAGAGAGGCTTACTCTGCCTGGCCGACCTGATACAGACGTTTGGGGTTGCACAGGGCACAGGGTTTTCTGGGGGATTGGGCATGGGGTTGTGAGGACCGGGGAGATTTCGGGAATGGATACTGGCTGATGTGGTTGTGGGTGGTCAGGTTTTTCAATGGTTGTTCGAAGATGATTTAATTTAAAGGAGTGTTGTTTTGTCTGGTTTAGGTTTTGGGGTTAAGGTGAGGACAATTGATTAAGGTTTTTATTGCAGATGGATATTACGGTTAATTTCAAGTGATTGTCTAAGTGCTGTCATTTGTATTTGTACCTTCGAATAGGTTTCCAAATTTTAGAGCATAATATAATTTCATTTGTCAAACTAGGGATACCTATAAACAAATCATTCTCAATGGACTCCTGTGAATCACTGTGGTCCGGTGGACCATGTGAGGTCATATTGAGGTCATAATGAGGTCCTACTGAGGTCATACTGGGACCATAATCATGAACATTTTACTTTTAAAACCATTTTAAACCATTGGTTTGAATTGTAGTTTTTCTTATAGGCCAACTGGTAAAATATGTTCGCATAATGGGACATGATCCAAAACCTTCAAACTTCCAGTGGTCTTGGAGCAGTCAATGTTGAGATATGCATCTTATAAAGCACACAAAGACAGGTATGATATGGTTTGTTAACCATTGGCTATCAAATTAATTCACCATAAACTACATCATTTAAAACACAAGGCAAGCGTATTTCAGCCGGCCCGCAATTAGAAGGGATGAATGTTGTTGCCGTCGCTGGATTCACACTGGGGTCTCCCATGTGAGAGGCAGTGTCTTTAACCACTACGCCACGAAGCTGTATGCTAAGTGTCGGTATATGAGTCTTGGTAGATAATTTTTTCATGGATTAACATCATGCCAAGTTTGAATATTTCACTAGACACCAATAAGCATTGTGTTAAACTGAGTAAAGTTTCCTATTGCATTTACTTCCACATCAAATAGCATTTATGAACTGTATATTACCCCAAAAATCCAGCAAAGTTTTTGTCTAGTCGATAAAAATGCTTAAGGCATAATTTGCTTTTACTGCAGCGAGGCCTGAACTTGGGTCCCTTGAATGGCAGTGCGCGTCTCTAACCACAATGCTATTTGTGGTGAAATGGATGGGGATCAAGTAGATGCTACACAGAACGATGGTGCATGGATTTTTCATCTGTAAAATCTGAAGAATTATCATTCATGCACTGATTGAACTGAGGTTTCTTTTTTGTCTTGCAGTAATGTTATACTTAAGCAACAAGGCACAAGGGGGTGTGCTATATGGCTTTACTGTGGCTTTAGAAACCTCCCTTACTGTCTATCTGTAGTAGGTTCCACTATTCCACTTAATACTATTGTCTGACACTATCACAGGGGCTGAGTCACTGGGATACTTCTGAGTGACGGGGTTTCCTACCCCGGCAGTTGTGTGCTATGGGAGAGAACCCAATGGGCTGTATTCAGCATTGTCTCAGGGTGGTTAGTTAGTAGTCTATTTACGTCCCTTTGGTGGTCTAGGGTTATGCTCAGCAAAGTGGGTTGGGCTATTTCCTGCCTGGTTGGCCCTGTCCTGGGATATCTTTGAATGCGGCTACCGAGTCAACATGCAATAGTCTATATATGTACAAGTGGTCTAGGGTCAGTCTGTCCTGTCTGGTGTAATTTATCATTTCTTATCTGTTACCCTGTTGGAACATAGATACACTCACCTAAAGGATTATTAGGAACACCTGTTCAATTTCTCATTTATGCAATTATCTAATCAACCAATCACATGGCAGTTGTTTCAATGCATTTAGGGGTGTGGTCCTGGTCAAGACAATCTCCTGAACTCCAAACTGAATGTCAGAATGGGAAAGAAAGGTGATTTAAGCAGTTACTGGGATTTTTACGCACAACCATTTCTAGGGTTTACAAAGAATGGTGTGAAAAGGGAAAAACATCCAGTTGATATTGTTGATGCTAGAGGTCAGAGGAGAATGGGCCGACTGATCCAAGCTGATAGAAGAGCAACTCTGACTGAAATAACCACTCGTTACAACCGAGGTATGCAGCAAAGCATTTGTGAAGCCACAACACGCACAACCTTGAGGCGGATGGGCTACAACAGCAGAAGACCCCACCGGGTACCACTCATCTCCACTACAAATAGGAAAAAGAGGCTACAATTTGCATGAGCTCACCAGAATTGGACAGTTGAAGACTGGAAGAATGTTGCCTGGTCTGATGAGTCTCGATTTCTGTTGAGACATTCAGATGGTAGAGTCAGAATTTGGCGTAAACAGAATGAGAACATGGATCCATCATGCCTTGTTACCACTGTGCAGGCTGGTGGTGGTGGTGTAATGGTGTGGGGGATGTTTTCTTGGCACACTTTAGGCCCCTTAGTGCCAATTGGGCATCGTTTAAATGCCACGGCCTACCTGAGCATTGTTTCTGACCATGTCCATCCCTTTATGACCACCATGTACCCATCCTCTGATGGCTACTTCCAGCAGGATAATGCACCATGTCACAAAGCTCGAATCATTTCAAATTGGTTTCTTGAACATGACAACGAGTTCACTGTACTGAAATGGCCCCCACAGTCACCAGATCTCAACCCAATAGAGCATCTTTGGGATGTGGTGGAACGGGAGCATCGTGCCCTGGATTTGCATCCCACAAATCTCTATCAACTGCAAGATGCTATCCTATCAATATGGGCCAACAATTCTAAAGAATGCTTTCAGCACCTTGTTGAATCAATGCCACATAGAATTAAGGCAGTTCTGAATGTGAAAGGGGGTCAAACACAGTATTAGTATGGTGTTCCTAATAATCCTTTAGGTGAGTGTATGCTCCCTCTTATTATTAAAATGTTTCTCCCTCTCTTCTCTTTACCCACTATCTCTTTTGCTCTCTCACATTCAATTAAATTTAAATAAAATGTAAATGGCATTATTGGCATTTTGTACATTTGTTAATATTGCTAAAACAAGTTGGAAATAAAAACCCCTCTATCAGATTTACTCTCGCCAGGAAGACCTGAACCCAAGCACCATGCATCATCTGGCCTGACCTGGCCTGTCCATGCCCATAGCCATCTTGTCGTCCTCAGTGGGTATTCTTTTGTATTCTTCTAAGTTTTAATATGCAAGTATTTTATAATTAGTTAATGTATGCTGATAGAATGTACATTATATAGTATATACATACTATCTACAGTGGCTTTAGTATTCAAACACCTGACCAAGTCTCACATTTATTTTAATTACATGGTATGTTTAGATTTAGTTTTGTTTGATATTTTGTTTATATCATATTTTATTCTAGGTCATGAGCTCAGTACCACTGACAAGCTGTGCTATTATTAGAAAATTCAAATCCATAAGCATTGTCCAACCAACCTGAACCACCTGAAGCAAATCTGCAGATGAATGGGCCAAAATCACTTTGACACTGTGTTCAGAACTGGTACATAAAGTACTTACCAATTGACTTAAAGCTGTTATTGTAGCAAAACGGAGCACTACCAAATATTATTACATAGGATGTGAATATATATTTCCACTTATTAAACCAATGTCCTCTCCCAATATTTGATGTTGAGTGTAATTTAAAAAATATATATATAACAGAACAAAATGTCAATATACCAGTTGTAATTTAAAACAAAACTGAGGAGTATTTTGGGGTTTAAATACATTGCATGGCACTTCAAAAGAGGTATTCTTTAGACCCATTTTTGATGATGTTCCTAATTTAATTATTTATCAGTAATTTAACACTGGCATTGAAACTTCACAGAATTTGCTTACCTTCAAGATATTAATCTGAAGCTTGTGTGCACTGCAGAGAAAATAATGTATTTGTGTATATAAGAGTCCAGTGAGTGTAACTAAGATATACATTTGTAGTCCAATAAGCTATTAATTTGTAGTCCAGAATGTTCTGTTTTGACAGTTGGTTTTGTAAGTTTTAAAAAATTCAGGGGAATGTGGTGGGTGTCTGGTGATGCATCCTGATTGTATAAAGCAAGTGAAAGTCACAGGTGAAAACAAATAATGCCATAATTTTTCTAGCTCACTAACTTTGGTTTTTACAAACAATTTTGTGAAGGTTGTTGTCACTTGAACTTCTTACTCTGATAAAACACACCGATTTGCGACCTCCTCAAATGCAATGCACTGTGGTGGTAACTGTGAAATAACAGGACATTTCTATCATCAGTGCAAACAGAGCCATTTATAATAGAACTGATATCAGTTTGAAGGCCATGTTCTTTTGTAATCTCTACCCGGCATAGCAAGAGAAGGATTGGCCACCCCCAGGCCTGGCTTCTCCCTAGGTTTTCTCCTTGGATTCCTGCCTTTCTAGGGAGTTCTTTCTTTCCAGTGTACTTAAACATCTTACTGCTTGCTCTTTGGGGGTTTAGTCTTGGTATCTGTTTAAGTACTTGGTGACAACTGCTGAGCCTTTTCTTTTTACATTTGGTAGATGTACTAATTGATAGAATAGGGCCTGTGCATTGATAGTAAATGTGCAAAATGTGCAGAAGCTTTTTAAAAGTCTTCTTAAGATGGACCAAAGACTTAAAAAGTCTGCTGTACAGTCGTAGCCTTTTAACAAGGAGTTCAATGTAGTATCTGTGTGCTCACATGGATACGTGTGTGTGTCTGTCTCTCAATGAACTCTTTCTCAACCAAACAGTCTCAAATAATCACTTTTTTCTCTCTTTCTAACAGCCTCTTTTTCCTGCGCCAACCCTTTCGAACCCTCTCTCCATCACCATAGCTTCCTGTCCTCCTGCCTTTGCTCCTCTGCTTCTTTCCGTTTCTCACCCCCTTTCACCTCTCCCATTCCTTACCCCATCTCCTTCTCCACTACCTCCCAGCCCTTCCCTCCTCCCCCTTTCTCTCTTTCTGTCTCAGCTTCTGCCTTCTTATCTCAGTACCGCCGTTCTCAGTAATTATTATTATGTGCGGCAGAGATAATTCGAAAGCTGTGAGGAGAAAGAGGAGAGAGAAGAGAGGGATGAAAGAAAGAGTGGTGGAGGCTTCCTGGGCTGTGCAGCTCTTATCTGACCTTGGCCAGAACCACTTATTGTTAGGCAAATCGCATGTGTGGAAAAATGGAGCGAATGAGAGGGAGGGAGAGAGAGGGAGAGGGAGGAGATGGATGGAGGGAGAGGGAGGGATGTTAGGAAAGCGGAAGGGAAAGGGGGTGTTTTATGGAGCGATAGCAGAGAGAAAGAAGTGGCAAGAGAGAGAGGGATAGAGGCGTAAAAGAGAATGGCTGGGTGAAACCAGTCAGACAGAGATAGAGGGAGGGAGGGGGGAGGGAGGGGGGAGGGAGGGAGGGGGGGGGAGGGAGGGAGGGAGTAGGAGGAAAGAGAGAAGTGAGAGAGGTATGGGGAGGGATTATACGTATATTTTGAACAGCGTGCTGGAGTAGTCACTCTTTGCAGTGTGTCAATAAATCCCAGCGTTGAAGAGGGGTAATATAAAATCAATTCACACTCTGTCTGGGGAAAGGAACGTGCTCAAATTTGTCAATGTAAAATTTGTCATTTTCTCTGCTGTGTGTGTGCGCGCGCATGTGTTTGTGTGTACACTAGTGGATGTGTAGCGTGTATATGTGTGTGCATACTTGTGAGGACCAGATGTCCCCACAAAGATAGGAAAACCGGAAAAATGTGTCCCCAAAATGTTTTTGGCAGGTCCCCAATAGAGAAAATGAGATTTCCGGCTCAGGGGTTAGCTTGAGGTAAGAATGTACAATTTGGCATAGGGTTAGAACTGGGTTAATTTCAGGTTTAGGCATAAAAGTTATGTTATTGAGGTTAAGGTGAGGGTCAGGGTATGGTTAAGTATAATGTTTGTATTTGGTTTGGGCTTGGAAATAAAGAATGGGGATTTCAGGGTCAGGGTTAGTTCTTCAGTACCCACAAGGATAGAAAAAAAACCTGTGTGTGTGTGTGTGTGTGTGTGTGTGCGCGTGTGTTTGTGTGTGCTTATGGTGGGCCTTGTGAGGCTGTGTGTTTTTTTTCTTATCACCCATGTACACAGACAGACAGACAGACACGCAGACACACACACACAGACACAGACACACACACACACACACAGACACACAGAGCTTCCTTTAATTACCAGCTATTCATGATTCCTCTGGATGTAATTCAGTTCAGACCAAAAATGTAATAAATAGGCCAGGCTGTCCTTCATAAGGTCTCTCTCACACAGTGTCTCTCTTTCTCACATTCTCACTATTCCTCTATTTATCTTTTAGTTTTTACATTTGATACTTCCAATTTCCATCTAATGAATTCTGCATCCTGCGCCACCATCTCAAGGTAGGATAAACACTGATGCTTTCCCCCTCTTTTTCCCCTCTACCTCTCCCTCTCTCCCTCCATCTCTTCAGTGTTTCTGCCTCACCAGCAGAGCTTCTCAACCCCCCGTGTGAATGGCCAAGCTCTTGGCGGCAGGCTAACCTCGGGGATAAAGGGTCTTCCTGGGGCCTCTATTGAGCTGCAGCCCTGTTCTCCATGACACTGCGCTGGTCAGGTATTGAGCCTCATTGTGAGCCCAGGGACAAAGGCAGGAGGTGACACAAGCACACCTCACAGACCCAGAGATATTCGTTCTGTCTTCTACACGCTGGCCATGCACATGTGCACACACACAGTTGTATTTACAGTGTGTGTGTTTGTGTATTTGTGTGTCTATAGACACACACACACCCACACTTCTCCAACTCTTAATCCTTCGGAACCCTCTTTGATTGCAACAACATCTACTCGAATATCTCAGCACCTAAAAACCCTGGTCCTTCCTTCAACCCTGGCCCCTCATTTGTCCACCTGCCCCACCATCCAGCCCATGCAGCTCCCCCAAGCCTGAGCCCAGCCCTCCACCCACCTCAGTCCTCCACCCAACCCAGCTCCCAGGCCTCCAAGGTTGTAGCCAGCAAAGTTTTTGTCTAGCTGAAACAAATGCTAAGGCATAATTTGCTTTTACTGCAACGAGGCCTGAACTTGGGTCCCTTGAATGGCAGTGCGCGTCTCTAACCACAACGCTATTTGTGGTGAAATGGATGGGGATCAAGTAGATGCTACACAGAACGATGGTGCATGGATTTTTCATCTGTAAAATCTGAAGAATTATCATTCATGCACTGATTGAACTGAGGTTTCTTTTTTGTCTTGCAGTAATGTTATACTTAAGCAACAAGGCACAAGGGGGTGTGCTTTACAAACCTCCCTTACTGTCTATCTGTAGTAGGTTCCACTATCTCCACTTCATACTATTGTCTGACACTATCACAGGGGCTGAGTCACTGGGATGCTTCTGAGTGACTCAGCTTTTACACAATAGTCGACAAGAGTGGGTATTGATATCTTTCTTTATGGTTTCCTACCCCGGCAGTTGTGTGCAATGGGAGAGAACCCAATGGGCTGTATTCAGCATTGTCTCAGGGTGGTTAGTTAGTAGTCTATTTACGTCCCTTTGGTGGTCTAGGGTTATGCTCAGCAAAGTGGGTTGGGCTATTTCCTGCCTGGTTGGCCCTGTCCTGGGATATCTTTGAATGCGGCTACCGAGTCAACATGCAATAGTCTATATATGTACAAGTGGTCTAGGGTCAGTCTGTCCTGTCTGGTGTAATTTATCATTTCTTATCTGTTACCCTGTTGGAACATAGATACACTCACCTAAAGGATTATTAGGAACACCTGTTCAATTTCTCATTTATGCAATTATCTAATCAACCAATCACATGGCAGTTGTTTCAATGCATTTAGGGGTGTGGTCCTGGTCAAGACAATCTCCTGAACTCCAAACTGAATGTCAGAATGGGAAAGAAAGGTGATTTAAGCAGTTACTGGGATTTTCACGCACAACCATTTCTAGAGTTTACAAAGAACTGTTTGAAAAGGGAAAAACATCCAGTATCCTGCCTGGTTGGCCCTGTCCGGAGATATCTTTGAATGTGTCCACCGAGTCAACATGCACCCAATATCTCAGTCCCCAGCATCTACGCTGCAATAGACTATATATGTACAAGTGGTCTAGGGTCAGGCCACCCCTGACGTCTGCCCCATTCAGCTCCTTTCCAAAGGGGAACAAACAGAGTGGCCTGTGGTAATAAAGACACCCCTGGGAATGAACACCATGAAAGGAGTGCTATTACTTATCAATGGTGAATTGACTGCTCATTGAAAGAAACAGAGAGACAACAGAGACGGGCTGTGATCTGATGTGCTGTCTGTCTGTCCAGTGCTGCTTGAAACCTGCCCCCCCATCAGATCAATGAATCTCAGGCAGGACAAAAAAAGAACCACGTTTTGTTCACTGACTAGTGGCTCCTCGCAGTGATGTGTGAGGACCACTGGCTTTAGACTAAAGACCACTGGCTTTAGACTGGACTTTCCCACACTGTGGACTGTGGACGACTGGCTGGTGACAAATAGGTGCTCTGACCAAGGTGACCTGAAGTAAATCACATAGACCTCTCATCTGCTCCCAACAGCACAGGGTTAACAGAGCTGCTAGTTTCAGTCAAACTGGCAGTTTGCTAATATATTCTTGTTGTGGCAGGTTTGGTCATAAATATAGAAATGAAACACTACACTGAAAGAAATATTGATTTACACCATAACTGTAAAATCTTGATAGGGGATTTAGCCATTAATTGTCGTTGTCAAGAGGCAAAAACTGATTTTATATTTTAGCAGAATTTAGCAGAATTTAGCAGAGAGTCAATCACCTGCAACAGTCCGCAGACTAATATTTTCTTATTTTCTATTATACATTGTAATTACTTTTCATGAACATAAACCTTTTGCAATGGTCACACTATAAAAAAGCGAAATGAAAGAAGAACTAGGATGTTTCTGTCACTTCAGCTAGTAATGGTGAAAGGGTGCAAATGAGCCAAAATGTGTCCTCGTTCTGTGTACAATTGGAAAAATGAATAACAACATATAAACACTGGTACATTACTCCTCCCAAAAATGATATCTTATTAAAATGGGTGTTCCTGTTTTTATGATTCAGGTATTCTCAGGCATCAATCTTCCCTACCTTAGCAGTCATTCTTAATGCACGTTGCAGTGAGTGATTAAAAGTTCCTGTTGTTGGATACTCGAACTCTTGGCTGGATTCCAAAAGGAATTCCTCACTTAACAAGCCGGTATTGAGGTTTACCCAATGTACCACTGTGGGCAGCCAGTTGGTTCCCTTACAATTGTATGTTACATCTACATGCAGCATCAGTCAAAATGTGGATACAATTTCCCATTCAAGTGACATTTGTGTATGTAGTGGTACTGTATTTGTTTTACAGTAAATGTAATATATGATGTCTTAGGTCTACAAATGTTGCATCTTAATTTAAACCAGTTTCTAACCACAGAAAACAGGGAATTTGAGTTATGTATATTATGATTAATCGAAAAATGTTTAGGGGTTGATATTTTTTTAACAAATGAAATGTTAACTTTTGAAGTGAATCCATTAACTGTATAACCCTTCTTAGTATTTGATTACACTACAGCATTGCATTTTTCCTGCATTTAAAAAATGATGAGTTAAGGTAAGTATTTGTCTTTCAAACAGCCAGGAAGACAAATGAAAGTTAACGATACCATTATGAAACAGCGTGTACCTTGAATATTGGTTTAACTTCATCACTGGTTACTACAATTAAATATTATAAAACATGTTATTCTACAGACCTGTTTTAAAAGCTATTGAGTTAAAAGGACACAAATTATTCCATTGAGGCTTTCTGGTGTTAACTACAAAGAACTTGAACACATACTACCTGGCATCTTATTAATGATGCTTATTTTAATGAATCTCTAAGATACAAAAGAGTGATTATTAGGTAATCTCCATGGAATTACAATTCTTCCCATGCTAGGAAACTAGAGGACTGTGAAGTGGCATAAAACCAACAGCACCCACGCAAATATACACTTGCACACAATACACAGGCCTGGAGAAAATGACAGCGTGAGGCTTCATGATTTCGTCAGTATAATTTGTGACTCTTTTTGAGTGTGTAAAACCGTCAGGTGATAGAGAAGGGTAGCTGCCAACGGTGGACCTCTCCGTCTATCTGTTAAATGACTGGCCAGATCAGCTCCTCTGTAGTAATTACCTAAATGGGCTCGTTCAAAACCTCTTCATTGTCGAATCAGTTAATTAATTAGCTGTTTCACTGACAGGATAATGGTGAGAGCATGCTAAATAGATTAGTCTGGAACTTGATTTATTGTTGCAAGCCGCCCCTCCTTTTCCTGTTTATCTCCCTCTCTCAATCACCCCTTTTCTCTCGCTCCCTCTCTCTCTCACTCTATACCACCTATCTGTCTTTTACTATGTATCAGACACCCACCTTCTATGAGGACCCCCCCCCCCCCCCCACACAGACATGAAGCTCAGCATCTGATAAAGACAAAGATATTTTCCTGCTTCAGATGCAGCTAATCTGACTGGAAGAGATATTACATGATAGATGTAGCCTACGGTATGGGATGTGTGCCGATTGCATTTATGACATTCTCAAATATCTGGTTTAGAAGTACACTGGTGATTTCACATGTAATCATGGTCTTAAGGGGCGATCAGCAGTTGCTACATACATTTTTGGACAGATAAATGAGACGTTCCACAGGAGTCTTGGTTAATATAGTATGTACCTGCCTACTGAGCTTGTGGTAACCTATTAGAAAACAGAAATGTAAGCTTCTTTCACATTTGTAAGCAAAGTCAATGAAAACAAATGCTTTACAACCTGAAACCATGTTTACAACTATCATTTTGATATCATGGATGGCTGACTCTATATTACACACACATTACATCTATCCTTGCACTTTTCACTGAAACATTGACAGGGAGGACGTCTTTGTTATTGTTTTAACTGCTGATTGTCCTTTTAAGTGTTCTCTCCTGTAATACGGTTATAGAGCCAGGGACAGGGGCATGAATATAACAGTCACATGTAGGCCAAGATGTCTGCTTGTCAGAGAGATGACAGCGAGAGAGACCGGAAGAGAGAAAAGAATATAGGGAAAGGACACTAGAGAAGTGAAAGAAAAAATAAAAAAATCGAAAGAGAAATAAACTGAGAGAAAGAGAGACAGAAAGAGAGAACAGGGGAGAGAGAAACAGTATCTATTTTGTAATTTGCTAAAAGTGGTATGTATCATTTTTAGAGGAAGAGTTAAGAGTGCAAGAGAGAGTGAGAAAGTGACATTAGGAACGAGGGAAACAGAGGTGTTACTGAGAGACCTGGAATCATTTGATTAATCAACAAAGAGAAACAGCTCTCTCATGCGCGTGCGCTCGCCTTCTGCCTCCCTCCCTCCCCCTCTCTGTCTTCCCTCTCTCTCTCCAAACCGAAGCCCAATCAAATTGGTGGCGGCTCAGGGCAGCGTCTCCGCGGGGCCAAATCCTCTTGTTGCTGCGGCGGGTGCATGAAAAGCCAGGAGGGGAGTCCCCTTTTGTCCCCGCACAGAACAAGCCTAACACGCTTTCACATGGACAAGAAATGGGAGGGCTGTTTTGGGGGAGCTGAGAAACAGCCAACAAGAGGTGCGAATGAGACGCCCATTCATCGCCCGAGCTTTACACTAATTCCCCCACCGGCGGCTTTCTTCCCTCTCGTCTGCTCCGCCACAAAACAACAAACAGGGACGGAGGAGTGAAAACAGGGGGATCCGGGGGGCTTAGGGCCACGTTGTAATCCCCAGCCACTTCTGACCCCTCCACACCTAATAAGTCCCCGACCTCCTCATTGAAGGGATGGGGTGTTCGTCTACGGAGCCACTGACCCTCCCACACGCATTCACACACACACACACACACACATAATCAGTGAGACACACAATCACACACACACTCCAGGTCCCCTTTAAAAAAGACCAGGAATTTGTTCTTTGAAACGGGTTCAGGAAAGGAGGGAGGTGTACTGAAAAGAAGGAGTCTGTGAGGAGCCTATAAGTAGGGCCAGCTCTGATCGTGTTTCTTTTCTCCCACCATTTAATTCGTCTTTAGAGGCCATCTCGTTAACACGATCTTCCCTCACTTTTTTCAACCACCCACCCCCCCCCCCAACTCTGGGACTCAAGACCCCACCTCACGCCGAACTTCAAAGACCCTCGTCTGCCCAAGGAGAAAGTCACCTCTTTCTTTCGCTCTCTCCTCTCGCTCACTCCTCTTTTCTTAACGCAGCTTTTCTTTCTGTTCCCCTCCCTAAGCAGCCGTGGCCAAACCATCATCTCACTTTCTGCTCCTGCTTTGCATCTGAAAAAAAGAATAATTAGCTTGACGGCTGGGGAAGGAAGGATGGATGGGTGGAACAGGAGGGAGGTCCATGTCTCTCCCACACATTGCGTTCCTGTCCCCCAACAGATCCAGATTTTAGGCTCTGAACTGAACACTGCACAAAACGTAATCAGCATATTATCCATCCCCAGCACACATATCTGGAATAGATAACCACGTCATCTCCTTTCCAAGTTTATTTGTAAATCCTTGAAGTTGGGATAGTTACATTTTCCCCCGTGTGCCTCCGGCGCGAGTGCGTGGGCACACCAGCACACACGTGACCCTCGAAGCCGTACATAAAAAATAATAAAAAAAATAAAAAAGCATAATTTGTTCATTCGATGGGCAGCTGATGGTTTCACAATGTCTAAGACCCGCTCACGTTTCCAACCCGGTTCAGTCCCTGTGAAATTCCCAATTCGGTTTCCATAATCTGTGCCGGTATGTACAGCCGTGAGGCGGGGACAGACAGGCTGAGCCACAGCGTGTCTAAAGGTGCTATGTGTAATCCTGTAATATGCAGAGAGAGCAGTAGGGAGAATTCCTCCCCTTCTCCCCTCGACTCCCTCGCCCTCCAGGACCTGATGCACAGATAACACCACCCTGTTATCTCCATAGAACAGAGCCATTTAACACCGTCGCCCACCACGAGGCACGCACGCACGCATGCACGCACGCACGCATGCACGCACGCACGCACGCACGCACGCACGCACGCACGCGTAGGCACACGAAAACCGTGAAAAGAAATATGTGTATATGCACGCGCACATACATACATTGAGTAGCAGAAACTAATGGAAATCCACCATACAGATCATAGGATAGCCTCCATAAAACCAGCACATACACCAATATTAAGACGTGTGTTTGTGTGTGACCGTATATAGAATGGTATTGGTTTAGTCAGATATTGGTTTAGTCTGTGGCAGCCTAGGCTGTGTGCTCAGTCTGGTTCGGGTGGTGTTGTGTGCAGAGGATCAAGACATTTGGCATTTGCCGGTCCGCAGGGAATTTTTGACTGAGTTTCAATTTGATCTTTGACTCAATTCTGTCTTGTAACGTGCTTTCGTCCGTCTGTACGTTCATTCTTTATCCCTGTAGATGTTGCTTTTGTTTCTGGCAGTACGGATGGCAAGTGTCGATTGCGGCACGTTTTATATACAGTCTCTGGCTTTGGTGTTAATAATTCTTCTTGTGAGTTGGTTCCCTGGCCCTGTTAATCCCCACTAGGTAGCGCTGCGTCCACAGTCAACACGGCAGAACCAACACGGCACCGGAAACCAAAACAATATCAGAATCCGAACCAGAGCCAAGTACTACTGTACAAAAGGCCAGAATCTGGGGCATGCGGTCATCACATCACCAAATCAACATTCCAGCTAGCTGTTGATTCTGGGCTCGTGTTCATTCTTCCTCAGCCCCATGTCCCTGCTGTTGATTCTGGTGCTGTGTTTAGTGTTGACTCTGGTGCTAGCTGTTGATTCTGCTGTGTACATCTGCTGTCAGCCCTCCCAGCGGCCGCCTGCTAAACGGGAAGTGTCTGGCTGGCGAAGGAGGGCTGTTTGTCTGCTTCCAAACATATTGATCTACTGCAGAAGGGAAAACATTAGCAATGGCGTCCGCCGCGGCAAGAAAGAAGGGAGGCGGGGGGTGGGGGGGTGGGTGTTGGGGGTGGGGGGGTGGGGGGGGCAGCTCGAGGTGGGTAAATTGTCAGTTCTGCCGAGGCAGACAGATTCTCCATGTCAGGTCTGCTGAGGACCAGAGGAACAGCAGCTGTATTTTGCTGAACGTTCTAAGGGAGGGAATCTCCTGGAAGACCAAACACCATATAAAGAACCACGGGACAGCACTATGCTCTGATGTGTGTGTGTGTGTGCGTGTGCGTTTGTGCTCACCAGAAGCCTGTCCCCACTCAACTCGGCTGTGATATGAGCTCAAAGTACCATATTTTGGACCGCTGTAGGGTGTGTTGTGTGCCTGTGTGAGTGTGTCTGTATGTGTGTGTGTGTGTGTGTGTGTGTGTGTGTGTGTGCAGGGGGGTGGGTGAAACTGTAGTGAATTGCTGAATTGCTCGTTCGGTTGGCCAATCACCAATTAGGTTCCCCAAAAATAATCCAATATCGCTAGTTTGGAAAAAGAGAGAGGTATGTGAGAGAGAAAGATACATGCTACCTCACCCCTGCCCCTCACACACTTACTGATAGAAACACACACACACACACAAACACCCTCACACAGACCCGCGACCAGGATATGAATATTGAACAGTTGCCTCTGTCTGCATGGCGAGCCTGCCAGTCATTGTCAAATAGGACTTAATCTTTTCAATTTCTAGGTGCAAATATTCACACTGGCCGCTGTTTGTCCCTCAGATTAATAAGCCTCTCTTCCATAATCCTCGGCTACTAATTCAAGTGGCCGCCGGAGCGGTTAGCTGGGGGAACGGGGGACGCTGGGCCACATACACAGCCCAGATTATTCGCTCTCTGCTTTGAGATTCGGCAGCCCACCATCCACACACACAGATGCATGCACACATTCACACACACCCAGCTCCAGCTCTCTCTCTTTCTCTCTCTCTCTCTCTCTCTAGTGTCGGGCTGGCGTTGCTGAGGTGAATTACAAAATATTGTGACTAGATTTTGGCTTGTATTAGGACTCTGTGAACCCTGGTTGGAGGTGTTTGGCTCCGTCAGGGGAGACTGGTGCTGGACGTTAATGAACTAGATGATTGGACTTGACAAACCTGAGGAAAACATGTCCATCTTAAAAGAGAAAGACCAGTGTCTTTTATTTATTACTAAAGCTCTCTGTTGCCTTGTATTTTCTGTTCATCACATACCTGGCCTCCTTGCGAGATGGATAGCAGTGCCACTGTCCTTTACTCTGTCTTTATAAATGCCTGACACGGTCCTAACTTGCCATTGGCAGCTATAGATAACCCGCTGGTCAATGTTAGGTTAAAGGTCACCCTGGCGTACGCCGTACAGAGGGATACTTATGCTTTTTCTGTCCTCTTTTTAGCTAGATTTTTCGTGTTTTTTTCTCTTTTCTTCTTTAGTCTCACCTCCACTCCCCCATCTTCTCTCCTGTCCTTCCCCTCTCCGTTTTGCCTCTCCTCACTTTTAATCTCCTCTCCTCCCCTCAACTTCTCCTCCCCCTCCCCTCCCTGCTCTCCTCTCCCTGTCCTCACCTACCCATGACAAGGCTCTTTAACTAAAAGCACCTTCCATCCCTCGGATGTTCTATTAGCACAGCCAGATGGGGGAGGTTGCATTGCGGCTGCTGGCTGTGACCCCAGTCTGATTAATGGAGTAGGTGAGGGCAGAGGTGCGCCACACACCCCTGCTCATTAGCTCATTAGTATGGGCCAGTGGCGCTAGGTGATATCCCTCATTAGGGGTCAATAACAGGGGCTGAAACTGGAAGCCTCACAGAGTGACATCCACTCACACTTTGACTCTCACTCTTCTTCACACCTCCATCTGTTCCAGTCTATGTTTTTCTTCTTTTCTTACTGCATCTCTCTGAATCTCCCAGGTTGGTAGGTTGATGAAATGGAGATATTTTATGTCCCTTTGGTATTTTTAAGTAGAAATTATGCGCCAATATTTAATTTTAAATGGCTGTTATTATATGAAGTGCCTTTTAATATAGACCACACAGAGTATTCAATAAATCTGAATGTGAATAAAGGCTTGTTAAACAGCAAGAATGCAGTATTTGGAACCATGGGTGGATTGGCCTTTTTTGCATTTCTGGCAAAGTGGACCATTAATGGGCAGTGTCCATTCCATGTCTTTCCTCATTACAATAAATATACATATACGTACAGGTTTTTGTAAGAGTATTCATCCCCAATTCTAAAATTTTACTGAATTACATGGTACATTCAAATTTTGTTCACATGTTGAATTATTTTAACACACTATCACTGAAAAACAATTATTATGTGGTGAGATTGGTTTGATGGTAGAAAATATTTGTATGAAAAATAGAAAATAAAATACAATGTTTTGCTTGCATAAGTATTCATCCTCTACACATTCATATTTTGTAGAATTAACTTCCTCTGCTATATCAGCTATAAGTATTTTTTGTAAAGACCGCTATTCTTCTTGGCAAATTTGCTCCAAGTGGTTGCCATTAGTTGGACAATGCTTGGGGAGTACAATTTTCTAACAGTGGCACAGATTCTCAGTCCCTGCTGATGAGAAGCATCCCCTCTGCATGATGCTCCCACCAACATACCTCACTGTAGTGTGTATTGAGGCATGGGCAGTGTTAGGTTTGTGCCACACATGCCAGTGTTCCGCAGAGCTCTTGACTGGTTTGACTGGTGCACCGTTAATCCACTCAAAGCCACTGAAATCTGGAGGTGCTTCAAAGTGATTGTTGGGCTCTCTGTGGCTTCTCTCATTAATTCCAATCATGTTTGAGAGCTGATTTTGAGTTATGGCCTTTACTTGACAGGGCATGGGTGGCTGTCTGAACTGGGTTCTTGAATACATTTGTATTACCTTTGGAACTATATCTATCTATCAGAGATGGAGTCAAGACCACAACCCTGGAGACCCAGACCAAGTCCAAGACCCAAACCATTGAGACCAAGACCTAGACCCAGCATGTCAAGACCATTACAAGACCAAGACCACTTTGAACACAAAAAAACAAGACCAAGACCGAGACCTTAGACTGTCCAATGTTCCCCAAACATAAAATGAGATAATAATATAAGGAAATAAATGATTTTTTTTGTAGGCCACAGCATAGCATAGTTATATAGAAGTAAACATAAGTTACTAGATTAAATTACTTTACTGATTATAACAGAAATTATTAGGTTTAAATTAGTTTATAAAGGCTGAAATAAGAAAGAAAAGCTATGTGATTGACACATCCATACATGTTATAGCTTATGTTCACACTGCTGTGCTTAGCTAGCTAGCAATCACGTTAGCTAACTGGCTAGGTAGTTAACTAGATGGCTAACATTAACTTTGCTCAGTCAGGTTTGTTCTGGATACCCATAGTATTGACATCAATGGCTGTGGGTACTTGTCCAAACTGGAAACTGCATTTTCATGTACTGTAAAGTTACTGGACACAATGAAAAGTTACGTGTCCATTAAATCACAATGTTAACATTGACCAAAATAGCTAGTGTAGCTACCAAGCCTAGCTAACCACGACTTTAGCTTGGTAATATATATTAATAAAATATTACAGCAGTCTGTACTGTAATGAGTTATGTCAGAAGTATAACTGAACAAATCATGACCACTTAAGATAATGAGTTGCGTATTAGCTAGCTATCTATGATTTACCTGCAGACATCAAGGGGTTGCAGGCAGCTTCAGATCTGTTTGATGCCAGTTCACATGCATTTCAACAACACGTGATAGAAAATGTGTGAATACAGTACTACAGGTGCGCAAAGGGATAAGCTAGCCTATATAATTGTACAGAGGTGACCAAGACCACAACACTGGAGACAGAGACACAGACCAAGACCCAAACCCTGGAAACCCATAAGCATAAAGCATCATCTTCCGCTTATCCGGGGCCGGGTCGCAGGGGCAGCAGTCTAAGCAGGGATGCCCAGACTTCCCTCTCCCCAGACACTTCCTCCAGCTCTTCCGGGGGGACACCGAGGCGTTCCCAGGCCAGCCGGGAGACATAGTCCCTCCAGCGTGTCCTAGGTCTTCCCCGGGGTCTCCTCCCGGTGGGACGGGACCGGAACACCTTCCCAGGAAGGCGTTCCGGAGGCATCCGAAACAGATGCCCAAGCCACCTCAGCTGACCCCTCTCGATGTGGAGGAGCAGCGGCTCTACTCTGAGCTCCTCCCGGGTGACCGAGCTTCTCACCCTATCTCTAAGGGATCGCCCAGCCACCCTGCGAAGAAAGCTCATTTCGGCCGCCTGTATCCGGGATCTTGTCCTTTCGGTCATGACCCAAAGCTCATGACCATAGGTGAGAGTAGGAACGTAGATTGACCGGTAAATCGAGAACTTCGCCTTGCGGCTCAGCTCTTTCTTCACCACGACAGACCGATACATCGACCGCATTACTGCAGAAGCTGCACCGATCCGTCTGTCAATCTCCCGTTCCATCCTTCCCTCACTCGTGAACAGGACCCCTAGATACTTAAACTCCTCCACTTGAGGCAGGCACTCTCCACCAACCTGAAGTGGGCAAGCCACCCTTTTCCGACTGAGGACCATGGCCTCGGATTTGGAGGTACTGATTTTCATCCCCACCGCTTCACACTCGGCTGCAAACCGTCCAAGTGCATGCTGAAGGTCCTGGCTTGAAGGGGCCAACACGACAACATCATCCGCAAAGAGCAGAGACGAAACTGAAGACATCTGCAGTAAAGACCTGGCAAAGAATCACAAAGGAGGAAACCCAACGTTTGGTGATTTCCATGGGTTCCAGACATCAAGCAGTCATTGCCTACAAAGGATATTCGACAAAGTATTAAAAATAAAAATGGTATTTATGATTGTGTTCATTTGTCCAATAATATTTCAGCCCCAGAAAGAAGGGGTGAGTGTATAAAAATTGTTGCAGTTCCAAAATATTTCATACAATATTTTTGTTGAACCCCATGAATTGAAGCTGAAAGTCTGCACTTCAATTGCATCTCAGTTGTTTCATTTCAAATCCACTGCCGTGGCATACAGAGTCAAAATTATGAAAATGGTGTCAGTGTCCAAATATTTCCAGACCTAACTGTTTATAAATATATATAAAGTTAGGTCCTTGTTAGAAGATATGTGTATATATACATATACACATATCTTCTAACAAGGACAGATGTCATGGTCTGGGTAGATTAGATGGTAAGCGAACAATCAGTTCTCATATTCAACATGTTGGATGCAGGAGAATTGGACAGGAGTAAAGACATGAGCGAGTTTGACAAGGACCAAATTGTTAATGGCAGACGACTGGGTCAGAGCATCTCTGAAACAACAAGGCTTATTGGGTGCTCCCGGTCAGCAGTGGTGAGTACCTACCGACAGTGGTCCAAGGAGGGACAAACCACAAAGCATTGACAGGGTGTTGGGTGCCCAAAGCTCATCAATGTGGGAGGGCAAAGAATGGCCGTGTTCGTGTGTGCCGGAGAAGTGATGACACAAGGGTTTGGGAAGACGACAAGCCGGTGGAGGGAGTGTGATGCTCTGGGCAATGTTCTGCTGGGAAACATTGGGTCCAGTCGTTCATGTGGACATCAATTTGACACGTGCCACCTACCTGAACAAAATTGCAGACCAGGTACAACCCTTCATGGCAATGGTATTCCCTGATGACAGTGGCCTCTTTCAGCAGGATAATGCGCCCAGCCACACTGCACACACTGTTCGTGAATTGTTTGAGAAACATGCAAATGGTCTCTTAATTTTAACCCTTCTGTTCCTCAGGAAGTAACAAGTGACCGTAGGGTTGTCAGACAGTGTAGTACTTGTACAGATGAAATTACTTTAGTTCATCTGATTTTAATGCCTGATGTGGAGAAGAAAATAATTATCAGCTAAACATACCCTCTGTTCAAATACATGTTGGAATTGTTATTTCTCAAAGCATGGGCACCCCTTTAGAACCATTATTGCAGAATGGGGAGAGCATTGTATTCATTTTGTTATCTATATTAACAAGAAATGTGATAGCAAATTTGTTTCTGATTGCTAGTGAATTGTGACATGCAAATGGTTTGATAGATTGGCTCGCTCGCCCCTGTTCCCCTCCCCTGTTATAGCTATGCTAAGCTAGAACATGACACACCTGGCTCTAGTACCACTGGCTCCACTGAGCTCCAGCAATGTGCTTGCTTTTAAAGCACTTGGGCAGCAGTCCAGTCACGTAGTCTTAACCCCTTAAAGCCCACACCCTAGCCACTTCCTCACAGGAATCCCTGTTGAAACTGGATGCAGTTAGATTATCATCTTAAGTGCCAGTCCAATTTTCAGAGCAATTCGCAAATCAACACTACTACATTTTCCAGAACATGAGAGAACAAGCAACAGCGCTGGTTTAACAAAATGGTCTACAGTCATTGTAGCATAGGCAGATGGTAATTCAGTGCTCAAAGGGAATCCGATTCCTCATGAGGTGCAATGAAAAATGTAGCTAGCTAACTAGCCACAAATCTGTATTTTTTATTTGAAAATGTGTTACAGAATTATTACCTATACATTATGAGCTAGCTAATACCAAATAACTTGTTTTTAGTCACAACTTCCAAGTTGCCTTGCATTGAGAAGCAGAGGGCCCCGAACAGCAAATTCTGGAAGTGGTACACGTTAACCAGTGTGATGCTCTTTACACTTGCGTGTGTGTGTGTGTGTCTGCATAACGATGTATGTGTGTGTGTGTGTGTGTGTCTGCATAACGATGTATGTGTGTGTGTGTGTGTGTGTGTGTGTGTATGTGTCTGCCCTAATGTATCTCCATGCGTGATGTAACTCCTCCAGGCATGTGTGTTTGGCCTGATGCTCCCCCCTGATGAGACATTAGTTTGTCCCAGTGCCTTCGAAATTATGGATGCAGACATTTATTTAGACTTGTGCAAATATCTCCAGAGTGTGTGTTCTTATCTGTGAATCTTTTTTATAATTATTTGTGCAAAATGTAATCATTGAACTGATTTCAGATTTTTGGTAGTAGTCAGTGTGGTTTTCAGTTTACACTGTGGATTTCATGTCAATTCAATTTCATTCAATATTTTCTTTACTTTATCAACTGCAGTAGGCTATCTAGCATCTTGACCTTTTCCATGAACCATAACCACATAGGTATATCCTTCTGATTCCTTCCATTTTCATGAAATAAACATCTTTAAAATTAGGATAGCACAAAAGACTTGATTCAGTCTGTGTTGCAGAAGTTCCTCTATTCAGTGTGATTGAAATTGAAAGGCCGTGTTTCCTCATAGTCTGAGACTCCACTCACAGTAAACATTGCATATACTCGCTCAATCAAAAATGACCTTTACATTTCTATTGCACAATCTGTAATGCTTCAGCAATACGTTACTCAACACTCTGTTCATAAATACATCTCAATACTCCTAAGAAAAAAAATCAACGTTGCTTAGTGATGGTACTGTGATGCGGTATGTGATAAAGGCTGAAACTTACTTTATCAGTACTACTACACTCCAAATTAAGTTTGTAATTGGAAGCATGTCCCTTCAAAATGATTGGCAAGAAAAAGGATACTTAAACAAAATCTGTGTTTAGCAAACTTAGGAAATTGGTTTCACTAATGTATACTGCTAGAAGTTTAGTATCCACCACTGACAGTAGGTGATGGGTTGATGGTGAAACAAACAGCTCATTTAGAATGGCTCCTTTTGGTGATATTTAGGAAACTAATAATATTGGTGAAAGAAGCTGTTCATTTGGATTCTAAATTTCTCTTATTTGTAAGTTCAAACTGTGATTATTTGCAGAAAAGGTGAAAATGTATAGCTACTGGATTTGTAATGTGCTATGACTGTTTTTTATTCCACTTTTCCTCTGGGTTATTCTCCCATTATAAAGGCATACAGTGGGGATAACAAGTATTTGATACACTGCGCATTTTGCAGGTTTTCCTACTTACAAAGCATGTAGAAGTCTGTAATTTTTATCATAGGTACACTTCAACTGTGAGTGACGGAATCTAAAACAAAAATCCAGTAAATCACATTGTCTGATTTTTAAGTAATGAATTAGCATTTTATTGCATGACATAAGTATTTGATACATCAGAAAAGCAGAACTTAATATTTGGTACAGAAACCTTCTTGACCATGTTTGCACACACTGCAGGAGGGATTTTGGCCCACTCCTCCATACAGACCAGATCCTTCAGGTTTCGGGGCTGTCACTGGGCAATACAGACTTTCAGCTCCCTCCAAAGATATTCTATTGGGTTCATGTCTTGAGTCTGGCTAGGCCACTCCAGGACCTCTAGATGCTTCTTACGGAAGCCGCTCCTTAGTAGCCCTGGCTGTGTGTTTCAGGGCGTTGTCATGCTGGAAGACCCAGCCACGACCCATCTTCAATGCCCTTACTGAGGGAAGGAGGTTGTTGGCCAAGATCTCGCGATAAATGGCCCCATCCATCCTCCCCTCAATACGGTGCAGTCGTCCTGCCCCCTTTGCAGAAAAGCATCCCCAAAGAATGTTTCCACCACCATGCTTCACGATTGGGATGGTGTTCTTGGGGTTGTACTCATCCTTCTTCTTCCTCCAAACATTTAGACCAAAAAGCTCTATTTTAGTCTCATCAGACCACATGACCTTCTCCCATTCCTCCTCTGGATCATCCAGATGGTCATTGGCAAACTTCAGACAGGCCTGGACATGTGCTTGCTTGAGCAGGGGGACCTTCTGTGCACTGCAGGATTTTAATCCATGAGGGCGTAGCGTGTTATTAATGGTCTTCTTTGAGACTGTGGTTCCAGCTCTCTTCAGGTCATTGACCAAGTCCTGCCATGTAGTTCTGGGCTGATCCCTCACCTTCCTCATGATCATTGATGCCCCACGAGGGGAGATCTTGCATGGAGCCCCAGACCGAGGGAGATTGACCGTCATCTTGAACTTCTTCCATTTTCTAATAATTGCGCCAAGAGTTGTTGCCTTCACACCAAGCTGCTTGCCTATTGTCCTGTAGCCCATCCTAGCCTTGTACAGGTACTACAATTTTATCCCTGATGTCCTTACACAACTCTCTGGTCTTGGCCATTGTGGAGAGTTTGGAGTCTGTTTGATTGAGTGTGTGGACAGGTGTCTTTTATACAGGTAACGAGTTCAAACAGGTGCAGTTAATACAGGTAATGAGTGGAGAACTGGAGGGATTCTTAAAGAAAAACTTACTGGTCTGTGAGAGGCGGAATTCTTACTGGTTGGTTAGTGATCAAATACTTATGTCATGCAATAAAATGCAAATTCATTATTCAAAAATCATACAATGTGATTTATTGGATTTTTGTTTTAGATTCCATCTCTCACAATTGAAGTGTACCTATGATAAAAATGACAGACCTCTACATGGTTTGTAAGTAGGAAAACCTGCAAAATCGGCAGAGTATCAAATACTTGTTCTCCCCACTGTATGTGAGCTATACAGTAGCTCAGTATTTCTATAATTTCAGTCTTCTCATCCTCATCAAAGTTGTCTATAACATTGGAGGTGATGTTACAAGCCTTCCTGTTCTTTTCATGTAGGCTGGAACTACTCACAAAGAGGTGTCACCATTACAAGGCCAAGAATGAATGGTGAAAACAAGTTAACAGGTTTCTCTGACTTTGATACTAGCTTTGGAATAAGTTACCACATTTTCCTTTTGTCTACTTTGGGATTTCAGCAGGTAAGATGATTTCAATAAATGAATGAATTCATATTGTCCTCAAATGCCAATTGTCACTGTAGTATAAAATAAGAAAGAAATATGCATGCATGAAACAATAGAGACAATGTATGGACGGTCCTGTATGAAATAGATAGGTGTAGTGTAACATAATACATTATTTTTCTTTATCTACAAAGATTCAACATGGTAGGATGTTTATGTATACCAAAGGGTTTTGTATATGAAGATGGCTTGTCTGTATAGGCCTACTGTATGTACATAATGGGGTGTCAAAATTATGAAATTGTGTTTATAAATACTGAATTACCATGGCAGACTATTACCAAGTATATGTTTATATTCGTAATAGGTTTTTCAAGTTTCCCTTTCTCCTACTCATCCCTCCAGAGCTTTAGTGGTAGGTTCAATGAGAGAAAGAGAGAGAGAGAGAGAGAGAGAGGGAGAGAGAGAGAGTGAGAGAGGGAGAGAGAGAGGGAGAGAGAGAGAGAGGGAGAAAGAGAGAGAGAGAGAGAGAGCGAGGGAGAGAGAGAGAGAGAGAGAGAGAGGGAGAGAGAGAGAGAGAGAGAGAGAGGGAAGGGAAGGGAAAGAGAGCAAGAGGGAAGGAAGGGGAAAGCGAGGGAAGTGAAGGTAGTGAGAGGCAGCCCCCCAGGCGTGTCCAGACGGTGATGGCTCCCCTGACAGCCTCCCCAGTAATGGCCTCCCTCTTCCTCCCTCCCTCCCTCCCCCTCTCCCCTCTCCCTCTGAGTGCTGTGAAATTGCCGGCCTGGTCTGTGCAGCTGAGGACTCGCAGGAGACAAACGGCCTTTTAATTCAGAGCGCGGGAGGGTGGAGGGAGAGGTGGAGAGGTGACGGAGGGGGAGGCCCTAGGGGAGGGCTACCAATCACACATCCATCACACTAACCTCTCCCCTGGGAGCCTCCCTGACGGAGAGGAGACCTGGAGGGTGTGGGGTGGGGGCGGGAGGGGTTGTATACCTGCCAGAGAGGGGAACTGCCCAGGGTGGGGGGACGGAGGGTTGCGTAGACGTGTGTGCATGAAGCGCGTTTGATAATGGCGGCAGGGGTGGGGGCTGGCTAGGGGGGGATTGGGCGACGTAGGGGAGGTGTTTTTCCCCCTCAGGTGTCTCGCAGTCCTGCCTGAGGTAGGGGAGCAGGAAGTAGATAGAGACGGAGGGAGGGAAGTTAGGGGGTGAAGGTGCTCTCCTCTGCTCCCTCCCCCACAGAGAGATGTCTGAATCAGGCCTCAACCTCCCCGTGTTATTCGTTCTCTGCACCTCCATCACTCCCTCCGCTGCTTTCTATCTCCATCTCTCCCACCTATCACTTCCTCCTTTTCATCCATACAGTTTATTTTATATGCAACCATCTGAATAGGCAGCCTATTCTACATTCATTTTAAATCCCTGTGAGTGAAGTGTTTCCTGTTTGATGTTTTGAACGGTAAATTACATTAAACCTACAGCAGTTTCAAAACCATTCACACAGACATTCGACTATTCCACCTCAGTTGAAGGTTTTCCTCTCATCTGATATATGCCATCAGATCATAGGCACGCCGGACAGGTTACAGTAGGTGTAAACATTACAGTGAAATGTCTACCCTTTCAAGCATGCTGTACCTGTATCGAAAAACAGCAGAAAGTACACTGTCAATATTAAGATAAAAGGCAAAGAACACACCTGTGTGTTCATTGCATACAGTACAACATCTTCAAAGGACCTGGGCTTGAGCCCTTGGGTGTGTGGTCTGGCCAGATTGGGTCTTTGGTCCCTCCTCCACTATCTGTTGAGCTGCCAGAGTAGTGAAGGATGAAGGCTAGAGAGGTCAGCAGGAGCGGAGTGTCTGAAAGAGACGCCATTTTCCCTCCAGCTCCCTTACAACACAACAGAGAGGAGAGCGGACACACGCACAAGACAAAGTAGAGCCTGTGTGATGTGTTGAGACCAAGGCTAGCGTGTACAAAGGGGACGCCGGCTAGCGCCCTAGATAGCGGGATACAGCTAGAGGAAGAACGTCCTTGAAAATGGCATGCGAGTGTTTATGTGCGCATGTTGTATGTGTATGTGTGTATATGTACGTGTGTGTGTGTGTGTTTGAGAGAGAGAAAATAAGAGAGAAAACATTTGCACATTTCTCATGTGCAGCACTCATTCTTGTTGTACTGTGTAACCAGCAGGATATTTCACAGGGGGATAAACATTTATGGGTGTTGTGGTTAAGTTAAGGTGAGGCATTACCTCAGCTCTGTGAACCTTCGCACTCTCTCAGTCAAACTGCAACCATGGGTATGGCAAAGATTAGGTTGTTTACAAGAGGTAAAGGTAAAGCTTAAGGTTCGATATAGGATTGGTTTATGTTAAAGGACTCTATGGGTTGTTATGGGCTTATATTTGGGAAAGGAAATATAAAAAACTAGGGTACCAGCACTGGAAACAGCTGTACAAGCTGAAGGTTTTTTCTATTAAACAGGCTGCCCTTGGAGCCAGAGTCTGTCTCTCACCCAGGCACTCCCCCACTGGGATCACAGAGATAGATGGAGGAGTAATGTACAGTATATTTCCCATTATGGCAGCTGCCAGTATTACAGCCATCTAAGATATCTCCATTTTGAAGTAGTCTATTTCCTTCTTATAATTAATTGGCTGATCCCTCCCAATGATCCCGTCAGACATGACTCTTACTGGGGTTTCAGAGAAGATCAGCCAATTAAGTAGGAAGGCCCCTCCCCCGTCATGCAAGGTGTATACTTCCAAAAATGTTAATAAAAAAATACAGTATATAAAATCAACTATCTTTCATGATACTGCACGGAGGCTGGTTCAGCTTGGCAATAATGAGTGATTTTACTGCACAGTAATGGCGATAGTTGCCCTGTGAAACTCCTACATTTTGTGAGTAACAAACACAATTTGAGAGCTGGCTAATAGTATTACAATTATTTTTGAGAAACATGTACTCAGAAAAGAACGCATCAAACATTCTCTATTATAAGCATAAGGCACTGAGGCAACTTGCTAGCTCTCAAGTTTAATTGGCGTGCTTTGTTTTTTTTAATTGGTGTGTTTTTGTTTCTTCTTCAAAAAACAGTAGTATACAACTGTATTTTGAAGATAACGCTGATTTTACTAATTAAGTATTATTAAAATATGTTGAATGTATTGACCATCAGTGCCTCTTCAATATATGTTTTTGCATGACGCCTCATCAGATTGGTAAGAACGTGTTCTGGTGTTGAGGATGTACAACCCTCAATTTTCATACACACTTAGACAATCATAACAGAGCACACCCGTGTTGTTTTTTATTCATGTCAAGTCATTAGGACACCTATCACTTGTTGATATTCTGCAAATTGTCATAAAAGAAAATCGTGCATGTCACTGCGAATGATTGATGATGAAAACAAACAACTAATTAATAGCTAGCTATACGTGACTATACAGGCCCATCCAGAATCAGCGCTCACTATTTTTAGAACTGTCGCCTTCGTAATTTAGAGTAGGCTTTGAACCTTAACCTCATCAAGACTACGGGGTTTCAAATAAACAGACTTGTTCTTCTATATTGTCTGCTATATGTGTTGTTTCTGTGTTACATCTTTGCTTAATATTCTTAGCCGGAGTGATTTATTTATTTTTTTAACTAGCAGGTTGTCTAGTTTTAGCACCTTGGACACTTCCAGCTCCTCTGAGAGTAGACCTAGCGGTTAGGCCTACGTCCGGGGCAATGGGTGAGGTGTTTGGTTTGCCGGAGAGACATCCACAGAAACAGAACAGCAGGTAGTGGGAGCTCTCTACAAAAAGAAATGTCTCCGTACAATGAATTGTGAAGTAAACAAGAGGCCAGTAGCTGTGGTAAAATCTCTCTTTACCTAACGTGTTATTTTTCCCACGTAGGCCGGCTGGGTGATAATGCTTTGTCCTCCCATAAATGAATTCTCAAAAGCACTGTTTTTATCATTAGGCCTATTTGGATAGTTGCATACGCCTATACAACTCTCTCCATACACCTTATCATACGCGCATGGCTGCTCTGTTGAATTATTAAACTACCATCAAAGATTTAACAAAATATACAGTAGAAGGAAGGCAAGTAGCCTATAAAACAAACCCAGTTTCACCTCTCATCCACAGTTGGCAGGTAGATTGTGAGCAATGTAAGCGTTTGAGAAATGTAAATCACACCAAATGAATGTGTCGTTAAACCTTATTTGCTTGTTACAGCTAGTGAACTGATAGGTCTGTATTAAATGTTTAGTTCTTAAAAAGAGTCAAGAAAATCAGACTCGTTGAGAAAAAGAAATAGCAAGCTTCGAAAGCGTTGGGATTAAAACCGTGAGCGAGGCCAAGCTTTACTGCACTGTCGCCTGCCAAGAGCGGCGGGGGTCCCCTCGGTGGCTGGGGTTCTCCCTTTCTCTCCCAACCAGCTGAATGGCCTCCCCCGGCTAAAGAAATTACTGCTTTATCATGTAGAGATACCACTTAATACTAACCCGCATCACGGTATTACTTTCTACAATCTATGGATGGATATGGTGCATGGACATTATCGGACTGCTCCAAGGTTGATGCACGAGCTGGCCTAGAACTTCCCGGTTATCAACAACTTACCTCCACAACTATCACGCTGTTTTTTCTCCTTTATTTGAGGTTAGGTACATGTTGAAGGCCTAGTAAATCTGCATTACACTCTTATATAAAAGGGTTCCAAAAGGGTTGTTGTGTTGTAAAGGTTTCTAAATGGAACCCAAAAGGGTTCCCGTAACAAAAGGGGTTCTGCCTGAAACTAAAAACATGGTACTATCTGAAACCACCCGGAACCCCAATCGTTAGTTGAAAGGGTTCCTCCATAGTGACAGCCAAATGACTATTTAGGTGCGTTTCTGTGAGTTTGATTGGAATAAATGTACTTATGATAATGACATTTATGATATTTGTGATTATAACGATTATTATGGTGGTGGTGAAAAATGGTGCCCGGAGGCGATCATAATAGTAACCCCATAAACATACTTAAGAAAAGGTATTAATAAAAATAATAAAAACATTAATAATAACAATATTTTTTTTTACAATAGACTATATTCCTAGAAACTTAAATATGGTAATCAGTTCACACTTTGGCGTAAAACTGTAATTCTACTAGGGTTAATTGCTTCAGATGCGTTCCTAGATCGTTTTACCTACAGCAACCATATGCGATTTAATTGTTGTTTAATGTATAAATTTGCCGCTTCGTGTTGTTGTTGGCAGTTACCTTACTGTACTGACTTAAAACGTTATCTTGAACAAGGACGCGTAATGGGTCAAAACTATCACCTAGGCCTACTAAAATAACTAATTACACACCACAACTACTGCAACCTACTTTTAAACTAGACTTGCCTTTCCACTAACAACCATTAGCGTCTACATGATGTTTGCTCTTCCAGGACTAACTAAATGATTATCTGGGTAAATATTGAAATTCCATACGATTGGTAGCTACTATGTTAAAGCGGCGGGCGACCCGACTCTCCCTATTGATGAGGCCCCGCTATCTTAATCCTGAGCATTTCCCTGTAAATAGCTTCTTGCATGAGAAAGGCCTGCATGGGTCGCCCTCCCCTCCCGTCCCCTTAACTCCACAAAAATACACACACACACACACGCACACACAGAGAGAGAGAGAGGGAGAGAGAGAGGGAGAGGGAGAGAGAGAGAGAGAGAGAGATGATAATGCAGGGAGGGTTTGTAGCATTAGCTCTTGTTCAGCTACTCCCATCTTCCCATCGCATCCCATTCAGGGTCATTTAAGGCGGGTATCATGTCATGTAAAGACGCCCCCCTCACTTTGTAGGAACCTAATAGACATCTACTCCAATAGGTCATCTTGTCATAGACCGAAGACGAAGAGGTGAAAAGAAGATGGAAGATGATGTTTAGGTTTTTTGTTCTGTGCCTAAGTGCCATCAATGATTTAACCTTTAGTTCATGGGGATTCGGTTCAGTTGAATAAACCAAAGCTTTAATTTCACATAATCAATGTCTTATTGGTGGTGGCCTTTAAGAAAAAATAAATGTTGGGAAAAGGGCCCAGCTACAGTATCATAGCCTACAATTATTCAGCTAGTGCCTCAGTTCTTTAAGCGTTCGAAGGGGATAGTCCCTAAAATCCATTCACACCGGCTGACGAGCTTCATAGCGAGTGGAGCTACAGCAGACACATAGAAAATGGCAGATTGTAGACTTTACGCCGTTTAGGTCCATTCTGTGACGAGGCAGTACTCAAACGAGAAAGTGACCAGTGATGTTTTTTCCAATGTTCATGTCCCTTTCAGCTAAAGGAAAGTTTATTAGCCTATTTCTGTAAGCTTGGTTTAAGGTTTGGGTCGACCTGAAGGTAGGCTATCGACCATTATTTAAAGGGGTAACCATGACAACTGAGTCCTGATTGGCCACCCAGGCACGGGAATTAATGGGAGCGTCACCCAATCTGAATACAGATGCGCCTCGCGCGGGCACAGCCCGGCACAGTGATGCGAAAAGTGTTGACGGGAGGTGAGCGGAGGCGAAGAAGTGGAACCTAAAAACAAAAGATGACAGACGGATAAAAGAGAGGGACTTTTACAATTAAAACGTCATAATAACTACAGCAGGCCTGTATTTTCTACAATAACTGCCGATCCATGTTTCCATTTTACGCAGACCGTAAATAAAGAGGAGTGGATGCTTTTTAAATTAACCTTTTTATTCCGGATTGTGACAAGTCCCAGGACAGGACCAGGAGTACAGTAGAGGACCTTTGTGGAGTGTTCGCTTATAGCCTGCCTTTAAAACGGTAGGGAAGAAGGACTTCTCACCATCCACCCACCTGACGGAACATTCACGTCTGTTTTGTCCCCAACCCCGGAGCCAAGACGTTGCTGCGTGGAGAGCCGCGTGGCCCCAGACCCATCACCGGAGCCCGCGTGGGAAGGTCGGCCCTCGGTGTCCTCCAGACCGGTGGGATGATGGTCCACTGCGCGGGGTGCGACAGGCCCATCTTGGACCGGTTCTTGCTGAACGTGTTGGACCGAGCCTGGCACGCAAAGTGCGTCCAGTGTTGCGAGTGTAACTGTAATCTGACAGAGAAGTGCTTCTCTCGGGAGGGAAAGCTCTATTGTAAAATTGACTTTTTCAGGTAAGGACAAGAGATTCATGCATGCGTAAAAGGAGAGCTTGCCAAACTCTCAGTAAACTCACCAAGGATTAATATAGCCTAACCACACTGTCACTCCGGATTTTGCTTGTTTTGTTTTTGTGGATTTGGCTTTCATGTCTTAAGGTTCAAATCGTTTTAACGTCACTCACAGACTTACCATAATGGTATTAGTCTGTAGGTCTAAACACATTGTTTTTTGAAAATGGGTATGGTTCACTAAGGCCTATTTCACATGGTATGATATATTGAACTGTTAACAGATTTCACTTTAAATTATGATATGCCTACCCTTTATATTTAAACGAATTCACAAGATAGTCAAATAGATTTTGCTTTACAAATTATATAATTTTAATTTATTATCAATATAATTGTTGTATTAAGTTCGGTCAACAGCTGTTAATATCGCAACATATTTAGAATTTTGACATTTAATTATAGCCTATCACTCTTTGTTCGTGTGAGTTTTACGGGCGAAATTATTGTTTTACTTTTAAGTGTTTTCTTACAGTGCGAAGTATTGTTTTAGAATGCTACGAAACATTTACTTAATTTATTATATTTATTATGATACAAATAATATCAATATTAATTGATATTTTAATGTGGCGGGTTGAATTTTATGTGTATTTACTCCATTCTTGCGGACATGTATGGAGGCAGTTTAAATAATTTCGATATCAGCTACATTTTCTCTAGTCATTATTGTTTGTTACAATACATTATAAACCCCTGTCCATTAGGCATGTACACCAGCCGCTCAGTTCTTCAAAGTGTTCCATGTAATTGAGTGATAAGTCCAGGCCCTTGTTTGTGTCCGCACACTCGTAGCATCATACCAATTAGTTAGGTATGTCATCTTTACCCCTCCCCTAACAAATTGTTTAATGACATGTAGGCCCAGTGTTTAAGCCTTTGTGGTGGCATTGTTGGCCTCAAACGGCCTTGACCATCACATTAGCCGGCTCCCATCAAGTCGTGGATTTAAATGGCCATACCATTAGCCAGGCGAAACAGTAATCACTCTAATGTGGCCATTTGTTGTGTAAGTAGAGCGGTGGTTGCGCCGGGGGAGGCTGGGCCCGGGCGGTGCATGTGAAAGGGTACAGTGGAGTGATACTATTGCAAATGGGTGGAGAGGGAGAGAGTGAGAGAATAATTCTGTATGGTGTTAAAAATAAAGGGGGCTTGCCTCGACCGCTTGTTACGTGCCCCCATGCAACCGCTTCCCAAACCTCAAAACAGGCCGAGCCACACAACCCAAACACACACACACATCTACACACACACACACACACTACCCAACACACCCTCAAACGCAGATTCTCTCCAATACTCGAATTATAATTGAAATATTTTCTATTCCTGTATTTTTACCGTCCTGAGGCGACGCCATGTTGACGAGAGAGATTACCAAATCAGCATGAGACGAGCGTGACAAGGGTTCTGGCTCGTGATGAGGTGGATTAGGCCTATTTATTTTGCGTCGAAGAGGGAAACACAAATATACAATGCATGGTGGGAGAAACACAAAATAAGGCTCCCTTTACCATCAGTAGACCTATCGGTAGCACGCATTTACTTCCAGTACAACCCTGGCATTGTCAAACGATTTAGCTTGTCGACTATCTCCCTGGAAACGTTTAGAGGTTAGGATATTATTCGTCTGTCTTTCCTAAATAATATAAGTCTACCCACCACGCTTTTACACGTGAAGATTGTGAATGTGGATTAACAAGAGATTTTCACGCTGAAATGTTCCTAGTCTGTTTAATCCTTCAATATCTCCGTGGTCACAATGTGCTGATTGCCACTAATGCGTTCTGCGTGGGTTTATTATTAAAGCAACTCCATCAAAAATAGGATTTCTTAAATTATTATTTCCAAGGTTGAAAATTAATCTAGGGCAGGTGGCTACATTGTCAGCTTCTTTGTATCAAGAAGAGGCTGACACAATTTAACGAAAATTAGAATATAAAATAGAATACGCTTTCTTCTATGATTACAAAGACGCAATAACAAAAATAGGTCTATATGTAAGAAAAAAAGCACATCCTTTTTTATTTGTATCTATTACTACTACAACAGTCTATAATAAACGATATTAATATTCATTTTCTCACATTAAAGCTATTTAAATAGTATCAACACATCTGCATTGCTCACTATTGCATTATTCGCAATAGGACTATCTTTCAGGCTTAGACCTAAATGGGGTAGGTGTATCATTTTCGTATTTTTTTTAAATGTATTAAGTTAATGTCAGCGTGATAACACACCAACATCATGTTGCCTCTGCTCTCGCTTTCTTTCCAGGAGGTTTGGGACTAAGTGCGCGGGCTGTCTCCAAGGCATCTCTCCCAGCGATCTGGTACGGAAAGCGCGCAGCAAGGTGTTCCATCTCAACTGCTTCACGTGCATGGTGTGCAACAAACAGCTGTCCACCGGCGAAGAGCTCTACGTCATCGACGAAAATAAGTTTGTTTGCAAAGAAGACTATCTGAGCTCAGGCGCTATCAAGGAAGTTAACTTGAATTCAGGTAAATTTATCTAAATGTTTTAATCGGAATGAGGTTTACTGCATTGATTGGAAAATACCCAGCTGGTCTTCGAAAATATCTAACCGATGTCTGTAATTAATTGATCTTTTTCTTTTGAAATGAGGAGCCTAAGCATAAATTGCCACTTTTTAAGAAGTTGTATAGCCTACAGACCTCGGCAATTCAGAACCATGGAGAGGGTGCGTGACTGAGCCTTATTTTGGCTCTGCACATCGTCTGCAAGTGTCCATTCTGAAGTAGTCTGTTGTAGATCTGAATTTTGAATGCTTTTTGATATAATGCTGTGCTTTGGTTTAATCGATTTTACTATCCCATTTTAGCGGCAGTGTCATATATGCCTGTATGGTAGAAAAATGCGTAAGTCTACCGATATTTCCTGTGTGAGACACTTGACGCCCCTAAATCATTTAATAAATATAATAAAATAATTAATTAAAATGGCTATGAAATTGACATGAGATAAGACCAAAACCAAAATCTTCGTTTTGGTACAAAAAACAAGTCTACAACAACTTTCAGAAATGCTTGTGTTCGGGGGGGGGGGGGGGGGGGGGTCTAAGAATCTAATCAATGGCCTTTGATTTTTTTATTTAGTTCAACAAGGTGGCAAATAACATTTGTATCCTCGAAAGACGTGGCATTGTTGTTGACCCTTTTCTGTGTGTCTGTAGCATCAAATATGAACATACTGACATTCTCGCTGCCGTAATGGGCATTGTAGGCTATAGAGCATGTGTAGCATAGCGTTTGATGAGGTTCGCCAACAAAGCATCTCCGCGTCGCTGAATGCATCTGACCATAGCTCAGGCTTATCATTATCAACGCTATAAATTCCTGTCAGATGAATAGCTCAAACAACCCTCCCCTCGGACAATGACACGCTGTTATCGTGCGACACAGCGGGTCCTTGGGGATCCGCTGTATAGTCTGCGTAGCCCATTTTTTTGTTTCACATTACATGTATAATTTCAATTTCATTATCTCGATCCGGTTAGGTCATGCGGGCAGGATTTAGTTTTGTAACAGTTTGTAACACCTGTTTTATTTGCGAACACCTAAACTGGTAAATCCATGGCTTTAGATCATTTAGATTATATTAGCTTAAATTGGCAAAGTCTAGACCTATTTTTCTATTAAAGGGACTGAAAGGGGATTTCCATATTAGTGTTTCTAAGGCATCATTGTTTCACATATTTCGGTTTATTTTTGATTAGACAGTCTACGTCCATAATGTAGTAGTTAGACTAAGCAGTATAGCCCCCATGACGCCTCCTATTGAGATTCCATTCTCCCCGGTCCCCTTAGTGTCATCATGCACAGACAGAAGTTTATCGCCGGACCTCCAGGACCCGATAGGCCTACAGGACGACACAAAAGAGACAGACAATTCCACGTCCTCAGATAAGGACACGAACAATAACGAGAATGAGGAGCAGAATTCGGGCACGAAGCGACGAGGCCCGCGAACCACCATCAAAGCCAAGCAGCTGGAAACGCTGAAGGCTGCCTTTGTGGCCACTCCAAAACCCACCCGACACATCCGGGAACAGCTGGCCCAGGAGACTGGACTTAACATGCGGGTTATACAGGTAGGAAAGCAGACAAACTTCAGTGTGTATTTGTTGGTTGATACAGAGTTCGTTTTTTATTGGTCTTAGGGATTTATTGTATGTTAAAAACAATAGAATATAAAATAATGTGTTGAATTTCCATGTAAGTCAAGTTGAGAGAGAACAGCTTGTTTTCTCTTTGTGTGTTTGATGAGCACTACTTCATTTGGATGGATTGTCTCCGATATTAGTGATGAATTATAATAGATTGGATTTTAATTCATTTTCAGTGAAATTAGATCGAGATTTAATTGAACCTAATTAAAGTGAAAATAATAAATGTCAAAAACGCAATGTAGGTTGTCAGGTTATTACCTAGTCCCCTAAAGTTCTTTGTAAAAGTAGGTGTGCCTATAATTGACCTACCTAAATTTGGAGGCAAACATGTTTGGAAGAAGACATGAGAAAAATAACAAAATATAGGCCTATTCAAATGAAATGCTGATTGATAAATCCATAAGATCATAATAAGATCAGCTCGAATGAACCTTCCTTCTCAATATATAGCAATGGGCCTATAAAATACATTCATTTCTTATGTATGTAATTTGTTATCTTTTGGTAACATTTATCTAGACTACAATAATAATATAATTTAGATATATTTTTCATATGTTATGGATTACGTTATGATTGTTTCAAGTAACTTATAAGTTATAGATTTAAAATAATCAAACCTTGGCAATATCACTAGGCTGTGCATCTTTTATGTTAGCCTATTCTGACTTGGCTCTCTTGGTGTTTGATTCTTTTAAGTAAAAGGAAAATTATAATTTGAATGGATATTAACGTTTATACAATTTAATATTATTTTATCTTGAATGTTTATGCATTGTTTTAACAAAACTCAGATTGCCTGCTCGGCCAGATGAAGGGACTAGAGGCTTTGACTAAAAGACCCGGGCTACAGATTGTTCTTTTTCAGTATGTATCTGTGGCCGCAGGCTTTTCGATTTTAGAAAATAATGCACTGCTGACGTTTTTAACATCCACACATTTAACAGTTGTGTCACTGCAAAACGAATCCCACTGCATTGCACATAAGTCCTGAGATAAATGTAGACGTTTTAAAGGAAAACGGTTTATTTTAACAGCGACACATACCCATGCAAAACAAGAAATGTAAATAGGCCGCAGTAGCTGAGCTCAGCCAAGAACGTGAAATTATACCGTATTTTCTTTGAGGGATTTTCACTTCTTGAATTGAATGAAATGAAAACTGAATGGACCTTAAACCCTGTTAGGGAGATCCTATGGCCCTGTGACAAAATGTGAGATAACAGTCACTGCTAATGAGAGAGGAATAACACCACTGTTTATCTTCTGGATGTGGAATGTATCCTCACTGCTGCCAAACACACTCAGATCTCTAGCCTAGTCATAACCTCTATAATTCTCTGTGTCCCACACATCTACACATGAACACACACGAATGCACGCATGCCACACGCACATGTATAGACACCCAGAAACAGACACGCACCGATACATGGACATCGAGATGAACGCGCGCACCTACAAACACTCACTGTAGGTTTCTGGGTGCAGACTGTGTTAGGGTGATTAGCACCGTCTCTGCCAGCTGAGATGTGGCTTTTTGTGCGCTTGCAGTAATTATCACTGATTTCACAGATTAACATACCATACACCCCCTTCGCTCCTCTCTTTCCTCACTCATTTACTGCCAGACAGTCACACCTCCTCTCTCCGACCAGGCCTTGTGTCGGGTAGCATTGCACCTTTCCAGTTACATGTTTCCACAACACTGAATCGGTGCAGTTCTTCTCTGATTAGCAAAAACATAATGCACCGTGATATATAGAACTAAGATGGTGGCCAGTTTTATCATCTCACCCCTCATTTGCTGTGTGCTAACTGCCGATGCATCATGAGTGGGGAGTCCTCTGAAACCCTGCTGGTGCTCTAGCATGGTGTGTGTGTGTAATCCCTAAGCAACGCTCTCTCAAGGGGAGCGAAAAGCATTTCCATAAAAATGTACCCTACAGTTAGACGATTATTCTCAATAGGCAGGTGTCGTCTTTGCTGAGAAAAGCACGGAGAGGAATGTCTAAGTGGTTTTAGGTGTTTGTGTGTGTGTGTTTTGTTTATCTCCAACACAGTGGGAATGTGCCTCTGGTGTAGCCTAGCTGGTGTTAACATGCATTACTATGCAGCGCTGATGCAGAGACACAACGGGACACGTGTTGTTTTTAGAATGCAAAGCTAGTACTCCATATGTTGGACATTTGTACATTTTTACACGTCTCCTTTGTTCTTGAAGAATACACGTTATTTGCCTTTAGTGAATATTGTTTTTTATTTCTCATATTCTCTGGGTTAGCTTGTTGAATTGAGGCCTGCTGAGGCACATAAGAAGAAGACCTATAGAAAATAGTTTGTTGGTGTTATTGATTGAATAATGGATTCAATTAGATCCTCGAAAATATACTTAAGTCATATCACTGATTAAAACGTCTCCTGTGTGATTTGTGTTTGTTGACCATCATTTGATGTCTTGGTTGAAACTGAACCTATTGTTTTCATCTTGTCTGAACCTATTTACTTCCTGTCAGTGTCTATGTTTTTTTATTTACCACCACTGCCTCCATCCCACATTTAGATTTCCTTTAGCATATGCTCTTATCCAGAGCAACATACAGGAGAAATGATGGTCAAGCGCCTTACTCAAGGGCACAGCAATGAGATTTTTCACCTTCGACCAGGAGTTTCACCTTCGTCCACTGAGTGTGACTGGGTGGATCAAACAGGGTTGCCTCGTTTTGTGCTCTGGTGACTCACTGTGTTAGGTCCAACACCAATGAGCTCAGTCATGGTTGTTTGCCGGGATTGCACTGTCCTCTAGCCCATATGTGGCACAGAAAACTTGTAGGTTGAGCAAGCAGTATGATAATTAGAGAAATAGCTTGGAGTTGTGATGAGGCAAGGCCATAAATCCAAATGTACATCACGATTTGGGAGAATAGAATCTCAATAGGAAACTATATTGGGGCTATACTGTCTAGTCTAACTACTACATTATGAACGCAGACTGTCTAATAGCAAATGAACCGAAATATGTGAAACAATGGCGCCTGAGAAACACTAACATGGAAAGCCCCTTTCAGTCCCTCTAATAGAAAAATAGGTCTAGACTTTGCCAATTCAAGCTAATATAATCTAAATGATCTAAATAGATTTGGAGAAAGGTCAGCATAGAAATTCAAACCAGTCACCTTTCAGTTAGTGGCCCAATGATTTAACCACTGGGCAATCTGTCCGTATTCCACCCATTTATCCTGTCATATATTCTATCTATGTGGAACAATTTATTTTACCGGGTGGTACCTAAGAATAGTTATTTTCTTGATTTTTTAAAATTGTTTTTAAATTAATTGATGCATTCACACTAATCTCAAGTTGGCAAACAATAAACCAAAAACATTGCAGACAAACTTTGCTGCAGAGTTTACATAATATTAACAATACATTAGACAGCTCATTATACAATTCATACATTCAAAACAAGGCAGGTTAAATTGCAAAATAGACAATCTAGAAATCGTTCAGAAAATTAAGGTCTAAAATTAAAGTGGATTTAAATTGATGCTTATTTGATTTGATGGCAATTAGGAGTAGGCCATGTCATTTAAGTACCTTGTGTTTCAATTCTCTGCATATTGTTGTAACTTGTGAAATGGATTATGAATACATCTGGTGATGATTACTTTCCATTGTCAAAGTATTGAACTAAAAATAAACACACATTTGATTAGAGGTTTTACTTCAGATGCTTAAAATTGTAACCAGTGTAAAACGCATTATGATTTAAATGTTTAGTTTCATGAAAGTTTTCCAAATTCAATAAAAACTGAAAAACACCTCCTCTGAATTCAATCAGAAATCAAAATGTGATCTTTCTCTTGTTGTTGCTAGGTGTGTTATTCTCTCCGTCCTCACAGATTAGATTTTGTTTCTTGTCTTTCGCTCATCTCTAGGTGTGGTTCCAGAACCGTAGGTCCAAGGAACGGAGGATGAAGCAGTTGAGCGCTTTGGGGGCCCGGCGGCATGCCTTCTTCAGAGGGCCCCGGAGGATGAGGCCCCTGGGAGGACGACTGGAGGACCCAGACATTCTGGGGCCTGGTGCATATGGATACTACACAGGTAAGATTCAACACCATTACTGTAATGGTAAAATACACTCACTGTTCTCGCTGTGTTGCCAGATTGCACTGACACCACCTGTCGGATAACAACACTCACTGTTAGCTCACAAGTGGTCTTTGGTGAAGATGATAGTGGCATACAAATCATATTTCAGCTATGCTATTGGTTGCGTCTGCACTGCCCAATTCGGTGTACACTGCAAGAAGATAAGAGTGCTAACGGCTTATTGAGGGGCCTTGTCAAACTTGAACAACATAGAGCATTCTGAATTACAGAACAGCAAACAGGAATGGCAAAATGAAGAGCATTCCGGAACAGGCTCAAGTGATCTGAACAACTAAGAAATATATATATTTTTTAAACTTGCGCAATAGTACAAAGCTGAAGAGGGTTAGCCAGAGGAATGGAAAATATTGGAACATAGAGGGAGGCGTCCGTCAACAATAATAAAAAGGAGCCTTGAAGGATAGAGCAGGGAGGGAGAGAGACAAAACCTTAATCTCTCTCTCCCAACTCCCTCCATTCTCAGCATGCCTCTTTTCACTGCCTTTTGTTCCTTAGTGAAACAGGGTTGTCAGCTCTACCTTAGTAGCAGCACTACTCCTTCTGTCCTTCTGTTTCTCAACTGGTGCTGCTGCAGAGAAAGCTGTGGACGTGTGTGTATTTGCGTGTGTGTGTGTGTCTGCGTGCGCACGCCCAAGCTTGTTTCGCGCACGCACATCCATACATATGTGTTATTGTCACACCTCTCCTTGCCCCTTCCCCCTTTCCGCCATCACCGCCTCAGGTTCAGGTTGATTCTCAAGGTCTGTCGCAGCTAGCAGGGTTCTGTTTGTGTGACTCAATAATTAGCTTGTTTATTTTGTTCGGATAGAAAAAAAGAAAAACGGTATTCATTGCATCGGCTTTAGATTATTCTGTTCGTCATTGCCATTTGTGAAATAAGGCTGTTGCACTGCATATACAGTAACATACATGGGAAATGATTCTTTCTGTCATTTTGGGGACAAAGCATAATATTTTTTTTTAACACAGCATGTCTGTCTGTGCCAGATTGTTGATATAGGATAGATTGGTAATTATGGTTGTTTACAACTTACTGTACAATAAAGTTATTGGATTTGGTTAGTTATTTTTCATCTTTCTCTCTGTAATAGTTGAAAAACACACAGGCCTAATTTAAGAAAAATAGTATTGTTTCGGTTAGTCGTGAGTAGGGTGATTTTATATCCATTTTAAAGTTTAGGCACTTATGACTAATAAAGCAAGACTACTGAAGTCAACTCACACCACCTAACATATTTGAAAAGAAGAATAAAAAGATGAATTGGATTCTTCTTTACTAACAGAAAGTGAGTCAAAGAAATTTTTAATTTTCTTCACGAAACACCAGGGCACAGGTGTTTAGTCAAGTTTGGCTATTTTGCTTCAACTAAATTGTTCCCTTAACCTCCTTGAAATGTTATACTGTTACTTAGGCAAATTAGTACTGCATTTGTTAAAAACAAAACAAGTGTTAATGTATGTCAGTTTATAAAAGATTTAATGATAGTGATTATGAATGTAGCTATGTACATAGACTGCTTCACCTGGGCGTCACACAATTCATCTCATCATTGGACCATTTGTTTTGTAATGGTACAATCCTATCTCTCTGTGCAGAGTACCAGGGCGACTACTACGGAGGAGGGGGGGGGAACTACGACTTCTTCCCCCACGGCCCGCCCTCTTCTCAGGCTCAGTCTCCGGCAGAATCCCCCTACATCCATGGAGGCCCCATGGAGGGCTCCGTGTCGGCCCACCACCCCGCTGACGACCGCAGGTTCACGGACATGATCTCCCACGCAGACACACCCAGCCCCGAGCCTGGCCTGCCCAACTCCCTGCAGCCTGTCCCCGGGGAGGTGTACGGAGGGGGCCCCAGCCCACCATTCTCCCTGGCCAGTAACTCCAGCTACAGTGCCCCTATGTCCCACCCCAGCCAGGAGATGGGAGAGACCACAGTCTGGTAGACCAGGGGGGTGTCTGGGATTGTGGGGTGGGCGGGGGGGTGAACTGACAATTTTGAATTCAGTCAATTCAGGAGATCCGTTCGAGGATGTTATGAATGGGATACTGCAGATTGAAAACTGCAGTTGTTTTGTCTGTTAATAGAGATTTTTCAATTCGGATTCACGGATATTGAATTCACTCGCTGAATTGATGGAGTTGAAATGGATTTGCCCCCCCCCCCCCACCCTCCATGGTTCTCATACAGGAAGGACTGAGTGAGTGCCAGCGTAGCTGGAAAAAACGGACCTTTATTGTTCTCTTCGTCGGCCCGTTCCGCCCTGGAAATACACGCCGCCCACTTCTGCGAACCACAAACTTTGATTGGAGGGAGTTGCTGAGGCAGCCCCTCACCCGTGTATCTCACCCTCTCCCCCTCAAAACCAATGGAGGTATCAATTTATGGACTAAGGACGCTTGAATGAAATTGGAAATGAATACAAGCCAAAAGAGACGTTCAATGTATTTTATTTTGTGATCTCAGACATTTCTTGATTTTCTATTCTGTCATTTCTTTCCGCATAATATCTTTTGCTGGTAACCCAGTCACATGTTGTAATTTTGCTTCCAATACAAAGCTCAAACAGGCAAATACTCCTTTTCATTGTTCTCACTGTTGGCGAACACAACCATCTTTGCGTCTAGTGTCAGCACCTCTGAAACAAACCTCTTCAGGGGCCTATTATAGAGTGGACATCTACTTGCCGAAGGATGATTTGAGTGAAAACAGGAGTGCTGGGGGAAAATGGTGGAATTATTAACTATTATCCTTGACAACATATACACTGATCCCTTTCGTAACCTTTGAACCAATCAGCCGCAGCCTTCTTGAAGGTCCATAGTGACATATAAAACTTGACTTCTGGAATTCTACCCAACATAAAGCCACATACACATCTTCACTATTCCAACTATCAGTTCTTCTGAGGCATTTGCTATAGATGGACTCGCTTCTCTTCTACGGCAAAATATCTCTATGGTTATTTTTCCGAACACACATTTTCAAATGACATACTCACGCACTCGCACACACGCACGCACGCATGCATCCTTCACACCCATCCAGGCACCATGTCAGTCCTTCTCTCTTCTCCACTTCTCCTGACCTTCTCTTTGTTACTGTCCCTTTACAAAAAAAACAACATGTTTTAATGGAAATTATTTCCAAAAGAACATTGAAGCCATAATGGAGAATGTCCTTCGGCAGCTGAGGTCTTCATCATCAATAGGCAGAAAACAAAAGGAGGGGCCAGACAACATCTGTGACTTGCTACCCGTCTGTCTGCATGGAAGCCTGGCAACCATCGCCACCTAGCGGTCTGACAGGGACACTGCAGAGCAGTCACCACCAGCCGCATGTCTGTACGCGTGTGCTTGTGTTGCGTGCAGGAAATGGAGACCGCCTCGGCAAAGAACAAAGCAAATACCATCAACACACACGCACACGCACATACACACACAAAAATGCACAGAAGCAGATAGTATAGAGATACCAACAAATAGGGGACTTTTCTACAATTTCTATATCCGAGTATATCGGGCAAGGCAAATTATGGAGAGGGTAACTTAGTGCAATAATCCTCCAGGAATTGATTCCACCGCATTACTTTTTGTGAAAGATGAAATTAGCAAAGTAGTTACGCAGGTCCGTGGGGTGTATCGCTTCAGCATCTACATAAATTATACATGTCTGCCTGTCTGTTTCTTATAGCAGAATGTGCCCTTGTAGCGGTATTGTCAGTGCAAAGACTCCACAGTCTTCACTGACGTAGAACGCTAATTCAAAAAGGTCTTTGGAACAAACACAAAAGCACAGTCAAGGTCAGTTCATTGCATTCAGGCAAGGCAGTCGGACACATTCTTCCATTATTGTTTGATTCATTCATCTCTGTACTCACTTTGTACCCAGGCAGTTTTCTATTTGCCTTCCAGAGGGTACAGATCGTACCGTTCAGATATCAAACAATAATGCTTACTATCTGTTTCCAAGCAGCTATTATTTCTGTCATATTATTGATCACATTTAAGCTGTGCTCTCCTTCGGAATTTGGAATCAAAATGAGTGGGGAGTGTCTCGTTTATGTGGTCAAATAAAATGAGGTGTATCTCCACAATGTACTGTAGCTGTGTGAGAGAAAGAGACTGTGTGCGTGTGTGTGTGTGTGTGTGTGTGTGCGTGCGTTGGCGGAAAATGGATCGGGGTGTATTGTTTCAATGTAAATAGTACTGTTAATAAAAAAAATAATCCTCTCTTGCACTACGTTCTCCAGTGCTTTGTCAAACCTCTGTTGGATACAAGCGTGTTCCTCAAACTCTGCTCAGCAGACCATTCCACCACCCTAGTCAAAACCAGGAGCAACACCTTTCCAATCCTTTTGGATCCGCACAGATTCCTGGGGGTGGGGGGAGAACGGAAGAGGGACATAGTCTTAGCAGATTTACAATCAACCTACTACCCTTCCACATGCTCAGGGTAGAATGCGTCTCTCTAGCGCAGGTCCAGGACCAGATTACCCTCCCCAAACCCTCAGCAGAACGTAAACCTGGCTTGAGATCAGCATCTAGAGGCCAATCCACCCAGCGTCTAGTGGAGCTCTGGCCTTGCCCCCCCACCCCCGCCCCTCCGCCTTCACGTCTTTATCCCCTCCTCCGGCTGAATCCCCCTCTCCCTCCATGGGCCCAGGTGGACTCAGGGTGGCCCAGGTCCGAGGTAATTTTCCCCATGACTGCTTTTAATGTAAAGGGTAATGTGAGAGGAGACAGGCTTCCCCACACATGCTCTCCCACGCACACACCTCCCCCTGCGTGAGTCTGGAACGAGCTGCAGTCCACACGCACACTCGCTGTTGCACGCGCGCAGACACACAGCCGCGGTCTACGTGGTCCTCAGCCTCCGCTGGTCCATTACCAGTATCCCTCCGATCTCTTTATTTATTCTCTCTTCACTCCTCTGTTTACTCCCCTGAGCATCTCCTCTCCTCCGACAAGAACACAGTCCTGTATCACTCCATCTCTCAGACAGAGGGAGGGATGGATAAAGAGAACTACAGAGAGGGAGCAAGAAAGTGTGAAGAAATGGTGCATAGGAACCCATAGGACCCAGCTGATTCTATAGGAGGCAATAAGCACACACGCACACACACACATGCACGCACACACACACACACACACACATGCACGCACACACAGACGCACACACACACCAGGGGCTTAGAGACTGACCTGCTGCACAGAAACAAACAACTCTGATAATCTTAACCTTTTTGCCCAAACATCACTGGTTCACTATGAGCCAACACACACACCACACACACCAAAGCCCATTAACACAGTGCTTCAGTAATGGATTTCTTTGCTCTGCTGTTTTGGTAGAGAGGAGCTGAGGCCTGGTAGAACCGCTATAAATCACCTGCTTGTTCCCTCTCCCCCTCTGTCTTCCCTCATCCTCCCTCCCTCTTTCTCTTCTCTCATCCTCCTTCTCTCTCAGCAGCCCGCCATCAACACAGTACATTGTGTTTCCCCGTCCTAAACCCCCTTCCACCATAACACACACATACAGACACACACCAATAAATGTACCTCTCTCCCATCTTGTATTCTCTGCCTGGGGCGGGGAAATCCTATTACTCTATGAAGAGGAACACATAGTCATTAATTACATATTCACACACTATTGCTATCCCTTAAAAACAAATATGCGTTAATAAAAAATCGAAACAACCAAATGTAGAATCAAAGTAATAGTCAAGTCCAATGGTGTATTAAGCAGCATTCTGATAAAACGTAACCAACGTTTCAGATCCTTGATCATGAAGGCATAGCGTTCAGATAGAAATAGTTTTGGTACCGTGGAAAATGTTTCACATTAAAAAGGGGCTCACATTGGCTACAGCATTTGTAATGTTCAGAACTCTTAAACACAATGAATATACCCTAGTTCTGCATAAAGTGCATGGTTTGGGGAGGTTCAGGATGGGCTAGCAGTCCATTTAGGAGCGGGTGACCAGTGCTGGCAGAATGACAGACCATGACACTGGTATATGCCCCCGGTTCCCCCTGGAGGCCAAAATGAAAAACCACAACCCCAGAGTCCACGGCCCACGATTCGGTCGGTCCCTGAGAAAGAAGATAATGCACTGGCTTCCACCGTCAAATTGCCAAATTGCCAATGATCAACTGTTTTCCCAACAGTCATATATTTTTTGTCCGGAATATCCACAGAACTGAAAAGATCACAGCAATGTATCTATTGAGAACAGATGGGGAGAGGGAGAACTGAAGAGTATACGGTCAGATTAGCACCGGTATGAATTAGATAATGACTGAAAAACACTGTTAAATAAGATAATAGATCCAAGTAATGTTATATGAGGGATTGTCATGTCCAAGAGGAGTCATGTTGTCCCTTAAAAGTCACAGTATATAAGTAGACAGAAGAGGAATGTCGCCTCTCCTGCCACTCAGCCACACTTTGCTTTCTAGACATGTATTTAATAAGAGATGTCAATGCCTAGTCTTGATTCTAGACATGTAGATAATAAGAGAGATGTCAATGTCTAGCCTTGATTCTAGACATGTAGATAATAAGAGGGATGTCAATGTCTAGCCTTGATTCTAGACATGTAGATAATAAGAGGGATGTCAATGTCTAGCCTTGATTATAGACATGTAGATAATAAGAGAGATGTCAATGTCTAGTCTTGATTCTAGACATGTAGTTAATAAGAGGGATGTCAATGTCTAGCCTTGATTCTAGACATGTAGATAATAAGAGAGATGTCAATGTCTAGTCTTGATTCTAGACATGTAGATAATAAGAGGGATGTCAATGTCTAGCCTTGATTCTAGACATGTAGATAATAAGAGAGATGTCAATGTCTAGCCTTGATTCTAGACATGTAGATAATAAGAGAGATGTCAATGTCTAGCCTTGATTCTAGACATGTAGATAATAAGAGACATGTCAATGTCTAGTCTTGATTCTAGACATGTAGATAATAAGAGAGATGTCAATGTCTAGTCTTGATTCTAGACATGTAGATAATAAGAGAGATGTCAATGTCTAGCCTTGATTCTAGACATGTAGATAATAAGAGAGATGTCAATGTCTAGTCTTGATTCTAGACATGTAGATAATAAGAGAGATAACAATTTCTAGTCTTGATTCTAGACATGTAGATAATAAGAGACATGTCAATGTCTAGCCTTGATTCTAGACATGTAGATAATAAGAGAGACGTCAATGTCTAGTCTTGATTCTAGACATGTAGATAATAAGAGAGATGTCAATGTCTAGCCTTGATTCTAGACATGTAGATAATAAGAGAGATGTCAATGTCTAGCCTTGATTCTAGACATGTAGATAATAAGAGAGATGTCAATGTCTAGTCTTGATTCTAGACATGTAGATAATAAGAGAGATGTCAATGTCTAGCCTTGATTCTAGACATGTAGATAATAAGAGAGATGTCAATGTCTAGCCTTGATTCTAGACATGTAGATAATAAGAGAGATGTCAATGTCTAGTCTTGATTCTAGACATGTAGATAATAAGAGACATGTCAATGTCTAGCCTTGATTCTAGACATGTAGATAATAAGAGAGATGTCAATGTCTAGTCTTGATTCTATACATGTAGATAATAAGAGAGATGTCAATGTCTAGCCTTGATTCTAGACATGTAGATAATAAGAGAGATGTCAATGTCTAGCCTTGATTCTAGACATGTAGATAATAAGAGACATGTCAATGTCTAGCCTTGATTCTAGACATGTAGATAATAAGAGAGACGTCAATGTCTAGTCTTGATTCTAGACATGTAGATAATAAGAGAGATGTCAATGTCTAGCCTTGATTCTAGACATGTAGATAATAAGAGAGATGTCAATGTCTAGCCTTGATTCTAGACATGTAGATAATAAGAGAGATGTCAATGTCTAGTCTTGATTCTAGACATGTAGATAATAAGAGAGATGTCAATGTCTAGCCTTGATTCTAGACATGTAGATAATAAGAGAGATGTCAATGTCTAGCCTTGATTCTAGACATGTAGATAATAAGAGAGATGTCAATGTCTAGTCTTGATTCTAGACATGTAGATAATAAGAGACATGTCAATGTCTAGCCTTGATTCTAGACATGTAGATAATAAGAGAGATGTCAATGTCTAGTCTTGATTCTAGACATGTAGATAATAAGAGAGATGTCAATGTCTAGCCTTGATTCTAGACATGTAGATAATAAGAGAGATGTCAATGTCTAGTCTTGATTCTAGACATGTAGATAATAAGAGAGATGTCAATGTCTAGCCTTGATTCTAGACATGTAGATAATAAGAGAGATGTCAATGTCTAGTCTTGATTCTAGACATGTAGATAATAAGAGAGATAACAATTTCTAGTCTTGATTCTAGACATGTAGATAATAAGAGACATGTCAATGTCTAGCCTTGATTCTAGACATGTAGATAATAAGAGAGACGTCAATGTCTAGTCTTGATTCTAGACATGTAGATAATAAGAGAGATGTCAATGTCTAGCCTTGATTCTAGACATGTAGATAATAAGAGAGATGTCAATGTCTAGCCTTGATTCTAGACATGTAGATAATAAGAGAGATGTCAATGTCTAGTCTTGATTCTAGACATGTAGATAATAAGAGAGATGTCAATGTCTAGCCTTGATTCTAGACATGTAGATAATAAGAGAGATGTCAATGTCTAGCCTTGATTCTAGACATGTAGATAATAAGAGAGATGTCAATGTCTAGTCTTGATTCTAGACATGTAGATAATAAGAGACATGTCAATGTCTAGCCTTGATTCTAGACATGTAGATAATAAGAGAGATGTCAATGTCTAGTCTTGATTCTAGACATGTAGATAATAAGAGAGATGTCAATGTCTAGCCTTGATTCTAGACATGTAGATAATAAGAGAGATGTCAATGTCTAGCCTTGATTCTAGACATGTAGATAATAAGAGAGATGTCAATGTCTAGCCTTGATTCTAGACATGTAGATAATAAGAGAGATGTCAATGTCTAGTCTTGATTCTAGACATGTAGATAATAAGAGAGATGTCAATGTCTAGCCTTGATTCTAGACATGTAGATAATAAGAGAGATGTCAATGTCTAGCCTTGATTCTAGACATGTAGATAATAAGAGAGATGTCAATGTCTAGTCTTGATTCTAGACATGTAGATAATAAGAGAGGATGTCAATGTCTAGCCTTGATTCTAGACATGTAGATAATAAGAGAGATGTCAATGTCTAGCCTTGATTCTAGACATGTAGATAATAAGAGGGATGTCAATGTCTAGTCTTGATTCTAGACATGTAGATAATAAGAGAGATGTCAATGTCTAGTCTTGATTCTAGACATGTAGATAATAAGAGAGATAACAATTTCTAGTCTTGATTCTAGACATGTAGATAATAAGAGACATGTCAATGTCTAGCCTTGATTCTAGACATGTAGATAATAAGAGAGACGTCAATGTCTAGTCTTGATTCTAGACATGTAGATAATAAGAGAGATGTCAATGTCTAGCCTTGATTCTAGACATGTAGATAATAAGAGAGATGTCAATGTCTAGCCTTGATTCTAGACATGTAGATAATAAGAGAGATGTCAATGTCTAGTCTTGATTCTAGACATGTAGATAATAAGAGACATGTCAATGTCTAGCCTTGATTCTAGACATGTAGATAATAAGAGAGATGTCAATGTCTAGCCTTGATTCTAGACATGTAGATAATAAGAGAGATGTCAATGTCTAGTCTTGATTCTAGACATGTAGATAATAAGAGACATGTCAATGTCTAGCCTTGATTCTAGACATGTAGATAATAAGAGAGATGTCAATGTCTAGTCTTGATTCTATACATGTAGATAGTAAGAGAGATGTCAATGTCTAGCCTTGATTCTAGACATGTAGATAATAAGAGAGATGTCAATGTCTAGCCTTGATTCTAGACATGTAGATAATAAGAGAGATGTCAATGTCTAGCCTTGATTCTAGACATGTAGATAATAAGAGAGATGTCAATGTCTAGCCTTGATTCTAGACATGTAGATAATAAGAGAGATGTCAATGTCTAGCCTTGATTCTAGACATGTAGATAATAAGAGAGATGTCAATGTCTAGCCTTGATTCTAGACATGTAGATAATAAGAGGGATGTCAATGTCTAGCCTTGATTCTAGACATGTAGATAATAAGAGAGATGTCAATGTCTAGCCTTGATTTTAGACATGTAGATAATAAGAGGGATGTCAATGTCTAGTCTTGATTCTAGACATGTAGATAATAAGAGAGATGTCAATGTCTAGTCTTGATTCTAGACATGTAGATAATAAGAGACATGTCAATGTCTAGCCTTGATTCTAGACATGTAGATAATAAGAGACATGTCAATGTCTAGCCTTGATTCTAGGCATATGAAAGTGGAGTCGGTTGATGGTGATTGAAAACAAAAGAAAAAAATAGTAGCTATGTAAAACGATTAATGGGCCTGGTTAACATTCATGAGTAAAACTTTAAAAGAATGAAAATCAGTGATGTGTTTGAGAGTAAATGTATATTTACTGTCATAAGTATTAGCAACAACCCTCCTTTGTTCCTCAATGAGTTTCAATAATTCTAGTCTAACCTTGTTGTCATGGCAGATAGTATTAACATTTTTGGCGATATCAATATTCATATGGAAAAGTCCAATGATCCTCTTCAAAAAGCCTTTGAAGCCATAATTGACTCAATGGGTTTCATCCAACATGTCTCAGGTCCAACACATTGCCACAATCACACCTTAGATTTAGTCCTGTCACGAGAAATAGATATTGTAGATCTAATAATTTCCCCCCCAAATCCTGGTTTATCGGATCACTGTCTTATTACATTAACCGTTAAAACTAGAAATCCACCTGCTCCGCAAACAATGAGTTTCAAAAGCCGTACTATAAATTCTAAGACTACAAATAAATTCCTTGATATTCTTACAAGTTCGCTCATTAACGACAGAGTAAATACATATGTAAACGACAAAATCGAGGATCTAAACTTAACACTGCGAAATACATTAGACACGGTTGCACCACTACAAACAAAAGAAATACGCAACAAGAAATTGCTCCCTGGTACGCAGACAATACTAGAGCACTTAAGCAAGCCTCCAGAAAATTGGAGCTAAAGTGTCGCTCCACCAAGTTGGAAGTATTCAGACTAGCCTGGATAGACAGTACACTACAATACCGAAAATAACTCACGTCTGCTCGATCAGCTTATTTCTCCAACCTGATAGAGGTGAACAAAAACAATTTATCTTCGATACTGTCGCAAAGTTAACAAAAAAGCAAAGGTCAAAAAGTGAAGTGGGTCTTCACTTTAGTTGTAATGAATACATGAACTACTTTGATGAAAAGATCATCACTATTAGAAAACAAATAACTGACTCTTCCTTAAATAGTTATAGTCCCCAAAATCTCAGTTGTCCTGAGAATGTCCTGAACCTCCCTGACCAGATGTCAATGGGGACACTTGAATTTTTTGATACCGTATCGCTCGACACATTCACTAAATTTATAATGCGTTCTAAACCCACAAACTCTCAGCTAGACCCGATTCCAAAAGATTACTTAAGGAGCTATTTCCTGTGCTAGGTCAGCCAATGTTGAACATAATAAATTGCTCCCTTTCCTCCGGATGTGTACCAAACTCACTAAAAATTGCCGAAATTAAGCCTCTTCTAAAAAAATCGACAATTATAGGCCAATATCGAACCTCCCGTTCCTCTCAAAAATTGTAGAAAAATGTGTTTCCCAATAACTGTGTGCCTTCCTGAAGACAAATAACATTTATGAAATGCTCCAGTCCGGTTTCAGATCCCATCATAATACTGAGACTGCACTCGTGAAGGTAACAAATGACCTTCTAATGGCCTCAGACAATGATTCCGAATCCTTCCTGTTGCTTCTTGATCTTAGTGCTGCTTTTGACACTATTGATCACACCCTTCTCTTAGAAAGACTGGAAATCCATATTGGGCTACGTGGACATGTTCTAGCCTGGTTTAAATCTTATTCATCTGAAAGATATCAGTTTGTTAGTGTGGATGGCATAGCCTCTGACAAGTCAAAGGTATGTTTTGGTGTTCCTCAAGGCTCGGTTCTGGACCCATTATTGTTCTCACTATATATGGTGCCTCTGGGCGATGTAATCCAAAATCACAATGTACATTTTCACTGTTATGCTGATGACACACAGTTATATATTTCAATGAAGCATGGAGAAGCCCCAAAATTAGCTACTTTGGAAGCATGCGTTTCAGATAGGAAGTGGATAGGAAGTGGATGACAGAGAACTTCTTGCTCTTAAACTCAAGAAAAACAGAAATGCTCGTTTTAGGACTCAAGAAACAAAGAGTGGTGTTAGCAGATCTCACTGTGAACCTCGACGGCTGCATGGTCATATCCCAAAAAACTGTAAAAAACCTTGGCGTTACCTTTGACCCTGACTTCTCCTTTGATGAACATATAAAATGTCTCAAGAGTTGCTTATTTTCATCTTCGAAACATTGCAAAAATCAGAAACTTTCTATCAAAAACGGATGCAGAAAAACGAATCCATGCTTTCGTTACTTCTAGACTAGATTACTGCAATGCTCTTCTTTCCGGTTAACCTGACAAATCAATAAATAAACTTAAATTAGTGCTGCACACGGGTGCTAGAATCCTAACTAGAACAAAATAAATTTGAGCACCATTACTCCATTACTAGCGTCCTTACACTGGCTGCATGTTAGGGTTAGGGCTGATATGGTTTTACTGTTAACCTATAAATCAATACATGGACTTGCTCCTATTTACCTAGTTGAAATGATCCAGCCATACATACCTACACGTAACCTTCGATCGCAAGATGCAGGCCTTTTAATTGTACCTAGAACAAACCTTTCTAAACAAACAGCCGGAGGCAGGGCCTTCTCTCATAGAGCTTCACTACTGTGGAATGATCTGTCAATTAAGGTTTGAAATGCAAACTCAGTGCAAACTTTCAAGTGTCTACTAAAAACTCATCTCTACAGCATGGTCTATGATTAGGTGTAGCCTGGCCCGGGGGCGTGAAGGTGACCAGTAGGCTTGATACTGTCCACCCTTGCTGTCTTGCCAGGTGGTCTCTCGTCGCCACTGGGATGCCCTCCCTCCAATGCCTTTCAGGGGAAGAGTCACTGGCTTGTTGTTGTCTCTCTGTTGCGCACTTGGGCTGTGCTCTGCTAGCAATACTCTGCCCTCATTCAGGGTGGTTGCGGTTGGTGGGTGTCCCTTTGGTTGATGCCTGGCAATGTGGGTGGATTGATTTCCTGCTTGTTGGGCCCTGTCCGGGGCCTCCCCTGGGTAGGGCCACAGTTTCGCCGGACCCCCCGTCTCAGTTCCAAGGTCTTACGCTGCTATACTATTGTGCTGGGAGATTGGGTCAGTTCTCCTTCTCCACTATAAATCGTTGTTGATATGAGGAATGCATTTTCAGAATTTTCCCAGTCTCCTCCCATTTTAAACTTTAGCAGGACATGAGGTCCTGGTCCACACCTGCGAAGTACCTGGTTTGGGGGGCCCGTTGCTGTCCCTGTCCTTGTCCATCTGGTCATACTTCTGACCTAGTCTAAATTTAAATAGACTTTAAATAGACATGTATTTATTAATGATTCCAATTGGACTCTTAATATCTCACCTGGCACAGCCAGAAGAGGACTGGTCACCCCTCTGAGCTTGGGTCCTCTCTAGGTTTCTTCCTAAAATTCGGCCTTCTTAGGGAGTTTCTCCTAGCCACTGAAATTCAACACTACTGTTGTTTGCTCTTTGGGGTTTAAGGCCAGGTGTTTTGTAAAAGCACTTTGTGACAACTGCTGTTGTAAAAAGGGCTTTATAAATAAATGTGATTGATTGATTGTACGATCCTTGCCACCGCAAAATTACCCAAAAAAATCTTGTCTGGGTTCCGGAAAAGGTATAATGAACAGATTAAGATTAACATATATCAGAGTAATGGCAAGAGGAAAATTAACTGGGGATGCTGTTTTAAACATATGGTGGCTATTGGAACTCACTCACTTATCTTCATTGATGACTTAACTGCTGACAGCAGCAGGATGAATTCTGAAATGTGTCTGCTCAGATACAACCAAATGCCTGAAACCCATTGGTCAGCACTTCACCTGGCAGTAGGACAAAGACCCCAAAATTCTGCTTAAGCGGCCAAAGGGTTTTTCAGAGTCAAAAAATAGAATGTTCTTGACTGGCAAATGCAATCAACCAACCTGAATCTAATTGAGTGTTTCACTTCCTGAAAACAAAAAGCAACCAAGTACTAAATATGACAAATATATTTAAGATAATGGTCATCCGTTCAATTACTTTTGGTCCCCTATAATGGAAAGGAAAACTACATATAAAAAGGGCTGCAAATCCTACATTTTCTGGAGGTAAGAAATTAAAGTGGGTTTCAGGTTTTGGACGGTCTGCATTTTCACCTTAGTCATTGTTTAATATCAAATCCATTGTGATGGAATACAGAGCCAAAACAATAAAACCTATGTCACTGTTGAAATGGCTACAGACTGCACTGTAGGTGCAACATTAATATTAATAATATATCTAAATGCAAAAGGATGCTGTGTGAGGAAGTGGAATGACATGCCTTTAAACAGTAGCGTTGCACATAGATGAACAGAGTACCAACAGGCAGTGTCCTGCAGTTATGATGTGTCACTCAAATGGTGCACTGCATCCTGCAGGGTTTCGAGATGACGGACAGCGAGAGAAAAAAAAAAAACATGTAGTGTTTTCAAGTGCTATTTTTTAATTAGGACAACATTTTGAGACAGGAGTCTACAGCAATGATTCTGCTACATCCCTCAATTTCTCAAGAAGCAGAATTTATCGTGTGGAACTGAACATGAACTGTTCTCTCGGTCTAAGCTCTTGTCAGGACAAAATAATAACAAAAAACATCCACTCGAGTTGGAGTATAGCGTGGTGAACAAACAAAATAGAAAAAGACACCAAGAAAATACAAATAATACTTAAAAAATATTAACACAAAAAAGGGGAATAATAAAATAATCCACACACAGTTTTTATAGAAATCCAAAGAGTTGTTTTATTTTGACAAGATGGTCGGAAAATGTTCCAGAAACGCAGTAATGGAGAGCACCAGTGCTCTTCTGTTTTGTTCATGGAATAGAGACATTTACAAAACAATAACCAGCTATAACAGCACTACCCCCAGCCGTTTGTCAGGTCCAGCAATAGATCAGTTTCGCTAATGTAATCTACCTGAAAGTCACCTATGGGTTATGTGTAAATACACCGAAACAGAATGAACAGAACTGTTCAGAAGCCCCCAATTCAAATCAAGTTATTCTTCAAAGCATTTCCTTCTATCTGGTAGGCAAAATCCAGGTCGATAACGTTCAGGACAACATGCTTCTCTAACACGGATTCATAGAGCCATAATTCTGAATCATCATCCATCTTAAAAGGGTGGTTGAAAGGAGGCCCTCATCTACATGGATGTGGAACCACAAGACAGATGAAAGCCAAACACAGACTAGTTGGGGAATTACTTCCACCACCACCACAGCACTCTGACACACATTCCCCTTTATTCATTGAGATCAGAGGAGATTAATTAGCCATCCATGGAGATGAGGTCCTGTGGGCTCTAGGTGGTGGCAGTTGGGGTAATCTGAGAGGAAGAGCTGCTGCTTCCTGAGCTCTTGGTGGTCTTCTGCCCCCTGGTGGCGCTGGGCTGGCGTGGCACCCTCTGGCTGGAACCCTCTCTGCTCTTCTCTCCATGGCCTGCGCTTGCTTTGCTACGCACTGAACGCAGAACACAGACACACACACGAGCACGGGTAAGAGGGATGACAGCAGGTGTGTGTGTGTCATGCAAGCCAAAAAGGCGGCATGGGGCAACATGAGGAGCACCATTCAGATGAGGGACCAATGAGACTCTTATGAAAACGTGATTTAGAACAATGATTACCAATCAATTGTTTAGAACATCTGTATTCAGTCACCACCCCTCAATAAATCCCCCTACCGGGTGAATCCAATATATAACCACACAATCACAAAAGGGTTGTCAGATATCAAGCTTCAGTCAATGGAGAAGTGCCGGAGCCAAACGGATGGAGAGACAGGCAGGCAGGCAGGCAGGCAGGCAGGCAGGCAGGGTTTAAAGACTCAGCATAGAGACGGCGGAAGAGAGGAAGAGAAAAGGGGACCTTGAGAGTGAGGAGAGGAGTCGTAGGCCATCTTAGGGTTGATCCTGGTGGGCCTGGGGCCAGCAGTGGAGGAGGTAGAGGAGGAGGTGGGAGGAGGTGCAGTGGGCTTAGAGCTCTTAGTGCCAGGCACAACAGACTCCTCTTCTACATTAGAAATTAAGGAGAGATCGGCACATAATACACACCCACCCACACAAACACACACACACACACAATGGGTGTCCATACACACCAAAACATGGACAAAAAAAACAGGAGAGGTAAGAGTGCAAAACGAAATGGGCAGGTAACACGAGAAGGTGATGCGTCCAATTCTCCATTCAGTTCCGTTCAGCCAAGGCCATAGTGGAGTGAAGTGGAAAACAGCGGCAACGTGTTAGTTAGTGAGAGGGAGTAGGAGGCCTTGGTAGATTAGTGGAGCTGTGATGATACCAGTATATCTTACGTTTTTTCTGCGGCAAGGAACACCAAGCAGACCAAACTGTTTGGCCTTGAAAAAAACAGTCTGTTTCCAACATGACGGCTGTTCACCAAACTTAGTGAAACCTGTCTTGCATGTTGATTGCTATACTTGTGAGTTAGTACTGTGATACTTGTGTCATCCCAGCTAGATGATGGGAAACAGGCCCAGCTTGAGAGGTGAAAGAAGGAATATCTTGTCTGAAGAGGACAGGAGTATATGCTGATGCTAGTAGTTAGAGTGTTGTGCTAGTCACGGAATAGGTTGGGGTTTTGAATGACAAAATTAAGATTTCTACAGGGCCCTGAGCAATTTTCATTCAGACAGTGTTTAAGGTGTTCCACTTTTGGCTCTACAGTTCAAAAGATTGGATTTGAAATGATGTACAAAAAAAAAGTGTTTCAATCCTAAAAGGTGAACCCAACATCTACACCAGTACCCTAAGATAAAAACAAAGTGTCTGTACTTTAACCATATCATAATAATTTGACTTTGAATCCAACATTTTAGAAAACAGAGCCAAAAGAAGAAACATCTTCACTGTTCTAATCCTTATGGATGTCACTGTAATACTCCGGCTGGGCTACTAGTGAGTAAAACTGGTTTGTGTTGGCAATTAACAAACCATCATCTCTAGCTCCCCTAAACACAGACACTGACTGACCTCTGGGTTCTGTTGGGGCGGCAGAGGCTGTGGTGGTAGTGGTGTTGGGGAAGGAGGCTGTGTCTCCCATGGAGGTGTCAACTATCCTCTGGCCAGCACACATGGCCTTCAGGGTCTGGAACACAGCCAGCGGAGCCACGTTCATCTTCAAAAGGTCTACAATGATCCTACAGGAGATTACAGAACGTTAAACCAAGAGTGACAGCTGTACTCTCACACACCCCTTCAGAATCATGTAGTCGAACAAACAGAGAGGCAGAGGGATTGTGTCCTCCCACCGGAAATAAAGAAATAGGTTTGAGGTGGAACTGAGACCAGACAGACTATTGAGATGCCCACTCGCAGACATACTTGAAGACCTCTTGGTCCATGGCAATGCCTGCGGCCTGAGTCAGCTCAAAAAGCTCACTTTCCTCTGCGTTGAGGATTTTTTTCTTCTTCATGGCGTACTTGGTGACGTTGCCACTGACCGTCACGCCCATTGCCGGGGAGTCTGGAGCCGTGGGGATGGGCCCAGTGGCAGACTGCTGCTGGGAGTGAGACATGATGTTCACCACAGTCTCCTGGAACTCTAGTGGGAGAACAGTATCATGGAATATCATTCGTTTTAAAATAATTTTAAAGTGTCAGTGCAATTAAATGTGATTAATTTTCTCAAACGATTTGTTTTATGTTGTCGCATATCACCAGTACGTGCGCACATATCTATCTGTGTTTTAAAGTAAATGAACTAGCTAGACAGCTGATTGTCACCCCAGCCAAGCATCTGCGAAACAGCACATTAGCTAACTAGCTAACAACCTCAGTTTGCCTTGGTATTGGTAAGAATAATGCATGGCTACAAAATGTAGACATAATGAATGCGTAATTTCACATGAATTCTAAATACATAATTAGACTAATGCACATACATGACTTCTTACCTCGACGCTAAGTGGGGCTCGAAGTTAGTAGTTACATGCGTAAGATAGCTACTTATTCAGGAGGAGAATTTATTGTATTCGCAGTTGTCATTCGTGATGTCCAAAACATTGGCGCGGAAAAGCTACGTCATAGAAAGTGCGTAAAGTGTAGCAGAAAGAACGCGAACTGTAAAGCTGGTGGAAACAGCTGAAGGACTCTTCCATGTCCATTATAGGGGTCCTGGATAATCTTCGGCTTCATTGTTGATTTTTATTTTTCAGAAACATTATTGTTTTGAATATCTGTTTATTATCGATACAAAGTGAAATACGCACGTACATTCTATATATACATTATATAATTAATTTGGTTCGAAATAATTTGACTTTCCTCCGTGCTACAGATATAACGCATATGCATTTTTTGATTCACACTGTGACACAGAGTAAATGGTTTGATCCTAGGATGGCTGCTGCTGCGGGTGTAAACAAGCAGGGGACCGCAGCAACGATGGACGTCTGTGTACGGCACGGCAGAGGGTCAACAGGCAGTACGGTGAAGGTTAGTTAACCTCTTTCACATATAAATTATCTTTAAATACTGTTTGATGATGATAATACCAGTAATTTCCTCAAAAACGGGGGGGGGGGGCGGGCGGGGGCTTAGCTCAGCTCAGCTCTGAGCTGGTTGCTTGGTTCGGACGCTAGCTGTAGGTGCTGCGGCCCGGGCGTCACTGCTACAATGTCGAACGATCGGCCTGCATTTTCTTGTCTGCGTAGATATGCAACACAAAAATAATGATATGAAGTAACTGTCATTACGTCTGCAATCAAGTGCCCGGTTTTTGTATCAACCATGCCACGGGCAACTCCATCTGCTAACTTCACCTGTCACTGACATGGATGTATATTAGCATGGAAGCATGCTAACGTTAACGGCCTGTAGCTAACTAGCGTGCTACCCCGGGATCATCATTGATTAACTGCATCTCTGTCTAAGCTTAACTAGCTTGTTGGGTGCTTGGCTTTCAGTTATTGCGAACTACAACACTGCAAGCTGCTCCTTTTTATATATAATTCTGAATATGACATTTGAAATCTGGCTATGTATGTACAGTAAAGACTACCGTTGCTCAGAACTTGGTTAGAAGGCCATTTAACAATTGCTGTGTTTGCATGCCAACGTCAATGCAATGAAGATATGCGGGCTAGTGATGTCGCACTTAGGTGTGTTTATACCATAGACTATAAAAGGTTTATACATCAACAATACAGTTAATTATTGTTCCATGAGCAGCAAGGTGAATTGTCCTATGGAGAACATGACATCGCTCTATAGCCTAATGCAGTATACAAATACAAATACAGTATCAAATTAGAGTTGTCACAATATCAGATTTTCGCTACACGATTATTGTGGCCAAAATAATTCACGGTAATCATATCACGGTATCTATTGAACATTTGAAAGGAAAACAAATGCTATCAATCAAATTAATCTTACAACTTTGTTGAATGTTTTTTTTTCTCTCTTTTGGCAAATTAATTACCCTGAAAATACTAGTGTATGGAGGTGGAGAGAGTCTGTAAACATAACTGTACAAATAAAAAAATAAAAGCTTACAAAAAAAAATATTACACTTAATGGATAGTGAAAAGGCAACCAGATGAACTGATAAACAAAAGATCCACAATGTCTAACACCGAGAGGAGTTTTTGGAGTTTTGGACACAAATGGCGTGTCTTTGCGGATCTCTCCCGGGGTTTGTGGTGGGGCTAACGAGTTGTGTTCAACGCTGGTGCATAGGTCCAGTCTCCTTGTTTAAGCACATGCATCGTTTGTCTATAAGTTACATGAATAAGGTATCGAAAAACCAAGAGGGGCTTTTGGAAATATACAGCTTCAGTTTCGCCAAGTGAATATATTATCATGTGTATTATTAACATGATATCATTATTTCATTTTTTAAATATCACAGTTATTGTCAATACCGGTATATTATGACACCCCTATATCAAATGCATTAATTTTTATATTAGCAATGAAGAGGGATCTATTCAAGTTATGTGTGTGGATATTTGACTAAAACTGTGTATTTTGTGGGTTCTAGGTTTTGGAATGTGGGGTGTGTGAGGATGTCTTCTCTCTCCAAGGAGACAAGGTTCCGCGGCTACTGCTCTGTGGTCACACAGTTTGCCATGACTGTCTAACCCGGCTGCCCCTGCATGGCAGAGCCGTTCGTTGCCCCTTTGACAGACAGGTCACTGAAATGGGTGAGTTTCTTAGGCCTTCGAGTCTGAGTGTGATGTAAAGTCCCTTGCAACATGAGGTCTACGGTTTCACTTGTATACTTAAAATATGGGAATATTGACTCTTTCAGGGGACTCTGGTGTGTGGGGTCTGAAGAAGAACTTTGCACTTCTCGAGCTTCTGGAGAGGCTGCAGAATGGTGCATCCAACCAATCGGGCATAGCAGAGGACGCCCTCAAAGGCATGGGTGAGGTAGGCAGTAGTTTCCACAACCCTGGGAGCCCATCTATCATCTCTGATTATCTGGAAAGAATATCGATTGCCTAGGGTGGTCTATTTACATTGTAGTAATTTTAGCAGCTGCTCTTAACCAAAGCGACGTATAGTTGCACATATATTTTAAGATTGGTGGAACAACTGCGCAAAATAGTACTAGTAAGTACATGCTACTAAATGAAGTAAAGCTGTCGGTGTTGGAAGGAAGAAAAAAGACAAATAATTGAAATCGCAAGCTTTAGTTCATGAAGTTGAGATATAGTGTTTAGCAGTGCCTGAAGCAAGGGAAAAGTTACTCTTGTTGCTTTGTTGGAAAGCACCATGGTCTTGTTGTGGATACAAGCTCAAACGTGAGTATGTGGAGGAGCGGTCTTAGAGCAAACAGGCCTTGAGTGTGTGGAGAGATCTTCGAGCAGACTGGCCTTCCCAACCAAGGAAGACCCGCTCTGTCTGGTCCAGGTTGAGCTTCAGGTTGTAGGTGACATTCAAGATGAGATTCATGTCACCACCTCCGTCAAAAGGGTAATGATATTCTGCAGTTATGATAGGAGAGGCTATTTTAGGATATTACAGAGCCAAGTGACTTGGTGTATTGAGAGAAATGCCTTGCACTGAGCCCTGGGGGACACCATTAGTAAAATTCAGCGGGGAGACTTCTACAAATCACCTGGTAGGTGTGGTCTGCCAGGTAGGATGCAGATGAATAGGTGGAGAAGAAGAGCTGATTGTTTAGTGTGAAATGCAGTGGATGGTTGTAGGAGGATGAGTATGTCCGCTTGGTGACACAGTGGAGAGCTGCCTCTGTTGAGTGACCCGTCTTGAAGTCTGACTGGTTAGGGTCGAGTGTTCTAAGAGAAACGTGGTCAGAGACAGCAATCAGTATATGAACATCTCCGGTGTCCATATACTGCTACAACATAGTTATGAATCCGACCTCTTGGTATTTAAGCCCACTCTCCTCTTAATAAAGCACTAAATTATTTATGTTCTCTTTTTCAAAAGAACACATTATTATCCGAATTGCCTGTGATCTGTCAAGTTCTTATCCATTCGTTCCTCCCAACTATCCATCCAATCCTCAACAACGCATGAAATGGTTGCCTCCCCTGTCCCTTCCAGAGTGTCATTCGCTGCGATGAGGACGAGAGCCACACAGCCACGATGTACTGCACGGTTTGCGCCACCCACTTGTGCGCCGACTGCTCGCAGCTCACCCACTCCACCCGCACCCTGGCCAAACACCGGCGGGTGCCCCTGGCGGACAAGCCCCATGAGAAGACGCTGTGTCCGCAGCACCAGGTCCATGCCATCGAGTTTGTCTGCCAGGAGGAGATCTGCCAGCCCGGGCCCCTCATGTGCTGTGTGTGTAAAGAGTACGGCAAGCATCAGGGACACAAGGTAACCCAAGCCGAAGGAGGATGCCTAAATGTATGACAACTGTTACGTCTCCAAGTGCTGTTTGTAATGGTACCGGTTGTTCGACTGCGGTCGTATTAATTTCTACTTGCCGATTGCGTCCTTCTGATAGCACGCGGTCCTGGAAGCAGAAGCCAATCAGATCCGTGCCTCCATCCTGGACATGGCCCACTGCATCCGTACGTTCACGGAGGAGGTGTCGGAGTACTCCCGGAAGCTGGTCGGGATCGTGCAGCAGATCGAAGGAGGAGAACAGATCGTGGAGGACGGCCTCGGCATGACCCACACGGAACATGTAAGAAGATAACAACTTGGCGCAGTACATGATCGAACGTCTTCAGATGTCCAAGAAGAGACATGGGCGGAAAACACATTTGAGTTGTAATCAGTGTTAAGGTTTTACTGTTTTGAAATGACAATTGCTGGATTTGCTGGAAGTCAATTGCTGGAAGTCCAAGGAAACAGAATTGTATTTCCATAACAATAAACCATTATGAGTGGTTTATTGTAGTGTATGTTTCCTGAGGCTGTGTGCTATGTGCATTCCTGATGGACTCAGTCGTTTGTGGGTGTTCCCCAGGTCCCAGGCACTGCAGAGAGTGCGCGGTCCTGCGTACGGGCGTACTTTGCCGACCTCCACGAGACTCTGTGCCGACAGGAGGAGATGGCGCTCAGTGTGGTAGATGCCCACGTCAGGGAGCGACTCATCTGGCTCCGTCAGCAACAGGAGGACATGACCATTCTGCTTTCCCAGGTCTCCACGGCCTGCCTGCACTGTGAGAAGACGCTGCAGCAGGTAAGAGCCAAAATGGCAACTGCATAGCGACAAGAGCAGCGCTTCTCAACCATCTCAGTTCTGAGGACCACCTAATCAGTCAAAAGCTCGCAATTTAACAGCACATTGTGATACTTAATGTGTTAGTGCAGTGAGTGTAACAAATAAAAAGCGGATTTATATATATATATATAAAAACATGATTGCTTACAATGCCATTCATTAAATTCAAACCAAGTATAATTAAAATGAAAGCAAAAAACATTTCAAATAGTTTGTATATACAGTTTAGTTTACTGGATAATGTTATTCTCTTTCTCACTCTATCTAGGATGACTGCAGGGTGGTCCTGGCCAAGCAGGAGATCAACAGAAGGTTGGAGACTCTGCAGAAACAGCAGCAGCAGTTCACTGAACTGGCTGACCACATCCAGCTAGACGCTGGTATCCCCGTCACATTCACTAAGGTAAAGCCCTCTGCTTCACTCCGGAGACATCCAAAACCCGGCGTCAAATCCGTTGAGGATCGAGGAGCTACTTCCTTTAGAAGCACTGGTTTTCTCTGTTCCAGGACAACCGGGTCCACATCGGCCCTAAGATGGAGATCCGAGTGGTGACCCTGGGACTAGACTGTGCAGGGAAAACCACCATCCTCTTCAAGCTGAAACAGGACGAGTTTATGCAGCCAATCCCCACCATAGGTACACACACGTCTCCGTCATGTCAGCCCGGTGTTTCCATTAGTGACCTTGAGTTTATTAACAGAAGCCGTTCTCCCTGTTGTCTTTAGGTTTTAATGTGGAGACTGTGGAGTACAAGAATCTCAAGTTCACCATTTGGGACGTTGGTGGGAAACATAAGCTACGGCCTCTATGGAAGCATTATTATCTGAACACACAAGGTGTATTTCTATCCACTAAATTATAACTGGCTTCCCTTACATATTGATAATATATAATATCTGCTGATTTAAAAAATCTAATTGGCCAATCAAAAGTAAATAATTGTTTAACAAATACATATTTTAAGTAATGCAAACCAACATAAACAGGAGGACAAGGAAGCATATATGATAGCAACATTAGTTCACCACCTAGTAACTTCAAGACCTTGGTAGTGACAAAGGTCAGATGAGGCGTCATTAAAAGCTTCCCTTGGGGGACGTAAGCACAGTTCAGTCTGGGTAATCTGAGAGGAATTTTCTCTTCTTGCTGCTTGAGGCCATTAATTTCTCTTTGTGTCTGTCCTCCTTCCAGCGGTGGTGTTTGTGATTGACAGCTGTCACAGAGACAGGCTGATGGAGGCCCACAGTGAACTGGCCAAACTGCTGACGGAGAAAGAGCTTAGAGATGCCTTGCTGCTCATCTTCGCTAACAAACAGGTATATATACACACCCCTATTCCAAAGAATAGGCACACACACACACACACACCTATTCCAAAGAATAGGCACACATGCACCTAGTCCAACAAACATGTACACACAAACACTGCACCAACACAACACATGCGCGCACACAAAGATGGCTGATTGGCTGTGGAATTGATTGATTCCTCCCTCCTCACTGCAGGATGTCCCGGGGGCGGTGTCAGTGGAGGAGATGACAGAGCTGCTGAGCCTCCATAAGCTGTGCTGTGGGAGGAGCTGGCACATCCAGGGCTGTGACGCCCGCAGCGGAGCAGGGCTCCATGAGGGCCTGGACTGGCTGTCCCGACAGCTGGTGGCTGCTGGCGTGCTGGATGTGGCCTAAACCTCCACCTTCCCTTCCTGCGCGAGCTGGACCAGGCCTAGACTGCCCCTTCCTGCGCGGGCTGGACCAGGCCTAGACTGCCCCTTCCTGCGCGGGCTGGACCAGGCCTAGACTGCCCCTTCCTGCGCGGGCTGGACCAGGCCTAGACTGCCCCTTCCTGCCCGGGCTGGACCAGGCCTAGACTGCCCCTTCCTGCCCGGGCTGGACCAGGCCTAGACTGCCCCTTCCTGCGCGGGCTGGACCAGGCCTAGACTGCCCCTTCCTGCGCGGGCTGGACCAGGCCTAGACTGCCCCTTCCTGCGCGGGCTGGACCAGGCCTAGACTGCCCCTTCCTGCACGGGCTGGACCAGGCCTAGACTGCCCCTTCCTGCAGGGCTGGACCAGGCCTAGACTGCCCCTTCCTGCAGGGCTGGACCAGGCCTAGACTGCCCCTTCCTGCAGGGCTGGACCAGGCCTAGACTGCCCCTTCCTGCAGGGCTGGACCAGGCCTAGACTGCCCCTTCCTGCAGGGTGGATGTGGCATAACCCTCCACTAATGACTGACTCCTGTTACCCCGTAACCCCTTCACACCCTGGAGGTCAGAACTACCATAACCCCTTTATACCCAGAACTACCCCTTCATATCATGGAGGCCAGTTTCACCACAACACCTATGGATCTAAAACCTAATCTCTTACCTGATGATGGACTTTCAATAGACATGGCCATAAAGTCATACCCCTTATCGACATCCCAGTTCCACCCAAATCCCATACCCTTCTCCCCATATTCTGGCTCTAATACTGCTCCATACCCATCCATACCAGATCACTTATCCTTCACCCGTTCTCCATACCACTCCAGCCTTTCCCATCCATAACCTGCGGATTCGCTTCTAACCCCTGGCCAATTAACTCATTGTTAGTCCTACCGCTTTGAGCTGTGCTCTCTTGTGGCTATTATTAAGGTGAACTAACAGTCTGGTACAGGTGATAGAAATCCTTTCAAGCTTATTAAACTCCCATGTCATAGCAGATGTTTCCGTTTGCTTAACTCATTGGACAGGTTGCAGTTTGATCTACTAGGCTGAGTTGAAGTAATTGACTAGAAATGTGACTTATTCTGTGCCCAAACAGAGTGAATAGTATCCATGGTCTTACATCTTATCTATTAGCAGTTAATAACCAATAATAACCAATAATCTGTTCAGTCTTGTGCAAAATATATATGCCGGGACGGCACATGCATGTTGCCAACTGTCCCCCATTTAACATCTCCCCCAGAATCAGATGTATTCTCTATTTCCAATCCATACTAAAGCATTCATTTATACCCTATATAAAGAATGTTAAACATACAGGTCAGTACATTCACACCTCAATTATTTAAGTCCATTTTAGTTTACAGGACTAAGCGCGTGTGTGTACACATCTTGTGGCTATTCCACTCATTAGGGCTTCACACAATGGTATTTAACTACTGGTCCCATTTCCTGATTGCAATATGGCACTGCATTCATGTCAGGTGTTAATAAGTATTGAATACGTTAATGGAAGTGTAGCATCTGTTTTGGTATTAGAGCACTTGTTGCATTACATTATCATGAGTCATGTCAAATGACACCACAGTAGAGATTCGGGTTCAGCTATTATTTACATTGGTTTAAAGGTTATTGGTTACTATATAAACTGAGTTTACTGGAAAGGGCTTTTTGTTGGGGTTATAAACTATCGTGGCCTGTAGAAATATTTTAGAAGAGGTGGGAGACGTGAGCAGTGTTTGAAATATAAAATCTTTCCATCTCTGGTTCTGTGGTCTCTTGCTATAGAATGCATCAGATTGCTGACGTAGATCTGGCTTGTGTTCACTGGGGTGCAATGCTGAACTACGACCCTGTAGACTTAAAGCTGACATCATTGCTTCATCTGACGGACTGGACAATCTAAACATATTTCCATTTGGATATTCCCTAATCTGACCCTGGATTCATTTAAAACCAAATGCAAAATACTTCTGCTGTTAACTGTATGACGTTTGAATACTTTCATTGCAAAAAGAACTGTTACTCTCCACAAATGTGATTGAATTCTGTTTGTTAGGTCATCTATATAAGCTCATGTGTCTGGAGTGCTGAGTGACATTAAGTTCAGTTAGGTTCAATAACAATTCCTTGGTTACCTCATCAAGGAACCCTCCTATGGTTTGTTAGTTTTCCTCACTGCTATTTAATGTATATTTCCATGTAAAAAAGAGAACGCATGTCAAGAAGCCTTCCCCTCTTCTTAAAAAGCATCTCTCTAATTGTGAAACCTTCTGTTTCAGATGTGTGTTTTTTGAAACATTTAGAAGTACAGTGCCCACATCCACACATTTGTTACTGGTGGAATTGATAATGGCTTTTGTAAATCATTCATATTTAATGTGACGCTATTAAATAAAAACAAACCAAGGAATGTATGTTGTCATTGCTGACCTAAACATTCTGCAATAAATGTTCCAGAATCACATCCTGGTTTATTAAAAGCACAGCTGACTGAAACCCATTACTAAAGCAACCAATAACTCATTCTGCGCACCCCCCCCCCCCCCCCAATAAAACAAATAGGTATTGTACAATAATCCAAGAATCTTTACTTTGTAAAAAAAGGCTCACAATAACACACAATAGACAAACTGAAACAAAACTACTTGATTGTGATGTTGATGATGCTTATGTCTTCGTAAGGTTTGTCAGTTTTAGGGTTGACTTTGACGTTTGAGATCCTCTGAACCACCTCCATTCCCTTGGTACTCCGGCCAAACACTGTGTGCTTGTTGTCCAACCAGGGCTGGGAAGAGCAGTAAGGAGAGAGAGAGAGAAGGTTGATTTAAAAATCCTTTGTACATAGGAAATCTACATCACAAAATGTCGGCAACACTTTGAGACAGTCTTTAGCCCAAGACGGACTAACGCCATGAGTCCTTAGTTACCGTTGGCACGACAGTGATGAAGAACTGCGACCCATTGGTTCCGGGGCCTCCGTTGGCCATGCTGAGGGTGTAGGGCCGGTCGTGTCTCAGCGTGGCGTGGAACTCGTCCTCAAACTCCCCTCCCCAGATGCTCTCGCCTCCCATCCCTGTTCCTGTAGGGTCCCCTGTCTGGATCATGAAACCCTGGGCCAGAGAAGACACAGTCAAAAACCAGTTCTTATCCGAGGTCAAAAACAATGAGTAGTTCCAAAATGTCCTACCTTGATGACACGGTGGAATATGTGGCCGTTGAAATACCCGTTCCTGCTGTGAACACAGAAGTTCTCCACTGTTTTGGGACACCTGAAATATCAGGCTTAAAATAAGTACAAGTTGCACTGTGTAAATGTGTAGGTTTTCTGGGAAATTAACTGACTAAAACTTTGCGTTTGTAACTGGGTTGGGGAATGTTCTCTACAACAGCATGGCGCGACCTACTCGACAGGGAACAGTTTGATGTGGATGTCTCCCATGGTGGTGTGGATGATAGCGCTGTCCGACACCCTCTTGGGTCCCTCGGCCTGAGTAGCAGCCATCACCTCCTCCTTGGAGGGCTTCTCGTTGAACACGTCTCGATCTGACTCTGCACTTTTAGTGTCTTCCGGTTCCCTCTTAGAGAACTACAGAGAAAACAGTGACAGGGTGAAAATACAGGACATTGTACATGGGTGAAAATATGTCCAAAAATAGGGAGGGAAAAAGGTTAACAGTGACTATTTTGTCATTTTTATGGGCTGCCTACAATCGCCCTTCAGGGTTAAGTGAGGTTCTTCACCATGTAGAAGCGGTTCTTCTTGAAGGCGGTGCAGAAGATGGTGGGGTCCGGAGTCGTGCTCTGCAGGGCCGGGTTGTCTGATGCCTTCATCTCGATGGTGGGTGCCACGCTGCATGCCTTGGCCACACCCTGGAAGAGGCTCAGCTTCACTACACGGATGTTTTCCAGCTTCCCCAGAATACGCACACACCTGAACAAAAACAAGTGGGTAATGGAACACTTAACCCTCACTTTAACCACATAATAAAAACAATTTGGAATTTGGTTTCAGTCCCAAATCCCGTGGAGGCTTTTGGCACAGGACCATCAATATGTGGTGAATAGCATCAGGCAAGAAACAAGGAAAGAAACTCAAGCTTGTCATTTGCAGTAACATCTTGGTCGTTAACCATGTTTTGTATGATTTCAAACCAGAAATCTAAAACTTGGTAAATGTTTATTTCCTTAGTGCAGGCTGTCACAAAAGCCTGCTCACGGCAGCTCTCCAAGCCTGCCACTTTGACCAAAACGTACCTGTTGGTCTCCACATTGATGACCTTAATGCCCAGCATGGTCCCGTAGAGGACGAAGTGACCCGTCTCGTCAAAGATGATGTTGGTGAGCCTGATGCCGTCCACCTTCTCCAGCTCCCTCTCCACCGCCATCCTCCGACCAAACTCCATGTCTGGCAGCTGCTGTTTCATCTGCTGCAGCTCAGTGAACATCTACATGACCAGGTAAGATAGGCCGTGAAGAAAGAAATGACCTCTGTTCAGATAAGTCCTCTAGGAAATAGTGAATAGGCTGCCAATTTGTGTTTCTTTGTGTAATCTTGTGATAAAAAAAAGGACACATTCAATATAAGATGTAGGAGAGATTACTGATAGCAATGTGTAGTGAGCACAATACCCAAACTTACAGATAATGACTCGTCAAACACCCTCATCAGTTTCCCTGTCAGAAAGCGGAAGATCCTGACTTTCCTGTCAGTGGCGATGGTGGCCATCTTCTTCCCGTCGTGGGAGAAGGCTAGGCTGGTGGGGTAGGTTTTGTTTTTGGCAAATTCGTACAAGTCTGTATCTGTCTTATACACCCAGTCCACGTGCCGTGGGAACTTGAACTCACTGGGGAGGCCAGTCCAATACTCCAGCATCCCGGCCTTGTCTGCGGAGACGATGACCCGGTACCTGGGGTTGAGACGGATCTGGGACAGCGGGGACGAGTGCATCTTGTCAAAGGTGTGGAGCTTCTCGTTGCTTCCCCGTCCGTCATAGACAAAGATCTTCCCGGTGGATTTCTCTGAGCAGGCTACACAGCAAATGGCATCGCCTGGGTTGTAGATCCACTCGCACTGGCTGGGGTGGAAGCTACACAACACACAGGGCATCGAGGTCACTAGGGGAGAAATGTGTTCCCTGGATTTGACACTGATGGAACGAGTTAAATATCTAGGCCGGCTAAAAATGCTAAGAAAAAGATGTTAACTCACCCGAGTTTAAGCATGTTGATCATGTCGAAGTTGACAACGTCAAATACTTTCATGGCCTGGTCGTCCCCGACAGAACAGAAAAGAGCCCCCTCAGCACTGACAGATATACACTCTATCACTCCTGTAAGACACAGAGCAAGACTGATTAACATTAACAGAATATTCAGGCTCTGAATCTATAGCCTTCATGAGGTTGCTTTGGCATTCATGTTTATGCAAAATACATATCTTTTTCCTACCCAGATGACTGCGGAAGTGTTTGACAAACTCTATCCCCTCATCTTCTTTCTTCTTCCAGAACTTCACATGGCCGTCTTGACTGGCCGTGATGATGAAATCTGTCCTGGAAATGATACACGTCTTTAAAGGCACTCTGACCATTTAGTTTCAGTATGTGTTTGAAATGGTACCTACGAAGACACCCACCATTCAATCTGATAGTCAATCTGCAGTTCAAAATAATGGTCTTAGACAAAGTCTCGTGCAGGACACAGAGGCGTGCTAGAAACTAGGAAACTCAAAACCAGTACCTACTTGGAACAGACAATGTGCGTTATAACGTCTCTGTGCATGTAGCTTCTCTCATACATGGCTGCTGATGGCAAGTTGTCCAAATAAACACGTTCATACTCCAGCACTGTACAGATCACAAATGTTCAAACTGTTGGCACTCTAACGTGATAGGAATACAGTACAAAGTTAAAACAGCGCAGAGCTAGTGGAGTAACAAAAACATAGCCCGCACTCTAGATAACATGCCAAGTTGTTTTAACCATCTACCATAAATTGTATATACCTTTTCTTTTTTTGACTTGCGTTGCCTCACTTGGCATGGGTCCCACCCACTCTTCCTCGTCTCCATCTTCTCTTTCACCCTCATTATCGTCTAATTTTCGTTTCAGATCTGCGTTGTCTGTGGTGGACGCCATTGCTGCCGAATGTACTGTTCCACCTCGGCTACCGTCCACACGCGAATTGGCGGCCTTGGAGAAAACGTAAATCGTAAATACCGCCTCCTACAGTACAAACACGCAGTGAACTGTGTATAGACCTGCCGCTTATGCGTTAAAACTGAGTGATTTGAATCTGTTAGCGCAGTTATTGTAACTGAAATCCTCGTTTCCACCACATTATTTTAATCTTTATTTATCGTCATCATATCATGAAAATATAGAGAGGGATTCTTGGGCACGTTGTGCTTCCAAAAGCCGTTGCCATTCGCCCCGCGAACATCTAGGCATTTTTCATGTTTCCCCATCATGTATCGAAAATAATGCACGAGTTCAAAAAACTCAGAAATGTAATAATATTTTATTACAGTTTTCTACAAAAACGATGATATTAAAATCAGGAAGCATTACCCCCGGCCTTCCTACAAATGGAAAATACAGAAAGGACGTGCTTATAAAATATGCCTTTCAAATTCTGCTACCTACAAAGATGAACACTTGGAAATTTCAGGTGTTTTGCTAATGAATCAGATAATCTACAGGCTTCCTATCTATAGAATTACCTTTAATTAAAAACTCAATCAAAAATAAACTTCAGCCATTACCAGTCACACAAGTAACAGTTAATGTGGGTCCATTATTTCATTTGTAGCAGAGGCAAATTTTAACCAGCATTATTAATGACCCTGGAATTTGTGAAACACGAAGGTACGATATAATCAGTATCTGCACCTACAACTTTCCATAGGACATAAAACATAGAATATATACATTTTAAAGCAAAAGGAAAATTATCATAGTAAAGTGTGTTAAACTAAAATGTTGTCTTAGTTTATGTCCTCTGTAGAAGGACAGGTGAGAAAACTCAGAAAATCTGTCCTTTAACATTCAATATTCTCAATCAGTGTCAGAGGTTCCAGTGGAGCTGTCAGACGATGACGATTCATGTTTCTTCTTCTGCTTTTTCTTATGATGACGTTGCTTTTTTTCTTTCTTTTCCTTTTTGCCTTTTTTCTTGTGGAGTTTGTGTTTTTTTCTCTTCTTGCTCTCCTCATCATCACTTGATGAATAAGACCTACAGAGCAGGGAAACATGCAGTTGAACATACAAAGACGTTTACAACTAACACTAGGCACAAATATTTCCCACTGAAATGAAAAGACTTTCTGCTGTACCTCTTTCTGTCAGACTTTCTATCTTTACTTTTCCTCCTCTTGTGTTTTGCTTTTCGGGAGTCCTCATGGGAACCTTCAGGAAAGAGCAGAAATACAGAAAACAAGTTGAGAGAACATGGATGATAATGGAATAAAAAGATTATTAACAAGTATATAACCATGTTTATAAGTAGTACAGCAATACTAAACCTGTTATAACATAATAGCTGTTGTCTGTTGTAGTTTATTAACCTTTTGAGTCTTTTCCTCCTCTGCCTAGCTTATCGTTACTCAGATGTTCTGGCTCGTCCTCCGAACTCTCCTCACTGCTTGTGCTGCTGACGTCCAGGACAATGTCTTTTCGGGGGTCCACACGAACAAAGTTACGACACTCGAATGTCAGGTGGCCAGCTGATAAAATGGCACAGGTTTGAGGGAGTGAGAAAGGGTAGAGAATTACTTAAGATAGAAACTGTAGGGAGCAATGTATTATTAAGGCACAGTCTGTGGTGAGAGGACAGCAGAACACATTCTGGAACTGAATTATGTACTAATTATGTAGTTAGACACAATATACAGTGTGAACAATAAAAATTCCTTACGGTAACCACATTTCTTGCAGCCAGCTCTGATGTTGTCCTTATTGGGACCTGTCAAGATCACACAAAAATTCATTGAGACACAAAAGTGAGGTTCACCAAACAAAAAACACAATGAAAAGTAGCAACATGCACACGATTATAGAACTGGCATTCATGAAATCCTTAAAAACCATGAATGAAACTAGTGGAATATCCATATTTAAATAATTTTGACTTAGAGATACTGTACCAGTCAAAAGATTGGACACCTACTCATTCAAGTGTACACTCACCTAAAGGACTATTAGGAACACCTGTTCAATTTCTCATTAATGCAATTATCTAATCAACCAATCACATGGCAGTTGCTTCAATGCATTTAGGGGTGTGGTCCTGGTCAAGACAATCTCCTGAACTCCAAACTGAATGTCAGAATGGGAAAGAAAGGTGATTTAAGCAATTCTGAGCATGGCATGGTTGTTGGTGCCAGACGGGCCGGTCTGAGTATTTCACAATCTGCTCAGTTACTGGGATTTTCACGCACAACCATTTCTAGGGTTTACAAAGAATGGTGTGAAAAGGGAAAAACATCCAGTATGCGGCAGTCCCGTGGGCGAAAATGCCTTGTTGATGCTAGAGGTCAGAGGAGAATGGGGCAACTGATTCAAGCTGATAGAAGAGCAACTCTGACTGAAATAAGCACTTCTTACAACCGAGGTATGCAGCAAAGCATTTGTGAAGCCACAACACGCACAACCTTGAGGCGGATGGGCTACAACAGCAGAAGACCCCACCGGGTACCACTCATCTCCACTACAAATAGGAAAAAGAGGCTACAATTTGCACAAGCTCACCAAAATTGGACAGTTGAAGACTGGAAGAATGTTGCCCGGTCTGATGAGTCTCGATTTCTGTTGAGACATTCAAATGGTAGAGTCAGAATTTGGCGTAAACAGAATGAGAACATGGATCCATCATGCCTTGTTACCACTGTGCAGGCTGGTGGTGGTGGTGTAATGGTGTGGGGGATGTTTTCTTGGCACACTTTAGGCCCCTTAGTGCCAATTGGGCATCGTTTAAATGCCACGGCCTACCTGAGCATTGTTTCTGACCATGTCCATCCCTTTATGACCACCATGTACCCATCCTCTGATGGCTACTTCCAGCAGGATAATGCACCATGTCACAAAGCTCAAATAATTTCAAATTGGTTTCTTGAACATGACAATGAGTTCACTGTACTGAAATGGCCCCCACAGTCACCAGATCTCAACCCAATAGACCATCTTTGGGATGTGGTGGAACGGGTGCTTTGTGCCCTGGATGTGCATCCCACAAATCTCCATCAACTGCAAGATGCTATCCTATCAATATGGGCCAACATTTCTAAAGAATGCTTTCAGCACCTTGTTGAATCAATGCCACGTAGAATTAAGGCAGTTCTGAAGGAGAAAGGGGGTCTAACACAGTATTAGTATGGTGTTCCTAATAATCTTTTAGGTGAGTGTATATGTTTAGTTTAACTATTTTCCACATTGTAAAATAATAGTAAAGACATCACAACTATGAAATTACACACGTGGAATCATGTTTCAACCAAAACATTTTTCAACAGATTGTAGATTCTTCAAAGTAGTCACCCTTTGCTTTGATGATAGCTTGGCACACAACAAATTGAAAAAATAAATTAATTTTGATTTGTTGAACACTTTTTTAGTTTATACCTGATTCCATGTGTTATTTCATAGTTTTGATATTTTCACTTATTCTACGATGTAGAAAATAGTTTAAAAAAAAACTAATGAGTGTCCACACTTTTGATTGGTAATTGGTTTGATTAATTCCATCACCCTTTTTGTCTTGGCTATGCACCATGTTACTAGGAGAATCCCCTCCAACCTAGCCAGCTGTAGCTTTCCCACCCCTACTCTACTGCCATGGTGACCGACAGCAATGCACATCGTACCTAAACATGCTCCAAGGGCGAGGCTGACCTTGTTCTGCTCCAAGCTTGTTATTTTTGTTGTATCATGTTTCCATTACACACCTGTACTTAACACCCTTATGTACATGTTTCCATTATACAACAGACTTCGAGTGTGTGTGGGTTGTCAGGAGCCTATGGGTTGCTGTGTTGCTAATACATAGAAATTATCTTTATTTCCTAGTTAGAAATAGCCCAAATTTTACATGGTGTAAGACAACAAATAGGGACAGAATAAATACAATTACAAAGTTCTCATAATATGATATACAATGGGTGGTGATCATGAGAAAATGGCATTTGAGCAGTGATATGCATTCATTTACAGTTGATTGACATCTACAGATTTACAGTTCCAATATATGCATCGATTTAGATGCAGGGAAATCAGACGTTTTGGTTGTATAGTGCAGCTAATTTAGTTCATTGTTTACAGATTGAAGGTGGCTTAATTTGGCAAGTGTGATCTTGTTGGCATCTGTGGGACAGATGGCTAATTGCTGCAGGTAACAGTACAAGGATAGGACCCGTTTTGTAATGATGTAATGATTGACCTTTACAGTTCGCCTGCCAGAGAACTGGTGTTACTGACTGGGTAACGTCTACTGACACAGTACTTCAATGGCCTTGCCTGAACTTACGTCAAGATGTGTGCCCTATGGTTACTGAACATGTTAGAATCACACATACTGTCCGGATGCCGCTTAAATCTGTGTCTAAATAGTATTAGAATATCGATAAATTACTTTAAGCATTTCGTTGAGATTCCCTCGTGTGCCGGATAGCATTTTGCACTGCTGGGAAAAAAATAAGGAAAACACTATATGCCAACATGAATTCTGATATGTTTTGACATTATTGGTTGGAGTAATTACGTTATCTATTAAAACGTGGACATTCAGAAGTAATTACCACTTGACAGTGCAATACATTTTATAGCGCTATTATGTTAACAATTTAACAAAATAAATTATGTATTCCACAGGACTAGGTGTTTTTTACTAGGCCTGTATATTTTAAACCTCAAATAATCGGATTACTAAAATAACACAAATGTAATTAGATGAATAGGCAGACAAAAAAATGCCATACTCAAAGTAAGCTAGTACCGGTATATACAACTAAACACGGAACACAGTTTTATCAAATATGCTAAACTGTGTCAACGTTTTGGCTAGCCAGCCTAGCAGCAGGCATAGATTCTGACCAAAACTTGTAATTATATGAATATGAGCTACAGCTAGGGACCTCTTATTACCATTTAAATATGGCTGCGAGAAGTATTCTTTTTTATTTAACCTACCTGGTGCAGCCATTTTAACAAGTTATAGCGAAAAACACTTTGTAAATCCTGGTCCTTAGCTACTGCGTTGATAAAAATCGAACCACTTTCGACGTTCCCCGTGGGTCCTCTACAAAATAGCTCCGGTATGAAACAGCAACTGGTTAATTACCCCTGAGCGTCTTTAGTAAAACGAACTTCGAGGAAACAGATTGTACGCATTACTTGAGAAACCATGCGTCCTGATAGTTATATTTGACCCTCCCAATGTAATAAATATTTCATAATTAGGGGATTCTTATTGTATATGCCAGCCTTCCCTTCTAGCTAGCGATAGTTCATGTTTTATGGGGTTGAGAAAATTGTAACACATAGGTCAAACCATGCACATTAGGGTGGGGGGGGGGTATGAAAAGAACAATTGATAAATATATTAATTTATGTGTTTATTAACTCAATATATTCGTATCAATATTTAGAAAGTTTTGTCATTTAAATAAAATAAAACTTCAAACGAAAATAAGGAAAAAAGCAGTAAAGGATCGACTTTCAAATGCCCCTCACCCTCATTGAATCGAAGTTAACATAGCCCCCATGTTTTAACAATATGGCGGTGGACAGAAACCTGTGTTGGCAACAGTTAAACTATACAAATTAAGCTCTTATTTGCGGAGTATTTGAGAAATAATTAGTCCTATATTTTTTAAAGTAAACATTTTAGCTATATTTTCTGGTGTAGAAATTACAAAGATAAGTCTTCTTCGGTCTCTAGTTCGTTTATCTCAACGACAGAATGAGCAACATTTACATTCAAGAGCCTCCAACAAATGGAAAGGTGAGCTCGAGCTTGCTTGACACAGTTCCAATAATTTCTTGCCCTTACGAAGTAATGTACTGTAATAACTCAAAGACACTAATGTCGTACATGATAACTATAATAAATACATTATTTGCATGCACTACGATTCTCTCACTCGTTACAACCACACTCTGCCTCATAAGAGCTGCTAATGGAAATGGTATGAAGTAGGGCTGCGACTGCCGATTATTCTATGCAAATATGCTAGATTATTCGAATATTAGATAAAATTGCACTATTTGTTGTTGCTTTTACATTGAACCAAAATAAAAAAACAACATGTAACAATGCCATGAGCTGAAATAAATCCCAGACAATATGGGCATATCTGTATTACCAGTCCACTGTAACACAGTAACATCTTAGAAATGGTTGCATATTGGGTTTGTATTTTTGTCTTGTTTAGTTGGAGCAAAGTAAAGAAAAATAAAGAAATCTAAGGTTACATGTTTGTGTTCACACAGTGTTGCCAAACATATGTAGGTTAATAGGGGCATAACTGAATAATCGTCAGCTGAAACGGAAGTCAACCAGTCGAATAAGTCGTCTTAGTCGTATAATTATTGCTAGTATAAGGGTTAGTATAACACTAATGTGCCTCTGCCTCAGGTTCTGATCAAAACCTCTGCTGGTGACATCGACATTGAGCTATGGTCCAAAGAGGCTCCCAAGGCTGCCAGAAACTTTGTCCAGTTATGTATGGAAGGTAAGAACTTTTAACAATATAGTTAAAAGTTACTCAACAATAATTATCTTCTACTTGCCATGGCGTAGACACCAGCTTATTGTGAGTGTGCTTGGTGTTCTTTCCCAGGCTACTATGATGGAACACCGTTTCATAGAGTGGTGCCAGAGTTCATTGTCCAAGGAGGAGATCCCACAGGAACCGGGACGGGGGGAGAGTCAATCTATGGACGGCCATTCAAGGTTCTCATTCAGTATCTCCATCACCTCATTGTCTCATGATGTTCCCCCCGAAAAATCTATACAAACATTAGCTAAACTTTTCTACCTGTCACCTTTTAGAGATATCATCCATTCTAGTGTCTCACATCTCCATTAATGGTGAGACAGTGAAGCTGATTCTTGTTTCGCTGTTGGTTATGTCATCCATTCTCAGGACGAGTTCCATTCCAGACTGCGCTTTAACAGACGAGGTCTGGTTGCCATGGCCAACGCAGGGCCCCATGACAACAGCAGCCAGTTCTTTTTCACCCTTGCCCGGGCTGATGAGCTCAACAACAAACACACCATCTTTGGAAAGGTAAAACATTGAAAGAAGATCGATGGAACTTCACGTATTGTACAGCTTAGAGTATGCAGCATTTGTAATCGGAGCCAACCCAATTCTACGTGGTTGTGTAAGTTGGTCTTCATTCCCCAATTGCAGGTGACAGGAGATACAGTGTACAACATGCTGAGGTTAGCAGAAGTGGAATGTGATCAGGATGAAAGACCTTTAAATCCACACAAGATACGATCCACTGAGGTATTTATTCTCATGGATTTGCATCACACAGTAGCAAACATTCATATATTTTGCACACATTGCAATTCTGTTAGACTCTGTTGCATTAAACTGTGTTAATGCAGGTGTTGCATTCTCCCTTCGATGACATCGTTCCACGTGAAATGAAAAAATCCAAAAAGGATGAAGACAAAAAAGAGGGGAAGAAATCTCAGTCCAAAGCCACCAAGTATTTGTTTCACCATCCTGCACTCTTTGCTCCTCAATCTGACTTTGAAGTGTAGTACTGTAAATCTGAACGGGCATATTTGTTTTGTCAGAAACTTCAGCCTGTTGTCTTTCGGAGAGGAAGCTGAGGAGGACGAGGAAACTGTAAACCGAGTCAGCCAGGTAATTGTCTTAATGAATACATTGGTGTGTTCTTTCTATCAAAGTCGCTGTCTTCATGTCACCCCACAAGGGTCGTTCCAATAACATGCAGATTCTTTCTTTCCACCCAGACGCTGAAGGGAAAAAGCAAAAGCAGTCATGACCTGCTGAAGAACGACCCACAGCTGAGTTCTATCCCCGCGGTCAACAAGTTAGTCCACTTAGATACAGTTCAGATGCTCATCAAGAAATGCATTTCTTTTATTTATCGTAATCTTTTTGTCTTGTGTTAAAAGGAAAAAGACCAAAGGGGCACCTGGAGGAGCGGCAGAGGTATATATGTATATGGTCTGGTCCCTTCATATTGGCTGTTTAATAAAGATCCCAAGCATCTCATTATAATGAATCTCATTCAGCTTTTTCTGTTCTGTCTTCCTGCTTCCTCTCCCATCCCTCTTGTCTTAAGGGGGAGGATGATGAGGCTGCGGAGGGAGACGCAGACGGCAATGAAGAGGACTACGACTCTGACGAGAGACAAGAGATGAGGGAACGCATCTCTATGAAGTTGAAGAAGATGAAGGAGGATGAGAAGAAGAGTACCGAGCTCAGCGAGGAGGACCGGGGAAAGAGGGCCAACCGCAGGTAGTTTACACCTAGATGAAATTAGGTTAATGCTCCTTTTATCTGGGGAATGTCATTTTCCTTAGGAGTGTTGTTATCGTTTATGCTGCTTGTCCATCAGTGTCCATAGCTTTACTCCCCTTTGGTCTTTACCTCGGATTAGAATTTTGACTAAGAATCCAACAGGTGGCTCTAGTGTACAAGAGAAAGTGAAATGAGCACGGTAGCACAGCAGTTGTAGTTGTGCACACTGTCCAGCCGGAGGCGATGTTGTACTGTGTTGACCCCGGAGCCCAGTCTGTCCACCAGGGTTGGGCTCAATCCCATTTCATTTCAAAAAGTGAATCAAACTCCTATTCACCGTTTACTTTTCATAATTTTAAAGCACTGAAGAGTATGATACTTCTGTGGCGTTTCGGACTGGAATTGAAATGGAATTGACCCTAACCCAGCTATGCAAGCACTGGAGACACAACACAAGCCCTGACATACTGTCCAGCTTGTTGACAGGTTGGTTCGGTTCTCAATGAAATCTGTGACAAAAGAGACAGAAAGAAGAGGCCTGTAAAGGAATCTTGTGATAACTACAATGACGCAGTAGGACGCAGAATACCAAAGGTCCACTTCATAGTGATGGAGAGCACTGTGATTCAGCAGCTTCCCATTAATGGCCACCATTCATCTTTTGGACAGGCTCTAGTAGGCTTATTCCAGCACTGATAACTCAACAATGACTCCCTACCCCTCACTTAGTCCAGTCTCAACAAGTTAAGTAAGTCTTAACAAGTGAGAAAGATAATTCCAACGACACACTGTATCTGATTGAACACATCTGGTTGAAAAGATAAAACATCTGCGGGTGAAATGACGGCATCCGTTTAAATGCCATTGGTCTTTCGGTGACTTTGACTGAATGAACCCGAGGGTCAGAGGAGCGGATGATTAGCTGTTAATGAGGAGGGGTGACGCCCCTCTCAGCCAACCAGAACCCCCTGACTGCAGCCACTCAGACTCACCACGGGGACTCTGGAATCTCATCAATGGTACTGGCCCGTCCACCACTGCCCGGGGCAGTCACCACATGACCGCTGAAACAGAAGCAGACGTCCCTCTGCCAACGCCGTCTGACAGAGAGGGAGAAGAGATCAGTAGAGAGAGAATGAAGGACCTGAATGGAGAAGATGAAGAAGGGTAACAGGACTTCTGTAACCTAGATTTGAAAGAGACATCACAAGAATCAAGTCCAGTGTCCAAATCAGGTACTGGGGGAATCCTGTAACCCAGCGTATTTCAACAGACCGTGACGTATTTCCCTCAAAGCATCTTTGCCGATTCCCACACACCACCAGCCTTATCAGAGACTCCTTTATCTAGCGGCGTGTCGGTTTATCTTTCATTGACCTCAACGGGGTAAGGATTCGGCCTTGCTGCAGCCAGTCAGCTGTGTGTGTGTCTTGTATGTGTGTGTGTGACTGACAGGCAGGTTGATGCAGACAGACTGTAGTATATTAAACACAAGCGTAGATTGTTTGGCTGTAGACCTGTAGCCCAGCACCGCGGTTTGTCTTGGCACTGAATCAAAGATGAGGCTGCTAGGTACAGTAGAGTGTTGGGCCAGGACAAAGAGGGCATTGTTGTATAGAACAGCCCCTCTATCCTTTTCTGTCTCTCTCTCTTCCCCCACTCCCTCCTTCATTCTTTCTCCCCCTCTCTCTTTTTCACCCCCCCTTCTAAGATGTTGGTTTAGACCACAAAGGTGTGTTTTGATTGTTTGGACCACGAGAAATGCCTTGCAGGGATAAAACTGAAGGACAGTTTGTGTGTGTCTGGCATACACAGTAGGTCCCAGGTGTACTGGAGACAGTAAATGTCAGGTCCGAGACGACCTAGGGAAATTATGAAGCTCCCTGGAAAACCAAACAGTGGACATACAGCGCGTTTACCATACTGCAGGACAATTGTTTCCCCGTAGGCGCCAAGCAACCAGACAACATATCATTTTCCTTAGCACCGAGCGAGTAATCAATCAGAGGTGTGCGTTTCTTCACCAAAGATCGTGAAGAGCTGAGCGTATTTACTGTGACAGCGTTGGAATCGAAGAGGGAAAACGTAATTTGGTCTCATCCATTTTGAGGAGAGTGTACTCAACTAGGAAATCTCGAGAACTGCTCAGCCCGGACAATCTGCGTTGTGCATTTAAAAAACCTTTGTCAGGCTTTAACAACGCACCTATAAACTTATCACGCCATTCGTTGCATATCAAACCCAATATGTCTCCGTACGGCTAGCTTAAACATCCGTCCCACTCACCCCCGCGGCTTTCACCATAGAGAGATCTCCGCTCAACGCCTCGTCGCCATTTCTATTGATTAAGTCAAGTCTCAGTCCATATAAAGCGCCTGGGGCCTCTTTGTGGGAGTTCGTTGAGGGAAGAAAAAAACGGAGTATTGAAGTGAGTCCCAAAAGCAGTGCATGTGGTAGCCGCCACTTTTGTTAAGCCCGACGGGGCATGACTGTGGAAGCAAAACGCTTCAATATGGCTCTAGGACTCTGCCTCATTTAACTGGGTCTGCCAGCAGCGAGAGCCTGGCTGTCTCTTTCAGTCTGTCTCTCCCTCTCTCTTCCTTTGACTATCTCTTTCTATTTCCCCGTCACTACCTGGCCATTCTAGAGAGATTAGCCGAAATGTCAAGCCTGAATCTGTATGGATTGTCTCGTGTGCTCGCACGTCTGGGCCCGCGTCTACCTTGTTTCTATGTACGCTATGTTGCTAGCGAATCATCATGACCACTCTTTTTCCGACCTTAGTCTTGCTTTGACTGAGACTGGTGTTGGTCAGGGGCTTTGGGGAGTCAGTCCAGGGGGTGGTCTGTCTGTGTGGGGCAGGCTGTATTTCCCTCTCCCCACATAGTACTGTGGTACTAATGCAGGGCTTTTACCAAGTTGGCACGGCTGCCACACTCAACCCACATTTCCCTGTGAATCTGTGTTTTATTAGTGTTTGGGTCCCTAAGGTGCTTCGTCATTGTTGTACCCTGCAGTGTTTGGATGCGACCAGAGCCAAGCTGGCTCTGGCTGCTGTCAGGAAACTGCTATAGCTCTCTGAGGTGTTTAGCTGACCAGGATATGAACTAAGCCACCTTATTGTTGGTGCAGGACCCATCTGTGATTAAATCACTCTCTGTATTTTTCTTTTCAATAGAATGTATTCACAAAGTAAAATATCCGCCAATAGCCAGATCCTGTTGAACTTGTCCACTTTTGAGAGTTTCCACTTCGTAGCTTGACATGTGCAGGCCTTTTCCGATCACAGGAATATGCTTAAATGCAAATTTGACTGGGTTTCGTATATGATCATGGGCCTTCATGGTAAACCAGGTCTGGAAATTACAGACCTGGGTTCGAATAGTATTTTTTTATTTGAGTATATGCTATAAAAAAGCTAAAACAACCTTTTAATTATTTTAATGCTTATCTATCAAAAACAAGTATTGTACCTTGGTATTATCACTATTTTAACTTTTATATATTTTTAAAGAAACAACATTTCAAAACACTCTGCTGTTAAGTAAAAGTCAAAAGTAGTTATTATTACAATATTATTATGGGGCATCTTGGTCAGCAACCTTTTTTTTTTTTTTTATCTTGTCCTCTGGTCCAGTTAAGTCATATTTTATGTGTACGGCAGGGAACCTCTTACGGGATTGGACTCTTTAACAGTCATGCTGCCTTGTAAACGGGGCGAAGACGGTCATCCTGAAGAACATACATTGAAAACGTTCTCTCAACCAGTCAGCAAGCTGGTCACGGTGACATGGTTCCTGTCCTTGCTAATTGTTCAGATAAGCTATTCACTGAAGATCTGGTGGAGAGTATGAAGGCCTTCAACCTGTGAGTTCCACCGGCCTAGATGAGGTTCACTTCCCACAGACTGAGGGATGCTTTGCTCACACGTTGCAGCTCATCATTAAAGATGGCCTTCAATCTGCGGATGACCTCAACAAATATATGTTGATTAAATTGTAGATTCAGTTTCTCAGTTTTTGTGTACATGTTGCATTTACTATTCAGAAAACCTTTTTTATATATAGTCCACTTTATTTCAAGGCACCAACGGTATTTGGACATTTGACCTGACAGGTTTCGGGTTAGATGGTTGTATGCCGTCACTTGCACATCATTTGTGCAGGCTTAGAAAAGCTGTCAATGACTAGTCTTAATTTTAGGCTTTTGGAATCTGCTATTAGTCAACATGAGGACTAAAGAGGTGTCAGTCAAAGTCAAGGAAGTCGTTATGAGGCTGAGAAATAAAAATACATCTATCAGAAATGTAGCCAATACCATGAGCTTATCAAAAACAACAGTTGAAACATGATTAAATAGAAGCAAAGCACTGGTGAGCAATTGCAAATGGCCTGTTAGCCCAACCAATATCTCTAAATTGGTTGACTGAAAAATCGTAATTAGGAAAAAAAGCCATAACTGTCTGACAGATCAGGAACTCTCCGGGAGGTAGGCAGGGACAAGGCTGGACTGTAAGGTGGAAACCACTAGCTTTCTTTAAAAACAACATTCTTCCAGATTCACACAAACATTTCTCACTGACTGCAATAATCCAGCTTTTGTAATGACCATCCTAGTCCTCAGACCAAACCCTATTGAAAATGGGTGGGATGAGCTGTAAAGGAAGAGTAAGGTTTGTAATCTTACCTCGCTAAATGCAGCGTGACATATTGAGGAAAAAAAATACTGTTTTTGATTATGAATATGACCTCAAATAAAGGTTTCTTTCATTTTGAGTGTAAGATCAAGCTGGTATAAAACAATAACAAAAACTCCTAGGCTTTTTCTGCCAATAATTGTGGAAGGCAGCTGTGAGTCACAATTAGCAAAGACAGGTCAGTTGGCTGCACCATTTGGCAGAAAAACCCAAGTTCTGCTGCATGTGCCAACAAAGACATTGAGAAGGACCTCCATTCCCACTTTTCTCCCACCAATTACTGATCCTCTTAACTTCAGTGTCCCTGTATCCTCTTGCACTTTGGTGTACCTTTTCAGCACTGGAGGGATATACCGTATCTTCAGACCAGATCAATGCTCAGTATCCAGCAAGCTTTTTGAAGCATGGATTTTGAGACATTTACTGTACATCGTGGCTTTTGAAATAAAATATTGTACAAATACTAAGTATAGTCACAACCATTTTCAAACATACACCAAATAAGTATTTCATATACTTCCGCAGATGTGTGAGATCCTTATGGTCCTGTGTAGCTCAGCTGGTAGTGTGTAGTGTTTTCTCCACCAGAGTTTTGGATTTGATTGTATGACAATGTTAGCCTTGCTGGATAAGAGCTGTATGAACTAATGAAATCTTATGTGTTCATAAATACATTTCAAAAGTTTCCAAATGTTATTGTTGAACTACATTCAAATATTGAAGTAGTTCATTTACATTTTTTTTAAAAAGGTTGATGTGTCTTACTGCTCATTTTGATTTGTCCTGCAAAGTAATTTAGATTTGAAATAGTTGAATCCAGGTCTGCTGCCAGCCCTCCAGAAAGGTTAGTCAGTTGTCTTGGTGACTGCCTTACAGCCACTTAGTCAGTAAAAGCCCATGTCAATCATCTCCCAAATGAAGACCAACAGTCATTACAGATCTTTCTTCACACACAAAAATAGTTTAGCATTGTTGGTTCACTAGACATTCCTCCAGTCCCACAGACAATGGAACTCACACTTAACTAGGACACCAGACAACAATTATCTAAGCCCAAGTGGACTACGGCCGGTTACCAGAGACACACAGACATACGCTCAAGCATACACACATACACATACTGGTGACACAGTGTGGCTAATTGGCTGCACCTGTCTGTTGTGATTGGTCGTTAACCAGCGGCCTCTCGGAGAAAGGTCACAGAGGTCAGGAAGCACTGGGCTCCGTTCTCTAGTGGAGAGAAAACTGCTGTAGGCTAGATAATCCACTTCCTGGCAGCAGAGCCCTGTGTGTTTTGGACCTGCCAGCTCTACACATCTCTGCTGACCCGACCCACTGTAGCATGTCCACTCAGCATGGGCTCTCACTCTGTCTTCAGCTTGCTTTGTCAGTCCCTCTCTCTCCACTCCTTCTGTTTGCCTCTCTTTCTTTCTCTCTCTCTCTCTCGCTCTCTCTCTCTCCCCCTCTCGCTCCTTCGTTGGCTCTCCCCCTCTCTGGGAAACAGATGTGTGTGTTTAGGACCCTTTACGTGTTTGATGGGCCGAATGGAATGAAGAACCTGCAGGGAATTTAGCCTGCTTGGTAGGGGAGGGGTCCACGTAGCTCTTATCCTCTGTACGGTCATGCAGATTCCTGCTTCAACTGCTGCTGTGGTCACAGAGCAGCACTTCGTCTGGGGCTGTGAACAATGCCACGGGAGGGGGGGGTCGGCCCAGACACCTTGTTATTCCAGAACATTCATCCACATCACCATTGTGGTCATAGGTTTTTACTTTCATTGTGTTTTTTTGGCTGGATTCTAGAGCAAACCTGGTGCAGTCGACAAAGACAGACGGACAGTGTCATTCCCATTCCCAATGATATACCAGAGGCCTGATTTAGACCGCTGCTCTTTTCCTCTATCTCCCTCTCCATCCACTTTTCTTTCCTTTCTCGTTTGAGGGCTGGGCCCTCTGATGCAGGAGAGAGTGCGAGTGAGCGGCTGGCTGGGTCGTAGCCAGTCACTTTGTGTGCTTTCTTTATGAAAAGTAAATCATCCACATCACCCTGGGTTTCGCTTATTTGAATTGTCTGAATGAGCGACAATCGCTGGCAGCCCCTGAGAGGCAGAGAGCCGCCGCAGCCAGGCAGACTGGAGTGACGACGAGCGGGTTGTGCTTCACTCTGCTCAGGGAAGAGGACATTTCAGTATATATGATGGTCCAAGCCACACATCTGTATGTCCATCTCTCTGTCTGCCATATCTGAAATCCCCTTTATTTGTCCTCTATCCCCACTCCTGTTCCGATAACTCTCTTTCCCCCGACCTGTCCTTCTCTATCCCTCTGTCTCGCATTCCCTCCACTTCTCCTCCTCCTGGTGTTGTGGGATGACAGTCCCAGTTCTTCCCTGCTGGCAGGTGGAGAGGTGCTGCTGAATGGCTGGCATTGTGCTCCCATTGAGATGGAGGGATGTCTCTCAACTCTTTCCCCTCCGGCTGATGGTTCTGAGGGAGGGGCTGGGGCTGGGGCTGGGGGGCAGGCTCTTCAAAGCCCGGTCTCATTAGCACTGTGTGTGCGTGTGTCTGTGTGTAACAAGGCTTGGATGGTCTTTCGAACACAACGCCACTGTATTCAGCACTGTGTTATTTCAATGAAGTGTTATTCTTCACCTGACTGAATGAATAACCACTGAGAGCTCACCCTGGGCTGTCTGGAGCTAGCGCTCACCTTGTGGTGTTTCTGCTATTTTTAACTGTACTCCTCCACTCAAACAGCTATTTTTGAGGCTGGTCGTGTCAGTTTGCCACTTCTTAAAGAAAAAATGATTTGACGTAATTACTTTGGCTATGTGAACTTTTTATACACAGCCTATAAAGAATATAAGGCTATAGTACAGGCTGAGGAGCTTTTCATCTACTTGTGGAATAATATAGATTTAAAGACCTTTCACTCATCTTATTGCTCAAGTCGACCCTTCTGGTCTAAAATAGTGTTTTTTATGGAGACTGCCATTTCTACTGGCAGGGAGAACTACTGGGTAGTTAGTTTCCTTTTATGCTACAGAGAGAAAGTCAAGAATGTCTCCAGGGTCAGTCTGGCAGTGTGGAGCAGTGTTGGAGGGCTTTGTGCGGAATGCGCTGAGCCCCCAGGAGTGAATGAACAGGTGTTGCTGGCTGGCTCTACCTCCCTACACTCCCCTCCTCTCCCAACCCCCCCTTTTCATTATTGGCATGGGGGGGGGCTGCCCACCTCTTCATTGTTTGGTTGTTACCTTGGATATGTCTCTCTTGTTTTGCCAATGGCAGCGTGTTAAGGCAAGCAGAAAATGAGCGTGCCCCCCCCACCTCCCAGAATAATATATAGCCTTTAGTCTGTCTTCATACATTTGGAACTCCACAGATCTGGGTGCTGATAAAGCAGAGCTTGTGTAGTTACCTTATCAACAGCTAGCGGCCTGCACAGTTGTTCTGCCAGGTTACGATGATGGCCGACACGGTCTGTTTACCCCATCCCTGTGAACTCCAAGTGACTTTAAGTCCTTGACGACAAAACAATGCACACGGATGGTCACCGAACGTTATAATGCTCGTTGAACTTAGTCTCCTGATCCATGTTTGTTTTCAGGCTGCCTCGAGTTCCTTTGTCTAGAGCCCAATGTGATCTGGCCTCTGTCTGCTAACTACCACGTTTACCTGCCTCACCTAACAGAACTTCTCAGCTTTGACCCGACCCGACTCCTCACGTCTGAGACCGCTGAGCCAGGCTTCCCAAAACAAGTTCTTTCAGGAAATGAGCCGGCCAGCCGGCCCATGGGACACGTGGAGACACAGACCGACGCCCGCGGGACACGCGGGGGCACATGGAGAGATCCCTTTGAGACGCACGGAGAGGGGGCACCAGGCAGGTTGCTGTTGACAGCCTCCACAGGCCTCCAGCAGTGCTCCGGGCTGTTCCTGTCTGCCACCTGAGTGCAGAGGAGCCACTCCGGAACTGGCCCTGACAGTCTCTCTGCTGGATGGAGGGGAAACAGACTAGCAACCCCATGCCTAGCTGTTTCTGAGGCTTGTGAGCCTCAAATAACTCCTTTACCGGATACCTGAGAGAGGAAACGCATACCAACATCATGGCAGGCAGTGTGTGTGTGTGTGTCTAATGCGAACATACGGATATTATACATTAGACCTCCCATAATGGAGTCCCCGAAGACGAGGAATAACATGTAAGAACTGACACCAGCTAGGTCCACACTCTAGGCACAGGCCACACATCGCTCTTATGTACATCCCCAGACCAGAGACAGCAGGAAGCCCAACATGCAAGAGACACAGCAGGACCAAGTCAACCATAATAATTTGTTTTACAGAGGCTCCTACAAGGCCAACATTGTGATAGACGTCGCTAGGTACGATGCATCCGTTCCTCCCCTCCGGAGAGCTTCAGATCCGAGAGCCGACGGGAGGGTCAAGGGAGACCTGGCAAAGTACAGGAGAGGGAGAAGGTAGAGAGAGGGAGACCTGGCAAAGTACAGGAGAGGGAGAAGGTAGAGAGAGGGAGACCTGGCAAAGTACAGGAGAGGGAGAAGGTAGAGAGAGGGAGACCTGGCAAAGTACAGGAGAGGGAGAAGGTAGAGAGAGGGAGACCTGGCAAAGTACAGGAGCGGGAGAAGGTAGAGAGAGGGAGACCTGGCAAAGTACAGGAGAGGGAGAAGGTAGAGAGAGGGAGACCTGGCAAAGTACAGGAGCGGGAGAAGGTAGAGAGAGGGAGACCTGGCAAAGTACAGGAGAGGGAGAAGGTAGAGAGAGGGAGACCTGGCAAAGTACAGGAGCGGGAGAAGGTAGAGAGAGGGAGACCTGGCAAAGTACAGGAGAGGGAGAAGGTAGAGAGAGGGAGACCTGGCAAAGTACAGGAGAGGGAGAAGTTAGAGAGAGGGAGACCTGGCAAAGTACAGGAGAGGGAGAAGGTAGAGAGAGGGAGAGAGCAAAATGAAAGTGCCGTATGTCAGTTCAGAGAAGCAGATGTGTGAGAAACAAAAGAAGCCATTGTTTAAAGGGGTGCTTCCCGGCCATGTTCCTGGGCTGGGCCGGAGCTTACCTGCGTTATCTACCGGCGTTACCTGTGCTCTGCGACGGGGCCCACAGAGAGCTGTTGTTCTGATTATCTCAACATCAGATACCTGGTGTGGACCTGGCCGCCGCCCTCAGCGTCAACCTCAGTCTTGTTAAAAGGCAACGGTACGAGCAGGATTGTTGGCACGGGGAGCAGACTTCCTCTCCAGCCCCCACAACCCCCCCCCCCCCCGGCTGCTACGGGCAGCCGGCCAGCAGAGACCGCCGCTCACACCCGGGATGTCTGGGCCCAACTTGGCCTCGGTGGCCTGACCTTATCAGTGTTTGGGGCCTTGTTCGGGGTCAGAATGGCCAGGCGGTCCCACTTGGTCGGGACGTTTGCAGTATACTCGAATGTGGCACAAAGCACGGCATTACTTACCACTGGAGGTCTTTCCTGTCTATGTGGTCTGTGTATTGTTGATAACTTTCATTCACGGTTTGTAGTGTTTGTAAAAGTAAAACAAGATAACTCCCCTTGGTTTCATATTACTGTAATGTTAATATATGGGAATAAATGTAGGAGGCGAGTTATGATGAGGGGAGCAACGTTAAGGTTTGGAATTCGGCTTTGTGAGGGGTATGCAGCCAGCCATAGTTTAGAAACCGACCGAGTCGAAATCAAATTGGAGGCAGTTTAAGCGCCAGTTTCCCCGTCTCAAGCACTTAATCGAGTTCATTTGGTCCACGGCCGCAATAAGGATCAGTAACTTGTTACCCAGAGAGATATGGCCTTTTCTCTGCAGGAGTTTTATGGGGCTGTGTTGTACCCACTCAACCACAACATCCCTTCTTGTGGTGCCAGAACCCTGGCCTGCCTGGAAGGCCGCGCAAACACTCCTCCTAACAAGGCGCCACTCGATTTATTAGAGCAAAGCTCGTTTTAACGTACATGTTCAAACCCTCAAACTCTATGGAAGCGCTGCCTATGATCATTGTGTTTTATGCTCATTTTACGGTGGCTCAGTGTTCTCTCTCTCAAACACACACGTGCACACACACACACACACCCACACATTCCAAATGCTAATTAGCCTATATTGTGAAAAGCTTAGAAGTAGGTACCTTGGAACAATAAGTGTTTGTTTGTCAAGACCCAGACCAGTAGACTGCTGTTGATGCCGGTGTGAGTTCTGGATACATAAATGATAGTTTATTTCATTAGACCACTTGGCAAAAGCTCGTAGACTTGGATCTCTTCAGTCAGTCCGATTTGCTGTGGCGACATTGGGATTAGGAGCTCATTTGGCATAACGGACTTAGAACTCTCCCACTCTCTCCACAGCGACGAGCTTCGTCAAGAGGCCCGCCAGTTGAAGAAGGACCTTCTAGCCATCAAAAAGAGGAGAGAAGACATTGCAAATCCTCCACAGAAAGAGGAGGAAGACAGGGGTATGTCACTTCCTGTTTCACATACATACAATAGGTGTAGATAGCCCTTTATGACAGGTATTATACGTCCATGACATACTATTTAAAACGTATGTTCACTGCTCAAAGAAATGAAGGGAACACTGAAATCACACATCGGGTGAACGAAATATATTAAAGGTCAAAATCTTTACTGTACATTGTGTAATTTGTTGAGAACAAATTGATGTAACAATGGGAAAATGGAAACCAAAATCACCAACCAATTGAGGGCTGGATTCAAACTCACACTGAAAATCAAAGTAAACAATTGAACTTACAGGCTGTTCCAACTTGAGTGAATTTCATCACGGCAACTCATAATGTGACTCAGTAGTGTGTATGGCCCCCACGTGCCTGTATGCACTACTGACAACGCCTGGGCATGCTCCTGATGAGATGGCGGATTGTGTTCTGGGGGATTTCTCAGACCTGGATCAGGGCATCAGTGAGCTCCGGGACAGTCTGTGGTGCAACTTGGCGGTGTCGGATACATAACATCCAGTGATTCTCAATTGGATTCAGGTCTGGGGAATGTGAGGGCCAGTCAATGGCATCAATGTCTTCGTCATCAATGAACTGCCTACACACTCTGTCCACATGAGGCTGGGCATTGTCATTGACCAGTAGGAACCCAGGGCCTACTCCACCAGTGTAGGGTCTGACAATGTGTCTGAAGATTTCATCCTGGTACCTAACAGCAGTCAGAGTACCGTTTGCTAGCACATAGAGGGCTGTGCAACCCTCCAAGGATATGCCTCCCCAGACCATAGTTCAACCAACAGATTGCCATGTTGCCTTAGTCTGGCTGATACCACTTCTGCAAGTCACAGGTGTGTATGAATGTGGGTCATGTCAGCCAGGCTAGAGATGGTTACCCACTTGGTTAAAAACTGAAAGCCCTAAGCATAAGCGGGTTACCAGAGTTGCCCACAGTGATATGGCGACAGAATGATTGGTGTTTCTCTATTATCACACAGTCATGTATTACAAATGGCTTCCCATCTATTGAATGTTTTATTGGTACACCCACCATGATGAAGCAAATTGGTACGATTTGAAAAACCACACTAGCACTAGAACAACTGTAGTGGTTGTGGGGGTCCCAATAAAGTGCATTTGTGAGTGTTTGATGTTGAGATGTTTTCATCATCTCCTGGATACTGTTTATTAATCCTGGACACTTACGGTTCCTCTATTCTTCACACATGATTAAAAAAAAAAATATGAAGGGTATTCATAAATTCTGCTGTCTCTGAATCTGCCTGGTTCCCGCCCTACTTTCTCTAAGGATTAGCCTAGTGTTAGCTCAAGAAAACCTATTGACCTTTGAACAGCTTTGAATGAAGAGGCTGTTCTATGTCACTGTCCTCAGTTGGAATGCCCTGAGGGAGGTAAAGATCTGACCCCTCAGCCAGATCTCTGGGCAGCGGTCAACTTTGAAGAAGCCAAAATGCCAAAGCAGCGTGGATGCAGCTGTGATGGGTTTGACTACAGTCTCTTGAGAAAATTGGTTTAGAGGGTAAACTTGCTAACTTGATGTTTCTGTGTCATCATGACCTCACCGGTCTGCTATTAAGGCAAAGAGACATTGCTTCCAAAATACACGTGCGTAACCACATACTGGAATACGCTGACAACATTCCTCACATTCTTGCGGCAAAGAAAATAGTATTGTTCCAGTTCACCCCAAGTTGTATTTGAAATCCGGACAATTGGCCAAAATCCGGGTTTTTGCGAAGTCGTTTACCCACAAATGTTTTCAAAGCAGCTTGTGATCAGTTAAAGTGTGACAGGACGTTCCTTTGGAATACTTGTATGTTTTTTACAGCTTGTTTTCTCAGCTTGCCAACCACACTATTGATAAATACGCACAAGACTAAAGAGCTCTAGATTCCACTTTGTCTTTATGAGAATGAAATTGCAGAGGATGGAATTCAAGTCCTGCTTGTGCACATGTTGTGATTGGACAGAGTCCTCTCGGCATGTTTCCCTAACAGTGTCCTATTCCCTATGGAGTGCACTACTTTTGACCAGAGCCTACATAGTCAATTCAAAATGTAGTGCACTGTGTTTCGAATAAGGTGCCACTGCTACTTGGCCAAGACAGGTCATGGACCGCTTGGAGGAGGCATGTTCACCGGCATGTACTCTGCAGTCTCTAACAAAATACCAGGAGAAACCAAGGGATCACCAGCAGACCTATTCGGGCCAGTTAGGCTAATGCTAACGGCAGAGAAAAACCTGAAGTATACTCACTTTGTTTGCACCCTAATATTTGGAAGATGTCAAAGACTTCTGTTTTGAAATATCTCGTCTGTTTCCGTTTCACCTCAAACAAGAAATAGAGAATAATTAGAAATTAGATTTGAATCATGCCTGAGGGGAGCCAGTTCTGACAAGCCAACTGATCTGATGTCAGCCAATAACTATCTAATCATTTGGTTTCTGCAGCAGGCCTTGAATGTGGTCCCTCTGGACTTCCTATGTCCACACGGGCTACACACGTCTTTTTGCTTAGTCGCAAAAACAAACACATTCCTCCTCAAATCACTTAGAACGGCAGCAGCCACTTCCCACCCTCCTGGCATGTTGCGTCTTATTCAAGGGACAAAGCCAATTGTCTCCTCAGAACTGACCCAGCTGAGAGCTAAAAGAGACATTTGTACCTTTTTGAGTTATTATTTTCGACAGACATCTCTTCAATTTTCAAGACTTTATAATTATAGCATGTTTCTCCAGTCTGGTTTTCTCTGTCTTGGCATAAGGGTCGGTTCTGAGAGCCAAGAATAAGAGAGACACGCTAAAAACACTGTCCATTTTTTCATACCCACCCTCAATGATGTGGCAACATTCTTTCTACAATTTTTCTTCTATTTATACAGGTTATGCCTGTGTGCACAGGGTGTTTTATTTCAATGGCGCCTTGTCAGTCAAATTGTTGATGTGGAAGAACATTTTTAACAAAGACTGATCTTTGAAACGTCAATTGATTCATGATTATATGCTGCAGTTAGGTTTCTTTTTTTCTCCAAAATACAGTTCACAGGTTTCTGACAAAGGAAGTTCAGTTCGACATTTATGAATCGCCTGGCTTCATTCAAGAATTTCTGATATTTAGGTGTAATGGGATTCAATTTGGCGGTTGAGTCAAGGATTGTGTTCAGTGTTGTCATTTCTTTCCACCTTTCGAAGAATGAATTCAAATGTTTCAATCTTATATCTGGATAGGATTTTCACATTTATTTGTCAAAGATATTAAGCCAAATTACAGGGCTTGCTTTTTTGGGGGTCCTAAGCAAGCGTTACCCACCTCACAGCAAATTGTTTTTGTAGCTCTACTCTTGACAGCGGATATAAATCAATACATTTTAAAGTTGAGTTCCTGAAGTTTTACGTTGTGTAATAGGGCAAATAGAAAATATTGCAGTTCCGAAGCAACCTTTCTGCAATGGGAAAATGGTGTGGACAGAAAGTAAAAAATTCTAGAACTCATGTTATGCAATTCTAGTAATTTAGTCATTGGGCAGTAAGATTTTTTTTTTTACAGATCGATTTTTCTAGTTTTGCAAAGGTAATGTGACATTTCTAAGTTTCTTTTAAAATAAAAATCCTGTAGTTGTGCTATGTTATTAAAATAAAATCCATGTTGCCATGGCTTGTGCTATGTTAATATGACATCTGAGTGAGAATGACTAAGAAAAGCAATGGGGGACCTGAAGGTTAGGGCCCCTGAGGTAGTGCCCGGTCGATATTCGACCCTGATTCCTACAAGTTTAGACAGCTGGCTAGAATAACTACCAATCTAAAAATTGTTAGCTGACATGGCTAATTGAGCAACTCTCAGTGATTGACATAACAAGAGAAACTGCTGTTGCACAACCGCATTTCAAAATTGCACCTGGTGTATACCACTATTCTTACTCTCCATTGAAAGACGAGACCCAGAATAAAGGAATGAAGGTTCAGCAGTGATGTCGTTGGTTTTTCCCTGACCATATATATACTGCAAACTCTCTCTGGCAACTAGCCTGTACTCTTTGGGAGAAGATCGGAAACTCAGATCTACAGATCACTCAGCTTACAGCTGGAATCTGCATCATTAATTGTTGTGACTGCGATGACAGTGAAGGATAGAAATAAGAAGGCAGCTTCACAACAGATTTTTAACTCCTACTGATTAGTCCGTTGATTGATGAGAAACAGGGTTTGTTTTGATGCAGCGTTGACCACTCTAGGCCTTCAAAAGCAATGCTCATCCAACGCGTCTCAAACAAGCATTGATTGGCGAACGAGGAAAAGAGAGAAAAGAGTAAAGCCTCCTCGCCAAACAAGAAGGCGTCTGTTGTCCACAACAACCCTCCCCCCGTTGCTACAACATCAGACCTGTGATTTGTAGCTCTCTCTGGCCCAGGTGACAGCTAGGGGAGGAATGCAGTTAGAATGGCCATCAAACTAAAAGATAGTGGTTAGTGACAACAGCTGGATAGGACTGAGTTTTACCCGTGTTGTGCCCCCAGGGCGTCATCATTCAGCGTCCTGCAAGTCCCGGGCTGCTGCGAGGGGGCAGACCATGAGGGAAGATTGAGAAAGATGGAAAGGGATCACTTCTTGCTCTCGTAAATCAGAAGTGGAGATTTGCACCTCGAGCAGCAAAGCAGACTTCCATGTTGACTCAAGGGATGAGGACTGGAGCGCAAGGAGTGTGAGAGAGCGGCCCCAGATCCACACTTGCCCAGTGAGGGGGATTCAGATGATTGCTCAGAATTTTGAGCATTCGAGGCCTAAATGCCTTGTGAAACAAGAGTAATTGCCTGGTTTCCTGGACTTAAACGATGGCAATCCAACCCCGGAAGAACTTATGGGACTTTAGCTTGTGATGACCCTTCTAAAAAAAACAACTATCTCCTGTCTATTCTAACACTGTTGGGGTAGTTATACTGTAAAAGCACATTGGTGGGCCCCTGTTAAGGTGGGAGGCTTGCCCCAGAATTACGATAGCAGTCATATCTTTGTTCACTCTGTTCGTAGCTATGCACTCGGATTTGTTAAATAAGTAAACAGCATAAAGTTAAGATTCTCTTTGTTTTACACCAAGTGAAGATAACTCCGGTCCTGGACTGCTGAAACATCTCTGTTTTTTGTTATCCCAGGTCAAAATCAGTGCCTGATTAGGAGAGGATAAAAAACAGATGTGATCTGGCCTTCCAGGACCGGAGTTGAATAGCCGGTTTACGCAGTAGACATCGTTTCATTGCTGTCGTTAATACAAATGTGCCTTGTCGCAGTGTGCTAACCCCTGGGAACCCAGTAACCCAGTTGGATTGAATCAGGCCCTTTATCTTATCTGCAATCCAGATAACCTTACTTGGCGTGCTGCAGAAGAGTCTTCGCTGTGTTAGCCAAGTAACGTGTAAGAACCGATTTTACTCTGGGGTTGTAGAGGAACTGTTCACTGGTTTCTAAGATAATTTTGATGAAAGAACGTTGTCTAAGTCAGTGTTTATCATTACTTTCCAGAAATAATCGACTTTATAGTGCTGTGGTGTCATAATTCATTACATCTCATACCAATAGTCTTATATTCAGTCTTATATCCAACTTGGTACTGCAGATTCAGTGTTTGCATACATTTATTTTTAAGAGCCATATTTCTATTACTGAAACAGTTTAGGCCAACTTAATGTTAATTCAACATTCATAACATTTATATTTCAGAAATACCGAAGAGCAAAACATCTCCTAAGAGAGATTACAAATGTCAGTTTGTGCCTTTTCAATAGAGGAAGTGTTTAAAATGTTTGCCACAAATAAATTACAAAATTGCACATTTAAATGTTTGTGTATTTAAAGTAGAGACGAGCATAGACCTTATGTTTGGAACAGACTGTGCTATGAATTCAGTCAAGTAAAGCGTTTGAGAAAATAAACTCCGCTCCGTGGTGCTCTGGTTAAAAGTAGGGGACTAAAAAGGGAATATGGTGCCATTTCAGACACAGCCGTGCTTCACATGCTTTAGGTTGACTTCACGCTGAGTTCAGCCTAGATGTCAGATGTCTAACCTCTTATATATGTCAAAGTCTGGCTTCACAGCACTTGACAATTGTTTAACTAATAAACAAGCAGCATTTTGTTTCTGAATCGTTTTTTGGGTAACAGGCTGCTGGCCATACATATGTGGTGGCACAGTCAAGGCATCTTGATCCAAAGGTGAGCTCGTTATAAGCAGGGGCCCGCTATCGTACACCCTATTTTCTCACAGTGATGCCGTGCCAAACACGCCTGCCTCTCTGAGACAGTGGCCCAGTGTTCCTTCTAGCCACCAGCGCTCGTAGTGCAATGCAGCAGCTCTCAATAAATGAAAGGACCAGACGCAGGATATCAGTATGCAACGCGTTACGTCGTTTGTTTTGCCCCCCCCTCCCCTCAAGACTTCCTGTCCTGACCGGGCTACCCACTAGTCAGAGTTACCATGACTCCTGTAGCCAGGTGACGGAGGCTGCCTGCCTGTCTGTCTGTGACATCAGAGGGGTGTTGTGGAAATAACTGTGCCTCTGGAACAGTAGGCTCTGCGCTCACAGTCTGCCCCCTCTGTGACATCACTGCCTTTGGCGTCTGATCCTGGAGATTAAAACATTAACGCCTTTTCTATTCACCGCGAGTCAACATACAATTAGCTTTTCCTGCGTAGCCTCTCCGCCCTCCCTTTCCCCTCTCCTCCCTCTCTTTCCTCTCTCTCCTCCCTTCCTTTCCGCCTACTCCTCCCTTCCTATCGCTCCCTCTTGTCATGAGTTTCTTATCACAGTTCAGTCCCATTGACACGTAAATGACAACATGGAAATGTATTTTGGATACTGACTCCATTCACACTGCCCTTACTCCACAGTTTGCCTGTATGGGGGCCCATTACTCAGATAAAGGGAAGCCAGCCTGACTTGTGCTTGCCTTGCAGTTCACCCCTGCAGTCAGTCGCATAACAAGTCAGCAAAGCTTTCAAATGATTTCCTGTGGAAACGATTTCCACAAATATTGTGGAAGCAAAGACATAAACCATTGAAGGAACAAACATGTTAGAACAACGTGGCGTCTGTCCCACAAGGGTCCAACTTGTGTTGTCGGGCTAGAAGGTGGAGTTGTCGTCTTCTCATTATTAAGCCATTCCAGCTTATTGACAAACCGCAAACGCAGGAAGATGTCGCAAAATATAGATTTGCTTTTTTTAATACTTTTTATTTGAACAGGTGGGATGACATTTACGGCAATGAGCGGGGAGCAATTAGGTTTAACTGCCAGACTCGACCTTTTAACAGGCACAGATTCTGAAAGATATGTTAATTCTCTGTTGTGGAAAAGTTTTGGAATTAAATACCGTACAAAATCTGCATTGATTTGGTGCAGTACTTTCAGGTCTGACACTTTGAAAGGGAAATAGCATGTCTGAATAACAACAATTAGATTAGCTAGGTAAACATCCATGTTAAAACTACAAAAAGGCTAAGTCTTCTAACATCAACATCTTAGACATTTTATATAGTCTCTATAGATCTGTAGTTTTTATAGCCCTGCTGTCTAGTCCTGTAGTTTCTATAGCCCCTGTATTGTCCATAGACCTGTTTTCTCTGTAGTCCTGTAGTCTCTAGACCTGTAGTAACTGCAGCCCCTGTATTGACCATAGATCTGTATTCTCTATAGACCTATGGTCACTGTAATTCTGCATTCTCTATAGAACTGTAGCAGCTGTAGTGTCTATATCCCCATGTAGTCCCCACAGCTCCTGAACCCTCTTTAGACCTGTAGCCCATGTCTTCTCTGTAGACGTGTAGTGTCTATATCCCCATGTAGTCCCCACAGCTCCTGTACCCTCTTTAGACCTGTAGCCCATGTCTTCTCTGAAGACGTGTAGTGTCTACACTCACCTAAAGGATTATTAGGAACACCATACTAATACTGTGTTAGACCCCCTTTCTCCTTCAGAACTGCCTTAATTCTACCTGGCATTGATTCAACAAGGTGCTGAAAGCATTCTTTAGAAATGTTGGCCCATATTGATAGGATAGCATCTTGCAGTTGATGGAGATTTGTGGGATGCACATCCAGGGCATGAAGCTCCCGTTCCACCACATCCCAAAGATGCTCTATTGGGTTGAGATCTGGTGACTGTGGGGGCCGTTTTATTACAGTGAACTCATTGTCATGTTCAAGAAACCAATTTGAAATGATTCAAGCTTTGTGACATGGTGCATTATCCTGCTGGAAGTAGCCATCAGAGGATGGGTACATGGTGGTCATAAAGGGATGGACATGGTCAGAAACAATGCTCAGGTAGGCCGGGGCATTTAAACGATGCCCAATTGGCACTAAGGGGCCTAAAGTATGCCAAGAACACATCCCCCACACCATTGCACCACCACCACCAGCCTGCACAGTGGTAACAAGGCATGATGGATCCATGTTCTCATTCTGTTTACGCCAAATTCTGACTCTACCATCTGAATGTCTCAACAGAAATCGAGACTCATCAGACCAGGCAACATTCTTCCAGTCTTCAACTGTCCAATTTTGGTGAACTTGTGCAAATTGTAGCCTCTTTTTCCTATTTGTAGTGGAGATGAGTGGTACCCGGTGGGGTCTTCTGCTGTTGTAGCCCATCCGCTTCAAGGTTGTGAGTGTTGTGGCTTCACAAATGCTTTGCTGCATACCTCGGTTGTAACGAGTGGTTATTTGAGTCAGAGTTGCTCTTCTATCAGCTTGAATCAGTCGGCCCATTCTCCTCTGACCTCTAGCATCAACAAGGCATTTTCGCCCACAAGACTGCCGCATACTGGATGTTTTTCCCTTTTCACACCATTCTTTGTAAACCCTAGAAATGGTTGTGCGTGAAAATCCCAGTAACTGAGCAGATTGTGAAATACTCAGACCGGCTCGTCTGGCACCAACAACCATGCCACGCTCAAAATTGCTTAAATCACCTTTCTTTCCCATTCTGACATTCAGTTTGGAGTTCAGGAGATTGTCTTGACCAGGACCACACCCCTAAATGCATTGAAGCAATTGCCTTGTGATTGGTTTATTAGATAATTGCATTAATGAGAAATTTAACAGGTGTTCCTAATAATCCTTTAGGTGAGTGTATATCCCCATGTAGTCCCCACAGCTCCTGTACCCTCTTTAGACCTGTAGCCCATGTCCTCTCTGAAGACGTGTAGTGTCTATATCCCCATGTAGTCCCCACAGCTCCTGTACCCTCTTTAGACCTGTAGCCCATGTCTTCTCTGAAGACGTGTAGTGTCTATATCCCCATGTAGTCCCCACAGCTCCTGTACCCTCTTTAGACCTGTAGCCCATGTCTTCTCTGAAGACGTGTAGTGTCTATATCCCCATGTAGTCCCCACAGCTCCTGTACCCTCTTTAGACCTGTAGCCCATGTCTTCTCTGTAGACGTGTAGTTTCTATAGACCTGTTTTTCTTCACCTTACGGCTGCCTTTGACACCATTGATCATTCCCTTTTGGAGAGATTCTAAACCCATATTAGTATAGTCTGTATGCGTGTTTTAGGTCCTGTCTATCAGAAAGATATTACTATATAAAATGGCGCTTGATGATGTCACCCAGAAATACAATGTGAATTTTCACAGCTATGCAGGAAACATCTGTGCATTTCAATTAAAAATGGCGAAGCCCCAAAATTGCCTACCCTGGAACCTTTGTTTCATTCATAAGGAACAGGAAGACAAGCCCTAGAACCACAGTGTGATCACTTCAGTACTGGCCCCTCTAATTTGGCTGCGTGTAAAGATTAGGAGTGATTTTAAAGTTTTACTCTCAACCAACCAAGCATGACATGAATTAACTATTATTCAACTCCGACTTTGTCCTGCCATACATACAGTACCAGTCAAGCGTTTGGACACACTTACCATGTACCTGGGGGATGAGTCTGAGGACTGGGGTCTGTCTGAATTCTGTGCTCAGGAATCCTTTTAGATCTAAGGAATGCTCCCACTAATTTTGACAATTCCAGATGTCACTGCCCACAACCCACCTGGTTGTCCCTGTCCTTTTCCACCTGGTTGTCCCTGTCCACCTGGTTGTCCCTGTCCTTTTCCACCTGGTTGTCCCTGTCCACCTGGTTGTCCCTGTCCACCTGGTTGTCCAGCAGCAGATTGTGCCTAAAGACTCTGGACACAGACCACCTTTTTTTATTGACCCACCGGTCATCTGATCATGCAAAAACATTGATGTGACTCAAAATGTGATCTTATAACCTTCACCCGACAGCCAGAACAGGACTGGCCACCCCAGAGTCTGGCTCCTCTCCAGGTTTCTTCCTAGGTTCCGACCTTTCTAGGGAGTTTTTCTTATCATTTGTACATGATCGTCTCATCTAATGGTTTAATCTGTTCTCTTCCGCTTCATGTCTTTCACTCTAAGTTAATGGTCTGTGTGTTATTGTATGTGAATGTTTTTTATATATTTTATATCTCAGGTGTGGGAAACGTGCCGCATAGATTCCTATCAGCCTTCATTCTCTTTCTCCTCATGTCATCCCTTTTCTCTCTTTTTCCCCCTTCTTCCTATTGCTAATTTTCTCTCACATGCATTTTCTCGCTCTCACTATTTCTCTTTTCTGTCTCCACCCTGTCTTTTCATATCCCGTGAGAGTACTCTCTCCTGGCAGCCCGTCCAGTCAAAAGGCCTATACCTTTCCCTGTCATCAGCTGATACCTTGAAAGAGCAGTGCTAAACCTGCATCACTAATACGCTCTGTCCTGCAGTTCATTAGACTGCCTTGATAAGTCAACTGACACTGTTTATGTATGTTAGGATATTCATCTCTTTAAGGGCACTACGGTCTGGCTCTTTGATGTGTCGTATCCTGTATCCTCTCTTGGCAAAACAGCGCGGTCTTCCTCAGTGTGCAGATACTGAATATAAGTAGGAAGTAGCCCCACCGCTGTGCCTTTGGAAGTATTGTTCTGCTTGAGTAAGACAAGGTTATATCCACTTATTTGAGCCACTTGGTTTTCTCATTGAAACCCTCCCTGCCCAGAGGTGTACTTCCCCTCAGCAGTCTCCATCCAGTCTCAAGGCCGACGTTGAAGAATTCGGCCCCGCTTTTCCCCTTTCGTTTTCATTGGGAACTTTCACAGTATTGTTGGATGTGGCTGATTCTGGCACAGAGCGGAGCACTCTGATGGCAGAGGGAGAGGGGTTTCCTTGTTAAACTGGTCGCCCATCATTTATCTTGCTGGATCTGTTTGCCCTGCGGCAGACGCTCTTCTGAATCAAATCAGATCCATTTACTTTGTCTCCGATCCAATGGGTCTCGATCGGTGTCCGAAATGGCACCCTTGTCTGGTCATGGGTAGTACACTACAAAGGGAATAGGCCCTGGATCTAGAGTAGTGTACTATGTAGGGAATAGTGTTCTATTTGTGACCAAAAATCTGTCTCCAAGCTGATCTCATGACATGCCAGGGCTTGAGATATAGATAGAATTTTTTTTTATATATCTGTTTAATCAGTACTGTGAACACTAGTGAGTTTTTTCAGTTTTCGCTGTGAAATGTCTCCCAGTTATCTAGTTTTACCTGTCAGTTTGCTGTGAAATCACTAACTGTATTGAGATCCTGTAGAATATGGGATCTCAGACTGGCAGCGTGTCTGCAAAACTAGTTAGCAGACTATTCTATCTGGGAGTCCATGGCTGAGTGTCAAATAGTTAACCCTAAATGCTGTCAACAACTAACTGACTTTTTACTAACTAAAGCCTTACTGGGTCCCTTCAGAAGAGAAGAAGCCAGGCAGTGAGGCGGTGGCGGAGTACCTGGAGGGCAAGAAGAAGTATGAAGACCTGAGGAAACAGAAACAGAAGAAGGGCTCCACCAGGGAGGCCCAGGTAACAGGTGTCTTTGAACCATGACCTGAGCCACTGTGCCCGGTGTCATGCACTCTTTACACTCCATCACTCAGCTCAGTAGAAGCTCTGGTCTTACTGTAGAGTACTGAGAGCACACGTCTTCCAATCAAGTACAGATACAGGACAGGCACTTTTCTTAGGACGGGATTGGGTTGAAAGTTTGAGAGACTTTGAGAAGCCTTAGATCTTAAGATTTATGTTGGTCGTGACCCAGACTTTCTGATTACCTTAAGCCTAATTACCCTTTCAGACGCTGGCGCTACTGGACCGCTTCAAGTCCAAGCTGTCCTCAGCTATCACTGAGACTTTGGAGGCCCCCGAGGAGGACCCAGAGGAGCTGGCGGAGGACGACGACAAAGGATGGTATGTTCAAATATGGGGTAAAATGTTGCAATACTATGCAGATTATCCAGTCTATGAATGCCCTCAATTCTCAAACCAATGGGATCTCCCCCATTACTTATCACGAAAACATTGGCAAATTTGCTTGGTGCTCTTGGTCAAATTAATATCTGAAATCAAGCTACCTACGCAGCGCCAACTAACTATTTCCCCAGACGTCCACATTTCAATACAGTCATATATTCTGAAGGGCTTTGCACATCTGGAAAAGCACTGCATAAAACCAGTCACTTATTATCATTAATTACTTCGCCCAGTGCTGCCGTATTGGGGAGCAGATGTAGTGCTTCCCTCCCGACCTGCCTCCTGACAGTCCAGACTCGGAGACAGGAGCCGGGCCACAACAATACTACCGCACTGCAGCTGAATCCCAACGGCCCCCCGATTCCCATTTAGTGCCCTACTTTTAACCAGGGCAATCTGGTTGGATGTAGTGGGCCGAGCAGGGAGCCGTGCTGTCGTTTGGAACCCGGCATACCCCTGCCAGTTGGGGTGGGTCAGACAGAGCGGTCCGTCCGGGCCTGTCCTGTAACATTATCTGTTATGTCTGTTAATGGCCAGTCATAACACAGGCTCGACGAGCTGCTCCTTAATGACTCGACACACCGCTCAACTTTATACAGCCAGTCAACACTCCGCCCGCTCCAGACTAGATAGATGGAGCTAATATGCTATGGCCGGGGTGCCAGCCCGAAGGCTTGAGTTTCATTACTCTCAGAGAAGCCAGACAGGTGAACAGATCGCTCTAACGGGGGCATGTTTATTTTTTCCCCCCGATTGTAGGCTGGTCTTTTAGTGCGTGCGTGTGTGTGTGTGTTAAGCCGCATTGTAGGGACCATTCCCTTCCCTCAGCGCGGCGCTGCACCAAGCGTGGATGACAAAGGAGTGTCTGGAATCGTGCCCCGTCAGCAGCCTGGCTGAGCTCTGCCTCACAGTCACTACTCAGAGCAGCAGGCAAATATTAGGCCTAGCGGCTCTCATTACGGCCCACACAGCATTAAATGGCAAGGTTACATATGGCCGCTGCTCCGCCAACCAAAAAACCTAAACCCCGGGACGTTTGCCTGGGCCGAAAGAGTTTGTCATCTGTTATGTGCGTTTTTAACACCACATCGGGTCGCCACTTTGTGAGGAACACGCAGGCATCAAGAAAACACACGTAGATTGTAAGTATAGGAAGCATTGTGAGGTTTCTGTGAGGTTTCTGTGAGGTTTCTGTGAGGTTGCGGGCTGAAGCTATAGAATGTGATGAACTCCACAGCCAGGAGGACCCGTGCTGTTTAGAACTGTGGTCTCTTGGCCTGCTCCTCTCCTTCTGTCACTTAGATTAGATGCATATGGAATTACATTTTTTCTTCCCCCAGCCGGGTCACGTTTATGGCCTATTTTGGCTCAATTTGATGAACTCCTCAAACGGATCGTGTTTTGACGTTTCTCCTCCCCACCGCTGATGTGTTTTCAACGCCTTGCTGTGTCCGGAGCTGAACAGAGCATCCCACCACACTATGACTCACAAAGAGAGAAATGAGAGGGAGAAATAGTGAAGAGAGAGCATGAAATAGAGAGACCGAGATGTGTGTTTGTATGAGTGTATATACATCTATGTCTATATAGAGAGAGCACGTGCTGCAGCCTACATAAAACAGGCTAGTTAATCACACTGGAAGTTAAAACACGTCTGTGTGTCTGTGCATGTGTGTGTGGGCAGCTGAAGTCTTGCCAACACTTTTTGTTTTCTCTGGGCAGCAGAGTGCATTTGCGTTCGTGTAGCCAGATCTCTCAGACCAGACAGTGCCACCATCAGGAAATCAGCTTTTACATTGTTCCCCATTCTGTTTGTCACCAACAGGTCTCTGTACTCTTAGCAAATAAATCCCATGTGTGTGCATTTCGAGGAAAGTGTCTGTGTGAGAGATTTTAGAAATAACAACCTGTGGTCGCTATTAGACCACCCCCCCAGCTCAGTCTGGGGGCTTATTTACATTACTACAGAGAATAAATCACTAGATAGATCTTATTTTGCGTAATCATTTCCATATCGTTTCCACCACGCGGGATTGTGGGCGTCGATTGAGGTGAAAAGGAGCGACTTGTGATGCACAGAAACTTGATGTGGCTCCGACACAATAGCCTCCACACTTGCAAACCCCTGGGGGGGCTTAATCAAAAATGTGAAGCATGCTACCTTGGGAAGGTGGCGCCTCGTTCCATCGAGTCAATCTCTTCAAGCTTCCACGTGAAAATAATGAAGCTCCCGGTGTCTTTGATACATCATGGAAAATGAAGCGTTTGGCCCCAGACCGCTGTGCTGTCGGCCCACTAGGTAGGAGACAGAAGGGTGAGAGAGCGTGGGCACCACAGCACAGCAGTCTGTCCCAAACGGTGCCCCCGGGCCCAGTCAGACGTTAAATGTAGGGAACAGTGGACCGCAAGCTTTGGTGTGGACGGACAGCCAGGCGGCGCAGGAGCGAGTCTGTGCCACACAGGGAGTCAGCCCAGGTACAGATGGGGGTTACTACAGGTCAGACTCCTCTAAGTCAAGTCTGGGCCAGGGGGCCGTAAACTATTCCATCTGTGTCTGCGTCTACAAACCGTACTTTCTACATGGCTCTGTTAACACACACTCACACACACACACACACACACGCGCGCGCACGCACGTGTACGCGTGCTCGCATAGACACAAACACACGCTCTCTTTTCTCACGCCAAGAAGCCAGAAAGCTCCTGTCACCCCCATCCCCCGCCTCTCCGGCTTTCCTCTCCCTTCAAAAAGAAAAAGAGAAGAAAGGATTCGGAGTCCTTCTGAGGCTTCTGGTTAAAGAGAGTTGGTTGATAAGCACATTGGATCTCTAAACCCAGGGCTTTATATATATATATATGCATGCATGCATGCAGTGGATATAAAAAGTCTACAAACCCCTGTTAAAATGCCAGGTTCTTGTGATGTAAAAGAATGAGACAAAGATAAATCATGTCAGAACTTTTTCCACCTTTAATGTGACATATAACATGAACAATTCAATTGAAAAACAAACTGACATCTTTGAGGGGGGAAAATTAAAAACTCACAATAACCTGGTTGCATAAGTGTGCACACCCTTAAACTAATACTTTGTTGAATCTACTTTTGATTTTATTACAGCACTTAGTCTTTTTGGGTAGGAGTCTATTAACATGGCACATCTTGACGTGGCAATATTTGCCCATTCATTTTTGCAAAAGCGCTCCAAATCTGTCAGATTTCGAGGACATCTCCTGTGTGCAGCACTCTTCAGATCACCCCACAGATGTTCAATTGGATTCAGGTCTGGGCTCTTGCTGGGCCATTCCAAAACATTAATCTTCTTCTGGTGAAGCCATTCTTTTGTGGGTTTGGATGTGTGCTTTGGGTCGTTGTCTTACTGAAAAGTGAACTTCCTCTTCAGCTTTCTAACGGACGCCTAAAGGTTTTGTGCCAAAATTGCCTAGTATTTGGAACTGTTCATAATTCCCTCCACCCTGACTAAGGCCCCGGTTCCAGCTGAAGAAAAACAGCCCCAACGCATGATGCTGCCACCACCATGCTTCAGTGTGGGTATGGTGTTCTTTGGGTGATGTGCAGTGTTGTTTTTGCGCCAAACATACCTTTTGGAATTATGGCCAAAAATGTCAACCTTGGTTTCATCAGACCATAACACATTTTCCCACATGCTGTTGGGGGACTTGATGTTTGTTTTTGCAAACTTCAGCCAGGCTTGGATGTTTTTCTTTGTAAGAAAAGGCTTCTGTCTTGCTATCCTACCCGATAGCCCATTCATATGAAGAATACGGGAGATTGTTGTCACATGTAGCCCACAGCCAGTACATGTCAGAAATTCCTGCAGTTCCTTTAATGTTGCTTTAGGCCTCTTGGAAGCAGTTTCTTCTTGTCTTTTCTTGGTAGTTCTTGGTAATGTCTCTGTTATGCCATATGTTTTCCACTTGATGATGACTGTCTTCACTGTGTTCCATGGTATGTCTAATGCTTTGGAAATTATTTTGTACCCTTCTCCTGACTGATATCTTTCAACAATGAGATCCCTCTGATGCTTTGGATGCTCTCTGCAGACCATGGATTTTGCTCTGAGATGCAACTAAGAAGATGTCAGGAAAATCCTACTAGAACAGCTTAACTTTATTTGTGATTAAACAGAGTCACTTTAAATGATGGCAGATGTGTAATGACTTCTATTTAAATTTTTTCATGTGATTAATTCTGAACACAGCCACATCCCCCATTACAAGAGGGTGGGCACACTTATGCAACCAGGTTATATGGTTTTTATTTCAAAAATGTCCGTTTATTTTTCAATTGAATTGTTCACATTATAGGTCACATTAAAAGTAGAAAAAGTTCTGACATGATTTATCTTTGTCTCATTCTTTTACATCACAAAAACCTGGCATTTTAACAGGGGTGTGTAGACTTTTTATATCCACTGTATATAGATATACACACATGTCGAGTAATTCTAAGCAAAAAGGCACCAGAGGGTATATTGTCGATATACTACAGAGCTGTTCCTAGGCATGTCACACACAGTGCCTGGATACAGCCCTTAGACATGGTTAATTAGCCATATACCACAACTTCCTGAGGTGCCTTATTGCTGTTACGATCCAGTTACCAATGCATTTAGAACTAAAAAAAGGTTTTTGTCATACCTGTGGTATTTGGCCTCATATACTATGGCTTTCAGCCAATCAGCATTCAGGATTCAGATCACCCATATATATATATATATATATACACACAAACGCATACATACGTACAGCCCCGGAAAAAATTAAGAAACCACTGCACCTTTTTCTTTCCTTTCCAAAAGAGTTGAAAAGGAAAGTTTTGAGTCAGGAACAGAAGTGTTCAATTTGCAGTGGTATCCTAATTTTAAGCCCTCTGTTCCTCACTCAAAACCTTCCTTTTCGACTTTTTGCCGGACCGCATAAGCGTAGCCGGCCAAGAAGAGCAAATGTCTCTTACTGAGTGACTGACTGACTGACTGAGTAAATCTTGTTAAATAGCGTAGTAGTTAGAGAAGCGGATCTGCGGACTATAGGTCCCAAGTTCATATGTCCTCGCAGTCGAAGCCAAGTACGCATTATGAATTGTTCTGTATAGACAAAATATTTGCTTTGTTTCCCAGTACAGTCTCAAAAGCATGGAGGAGATACAGAGATACCAGGAGACAGGCCATTACAAAAGGAAAGCTGGACAGGGCCGTGGCTAAATATAGACCATATGGCCTAGGCCTAGTCCATTTACATCATTATTAGCTAGCTTGCTAGAATTGTATATTGATTAGCTAACTGACGTGTAGCAGGGAAATCCCTACACGTTGAGACGTACATTATTTCCACTCCCTCAGTGTCATATCAAATCCAGGGAAACTGTTCTGACTAGGTTGGGACGAATCTTACTCTTTTCGCAGTACGCATCCGTGCATGCGTTTTGGGTCAGGATAGACAAACAAATTTGCTGCCTACAAAATACAGTGGTTATGTTAGCCTTAACTGAAACTGTATACGATTATATTGCGACTGTTTCTGGTATGGAAAAGTTCATCTTCAGTATTGCTAGCAATTGCTCAATTCTTATGATTATTCCTAGGAAGTTAGTAGATAGTAGGAAGCATATTACTGGCTAGTGGCAAAAGCAATACAGTCCATAGACGCTATGGTGGAGGTGGACGTAATAAGAAACGTTAGTCAGCTTCTCACAATCCTCCAAGGAGTTTAGCGATTGCTGAAACGTGGCGTAGTGGTTAAGGACAGTACCTGTCATGTGGAAGACCTATTGAGAGCAATGTCATTTATTTATTATTTCTGGTGGATTCCACGATTCTCTCGTCTTTTCACTTGATGAAAAAGTTAGTTATCGTCACCTTTATTGATGGTTATTGTATTATGGTCATGTATTAATGTCACGAATGAAAGAAAAAGTACATTGTTATGCCATGAAAGAAAACAATACATTCTTAGGCCATGAAATGAAATAGCTTTGTCAGACTCGCTAGCAATTGCTGATTTCTTATGGCTATTCCAATAAGTTAGTAGATACCGGTAAAGCCTATTACTGGCTAATACGCTGTTTAAACAGCGGAGGTTAACTTCGTAAGAAACGTTAGTCAGTTTAACTGTACCAATGTCATTCAAGAATGGTCAATTAACTGTTAAAACAGCCAGTGAGAAAAGAGGGTTTGCTCAAGATAAAAACAAGAGGCTATACTGACAGCCGCCAAACGTATATCTCCGTGGGGTAGTGGTTAATGACACATCGTTACACGTTGATGACCCGGGTTCGAATCTCGAGAGGGCAACACTTTATTGCAGGCCGGCTGAACTAGGCTTGCCTGGTTTCTTGTTTGGAAAGGAAAGAAAAAGGTGCAGTGGTCTCTTAATTTTTTCCGGAGCTGTACACACACACACACACACACACACACTCTGTTCTATAGTATGTCTGGGCGATGAGGCTGCGTGCCTGTCATCACCGAGGCTGCTAGACAAATTATGGTAGCGGTCCGCCTCACACTGCAGGACTCCTCAGTCTGCCGGAGTAGAACCACCAGGATGTCCTAGATGAGCTGTCTCTACTGCCCATGCACCCAGGCAAGCTAAAATACAGACGCACACACATGGAGACAAGCCAGCTGACAGGAATACACTCAAACATACTTAGCTTTGCACACAAACTGAAGTGCGCACTCAGACACTCTATCCAACACATACGAACAAGGAGGACAGTCATTTCACTGTCATCTAAGTGACAGATTAAAGGAGGACAGTGAAATGTGTTGTCCTAACTTCCAGTAATAAAAGTACAGTACTGTAATATATTGACTTCACTTCCAGTAATAGTAGTACAGTGCTGTAAGATGTTGACCTAACTGCAAATAATAGTAATATAGTGCTGTAATACAGTGCTAAAAAAAATTAAGGGAACATGTAATCATCACAGTATAAAGTAAATTAAATTTCAGGGATATCAATCTGTCCAGTTAGGAAGCATAAACGATTGTGAATCAATGTCACCTATTTTGGTGCAAATGAAAGTGACAACAGGTGCACTGGAGAGGCATAAGCAAGACAACCCCCAAAAAAGGAATGGTTTTGCAGGGGGTGGCCACAGACAATTGCTCTCTTGTTATCCTTCCTGACTGAATCTTCCTTAGTTTTGTGTTTTGTTAGTGTCCTTGTCACTATTGGTAGCATGAGGTAGTACCTGCACCCCATTCAGTTTGCACATGTTGTCCAACTCCTCCAGGATGGCACATCCATATGTGCTGTCGCAAGAAGGTTTGCTTTGTTTCCCAGTACAGTCTCAAGAGCATGGAGGAGATAGAGATATCAGGAGACAGGCCAGTACAAAAGGAAAGCTGGACAGGGCTGTGGCTAAATATAGACCATATGGCCTAGTCCATTAACATCATTATTAGCTAGCTTGCTAGAAATGTATATTGATTAGCTAACTGACGTGTAGCAGGGAAATCCCTACACGTTGAGACGTACATTATTTCCACTTCCTCAGTGTCATATCAAATCCAGGGAAACTGTTCTGACTAGGTTGGGACGAATCTTATTCTTTTCGCCACATATGCCTTTTTAGCATCTAATGGATCAACGTTTGGTAGTTGAGGTGGACGAATTGGACTCTTCAGGTGCTTCAAGATTTTTTTTTTTGCCAACTGTCTACCACTCTAAATCTCACAGGAATAGCTACTGTATGTGCATCAGAAAGAGAGTAACGTAAGTCTACTACTACCAGTACACGAGTGGCGGGCGAAATACCTCACGGGACACTACAACCACAGATCCATTCATAACACGCAGATCCATTAATTGCGTCACTTTGACACGCAGACAATGTCGTGGCTAGAGACTGCAGCTTTATTATAGAAAACAAAAATGATCACGTTTCTGGAGTTGGAAGTGCACAACCTATCACATCCTTAAGACACTTTGATTGGACTGATTTTATTATTTGTATGATTTTTCAGTCTACATTATTTTTAGTCCTGGAATAGTTTTCGCTTAATGTTGGTTACTGAATATTGCATGGCCGTGATCTTCGGGCCCTCAGACAGCACTGCATTAAAAACAGACGATTCTGTAGTGGAAATCAATGCATGGACTCGGGAACAGTTCCGAAAACCATTGTGTGTGAACACAGTACGTCGCTGCATCCACAAAGGCAAGTTAAATCTCTACCATGCAAAGAAGAAACCATATATAAATGAGATCCAGAAACGCCACCGCCTTCTCTGGGCCCAAGCTCATATGCGATGGACTGAAGCGAAGTGGAAAACTGTCCTGTAGTGTGATGAATCCAAATGTAAAATATTTTTGGGAATCACGGATGCCTCGTCCTCTGGGTTAAAGAGGAGAGGGAGCAGCTGGCTTGTTATCAGCACACAATTCAAAAGCCAGCATCCATGTTGGTATGGGGGTGCATTAGTGCACATGGCATGGGTGACTTGCACATCTGTGAAGGCACCATTAATGCTGAACAGTATATACAGGTTTTGGAGCAACATATGCTGCCATCCAGAGACAACGTCTTTTTCACGGAAGGCCTTGCTTATTTCATGCCAAACCACATTCTGCAAGTACTACAACAGCATGGCTCCATAGTAAAGGAGTCTGGGTGCTTCAACTGGCCTGCCTATAGTCCAGACCTGTCACCCATTGAAAACATTTGTCTCATTATGAAATGAAAATACAACAAAGGAGACCCCAAAATTTTGCGCAGCTGAAATCTTATATCAAGCAAGAATGGGAAGCATTTCACTTTCAAAACTACAGCAATTGGTCTCCTCAGTTCCCAAACGCTTATAGAGTGTTGTTAAAAGAAAAGGTGATGCCCCTGTCACAACTTTTGTTGAAAGATGTTGCTGGCATCAAATTTTAAATGGGCATGTATTTTTCCAACAACTATACAATTTCTCAGTTTCAACATTTGATATGTTGTCCTTGTACTATTTTCAATTAAATATAGGGATAAATGATTATCACATTATTGCATTCTGTTTTTATTTGCATTTTACATGGTGTCCCAACTTTTTTGGTAACATGTTTGTAGTACAGTACTGTAATATGTTGACTTCATTACCAGTCATAGCAGTACTGTATGTTGACTTCACCACCAGTAATAGTAGTACAGTATGTTGACTTCACCACCAGTAATAGTAGTACAGTATGTTGACTTCACCACCAGTAATAGTAGTACAGTATGTTGACTTCACCACCAGTAATAGTAGTACAGTATGTTGACTTCACCACCAGTGATAGTAGTACAGTATGTTGACTTCACCACCAGTAATAGTAGTACAGTATGTTGACTTCACCACCAGTGATAGTAGTACAGTATGTTGACTTCACCACCAGTAATAGTAGTACAGTATGTTGACTTCACCACCAGTGATAGTAGTACAGTATGTTGACTTCACCACCAGTGATAGTAGTACAGTATGTTGACTTCACCACCAGTAATAGTAGTACAGTATGTTGACTTCACCACCAGTAATAGTAGTACAGTATGTTGACTTCACCACCAGTAATAGTAGTACAGTATGTTGACTTCACCACCAGTGATAGTAGTACAGTATGTTGACTTCACCACCAGTGATAGTAGTACAGTATGTTGACTTCACCACCAGTGATAGTAGTACAGTATGTTGACTTCACCACCAGTGATAGTAGTACAGTATGTTGACTTCACCAAAAGTAGGAGTAGTACAGTATGTTGACTTCACCGCCAGTAATAGTAGTAGTACAGTATTGTAATACATTGACTCTTCCTTTATAAAACATTCACTCTTCCTTTGATTTTGTTTAGGTTTCTCAGATTCTGTAATTCCCTAATTGCATTTTCATATTTTTCATTGCTACTGTAGTCATTACTCAGGGGCCTTCATCAGCTTTACACAAACAGCTGTGTCTTGTCAGATACCGTCAGAGCATTATTCTGTCTTGTACAAAACCAGGCTGATGGACATTGATGACCTGCCCAACTTTCTTGACATCTCTCTGCTCTCTGCTGTCCACCGGTCTCCGGCAGAGTTTTTTCTTTCACTTCACAGAGTTTGATAATAACTGGTCAACTGGCAGGCTTGACATATTTTAGCAAGCAACACGTTCAAAGTTGATACCAGGTAATCGAAGTTGAGTCAAGACACTTTTCTTTTTTCTTCTTTCTACCAAATCAAAGGTTCGACTGACTGCTGAAGGGTTTTCTCCAGAAGATTGATGTGATGTTGGATAGGCGTGTGGAGCTAGGAGACACTAGGCCTCTTTACATGCTTCCATTTTACTCTCAATGAGAAGGAAAGCAGTGCTTGAGGAACACCACGTAATTCTGTTGTGGATTGTGACTAAAGAAAGGGACACATTTTCCAACAGCCAGCAGCATTTCAGTAAGATTAATGGAAGTACATTTCATTAATCTTCCTATACATTTAATTAATTTTCCAGTACATTTCATTAATCTTCCTGAACGGTGGCTGGCCATTGGACAATTAGTCCCTCCTTAAGTCAAGACCTGTTTTTAATGACATTTTAGTGCATTTACGTCTCCTCCATTCTGTTCTATTTCATTCTCTCCTCTCTTCCTTTCTATTCTCTGCTTCTCTCACCCCCCCTATCCTGATGCTAATGGAAGAGGTATTTTCCATACACAGAATTAGCAGAACACATATTCCTGCCAAAAGCTGGTGACCATATTGGCCGTACTGTCAGGAATGAGCATAAAATTAAATGCTTTTCACTTCACCTGTCAGAATTCCAGAGAAACCGTGAAAAATCGTGTGGAATTCTTGAAGTACGCTATGTCCATCCTGCCCATTCTTCACATGGTAGCTCAGTCCCGTCCTGGCTGTCTCTTGTAACCTCCTTCCATATTGGAGGCATTCCATGTCACCTGCTGTTCCCACTGCTGCAGTTGACTGACTTCTCCTCTGCCATTCTCAGACTGGTTTTCTAGGTTGCTAGATACTCCTCCCTGCCAGTCTCCTATCAGGACCGGTGAAGATGTTTCTAAAGCATGTTCCTTCACTTCTTCATGGTCCACCGTAGAGAACCGAGTGGTTCGACACCATATTTTGTACCTTGCCTTTCATCCTAACCCTTTACACTGTTTATAGCCAGATTCCCAACCAATCTTTAAATTGTTTCTTACTGAAGAAATGTGTCTCTGCGTTTTACCTTTACTTTACTTTTTGCCGAATTTGCTGATGAAATCTGAAAATTGCGTGGTTACATTCACTAACATGATTAGAATATACCTGGATGTTACCGTACAGCCACTGCATTCCACGTTAGGCCAAATTTGCAATTTATAACCCATGTAGAGGTCTGGGTGTGAAAGGCTATGCAGACTAATCTGCTTATACACCCATTACTGGGTTGCAGTGTGTTTAAGGTGTAGCCTGTTTTCTGCAATGCAACGCCACCTTAAAATAGCACCCACCTCAGGGCAATGGGGTTTATCTAGTTGAAGAAGGGACAGACGCAGAGTTCTATATCACTGGGGATATCAGCCCGCAAAGTCAGCCTTTCAACTTTTAACCTAGATGTGATTTACTGTGCTAACATCACAGTGCTGTAAGGCATTACAACCTCTCTCTTTCTCTCTCTCAAACTGTCTCTGATTTAGGATGGCCCATGTTCTCCAGTTTGATGAGCAAACCAGAAAAGTCAAGGATGCCAACATGCAGGACGAAGACACATTTGAGATCTACGATCCACGCAACCCTGTCAACAAAAGGAGGAGAGAGGAGAGTAAGAAGATCATGAAGGAGAAGAAGGCCAAGAGGTGAGAGGTTAGAGGTCAGGGGTCACAGGGAAGACCAGGAGGTTAACCCTGGGCCATGTGACAGAGCAGGCCTCTCTCCTCTCTTCCTTTCTAACCCACCACTTCAAAACAGCTGTCCGTCCTGACTGTTGAAATGAGTGACCTTTGAACCACAGAATGCCATGAATGATGAAAACAGAGCTGTTACTTCAAAAGATGTTGGTCTCCGTTCACATCTGGACTGGGGGAACAGCTAACACCAAGTTAACTTGACTGCAGCCCATCAGGGTAATCCCTGATAAAAGGGAAATGCAAGTACAGCTGTAGCCAATGCTAACCCTCCATCGACATGACATAGTATCGTTCCACCATTCTGAACTGCAATGTGAACCCACATTTCCAAGAACAGGGTCATTTTCTTATCCTTTAGAACTGTACATTGTCAATGTAAAGATGGAAAGCTTTGGAAGAGGGGAAATGTTGAGAAATTCCTAATAACCCAGGTAAAGTCGTGAGGCTGATGGATACCATTTTCAGTTATCATTGTCGACTTGACCCAAGCGCAAACTAATTAATATTTTTCTGATAATAAAATGCTATCTATCTGTCTAAGACGTTGACGCCTCTGATGTTTGCATCTGTGTTTCTAGTTTTCCTGTGTTGATGCGTGCGTTTATAAACCCACGCTATTCCTAAACCATATTCCTCAACTGGGATTTCCACTCGTCTGATTGTTTGCTGTCCATGGAGACACAGAGAGGAAGCCAACGTAGACTTCTTACATTCACATTTGACATTTTATTTGTTTAGCAGACGCTCTGATCCAAAGCAACTTACAGTTAGTCCATTTAATCGTGAAACAGCTAGGTTGGACAACCACATTTCACAGTCCTGGAAATCCTCAGTGAAGTAGCTGGCTACAATCCAATTGCTGGTAAGAATAGACAGTTGTAAAGCTGGAAAGGAAACTACCGAGAAGGACAGGTGACCACTAGGCTACTATATGCTATTGAGATTAAGGAAAGATTTGGGGAGGACATTGATTTAGACAACTCAGATCCACCCGGCATGTGAAATTCCTTGACTGTGGTGAGCGTAGAGCAGTGAGGGGGAAAGGCAGGACAGGCGATGGAACAACCAGGGGCTGCTGCTCCGGTTTCCCCCTAAACAGTCAGCTACGGTCAGTTTTGTGTCATTCCCTGTGATAGGTTAGATCAGTATTTCGAGAGGGTACTCTGATCCTGGACCTTTGCCCAAGGCCCAACTTTTCACCACAACGGATGTTGAGCAGACACACTGTGAATCTCAAATCAGACCCTTGGCCATTACCAACCTGCTCAGAGTGCCCTCCCTTGTCACGTGTTGCTGAGGATACTCTGAAACTGACTTCCAGATATAACAGGGGTCAATTAAGGAGACATTACTTGAATTATGCAAGGCAAGTGACAGTTTTTAAATAATAAAACCATTTCGAATGAACAAATCAAAATTTATATTTTTCAAGATAAATTACTCAGTAATTTTAACACAGGTTGTAAATTATGCAGTAGTATGTGATATTTGGGATTCCCATTGGATCATTCTGTTCAGCTTCTCTGTTTTTCAACCCTGTCACTTATTGACAGGCATGCAGGATGTGATCTTCGTTCATCCAGTCGGGAATCTATATCTATGGTGATTTCCAAATGGTGGCAATTGAATCTCTGCAAAACATATGTTCTTTCAGTTATTTTCATACTCCGTTAACGGAGCACCATAGTCAAAATAGCTCACTTTACTTAGAATAGTGTTCCATTTGAGCCGTGCTTCAGAGGGTCGTTGAGGGGTAAGTGCTGTATCTCTACAATGCGTGTGACCAGGAGCTGAGTTTGGCCGGCAGGCCACCTTTTACTGCTCTTCTGGGTTCATGCTTAACTTCTCATATGGAACAGGAAGGAGAGTTAATGTTACACCGTGAGCCGGGTCGGCCCGAGCCAGAGCTGCTGCTAATGTAAAACAGGTGAGAGGCACCATGCCTCAATCAGTCTGCGTAATGTAGCCATGTCAGTGGTTGGCCAATGGTTGGTCTTGACCCAGTCCTTTTTTCATGTGCATGGCTGATTTCAGTTGGCCAGAAATGTTAATCTGTTCGCAAAAGCCCCCTGGAAAAAAAGGGAATAGATATGAAACCATCCAGATATCCAATATATGAAGCAAGCTATTTGTTTAATAGAAGGATTTGCCCCAAATTGAGAAATAGCTTCAGCATTGGTTGAATCAGCTTCAACGTTGGTTGAAAAGATCTTCAGTGTTGGTTGAAATGAGCTTCAACCGGGTGGTGACTGGAGAGGGTACGATGGACAAGACAATGTCACTCTTCCAGTTCAGCAACACAAGCATAATACTTAACATTCCCTGGCCTCTCTATGCATTGGCTCGTTCTAGGCAGGAAATACCTCTCATGGTTGCTGCTGTCTGTCCATCTGTCACGTGACTACCAGCGATGAGATGGGAGGTAATAACATCCTCCTTCACCACCAATGCTATCTCCTGCGCCCCAGACTGACGAAGGATAAAATTAGAAGACTAATCCTTCTGCTCTCCTGGAAACAGCGCTGGCTGCTAAGTCCTGAGTGTGGGGGCTGTGAGGTGTTGTGTAGTTTTGTGTGGGGTAAGGCATCTTGTAGGGATGTGTCCTATTATCATTCTCCCCCGTCTTTTTAGTTTGACCTTGCTTCCGTTCTGCCTGTCCCTCACCCTACCATTTTGACGTGATCCGAAGAGATTTCCATCTTTCACTCCTGTGGGCTCTGGATCCTGTACTGCCCTGTCATATGTTTAGACCCACACAGCTGCTGTGCAAACAGTCTGCTCGACTGTCAGAGGACAGGGATGTGTCTGAAGTCTAACCCTGTGGTTTCCGAAGCTCTCCTCCGGGGAACCCCAGACGTTCCACATCTTAGCTGTAGCTCTGAACTAGCACAGCAGATTCACTAATCAAGAGCTTGAGGATTAGTAGACAAGTTGAATCAGGTGTGAAAGCTCAAGAGTGTCCAAATCCCTGGACCAGCTGGGGTTCCCTGAGGAACCCACTGGTCAAACAAGCTGGCTGTATAGGGTAGGTGCTGAGTGTCTGTTTGTCCTCAAGTATCCAACCAAAAATGAAGTTGCTGAATCAGGAATGAACAAACAAATAACAAATAAAACAAAGAGCTCAAATAGAACAGGTAGGTTTTAAAATGGGTTCTGAAAGGCATGGGTGTATTCACTGAATTTTGACTCACTACAAGTAGATGCCTACCATGCTTAGGTGTTGAGTTTGTGAAATTAAAAAAAGGATGCAGAAATCCAACCATTTTCAGTACTAGAGTATAATGCAAGCTCCACGGACTATTGTCATGTTGTTCAATTCCATTTGCCCGCATGAACCCCATCTCACTGCAGATTCTCTCCTCTCAGGACTCATTTTATAGGTGTGCTGTTTGATTTGGGCAGAGTACCAAATGTCAATGTCATGCTCTAGAACTTCTGTCTGAGAATAAACTCTGAAATTCCAAAAGCACTGTGGAAATGTCTGTTTTTCCTGTGGAGATAAGCGTGCCAAAAAAATCCAAGGTTTTCGACAATCTCTTGAGTTATTTGAGGCTACTACAGGCACACTGTGAGTCAAACTTTTCCTGCTCTCAAACTAAACCAGAATCCACTGTGATAGTATTGGACTCAGATTAAGGATCAATTATGGGTTCCATCCACTTCTTCATCTGACCACAATGTGAAAAGTATGGCTTAAATTATTTTTTTGGTGTAGAGGAGTTGAAGCGACCGATTTTACAAATGTTTTTTTATGGTGTACGAACCTATAAAGCGAACATTCAACTGAATGTGGAACAGGCAACAAAACCAGGACTGTACCAAACGATTGCCCTAAACGTTCTTTCATGTTTGCTCGTTTTCCATATTTTCTGATTTTTTTATATTTTCACTTTAATCCTTTATCAATGGAAAAATCAGGTAAAGATAGAGTTTTTTGCTGAAAGACAGTGAAACAGATTTAAACCCAAGGCTACTTTCCAGGGTTAGGGCAATCTTTATCCAAACACAATTAGGCACTCTGGTTTTTACATGTGCTTCTCCTACAAGTCTATCCCTCAGGAGCTCAAAGGGCCTCTGAAGTGATGTCAGTAAACAGACGTATTTGAACAGAATTCAAGAGTCCTCTGAACAATTTATGCTGCAAACAGCACTCTGGGCACCCCCTCAACCCAGTCTTTCTCCGACTTAAAGCAGTAACTTTTCAACATAGCCTTCAAAGTCTGAAGGGCATTGTGAGAGAGGGTGTTATGACCTAGATGAGAGATGTGTAACACCCAAATGCTGTTGCACTTGTTTGTTGATCTTTGACATCAAATTTGAGTATTGATCTGATGGTAAAACCTGCAGTCCATATGTAAAAAAAGGGTTGGGGAGCAGTACTTTTCCCCCAGTGAGATGGCCTGCTCACCATTCTTCTCTCTGGGCAAAGGACCAACAGTCCATCCAAACGTTGGTAGAGAAGGAGGTACAGGCTTCAAACCATCAGTTTGCAACCATCACAGTTTGGTTCATTTTGCCCGTCTGCTGGCAAAAGTGACACAAATTAAAGTAAGCTAACAAATATTTCCCAGGTATGCATACATGCTAAATATTCTATATACACTGAACAAAATTATAAACGCAACACTTTTGTTTTTGCCCCCATTTATCATGAGCTAAACTCAAAGATTTAAGATTTTCTCTATGTACACAAAAGGCCTATTTCTCTCAAATATTGTTCACAAATCTGTGTTAGTGAGCACTTCTCCTTTGCAGAGATAATCCATCCACCTCACAGGTGTGGCATATCAAGATGCTGATTAGACTGCATGATTATTGCACAGGTGTGCCTTAGGCTGGCCACAATAAAAGGCCACTCTAAAATGTGCAGTTTCACTGTATTGGGGGGGTCCGAAAACCAGTCAGTATCTGGTGTGACCACCATTTGCCTAATGCAGTGCAACTCATCTTTGCGTAGGGTTGATCAGGTTGTTGATTGTGGCCTGTGGAATGTTGGTCCACTCCTCTTCAATGGCTGTGTGAAGTTGCTGGATATTGGCAGGACCGATCCAGAGCATCCCAAACATGCTCAATGGGTGACATGTCCGGTGAGTATGCTGGCCATGCAAGAACTGGGATGTTTTCAGCTTCCAGGATTTGTGTACAAACTACATTGCAACATGGGGCCGTGCATTATCATGCTGCAACATGAGGTGATGGTCGTGGATGAATGGCACAACAATGGGCCTCAGGATCTCTTCACGGTATCTCAGTGCATTCAAAAGGACATCAATAAAATGCACCTGTATTCGTTGTCCATAACACACGCCTGCCCATACCATAACCCCACCGCCACCATGGGCCACTCGATCCACAACATTGACATCAGCAAACCGCTCACCCACACGACGCCATACATGTTGTCTGCCATCTGCCCTGTACAGTGAAAACCGGGATTCATCCGTGAAGAGAACACCTCTCCAAGGTGCCAGACGCCATCGAATGTGAGCATTTGCCCACTCAAGTCAGTTACGACGATGAACTGCAGTCAGGTCAAGACCCCGATGAGGATGACAAGCATGCAGATGAGCTTCCCTGAGACGGTTTCTGACAGTTTGTGCAGAAATTCTTTGGTTATGCAAACCAATTGTTGCAGCAGCTGTCCGGTCTCAGACGATCTTGGAGGTGAAGATGCTGGATGTGGAGGTCCTGGGCTGGTGTGGTTACACGTGGTCTGCGGTTGTGAGGCCGGTTGGATGTACTGCCAAATTTTCTGAAACGCCTTTGGAGACGGCTTATGGTGGAGAAATGAACATTCAATTTATGGGCAACAGCTCTGGTGGACATTCCTGCAGTCAGCATGCCAGTTGCACGCTCCCTAAAAACTTGCGACATCTGTGGCATTGTGCTGTGTGAGGGAACTGCACATTTTACTGTGGCCTTTTACTGTGGCCAGCCTGTGCAATAATCATGCTGTCTAATTAGCATCTTGATATGCCACATCTGTGAGGTGGATGGATTATCTTGGCAAAGGAGAAGTGCTCACTAACACAGATTTAGACAGATTTATGAACAATATTTGAGAGAAATAGGTCTTTTTGAGTTCAGATCATGATAAATGGGAGCAAAAACAAAAGTGTTGCGTATATAATTTTGTTCAGTGTATTTAACTGTTATTTTACCAGGTACATATGCAAAGAACAAAGTCTTCTTTACAGAAACAACCTTGTCAGCTTTGGGTTAGAACCATCCATCCTTTATCCCTGTCCATCCTTTATTTACAGTTGATATGCACATTTACAGAGTTCTATTTCCAGTATATGCATCGTTCTAGAGTTTTGGATGTAATACGGTATCTGTGTAATTAACAGTTTGGAATTGTCTTCATTAGGTGAGCATAGTATTTTTCTCCCATTTGGGAAAATGGCGGATTGCTGATGGCCATGTCATGAAGATAGAATCTGTTCCGGTGCCGATACTTTTTGTCATGTTTGATGTATTCTGTCTGCCTGCCCTTAACCTATGGGAGGGGAATTATGGGAAGAGTGGATGACTGTAGTGGGAGTGGTCTGCAGTATTGTTGCCATGGAGACACGTAGGACCTCAACGGAGGGCAGGTGACAGCTGATGACAGATTTAAATATATGTGCACTTTTTTGACAGGCTGTACAAGCAGGTTTTTCCTGAAAAAGGGCAAAATCTTATGAGGACCTTGGATGGCCTGACTGGATTTCAGTGTACAGATCAACCAGGTCTCGTTTTGGCTTGAAAACCAGATCTTTCTCTTTTAATCGAATGGCCTGCTATTGTTTTTGTGGTTTGGCTGTATGCCCATGTTCCTGTTCTCTTTCCTTGTGTTCAAACTGTAGTTTTTTGTTGCTCCCATTTTGCCTTTAGTTCTCAGTGCATGAGTTTCAGATGCACTTTGAAATGAGTTACTTTTTCATAATGAGCCTCTCACTCTGGTAGAATTTCCTTCCCCACCACAGCAGCCTAGAGCAAATCTCTGACAAATGCTTTTGACTGGGCAGATGCTACACTGATTTTAAAATGCTTTGCAGTGTCAAATCAGATTTGCTTTGGTACATCGGCCCACCATCTCCCAAGTGGGCTCTTCCTCAATATGCATTCAGGTCCATGTTTCTTATTTTGACAGGCTTGTGTGCTTATGCAACAATCAGGCAACTCTACAATAAAAGCATTGTTTATAAACATCAACTACCAAACTCATGGAAAATAATGTTTTGGACAAGCACCCATTTTGTGTGTTCTCAAATAACCAACCAAATATGTCATGGCTCAAACACCAGGGAAGTCATAGGAAGTCACTGACAAGCAAACCGAAGGAAGGTGAGGTGTAGAATGGATTCTGAAAGACGTCTATATGGGGATCCACAGAAACTTACCTTGCTGCTACTACATGTGCCTTAAAAACGATCCATTATAAAACGATGCCCAATAAATTACACTAAGAAAATCAAACTAAAATGGGGAAATCAAACATTTCTAGTATTATCTTAATGAAAGAGAAGGAATGTGTTCTCAATTCTCATTCCCACCGAAACACAATGCCTGTTCATGTGTAAGACATGCAGACAAATCAGAGTCCAAACAGTAGCAAACTTCATAAGGTTGCCTTCTTGAAAACACAGTCTGAAAATCAGCTTATAGTGGCAACATGGCAAATGAGACCCCTTCCACATACCCTTCCCCTTTAACCCGGACGGGCCTGAGAAAGTTTTAACCGCTCTTCACAGGACACCCGGGCGCGTTCATATAGTGCCACTGCTCCACTCGGCAGCCACTCTGTACAGATTTCTCATCGGAATAGGGTTACTAGGGCATGCCCATGAGAAGGGAGCCCATTGTGATTCAGGAATGGAGTTATTAATGAGTTGAAAAGAGGGAGAGCTCAAAGCTGAGGGGGCATGCTGTCTGTAGTCTATTGTGAAACTGAATGACCCTGCTGCATCATCCAGCGCTTTTATTTCAGTCCTCTGAGTTGAAAACCATGGCTGGACTAGCATGACTGCCGAACGTATTCTGTGTTTTTACTACTCCTTTCTTCCTAGGTCTCTGTGACCCCCTGTCAAAATGCCCCGTGTCTTACCACCTGGGCTGCACGTCCAGCGTATGTGACCTTGTCATCGGAGTCTTTGTATTCTAATGGCCTGATGGTGAAAACAGAGGGGCTAGTTAAAGACAAACTGCAACAGGGACAGAACCAGGCAGGGCCCCTGTTCTTGGGGTTAACTTGTATAATTGTCCTCGTGTCACAGATCATATTTCACTGCCTCTTTATGAGATTTATTTTTCAGCAGCCAGGTTTTTCCTCTCGTCCCTCCTTCCACCTTCCTTTTATACTTTCTCCTCTCCATAATCCAAATGTGCTTCTTGCATTAAAGCGGGGCCAAGTGAGCGTGCGTCACTCGTAAAACTCCCTGGATCATGAAGTATTAAAAACCAGTCACTGGCTTCTCCACACGCCTGAGTAAACCATGAGAGCTCAGATGTGTTGCTGTTGTACTGCCTGTCCTTTCTTATCTTATAGTGTAAAAGAAAGCCCACTATTCTTTCAGGGCACATATTTTGGCCAGTGTAGACCACTCCCTGTGTCAGTGCCTGTTTTTACCAGATCCTTTAAGGGTCAGTCAGCAGAAAGAACAACAAAGTGGAAACCGCCCTGGTGTTTTGGTGTCATGTTATGGATAAATGTTACCACTCTGAAGTGTATAGACAGAGCAACAGATGCAAGAGCTGACAAAGATATGAACGTCACTGAAATAATTTTTTGAGGCCACACAGTGTTTGTGAATGGCCTCTGTACGCTTGACTTAAACAGAGCGAAGGGGCATTGCATATGTTCTGTTCCCAAAAGTTGCAGAGAACTGTATACGTAAAAACTTTGTGTAAAGTGTGTGTAGTGGGCAGTATATTAACAATGTTCAAATAAAATAATGTTATAGTTTGATTTCTGATGAGGAGAGTTGCACTAAGCTTGTCATGAATATAAATCATACTATTCAAGAGTCCATTCTTTAGATTTGATTTTTTTTTCAAAATTTCTGTGATGTCCAATTTGTTATTATGGTCTAACCTTATCACAGCAACTACAGAGCAGTTGTGGAATAGCCAAGCTGTTCTGATGTCTTCTGAAGCACGTCAAGGTCTTCGTCACTCTGCTTGCTCAACCAGGATGTCTAAACCAGAATCCTTATGCACCGGAAATGACGCACTCTCTGAATTTCTACCTCTAACGGAGACACAGTGAATTTACCGCTGCAACATTCAGGTTGCCCCTGTCCTATTTCTTTTAAATGTTGCCTAGAGTGGATCAGCAGTCTAGGCCTCTGCTTCCAAGGCACGTGTTCTGCTGCAGGTGACGTAGCTGTCTAAGTGGCTCTCTCGAAGTGCAAAGCTGCCCACCACAGTCTAGGTTTGAGATTTGGCTGTTTCGCTGGTTGATGTGTGGGTGGGACTTCCATATGACATTGTATATTGGGCAGGCATCAAATCGGGTTGGGGGTTAGCTTTGTTACCCATTGCCCCGGGTGGGGTTGACAGAATCTTCAACACTCCCGAGCCTGTTTGGAGTTGTTGTGCAAGTGGAGGTTGTAGGTAAACTTGGATATCACAAAATTTTGAGTGGCAAGAAAATAGGTGAAGAAAATAGGTGTGAGGAAAATTCATTTTCAAATATATTTTAAAATGTGATGTAACGACTGCAGATGCCTTTTAAGGCTTAGTGGAGTCAATGTACCATAAAGGGGTCTGGGTTCATATGGTGTTATCTGAGCCAGAGCTTCAGACACCTCATTAAAGAAGTACCACTGGAGGGATATATGTCAGGAGAAATGCCAACCAGGGGAATGTGATATAGCATAATATTCCCAGTCTGAAGGGGGGTACTGGAGCATTAACAAAAACAGAGATTCATTCCTCCGGCGAGGCCTTGCCAGACGCTGGATCCAAGTGAGGCCAGGCTGCCTGCACATGAAAAGCCCCATAACCAGAGGTATTGGACGAGACTGACTGATCGGGAACAGCTATTTGCCCGCAATCTTACAGCATAGAAAGTAGCAAGTCAAAACAATAAATTAAGCCCAAGACTACAACCAAGACCAAGGTTAAACTCAAAAAAAGGAAACCTCAGAAATATTTTACCTCAGACTGAATGAACAGTTTGCATTAAATTACACGCCGGACGGTTGTTATCTAACCCACCCATTGGAGTCTGGAAAAATATTCCCATTTAAGGTACTGCGTGAATTTATTCCATATTTCTGGGAGAATCTAGGATAGGGGACGTTTTATCTGAATTGACTAGATTGGTGCTGTAGTATGATGTTTATCTGAAGAAAGCCTGCAAAAATTAGACCTGTCTGTTGGAATCTGAGTAAGAGGTCTCCAACATCAAGCCAAGTTTCGGAAACCAGAAGGGAATCCTGCCCTTTGACAAGTATGAGGCGTTTGGAGCCTAAAAACAACTGAACATCTGATCGGTTTACTGTGTTTTTGCATTGGTTACACAATTGTATGTATCAACAAGATGCCCTGTTGTTGACCATGTGTATTATAGGGCTAAGTACTACTTTCAATATTTGATTGAATAAATTAAGATCAGATAACTTAATGTTTTTCTACTCTGTTTATGGTGAAGCTAGTAGTTCTGCGTTGCTGGCTAAAGAACTCTACCCATGACTAGTGCCTCCAGGCTCAGAGATGCCCTTTGATTTGTAAAACAATCTTCTCTTCAACCTCTTAGGCCATGAACCATGCTCACTAACAATCAATTAGTCTAAATACAGTATAGTATTTCTCAGCTCACTCCTTCTGTCTCTGTGTTTCCAACCCTGACTGTCCAGTAGACGACGACTGGAACAGACCATGAAGTGGAACCAATACATAACACTTGACACAACACTATGGCTCCTCTCTCCAACACACAAATAGTTTTGGGGTTTAGAAGAATGCAAGACATATCTGAACAATGAGAGGTACATTTGTTAGTGTTGTCATAGGAGCATCTCTTTGAAGACCTATCCCTTCTCCCGTAAGCCAACCAGGTGTCCCTAGGAGCATTCAACAGCCTGTGCCCCCCCCCCCCCCATTGGTGTTGGTATTGCAGTAGAAGCAGTGGTCTGGAGATGTCCATTCCACATGAGGGATGTCTCATGGGCCATAGCTGAAACGTTAAAACAAGCTGGATCGTACCACACAGCAGTGTTTCAGTTCCTTTTACGCTCACTGGCCAGGATATCTCTACAGTCTCTACCTCTCTCCCCATGTCTGGTCCCAGTCCAGATTATAATCTAAGGTATGTAAACCTTGCAGCCCTATACAGCGGACAAAGCCTCAGGTCAGGATATAAAAGAGATTGATGGATAGGAAGCAAGTGGTTGCCTACCTGCTATTGGCTGCAACGGAACAAAAATCTTGAGTTGTGTGTGTTGTGCTTTTTTTTTTATCCTGCTCCGACACACATTTTTGGTCATGTTCTTTCAGGTTGGAACGTCTAGGAAAAAGCTTTCGGTCTTGTCAGTCCGTCTGTTGCTCTCCTTTTCTATCTCTCGCAAATGTTTTTATTGGTATTTTGCTTAGTACCAAATGTAGTCACAGTCTGTCAATGTCTGTAGTCCTGCTGTGATATGAATACGTTTGTGAACTTCCTGAAAAAGACATTTTCTGTTGACCCGAAGACCTGATGTAATTTCAAGACACCACCAAACATCCTGCCACAGTCTTTCCGTCTCCACATCAAATGGAAGCCACGATCAAAAGAATTCCAATAATAAACGAGAGCAGACAATATCAACATAGATGACTTTTCCAGGTAGAGTGTAGAGGTAGAGGTGAACCTGCCAAAGCACACCACCTATCAAGCTTGCATGTCATTTCTTTCTTTACACCCGTTTCATAGCTAGAGGTCCATTCCTGTATCCAACTCTGGAATAGTTGGGAGATAGTGTCATAAGCCTTGTGAAAGTCATCCATACTTTGCCTAAGAATAGTCTAAATGTCCAGTCCCTAAAGCATGATTGAAATGGGTCATTGGTGACCCTTCATGGATATGACCAACCTAAAGAATGTTAATGCATTTCTTGAACTTTTTAGGCAAAACCAAAAAAAATACACGCTCTCAAGCAGATCATCAGAATTTATGTCCATAAAAAATATGTTCAGTAGTCGTTATGAATCAGAAAGACCTTCAGGCTTTTCTATCCCATAAGTAACACCGAGGATTACATTCCACGAGTTTCCCCATAAAATTTTGTTTTACGTCTTGAGTGTTATGTTTAATCCCTTTATCAGTCGATCCCAGTTTTATGGCCTCGCTCACTTCGTCTATGTGACATTTAGCCAAAGAGTAGTCCGGTATATAGAAGCTATATTAGGCCATTTGAACGGGATCTGCCTTATTCTAAGTACACTGATAAAGATTAAAGGCGGCTCCTAAGGAGGACATCTTTAGAATTTACAGTCTATGTATGGTGTGTCAAACCAAATGCTTATTCTATGATGTCATTTTGTTGTATCCATCATCTATGCAGACTCAACAAAACCAATTCAGAGGCTCTCAGGGTGCAGGAAAAGAGCTAAACAATGTCCACTCAGCTATAGCTTGGTGTAGACATAGATCAAGTATTGCCCGAACAACGAAGCAGAACTGCGAACGATAGCAATGAGCCGTATCGCCGGCGCACTGTGATGCACCGAGTATTCAAAGCGTCGTCATCACCGTCATCTGTCTCCGCGAGGTTGCCGGTCGGTCATTAGCTGGAGGAGGAGGAGCGGGTTGTGTAGCTCATCCCTGATGGGGATTAACGAGTTTTCTTCAAGACGCTTGCACGGTCTGAGGCAATCTGTTGGCACGGCTCCACAGAGATAAGTGATTGGCTATCGATTCGCTGTGGCCCTAATCTACTTACCTGCCAGCCTCTGCACGGAGACACGGCAGGGGACTGCAGGCCTCTGAAGGTGACCTACTGCGAAGGTAGTCAGACCCGAGGAACAATGGCAATCGCTCAAGACCAAGATTCCATTTGGTTTCTGCTAGTGTCCAGATTCACAGCCTGTTCCACATCGAGTAGAGAGGGAGATATTTCTGTTCTGCAATTGTCTTCCACACTTGATACCGTCACACTGCATTGGCCGGTTATTACCGGGTCAATGTTGGGCCACAGAAGATACTGTAGCAGGTGCTACATGTATAGGCCAACATTTTTGCTAGCCCCACCACATGCTAAAACGTAAGACACACTAACGCGCTCGCACATAGACACGCGTTCACTTGCACGAAGACACACCCGCACAACAAACACACTTTCCCCTTCTCCAACACCTTTGCAGCTGTTAGCCGTGGCGTTGTTTTTGCTTGAATGGAATAGTGTTCAAAGCACTTCAGGCTCTCATCGGAGACACCAGGAGTATCTCAGCTAGCTGATTGGGGAAAAGTAAATCCGGGTGGCAGTCAGCCAGGCAGGGTGACAAGGGGCGTTCAAGTGTGCTCTTGCTATCTGAGAGGAGATGTCGTTTTTCATCATACTAATCCCTACCACCAACCAACACCATCAACAGACTGTGCAGATGTAGCAGTTAGAATCCCATCCTTTGTTCTTTACTATTATCACCTTGTCCTTAGCCAACCCCGGCCCTGTGACTGGCGAACCGCTGCCTTCTCTAACCTGTTGTCTGTCAGGGGCTTTGGTGCTTTGGCTCCCTGCCAGGTTCGGATCTGTTTTTTTGCTAGGGATGGATCTGGCTTTGGGATATGTGTCTCCAGGCCCAGAGGTGAGCAGGATTAAAACCAGCCACTGGTCTTTATCCCAACACTGTCAGGAGAGGCTGCTTAAAGCCGCTAATACCTTAGTGGAGGCTTTGATGGGAAGCACTGGCAGGCATGCCAGCAATACATAAGCGGTAGGGAGGGTGTGTGTGTGTATGTATGTTTGTGTGTGTGTGTGTGTGTTTGTGTGTGTGTCAGTGTGTGTATCTAAATGCCCCATAACGGTTTGTTAATGAGGGGAATGGCTTTTCTCACTGTCGTTGTCAGTCTGTGTACGAGAGCTGTAGATATCCATGGTACACGCCTTTATCAGCAGCTTCCACAGACAGCTACCACCTCTGACAGCTAACATACCAGGAGCACCCTTCTGCACATTTATTCTCACATGGATTACGTCCCAGGGAGTCAAACTGTAGCCTTGACCCAAAAGGTGGGAGAGAAGCTTCCGAAGCAGCTATGTGAGACATGCAGAGTTTGTGAAGCATTCTTTGGGTCTCATAGCATAAGCTTTGTTTCAAAGTGTAATCTGTAACCAAAGTGTTTCTGCTTTAAGTATACACTCACTACTCACTCTAAGAAAGAAACTTGGCAGGCGTGAAATAAGCTTCCGAGGTGCGAGAGACAAATCCACTATGTTGTCATGCAGAAGGTCATTGTCGCTTTATGGTGCTATGTTGTACATTTGAATCAAAACTACCTTTATTCACTGCTGCACATTCATACCTGCTCAGCATTTTACTTGGTGTCATGGTTCAACTATTAGTAGACAACATTATAGAGACCAATGAGGTAATATGGTAGATGGCACAATGATTCTCTACTCTATTCAGTTCAGGGTTTTTATAGCAGAAATTCAGTGAACTGTGTAGAATTTTAGCAACCAGGGAATTACAGAGGGGTTTTTCTTCTCCCTGCATCTACATAGAAGCTTATACTGAAACTGCACAAGTGAATGTGTAAATCAACTGTAAATTCATGAATATTATGTTACATCTCATATATGTCAGCTGTGCATCAATATAGTGTTTTTTGTCCCTATATGTTATTTACGACCAGCAGCATCATTACACCAAGTAGAATTCTGGATATGTGGAATTGGAGTAGACAGAATTATACTCGCATAACTATACATGCAAAAGCATTTCAGCTCCAAATAAGCCATATATGGGGTTTATAGTGATATAGTGATATGAGGTCATATGAGTCATTGTTTCTTGTAGCGTGTCTGTGGGCCTCAGGACCTCTCAGTGTTGTGTCTGCTGACAACGCAGGCATGTAAACAGCCAACTTAGGGCTGCCTGTATGTGTGTTTATATGTGTGTGTGTATGTGGAGGGGGGAGGGGTTCGGAGAAGTGGTTGAATCTACTCTTTCAGCTTGAGAAAAGTGTTCTTTCTCTCTTTGTAAGAAACCTCTCCTAGTATTTAGAGCTTCTGACCATTTCTAGATGGAATTCCTGAGCCAGGAGTTGGTTGCACCTGAGCAGGACAGTTAACCCCTATTGGTGACCCCTAGTGGTGACCCCTATTGGTGACCCCTAGTGGTGACCCCTAATGGCTCCCTGGGTGCTCAGCGGTGCACCACCAAGGGGTTGGGTTAAAAACATACATTAAATGTGGCCTTATGTGACTACTTTTTAATTCAGCACGGTGGCCAAGACCATACACCGGTTTAACAGGACAGGTTCCACTTAGAACAGGCCTCGCCATATCGACCAAAGAAGTTGAGTGCACATGCTCAGCGTCATATACAGAGGTTGCCTTTGGGAAATAGACGTATGAGTGCTGCCAGCATTGCTGCAGAGGTTGAAGGGGTGGGGGGGTCAGCCTGTCAGTGCTCAGACCATACGCCACACACTGCATCAAATTGGTCTGCATGGCTGTTGTCCCAGAAGGATGCCTCTTCTAAAGATGATGCACAAGAAAGCCCGCAAACAGTTTGCTGAAGACAAGCAGACTAAGGACATGGATTACTGGAATCATGTCCTGTGGTCTGATGAGACCAAGATAAACTTATTTGGTTCAGATGGTGTCAAGCGTGTGTGGTGGCAACCAGGTGAGGAGTACAAAGACGTGTGTCTAGCCTACAGGCAAGCATGGTGGTGGGAGTGTCATGGTCTGGGGCTGCATGAGTGCTGCCGGCACTGGGGAGCTACAGTTCATTGAGGGAACTATGAATGTACTGTGACATACTGAAGCAGAGCATGATCCCCTCCCTGGGCTGCAGGGCAGTATTCCAACATGATAACGACCCCAAACACACCTCCAAGACGACCACTGCTTTGCTAAAGAAGCTGAGGGTAAAGGTGATGGACTGGCCAAGCATGTCTCCAGACCTAAACCCTATTTAGCATCTGTGCGGCATTCTCAAACGAAAGGTGGAGGAGCACATGGTCTCTAACATCCACCAGCTCCGTGATGCCGTCATGAAGGAGTGGCAACCTGTGAAGCTCTGGTGAACTCCATGCCCAAGAGGGTGCTGGAAAATGATGGTGGCCACACAAAATATTGACACTTTGGGCCCAATTTGGACATTTTCACTTAGGGGTGTACTCACCTTTGTTGCCAGTGGTTTACACATCAATGGCTGTGTGTTGTGTTATTTTGAGGGGACAGCACATTTACACATATACAAGCTTTACACTCACTACTTTACATTGTAGCAGTGTCATTTCCTCAGTGTTGTCACATGAACAGATATAATCAAACATTTACAAAAATGTGAGGGGTGTACTCACTTTTGTGAGATACAGTACATGCATAGACATTCTAAACTGGGACACTGAAACTACACACTGGAAGATGACCCCTACAGTGTGAATGGAAACAGTGTCCATCTGGCAGAGAGACAGTCTTGTTACAAACAGAATTTTTTACCTGTTTGGAGCAGCCCTCACTCCCAGTGTTCTTCACTCACTCACTCCTTCACCCACTCACTCCCTCACTAACATTCTTCTTCACTCACTCCTTCACTCATTTACTCTCTCACTCACTCTCTTCACTTCCTCATTGCCTCAGGTCCCAGGGGTAATGGAGGTACAGTTATTGGACCAGACCCAATGGAAAGTGGAGCTCCATTTCAACAGCTCCATGGTAACCATGAGTGACAATTGGGAAATTTAGAAGTACAACCTCTTTGTAATTTACACCTGTATGTCTATAAAGCTAGGGTGTCTTGTTTGACAACAGGTATTCTTTAATCCGTCCTGCCATCAAGTGTTAAAGCATACAAATGGGAATTATTTGAACAGCATCACATTAAGTATGGTGTTAAAAGTTTTCTAACGTCCTGGAAAATAAATAATATAGCCTACTGCTTGAATCAGTGGTGTTAGAATTGGATCAGAACAGAAACAATTAAGTTTGACTACTAACCACACTCAGAATTAATGTTTGTCAGCTACTGTACCTATCAGAAGCCCCAGGATTCTTAAGCCCTTAAAATATCTTGACCCCTCAAACTCAATGCTGTACCACTAAGCCAGTTCCACTCAATTTCTTCATTGCAACCCTTTAATCAGGGGCTGAATCTTAAATTGCATACGTGCATACTATATAATATGCCAGATTAGTATGCAAAAAGATTAGTAAGTCTCAACCCCTAGTACGCTGAAAATAGTATGCCAAAAGTTCCCGGATGGTCTACTATTTCTGGTGGATTTTCGAAGTATGCGTCCTTGCGAGATTTTTGGGGTAATGTAGACCACAACCTCTAGTGCTGAGTAAAAGAGGAGGGGTTTCCACGATTCTCTCATCTTTTCACCGGACGAAAAAGTCAGTTATCATCACCAGAGGGTAAACACAAATACTGTCACCTTGCCAGCTAAGGAATACTACATACATTGCATTTCAAGCTTCTCTCATTGACACAAATTCAAAACAGCTGCAAACACTGGTTGATGTTACTGTAGCTAGCTAGCAACGTCAGGTAACCGCTAGCTAACATAAAGTGTGACCTGTAATGCAATGCAGCAAAAATTAAGGCTGGTGAAGGTTATAAATGTGTTTTATTGTACTGTGTGGTGGAAGTAAAGAAATGTTTAACATATTCTATGTTTGAACTACTTACTGAAATCCAACCACCAACGACCTACTCTGTCAGATTCCCACCCAAGCAAACTGTAGTGTTGCCAACTCTCACGAGTCAAACAAGCAACCGCAGCTTCAAAAACAAGCCCAAAACAAGCCCAATACCGTTATAGCGTGTTACGGTCAATTAACCTGTAACAGTTTGAACCGCAGACCATGTATTTTAACATGGCAAAGAATTGTTTACAAAAAACAATCAAACATCAACAACACGTATATGGGCAGGCACCATTCACTCATCTGATCACCTGTGAGCAGAATGTGAGAGGAGAGATGGAAAACGAGGGGACAGGAGCACTAAGGGGCAGCGTAAAATACATTAGTACCATATGTATCTAGTATTAGTAGGCTATATATATACACACACACACACATATACACACACACACACACACACACATACATATAAGTAGATTATGTTATGCTTGTTTTTTGCTATAGACTGTAATAATAGATTCTGCTTTGCAGTATCTGCACAGAGCTTTACTGTGATCATGGACCACTTGATGTACACAGTCTTTGTTGCACTTTTTGCCATACTTGGACCACTTTGTAGGCGGCATCGTATATTAAATGTATATTATTGCCATACTTGCCATAGGCCTATGTATAATTTCAATACCACCACCAATATTGCTGCTAGTTTACAGTACTCTTTTTTTAAACTGCTGTATATTATTGCTTTCTCTTCTTGATATATTCTTGCTGTGTATATATTTTTCTTCTTAATTCTCACTACGTAGTTGAAGTGTGCTCTCATATTCATTAGCTTATTACACTCATATGTATCTATAATATTCAATAATTCTACCAAATTGCTATGTATATTACTGCCTTACTTGCCATATATATAATAAATAATAGGCTAATGCCAGATTGCTGCTAGTTTACAGTACCCTCTTTTAAACTACTGCTAGTGTGCAGTGTTATGTATAGTGTTGCTTTATTTATTTTTGTCTGGCTATATTTTTGCTTATTTATTCTTCTTAACTCTCACAAATTAGTTCTCGTGTGCCATGTCAGAATAATTTAATTGTTCAGGATGACTCTGTGACTCTTACTGACAAATAAACGTTGAAACGTGTAACATCGCTTGGAAAGATCCAAGTGGGGATTTGTGGTAGAGCGAATTGCACTGCAGCACTTCCATTATTGTGAGGCTGTGAGCAGACAGTGTCAATCAATGCATTTAAGGAAAGTAGCGAGCACAGGTGCCTTCATTGCGTCATATTAATATTATAAAAATTACATAGTTATGCTCACAGTGATATATTCTGGGGGGACAAATCATAGGACGTGTCCCCCCGGGGATTTCCGCCTATAGTTGTGCCATGAAATTAAATAGTTTGGTCATTGTGGATCTCGTCTTCAATCTCGCTAGCAATTGTGCCATTATTATGACTACAGGTAGTAGGTCTACTGGCTAATAAGCTATTAAAAAGGCCAGTGGCAAAAGACGTACAGTTCATAGATGCTATTTGTGGTGGAAGTAAACTTCATAAGAAACGTTAGTCTGTTTAACACAATGATTAATGGTGTCTAGCTTCACAATATCCTCCAATGTTGAGATGCAATTTTATGACGAGGTATTATATCCCTAACGATCCCAATACTGGCGTACTAGCTTACTATCTACTAAACAGTACGTACTACAACATCATCCGCTAAGTATGTACTTGTAGTACGTAGTATGCGATTTGAGATTTAGACAGGGACTTATTTAGATCTGGGACACCATGAGTAGGACACCTCATAGGTCAGAGTTGAATACCCCCGTTCTAGACTTGTCTTTAGAACTTCAGACAATCTCACAGAAATTATTGGTTTGTTTACACACTTCAGGGGGAAAAAACAGAAGCCAGCTAACACAGTCTCTTAAGAAGCTGCTCTTTTTATTGTCCTAATGTATCTATGTTAAAACAGTCTGGTGAAGGGGCCTATTTCACTGCATTCATTTTTCAATACACTAACGTTCTGTTCGCATGCAGTGAAATAAATGTAAGACAGGTGACACATTGCAATAAATTAGCATATAATTTACAATTAGAAGAAAAAAAAAATAGTAACAGTGTACCAACATTAATACTGAATATAAAATATATGCAACTAATCAAATAATGTTTCTTCTTTTTCATTTTCTTGCACTTGAAATTACAGGGTAAAGCAATGTGACATTCATAACATCCAAGTTCACAGCTATGAGGACCAGTTGGATTGAGAATCTTCTAAAGTCTCTCTCAGTCTGTCTGTCCGTTTGTCTGGCTGTCTTTAGGCTCTGTGTCCCAATGCCTGTAAACGGTTACTTCAAGCCTTGAGAAGCCTCTAGTAACAGCTCTTGAAAAAGCCCCAGCATGTCGAGTTCAGTACAGTTCCAATGCTTTCGTTCTTATCGTCCACTAATGTCCAATCATCCTGGTTCAAAGTAAAATCTCCAAATATTAGATCACGGGCATAACATCTTTAGTTACTCTGGAAGTGGCTACCAAAAAGTAGCAGCAGCAAAACAAAAGTAGCACAGTCGTTGTGTGATTTTTGCAGTCCCCATGTGGTCTGAATGTGGCTCCTAAATTGTCTTTCCCATTGGTCTAGGGAGGTCAAGTCAAGTCCAACCGGATTACCCTCCACAGCATGTCTCCATCTGGACCTGGGACTTTACCGATGGTTCCTTTTCACCACCACAACCAACGGCAGCAGCAATGTCCATTGGATAAGTTGTATACTTGGAGAATCCTTTACAGCCCTGGGAGTAATACAGGATAACTGACTGGAAGTCCATGTGTGGGTCAAGGGGTTACAGGTGGAGGTGGGAGGTTACTCCACAGGACTACATTGACAATAAATGTTCCCAGTGTGAGGTAAGAAATCACTTTAAACATCAGTATAAGCCAACATAGATATCATTGTCTCAATACATATTGCTTGGTTAAAGTAATTATTGAGGATTGGGAGTGAAAGCACTCTTTCTACAGCACCATGGGACAAAAAGACAGGGAGAAGAGCCCGGGATAGGGCAAGAAGAAGCCAGGAAAAGGCCTCCCACTTGAAGAGGAAACTAGGAGGCGGCTACGGAAAAAAACAGTACTCCACCGGAATAAAAAACGGAAAAAAAGCACCATGGAGTTGCATAATATTCCGTTGTTTGTTCTCCCTCCGGAGAGTGGAAGAGGGGAGCAGAAGGGGAGGGTGGGTGAGCGGGGTGACACTGTCTGGAGGTAGTCTGTCTGGGGGAGACTGGATCTACGTGGTCTGGCAACACATTGTGGTCTGCTGGGAGGGACGTGTGTGCGTGCGGCTTTCAGAACTGGCCCTTCACTTAACGCCAGTCACAGGCCTGGAGAGGCAGGGAGCTCTTCCCACGCTGGTGAAATCTCTGCACTAGACCCAGTTAAAAGGCTGATACTGAGACCAACCAGATTTGATAACCTTATAGTTCACTAATAGTTCATCTCCAATGTATTTTTCTTTCTCCACAGAAGGCTAATCAGACATGTATCACAGACGCATGATAACCATAACACTGACTAGCGCTAACGTCTGTCAGTAGAATCCTTTTTCCGATACAGTACATTTTGCAATATTAGCATTTTCTTTTTAAATGTTCTGGCACAAAGTGAGTTTTGTTTAGAACTAAGGCAACCTTACTTCGGAAAAGAGAAACGGAAACAGACGGAAAGAGAAAACAGAAAAGTTTTGCCCAGTACTTTTGTTATTGTTCAGCTCTTCCGATAACATGGAAGTAGAAAATACATTTATTCCTGTTCCGGCACAGAACATATATGACCTCTGTTGTCCCATTGGCCTCCAGGCCAGCGCTAACAAAATGTGGTCCAATCACCTTACCCTAACCCTAATCACAGTCAAACACTTGTTGTTGATGACTGCTTGAACAGGAGTTCTTACAGGTCTGGTTGGGTTTTTTGATGGGGAGTGTTTGGGTGCAATTCATGGAATATTCACACACACACACACACACACACACAATAGCACTCTGAAGCCAAATTTCTCCTGTCCAAATAGCACCAATATGACCGGCCCCACCCCCCACCACTCTTATGCTACACCCCCCCCCCCCAAACCCCACCCCCTTCGTTGCTTCTGTTCGGTGTGTAATGTGTCCAGCACTTTGGATTAAAAAAACAACAACACAATAGACAATAAAAGAATACAAATAATATTAATTATTATTATTATTATAATAAAAATAACATCAGTTAAAAATAATCCTTGAAGGTTCCCACTTCATAGAAGTGACAGTAATAAAGGTGCCAGCGTGTCCGCTGGGTAGTGGTTAGGTTTCCACGGTGATGGGGTTGAGTGGAGCGGGTGTGATGAACAGCTGAATCCTTCTTCTCCTCCGTCACTCTCTCCCCCTGGTCTTGGTGTGTTTTTAGTCTGCCTGTTGTCTGCCTCTATCTCTTTCTCTTCCAGCTCTCTCTTCCTCTCTGGTTCCCTCTCTCTTTGGTTCAGTGTCCTTGGCAGGTCTTACAGCACATCTGTCTGAAGTACGCACGGCTGCAGAACTTGAACTTCAGCACCAGTGGGCAATACGCCACTTTGTTTACGTCTTTGCATTCTAGAGAGAAAAATAGAATGATACCAAAGTTAGACTGACAACTACATAAAGGAGGCCAAGAGGAGGGAACCAAGTGAACGACAATGTCTATGAACTACGGTAACTTAAGAGTTAGTCCCTAAGATTTAGGTTCAGTTTAAGCATAAAGGCTAGGTTATTGAGGTTAAGGTTAGGGGTACAATTCGGTTTTTCTCACCTTAATTTATGTGTGTGTGGACCATACTACGACAGGTTTGTGTGTGTGCGTGGTAGAGAGGGAGATCCATGCCTAGGTGTACAAGGGAGGACCAGAAGTCCCTTCAAAGGACCCCTAAAGATTGTTTGTCAGGTCTTACTAGGGAAGATGCGATTTTAGGATTAGGGGTTCAGTGAAAAGTTTATAATTGGGTATAGTTTTAGATATGTGGTTACTGTAAAGTTCAGGCACTATCAGCATTATTAGGTTTAGGGTTGGGTGTTAGGTTCAGACATAAAAGTAAGATTGAGTTTTAGGGTTAGATTATGGTTAGGTTTAGGGCTAGGGAATAGAAAACAAGGATTTCTGGGTCAAGGTAATGGTCCCCCCCCCCCCCCAACAACAGAAAGACAAACGTGAGTGTATGTGGTTAGGATAATGTAGGTACGGTTTCGGATTGGTAACATTTTTTTTTTTTAAGGCAGTCAACATTGGTCCCGATTTAGATAGCTAGATGTGTGTGTGTGTTTGTGTGTGTGTGTATGTATGTGTATGCATGCTCGTCTACTGCTACTGTGTTGTAATGTTGTAATATCGCTTTTCTATAAAAATGTATTGAATTCCAAACCAGTGTTCCTTAACCTCTGGGCTCACATATAGTCATCTGGCAACTATTTAGTAAGTTCTCAGCTGTTCGTTTTAATACAAGCGGTCCTCCAAGCCTGTCACTGGTTAAAAGATGGATTAGAAACAGTGTGGACTATTCCAAGTTTCTCTTTTCTCTGACTGGTCCTAATAAATCTCCTCTCCATGTCTCTGTGTAATGGTATGTTCTGTCTGATTGATGTAATAGTATGTTACAGTTGATGGATGGCCTGAGTCTCTCTTCACTCCTCTCTTTCTCTCTTTGTCTTTCTCTACGTTCCCTGTATTCTCTCTCCCTCTCTCGCACTTTCTCTGTCAGTGCTATATGTTTAAGAAGAACATACCCTCCTAAAGGAATGTCTGGTGTCTTGAAGACGAGACGTGTGCAGTCCATCTTCTGATAAGGATTATTCATGATGCTCTTACTCATCAGTATGTGCAAAATCAGCATATTTCTCCTCTTGCTAATCAATCCTGGATTTTGGATGATTCTGAAAATGGGTTCTTCTGCCTCTTTACAGATCAGTAATCGTAGGCAACCATACAAACTTTGAATACTTAACATTTTTGTTGAAAAGTGAAAAGCGGTAACAAAAATGTTATGTAATGTTTCGCTGATTTGCAGATAACTTTTTGGGAAATGTAAAGGGAGACATTTGTCTCACATACTTTGTATGGCCTTGTTAAACTCCTAACCTGTAATAGTGTTGTACAGAGATGTCTCTCCCGACACCTGACAATGTAATTCAGCACAGACGCACAAAGCATAATCTACACTAAGACAGATGCTGGCCTGATTTACTGATGGGGATCACACACACACAGTTAGGTGGATGAGTAGAGCACAGCCTCTAGATGCCTCATCACGATCACAGTCTTTTGCCTTATTAGGCTTTGACGTGGACCCACGGCCCACGGACTGGGAGGGACAGAGGGAGACATTCTCTCCCGTGCCGTCTGTCTCCCTGTCCTTCTTTCCTCTGGTGCGGGACAATTAGCTTGAAGCTAATGCCATTAGCATCCACACGCACACCCTTCAGAGTCTCTATTCAAGCCGTGTGAACGTGTGGGCGGGTCCCTACCCATTTTGACAGAGAGCCATACAGATTGGTCCAGCAGCCAACTCAACCGTACCAGAAAGAGTCACATATTGGCCTCTGGAAAAGTTGTATCTGCCCAATGTGTTTGTTCTGGAGTCTGGGATGAAGGTCTGATAATGGGATGTCTAAATCGGTGGATCAGGGTGTGTGTGTTCCTGTGCTTACCGTCGCCGTTGGCGATGGGTATGGCGTCACACTTGCTCTCACACTGTTGCATGGTGGGGGGTCGGAGCGTCTCTGCACATTCACTGGAGAGCTGGCCCGTGTAGGAGAGACACTGCACCGTCCGGATCTGCTGGCCCAGCCCGCACTGCGCAGAACACTGTTGAAACACACACACCTTATAAATCACACTGCCTCGCCAAACCCTGAAACATGCTAACGTTATTAAGCACCTACTGCAGAACACTCAGCACTACTAAGCCCCGCGCCCAGTCTGTGTGTTCTGCCTAGTTACTGGGTCATCACAAAGCCTGGCCCGGAAACACTTAGAACGTTTACTGACAAGAGGAAGAGCCTCTCCGACTCGCTGGGCCAAGCCAAACTTGGCTTAGCCTGACTGTGCAGATTCGCACTGTCCACTGTCACCTTCACAGCGAACACTCAACGCTTCTGACTAATCACTACGGATACGGTACTCATCCTATTAAAAAAGGTAAGACGGGGGGGTGAGCTGAATACCTAAAGTAGAATGGCCTTGCTGAACTGTTGAGGGACTGAGTGTGACCACATACACACAAACGTACATCTCACACACACACCTATGGAAATAGACTACCTTCTACATAAGGACACAGGTGACTCATTAGGTCTTTGGTTCAGAAGGCGTTCTGTGGCATTACTTTAAGTTGTTGGCACAGAAACGGTCCTCTCTGTAATTAGAATGATCAGATCAGTTGTTGCTATGGGAGAGGGCAGAACTCCTATGAGACCTCTCTGAAGGTGTCCTTGCTTAAATGGTTCTCTACTATCCAGTTGACTCTGGAGTGTCTCGGAGGCACTGTAATAGTAATTATTTAATGGTCAACGGTGAGACTACAGTTGGCTGGTCTGTATTAGAGTGGAGAGATGTTGGCTCCCGGACAGAGACACAAGAGACCCTACTGTGTTGCATCAGCATTAAACATATAACTAACTACATCAGCCAGGATTATCAGTCCAATTCAACAGTTCTCTTATAAAGGGATTTGTCAGTACTGTAGAAAAAAAATATTATTTTGTATTTCATTTTAATAGGCTTATTTCTTTTAGGTTGATCGCATTGACCTGGGGAGCAATTAACGTTTTCACCTTGCTGGCTCTTGGATTCGATCTAGCATCCGTTCGGTCCATAAACTTACTGGTAACATAGAAAGACAGATGATGGAACTCTTCACTGGTGTTCCAATCTCAACTCAGAATCAGACTGAGCATCTGACCAATTACACAATACTTTACTTTGGTGTTTACTAAGATTATATAGTGGCCTTATCCGTTTGTGGCAGGATGGCAAAATTCCAGAAGTCCAAGGTTATAGGTCATGGGCTCTGGTCCCAGGTTCTCACATAACCCATGTGCACCCTCACACAGAAACAACAATACCCTGCAGTCCCTGTTGAATCACAAGGCAGTAACCCCTGGCCCCTGAGTGCCCAGGGACTCAACAGTTAATCTCTCAGTGGCCCCATCAAACAGCAAGGTCAGTCTCACCAAGGCCCAAGGTTAAAGCCTAATATATATACCAGTAACACAACAGCTTTCAGTCTGTTTGGGCTATGGACTTTCTCACACACTGGCCTAGGAGAGATGGATCTGTCTTATTCTTTCCCACTTCACATTGGCCCATTTCTCTTCTCCCTCCTACCCTCCCTGCCTCCCGTCTTTCACTCCCTAATCTTTCTGCCTCAACTCAAATCTCTGCGCTCCATGGGCTATAGAAAGATTGTCGCCATAGTAGGGTTTCACTCTGAAGGTCAAAAAGTCACTGGTTCAAATCCCACTTAAGACCCTTCATTGACATAGGCCATCTGTCAGGGCTGGTTTGGCCACTAATAAAGTCAGTCTAATTGAAAGGGGATGACATGCAGGCCAGATCAGAAAGGGGGGAGGTAAAACTGGTGGCCCGGTGGGCACCGGGGTCAGACATACGGTGACAGGGTGGCAGACATTTGACTGGGGCCGCTCATCACAAAGTCACAAACACACAGGCACTCATCCACAGAAACACAGGTTGGACAGGCCTGGGCAGGTTCAACAGGGCAGATTTATGACGGTGAATTCAGTTGCCTAAATAGACCATAACAGGAGATTTGGTGCCTATTACAATAGTTTACATTTTACTAACAGTTTACCTATTAGAATTATTTTAAAAATGTCTGATTGTGTCTTCATATATTTATATTATTTTGTATGCATTTAATTTCTGTAATGTTTTAGTAACTTTTTTTTGTGTTCCTTTAATATTCATTTTTAACATTTTCATGGTGAGCAATGGAACCCAAGAAGACTAGCTGTTAAACAGGTGTCAGTAAAATTTGGATTCAAATGAACTTACTACATATTGCCTTGAGATCCCCATATCAAGGTGTATCTAAGTAACAAAGGTAAATGCAAAAGCCAGAGAAAGCTCTTATTTCTTAACTGTGATCTGATCATACCTGTCCCCATTCCCCCGGGATCCATCTCGGGGGTGGACAGCGTCCCAGACTGCAGCGAATTCTGCTGGGGGGCTTGTTGTGAGAGGGACAGTGGGGGTGAGGGAAGGTCTTGGCCAGATCGCTGCTCTTACACAGAACAATACGGTGCTTGAAGCCAGGGCCACATCTGGGTGTACACTGAGGACAGAAGAGACACAAGAGCTCAATAAAACAATATAAAAAGCCCCCCCCTTTTTTTTAAAAGCCCTACACCACCCAAAACACACATAACAACGCACATACCAGTTTTACTTACTCAAACATGTTCTGAGGGCAGAAAGAAATGTGAATGGTACAGGCGAACATCCAATCGAAATGGAGATGAGGCGGTGCTCATGAACACTTCAAATTACATCAAGAAGCGTGCAATTCGGCTAACGTCTGTGAATTAAATTCATCATTTTGTTTAAGAATGTATATTTGGCCTTGAAGTGGCAAATCCAATTGTCCCACTAGGGATTCAAATGTATGTTTATCTATATTATAATTTTCTATTATTCAAATACTTTTTCCAATGAATTAAAATGTGTTAAAACACCAAAGAGAAAATAATATCCAATCATATGTTTTCTTTGGTGGCCTCTGGATAAACAAAATCTAGCTGGGCCCTAAGTATTTGGAACCTGCCAAAAAACTGTAACAGAGCAGCATTTTAGAATGACAGTAGAATCAAATCATCACAATTTTTCTTTAATTCAAACATTCACAATTTAACTTACATTTTTTTATTTTAGTTTTGGAGAAGGAAAATGACACACTAGGACATCTAGATAGCACACAGACACATCAGTAACTGGGAGCCAACAGCCAGCATTTGCCTTGTTTTGAGTTAACTAACAATAGAGGCCACTCTAGTAAGTGTTTTCAACAATTATGTTGGCTAATTTGTTAACATCTGCTTTTCCAAAAGGAACTTTCAACAAGAAGTTGTTTCAAATGATCGTCTTGTAAGCGTCACAGTTTTTTTGCAGCTTGCTAGGACTTTTCCACTTTAGATTTTTTAAATAAAAATGGATTTAATCAGGAGTTTTTGACACTTTTCAACTCAAATAAAGCCCATAATGTCAAAGTGAAAATAAATTGCTAATATAATACAAAAAACATTTCTGAGGTATTCACCTGCTTTGCTGGGACACACCTGAATGACCTGTGATGAAACCAAATGTCTTTAGAGGTCATGTAATTACTTGAATGGAATCCACCTGTGTGCAATTATGGTGTTTATTGGTCTCTCAGAGGACCCACAGGTGGTTTGTATCATTTCTAATAAAAAACGACATCATGGAGACAAAGGATCAATCAAAGCAGATTCCGAATAAGGTTCTTCAACAGCACCAATCAGGGGTAGGATATAAGAATCTGTCTGGAACAGGTTGTCCTCAAAAACGGAGTATCCGAGCAAGAAGAGCGTTAGTAAGGGAGAACACCAAGAGGCTGACTCTAAAGGATTTACAGTCTTCCGTGACTGAGCTGGGAGACACTGTTGATACTGCAACAATAGCCCAGGTGCTTCACAAAAGTGACAAAAAGAAAGTCACTGTTGAAAAAACGTACATTAAATCTCAGCTACAGTTTGCCAGAAGGCATGTGGGAGACTCTGAGACCAAGCGGAAGATGATCTGTTATAAAACATTTATAAGAATATAGATGACTACCTTCCCATTTCTTTCGTGGCTACTCTGATGTCCTTTTTTTACACTGGAATGGCAGAAAGTAAAAAGGGGCCGGTCCCTCTCTTACCTCTGACCAATCCAGTGTGACCCACTGAGGGGGACAGGACTGGTTGTTGCAGGCTTCTCTTTCTATTGGTCGATGTGTCAGACAGAGGCTGTCCTCCAGGGTCTCCTCTTCAGCAGGCCCAATCTTCCTGATACACAGAACCGTTCGTGTCCGTGTCCCACCATCACACGTCTTCGCACATTCAGACCAGTCCCCGATAAACCACCTACAAGAACGCAACATTAGAACAATGGCATTCACCACAGAGTTATTAGAACAACAACAGAGCTGCCCCTTTAACTGTCACTTAAAACTGTTCTTATGGAACCATATGGCTTAGATCATCATTTATACGGCAGACAGCATTAAATACAGTATATCATAAATCGCCTGTTGTGTCAACTGTATATTCTGGTGTAAATAACACTGTTTTCTTGTACGGTATACTGCCAAGACTAATTCCCTTGAAGGGCAACACATTTCTTGAACAATGCAGCAAGCTGTCAGAACTCGGCCAGCACAGACCTCCACCCTGGGAGACGGCACAGCCCTGATTCCTCTTACATCATCCACAGGAATGTATACAGAATTTATAATGTCTCCTAACATCTGGGTCGCCTTTCATTCCCCAGCCAATGTGATGCCGGTTATTCTAAAAACAATCATGTTTACACAGTGTTGATACAGTGCTATCCCTGATTGTGGATACTTAAAGGTATGTTTGCGTTTCTGATAGAAATATCATGGAACGTGACGGTTGCAGTTCTGTTAGACACTACAATGGAGAAAAAAAAAGTCTGTCCGATGAATAGAAGACAACAAAACACGAACAACCTGAATGCACAGAAAGAGTTTGTTCCAATGTCAACCTGGACCACAACGGTTTGAAGTAATGCGTTCAAATATGTCTTTGTTGAGGATTGGGTATAACAGGCCTTATACCAGTTCATTACAGATGCCCATCAAACTGTAACCATTCAGTTTTTATATGCACCCACATACACATCACACCACTATTGGCAGACGGCCTCAGTCCATTGGCCAACTGTGTTTAATCGCTTGATTCCAAATGATTGAACTCTGTCTGACCATTCCCTCAGCCCTCGCAAATAGACTAAGCACTTTTGGCCACAGCGCACACACACGCGCGCGTGGGCGCACACGTTCAAGGACACGTGTGTGCTATCTCACATGCAGACAAGCGCACTTAAGTACACACACACACATATTATCCCTCTAGGGTTCATAAAGCGAAACTAGCCAATACAATTAAACGCAGGTGGTCATATTCAGCATTTTCATATTTTGGCATAAAATAGGTTCCAAAATAGTTAACATATGAAGTTATAAATCATTTCCATTTTATTTTAGAAATTTCTTAAAAACAAGTTTTACAGCAAGGGACTCCTGGAACGCAGATTATTATTGCATGGAATAATTGTTTTACAAAAGATGTAAGTTTCTTAACTAGCTGTGAAACTCGCTTAAATGTAGAGCTAAATGCCTGTGCAGTTGCCTGTGGTATGTTTTATCTGTTATCATGTAATGTAATGGATGTACCTTAAAACACGTTATAACATTAACATTAATGATACCCGCACGGAATTGAGCCTGAGGGTTTAACATCCCGTACTTTACTCTGACAAACCAGGAACCATCACCAGACATGAGCAACACATCAATAAGTGTCATGAACAGTCTAACTTAATAGGGCTCTGAGTGCTCATTCAAATACACCAAAGACTGAGCTCAATCCATTCAATCCATTCTATTAGTTGATGCCTGGTAGTCAGTAAGTGACATGTTGGGTTTGGTAAGAGATCTAGATCATGAGGTCAAATAGCAACATTGGAATATTATCATACAATACTGATTCATTATAGATTAGCAAGGCAAGTTTTTGTTGTAATATTGAATCTGTCTGAAGATATTTCATACTCCAGAGCAACGTTCCTTCTAAACTGCACGCGTGCAGGGCCGCGCAATACGTCCAAATATGCCACACAGAAGAAATGCCAGACCCAAAAAGTTTAACTACAGTGAGTTTGTCCAAATAATTTGCACTATAGAAAATATAAACTTAATTTATCTGATCAACATAGTACCAAAACCACTTTAAATGCAAAAAAACATACAAACTAATCTAACTTGGCCATTCACGTCTGTGATTCTTTTGTAGGCAGAGCAAGAGCGCCAATATGCCCATCTTGAACGGTCTTGAGCCATTCCCAGACCTGTGCGCCATAGCTAATCAGAGCTGCAGCAGGCCTGTATTTGTCACACGCGTCTTCTCAACCACTGACTTTGTGTTTACATGCAGTAGCAGAAGCGCAAAATGTACAGAATTAGCTAAAACGTGTTTGTTGAAGTCGCAACCTTCGCCTGAATGTTTTACTGCAAATATGTTAGTACCGCGGCGATAGTCCAACATTTAGGAACTTATACCAGTCCTTATGAATCAAGTACACAATCAGGTATTCGCTGTCTCCCTTAACGCACATCAAACATACATTACGCGAGAACCTCAGTCAGATTTAGCTAACATTTCTCAACTGTTTAATCTCGTGGTTACATTTCGCTAGCAACGAACCTGGCCGCAATGCACATACAACAATAGGAACTTATTGTCAAACTGGCACCCATTTCCTCAATGCTAATACATTGTACACGAGAGATAAATAGTAAAGTTAGGGTGACCAGACGTCCCGGTTTGTCCGGGATTGTCCCGGTTTCAAGCTGGTTGTCCCGGGTCCGTGTTGCAAGCCAAAGTTCCCGGATGTGCCTTTCTGATATATACCTGTATAGCCTATATACACTCATCTAAAGGAACACCATACTAACATTGTGTTTGACCCCCTTTCGCCTTCAGAACTGCCTTAATTCTACGTGGCATTGATTCAACAAGGTGCTGAAAGCATTCTTTAGAAATGCTGGCCCATATTGATAGGATAGCATCTCGCAGTTGATGGAGATTTGTGGGATGCACATCCAGGGCACGAAGCTCCCGTTCCACCACATCCCAAAGATGCTCTATTGGGTTGAGATCTGGTGACTGTCGGGGCCATTTCAGTACAGTGAACTCATTGTCATGTTCAAGAAACCAATTTGAAATGATTCGAGCTTTGTGACATGGTGCATTATCCTGCTGGAAGTAGCCATCAGAGGATGGGTACATGGTGGTCATAAAGGGATGGACATGGTCAGAAACAATGCTCAGGTAGGCCGTGGCATTTAAGGGGCCTAAAGTGTGCCAAGAAAACATCCCCCACACCATTACACCACCACCAGCAGCCTGCACAGTGGTAACAAGGCATGATGGATCCATGTTCTCATTCTGTTTACGCCAAATTCTGACTCTACCATCTGAATGTCTCAACAGAAATCGAGACTCAGACCAGGCAACATTCTTCCAGTCTTCAACTATCCAATTTTGGTGAGCTCGTGCAAATTGTAGCCTCTTTTTCCTATTTGTAGTGGAGATGAGTGGTACCCGGTGGGGTCTTCTGCTGTTGTAGCCCATCCGCCTCAAGGTTGTGCGTGTTGTGGCTTCACAAATGCTTGGCTGCATACCTTGGTTATAACGAGTGGTTATTTCAGTCAAAGTTGCTCTTCTATCAGCTTGAATCAGTCCGCCCATTCTCCTCTGACCACTAGCATCAACAAGGCATTTTCGCCCCCAGGACTGCCGCATTTTTCGCCCACAGGACTGCCGCATACTGGATGTTTTTCCCTTTTCACACCATTCTTTGTAAACCCTAGAAATGGTTGTGTGTGAAAATCCCAGTAACTGAGCAGATTGTGAAATACTCAGACCGGCCCGTCTGGCACCAACAACCATGCCACGCTCAAAATTGCTTAAATCACCTTTCTTTCCCATTTTGACGTTCAGTTTGAAGTTCAGGAGATTGTCTTGACCAGGACCACACCCCTAAATGCATTGAAGCAACTGTCATGTGATTGGTTGATTAGATAATTGCATTAATGAGAAATTGAACAGGTGTTCCTAATAATCCTTTAGGTGAGTGTATATATGAAAATTCCATAGGATTTGCTTCAATGGTTATGTCTATGGGGCACTGTTACAGGCCTAAATTATGCTCATATAGCCACATTCCCACCGACTGCTGCAGGGGGGCACATACAAAAGAGGGTTACTGGTTGGCTACTGTCTGAATCTGCAACTTGTGGGTACTGCCTTAGTGTTCACTGTAATTGTGCGTCCAAAGTTGCATCACAAGTTTTATTTTTCCGCTCTGGAGACCAGACATTTCAGAATCAGAAAGAGTTTCACAACAAACTAGGAAGGATTTTCTCAGTAACCCAAAACATTTGAGGGGACATTCCTCCACAGGCAAGGGACTCTAAGTGACCACTGTTCATTCATTACACTGTATTTTACTGCAGTCATTCTCTGCACTGTAATGTAGTGTGCTGATTTGTAGGTTACTGTACATACTCAGGGGGGCAGGGTTCGGCATTGCAGGACCTCTGGTTCTCTGGGGGTTTGCTGTCTGGGTCACAGTAGCTGTTCTGCACCACCGAGTTATCATCCAGACGTTTACATACCACTTCCTGCTTCTGGGAACCTAACACAGAAGGAGGAAGAAACACAACACCCAGCTATCATCACCTCCGGCCTATCACTGTACAATGAAGCACACAGAAAGGATACAAACACACACACACACACAACACCCACTTCACTGACTTAACGTCTGATTCCTGAAAATGTATGAAAACACAACACCAAAATCACCTTTTGGTTCTCCTGCACAGGAGCCAGAGAGCAGCAGGCAGTCCGCAGGGTTCAGAGTGTCAGAATGCTGTGTGTCTGGGTGGAGACGTAAGGTATGGTTTCAGCTGCTAGTAGCCCCAGACGTGTAAATGTCTGTAGCCTTGCAGGATTTCTTGGCAAATCACTTTTACAGAGATGCAGGTCTTTACTTTGGCTGCTGATGCAGGATGAGGGCTACTGTATTGCTGTCACCCAACCCTGTGTGTGTGTGTGTGTATGTATGTGTGTATGTATGTGTGTGTGTTTGCGTGTTTGTGCGTGCATCTGTATGGTGTCTTATAGTCCCTTGTAAAGGCAATTGTAAAGTGGTTTTAACACCATTATTGGAGCTGACCAACGGGTTGATTCTAGAGTAACATGCTTGGAGAGAGGAGTGAAACTGAAGTGGCCAGGTTGTCAGAAAATGTTTTTAACAGGTTTTTATGAGCACAGAGATGCTTTAATTTCAACTTCCTGATTAGCAGCGTCAGCTAAATTCACCAGCTATATTATACAAGGCTCCCATCCAAAATGTAAAGATCTGTTATGGTGATTTTGATACTTTTTTAAGTGCTGCTTGAAAGCCAATAGTACTGTTACAATAGTTTGATATACACTTACATATCTACACACAGTCGTGGCCAAAAGTGCTGGCACCCTTCCACTTTCTTCAAATAACTCACAATGTCTCTAAAAATGTGGTTAAATTGACTAAAATATTTGGTCTCCACAATACTTTATTTCATTTTTAATATTACAGACCCTTTGTTCTTGATTGAAAACAATACATCCTTTTAAATCTAAAATAAAAAAAATAACTGCAGAAAAATAACTGCAGTCAAGCACTTCCCATAGCCATGGATGAGCTTCCTCTACCTCTGAACTGGCGGTTTGGCCTACTCTTCTTGTGCAAACTCCTTCAGTTCTCCCAGATTTGAAGGATGCCTCTCAACTGCTGTTTTCAGATCTCTCCACAGGCTTTCAAATAAGATTTAGATCTGGACTCAAGTGTCCACATCATAACAGTCTAGTATTTTTGTCATTGAAGTGTGTTTAGGGTAATTGTCTTGCTGGAAGTCACATGACTTTTAACAGATAACCAACCTTTTGACACTGAGTTTAACATTGCACTCCAAAATGTTTTGGTATTCTCCTGATTTCATGATGCCATGCAAATGCTCATGTCACCCAGTGCCAGAGGCAGCAATGCAACCCCAAAAACATCACTAAACCTCCGCCCAATTGGACTGCGGGGAACTGTGTTCTTTTCTTTGAAGGCTTCATTTTGTTTTCTGTAAACCATTGTGATGTTGTGCTTTACCAAAAATATCTAATTTTCTCTTATCTGTCTACAGGAGATTGTCACAGAAGGATGTTCAGGTGTGTTTTGGCAAATTGCAGTCAATCTTTCATATGTCTCTATCTCAGCACTAGATTTCCAACCACACAACTTCCACTGAGTCTGAGATGCTGCCAGTTGAAAGTATCGTATGTTGTGTCTGAAGGTCAGCATGAAACTGTGTGGCAGTTGATTGAGGTACTTTCTCCACCATTTGACCAATCCTTCACTTCAATCTTCCCTCAGGTTTTCTCTGTCTTGATAACATTATGTATGCTGGAAATGAGAACATCAAGGTCTCTGTAGATGGAATTGTAGCCTTGAGATTCATGTTTGGCTACGATCTTGTATCTGACCTCAGACAATTCTCTGGTTTTCTTTTTTCCTCTATGCTCATTGCAGAACACACTGACACAAAACAGGAGAATGATTCCATCCCTCTTCAAACTGGTTGAATGAATGATTTTCATATCACAGGCACCTATAACTTACCACGGGTGAGTTAATTTCCAAAGTAAAGAGGAATCCCCTGCTTGAAATAAAAATGATTTCTAATTACTTCCAGAAGCTGTCAATAATACCAGGTGCATTTTAGGATTTCTTTGTGGAATAAGGTAGGTCTAATACATTATTCAAATCTTTGCAAAAACCACTGAAATATATATATGCATACCATTTTATTTATTTTTCATTCTGGGCAGATGCCAGGGTGTCAATAGTTTTTCCCACATCTATATAGGATACATAGGTCTTTGCTTTGGTTCTGCATAAAGATGTTTTTTCTCAAAAGTTCTCTTTATGTGTTTTTTCCTCAAATAATGCAGGCCATGCTTGACAGCTGAAGCGGAACAGTATTTATTGTTTCATAAAAGCCCATTGTTTTTGGGGGGTAAGATTATTTGGTTTTTGAGGCAGTGGTCAATATTTTGCTGTGGTTTCAGAGTTAGGAGGGTTTCATATTGTAGTAGTAGGACAAGGATTTCTGAGCAGCGGTGTTAGGCATGTCTCTTTCCCCACAGCCACTGGATCTCTGGCAAGTCAGACTATGCTAGCTAGCCCTGGTTAACCAAAAGACATGCAAAGCAGCACATTCATAGAAATTACACCATATTCATGTGCCTGGCTTAAATATGGAAAACACATATTTGTTTTTCTTAAAAGCTGAAATTACATTTAGAAAGCAATAAAGTTACAATCCTAAAAACCCATGTGGAATTATCATACTGGGTTACCCCCACAGTATTCTCCAGTATTTCTGTAAGTATTGGTTGGTCCGAATTGGAAAGACACACAAACACACAAGAAACAATGTATATCATATTCAAGAAAGCTGCTGTTGTTGGAATGATAACAATCAAAATGGCCACAGCATGTGCAGCCATACCAGATAGCTAGAACAGCACTTTTGTAAAGCCATAGATCTCAGTCACCTAGACTCGTTCCCCAGATTCTCCAAATGTACAGTGGTGTGTTGAGAAGAACAGTGTTGAATGCAACCAACATGTTTTGCAAACATATTGTAGCGACCTTGGTAGGGCCCCGACTCGCCCCTCCAGATGGCCATCGGAAAGGTGTGTCTCCGTGAGAGACTTGGTAGAGTGAAGCGTGAGGACACGCTCTCCCGTTTGGTGGGGGTAGTGTAGCGACCTTGGTAGGGCCGCTACTCGCCCCTACAAATGGGATATCCCTATTTGGAGCAGTGGGTAGTGTGCCCGCCTGGGGAGCCAAAGGTTGTGGGTTCGAGACACTGCCCTGCCAGATGCTACAATATGGTCATTTGTTGGAATAGTACCTTACCATTTCAATATAGTTTTTCCGGTTTGGTGTCTAGTGAACTGGACTTTGGCAAGAGCTCTCTACTGTAATTCCATATGGATGGGTTGTCAATAGTTACTTACTATAGCCACTAATTGTCCCTCTATAGATCCAAATTCAAATTTCAAAGCTAGCTAAGTCAAACCTTAGAAGCCATAGGTAGCTTTATACTTAATGTAAGGTAAGAGTTAGGCCTCAGGTTAACATTGTGATTAAGGTTAGGGTTGGGTTTAAAATCCCAAGTTTTTTATCTGATGAGGGTTTCAGTTTAATGGCCATGGAAGCCAGTGATGACCTTATGGTTGGTGATTTGCCTACCTCCAGCGCAGGTGGCGGAGCAGTCAGACCAGGCCAAATGGTGCCAGGAGAAGCCCACCTCATTGTCACCACTTCCTGTCCTCTGGATGGGAACATTGAACTTATAACGTATCCCCATGTTTTGTTCCTGAAGAAGCACCTGGAGGTGGAAGGAAGATGGATTGTATGTATTCAGAGCAATGGTTATAGTTTCTTTTCAATTCAATAATCCATTTATAGGGTATTCATAAATACTGCTTTCATCTTCCAATCCTTCCTGAATGGAAATATATAAAGTGAACTAGAAAGACCGAAATGGAATTGACCCAAACCTTCAGCCATGGAGTAGGCCTCCAGTAAAACATTTTTTCCCCTGATCCTGTTACCATGCTACAGCCGAGACTAATTTCATCCAATGGGAGGCCGCCACAGCGTGTTTATGTTAACGTATGTGATGCAGAAAGGGGCCATGGGAATTATGCACAGCTTTCAGTTGCCACAAAGGAATGGCCTGTGGAGGATGGACAGCTCCGTTTATTCCTAAACCAGGTCAACCCCGGCCCTTCTCTATTTTCACAGGTCATGTCCAGGCAGAAGCCCTGAGGGCCACTGAGTGGGACAGCCTGCAGAAACACACACAGACATGCTCAAGCCCACACCCTTGTACATGCCCTTACACCCCACTTACACCCATGCATGCACACACACACACATTTACACACCATCACACTTTCACATGCCTGAACAGGCTCAAAAACACACCCTCACCAAAAACACGTGCCCATGTGCATTTGAGTTGAGCCAGAAATGGCTTTTTCAACATCCTCATGGCTGTATAATGTATATATAGCAGTTAGCCCCAAACCGCAATGGTTTGGATGGTCTGAAGGTCAGCTAAGGTTTGCTGGGAGCAGCTGTTGGGCTTTATGTGAATTCAAACTGACAACATTGTACACATGAAAATGGGACGTTTCTTTATGGTTGAGTGAAGTTTGTCTTTGTGAGATTCCCTTTTTATTAATTGAATCCTCCCAGTTCTCCACCCCCCAAATAGATGAAGGATACCCAGTGGGTTTAAATATGCCAGAAAAAGCAATTCTGCTGTGTAAACTCCTTTAACGCTGTTTACTCAAAGCACAATGAAACAGCAATGCCTGGTTACCATGACGATTAGGTTTTCGGTGGTGGCTCCTAATGCCTCTAGCGATTCTGGCTCATCGGTGGGTCTCCTGTAGTGGAACGCTGTCCCTGCAATGTCAAACTTCCGGGGCCAGTCTATGGTCCACGCACCGTTGATGTAGTAATCATCTCCCTCTGACTTCAATGCTGCAGGAGGGAGCAGACAAAAGAGGGTTACTGGTTGGATTTGAACCCACAACACTTTGCCCACTGAGCTAAAGCCCAGCTAGAAGGAATGCACTGCGTGAGCCAAGACAAGTCTTTAAGACAAGTAGTTAGCTGAACCCCCTACAGCTATATCTCGTTGTGAAAATGCTGACAAATGAGCTGAGCAGAAGACTACCCAGGAACGGTAGCCAGGACAACAGGGGGTGGCAATGTTTTGGTGTGATGTCATCCTCATCATTCATCATCAGCTTGGTCGTCCTGGAGCTCCTCTGATGTCATTGGCAACTTTCACTTCTCAACAGATACTGTGCAGTGCTCTCGTTTCAGACAAACACACACATCCACGCACAAAACCACACACACTCTTCAGGTGAAAGCTTGGAAGAATCCCATGAATACCATTCCTCCTGGTCGTCAAAACAAAGGCGTTGTCTCCAAGCACAACACATCTCAAAATATCCACTTTCTCAGAGTTGAAATGAGGCCAAATTGGGGAGAAATGATCCAACCCTTCTTTGTTCTCTTTCTATTTCTCTATCTTTCTCTATACATAGTATATTTCTCAGTGTGGCCTATTCTGTCTCTCTTTCTATCACTCATTTGTGCATTCTGATATTTCTCTGTATGAGCTTCACGGCATATACGCACTTTAGTACAATAACATATTATTCTATTCTTCTCACCTACTGTAAACATCTGCATGTCAAAAATTTTAATCTGGTAAAGGCAGAGTCACATAACTTTAGCAAGACCACTGACTCCCATAGTGGTCTGGGTCAGTCTCGCTAACACTATTGACAAAATCGCACACAGTGACAATCTATAAAACTGAGATTTAAAAAACAGTACTTGATATACGGACATCATTGTATTCCCTGTAATCCACAAGAGCCTCAGGGCTGTCACCACAACGTAACTCTAATGACGCGTGACACTTCAAAGGCTAAATCAATCCTCCATCAACATGCTGAGCTGTAAATTCACCGCTTTGTCCCACAGCTCTGTCCCTAGTTAATGTCTGCCCGGACAACAACACTATATTAAACCGTTTTGTTCGATTGTTTTGATTCAGACACTGCCAGAACTGTGAATGTTGATTTGTTTAGTCTGGAACTAAGAGAAAGAGCCAAACGCCAAAACTATCGCAGGAGGTGGACTGAGTCGTTTTTCTAATGTTGAAGCTATTCATTAAGTGTGAGTTAAATCCATTGCATGGCATCACATGCTCTGCTCTAGGCTGTGAAAGCACTAGGCAAAGACTAAGTCTTGGTCTTCAGACAAAGAACTGAACCAAACTGCTAATATGAAACAGGTTGATTTCAGCACTAAGTTATGGACAGGACATAATGGTTTACTCTCAGGTGGATACAGCACAAAATAAATAAATAAAGGATGATCTCTTTCAGTTGATAATGTGGGAGCAAGGGGACTTACCAATGTAGTTTTTGGACATGGCCATTTCTTTGATTTCTATGTGTACTGATCCCCTTGGAATCCGAACAACTTCCATGTAGCCTGAAAGGGAACAGGACAAAGCCCTTACTGACACATTGTATTTTTAGATGCGTTCCTAGCCATACCATAGAAGGAGAAAGTGCCTTAGTCTCACTATAGACCCGTCTTAGACCCTGAGCCAGGAGGAAGCCATATCTCTGCTCTGAATCCTTCACTGGATGATGTCATTAACGTGCGTATATTATGTCTCCATTTATGTTTTCACAACATGTTTCTCGACTACCAAAAACATATGCTTTATCATTGGGTGACAAAGAGGGGAAAAAACACAGATTTCCATGAAAAATGAAGCGCTGGCACACTGACAAGGTTGCTCTGCCAAAAAGACAATACATTTCAGATTTTTTCACCTGACTTTTGTGCTGTGAGGATGTGTGTCCCGGAAAGTGATTACAAACTTGTGGTGGACTGGACAGTTCTTTCCAATGGTCTTAAATAGGAACTATGTGAGCTTGGGTCAAAGCCATTCACATGTTCTTACCACCCTGCTCTGTACTCTCCCCTACTCTATCAGTTTGTGTTCCAATGCGGTGGAGAGATCTTAAAGGGATAGTTCAAACTAGATTCATATTTGGGTGGAATTCCGCTTAACATGGGCTTTCTTGAAGGCACATGGAGTCATTTTTCACAACAAGCCATTATTCACCTCTGTCCCAGCCTTGGAATCAGAAACAAATTCAGAAAACTAAATTCAGTTATCTGTCAAGCTAGCATAGATATTTTTGACTGCATACTGACGAAAGAGCTGGATGAATTTGATGACTTCAAACCAAACACAGCCTCTGTTAGTGGGCAAGGATGTCATCAGTAGCTAAAAAATGCAAAGGGGTTGTTTCCAAAAAATACGTGGACACTTCCACTTCCTGAAAAAAAGTATTTTTATTGATAAATAAAATGTTGAACTAAACTGACTGGTAACATAGGTTAACTGGTCAATTTCTTTGAAAATGAGATGCAAAAATGAAAACATAATTGAGGTATACAACATTGACAAGTTCTTTGAGGTAAACAGCACCACAAATCTTAGGTTGAAGTGGTTTGGAGTAGGTTTCTGCTTGCTGTGCAGCTTTAGAGGCTCGGGACACAGTTGGAATTCATGAATTTGGACAATGCTAATAATGCTAATTCCAGGTTGGGACAGAGGTGAATAATGGCTTGTTGTGAAAAATGACTCCATGTGCCTTCAAGAACAACTCAAGGTAAGTGGAATTTTACCCAAACATGGATCTAGGTCAAACTATCCCTTTAATTATATAAAAAATTGACAATTTCACCAGCATGGATACCTGTTAGTTTCAGACTTCAAGATTTTCCAAAAAAGAAACAAATCCCACTATTTAAAATAAATTTTCACAAGTGGAACAAAAACCATGGAACACACAAAAAAAAGGGGTAATTTCTGCTTGGCTGTGAACTGAAATAGAAAACAAGACGTGCTTTTTACACCATCAAAAGGCATATTCAAACTGACATACCAGTTAAAACATGGCTCAAAATATTCAAATCCACAACTGAACCAATTGCCCTATATGGAAGTCAGGTATTTTAACCAATCAATACATAATAAATGGGAGAAACAACCAATTCAAATTATGTAAAATATAGGGTAAAGACAAAAGCCCCAGATAATGCATGCAGGGAAGAATTATGCCAAGAAACATTATGAATAAACATCCTAGAACATGTGTTCACATTTTATTACCACCTAAAAACAACCTCAGTACTACAACTACATCCTACCACTACAAAGCCTTGAAATGCCAAGAATTGCATAATAGAGAAAAGTCCCCTCATCCAGTTTACTGGGCCAAGTTTATAAACCACTACCAACCCAACTCAAACAATCTGCCCCAAACAGATTATAACCAAACAAAAATAAAATGTTGTTAACTATATGGAAAACATTAAAAAAATCTCAAAGTAAACTTCAATGCTATTTCACTCTAAATCGACAGTGGCTAAAACTGAGTATGATATTGACAATGTACAGACTTAACATTCACAACCTGGCCATTGAGACTAGTCGTCACAGGCAAACCTTGTTACCAGAGAAGATGAACTGCGATTACCCTGTGATCATTTCTTTACCAGCATTATACTTTTACAGTATTTCAATTCTACATTTTACTAATACAATATTCTTGTTACTGTCATTGCTGTAGCAGCTGTTAACAGTGGAAATGGTTTCATATTATTACTACTGCCTGTCAGTAAGTCACTGAACGTTCCATGTCAATGAAGTCTACTGAATTGTAAAAATGGTTTGTGCCCCGCCTGGGTCTCACCTCCTCTGGGTAGAGAGTCATTGAACAGTCCCTGTGTGGCCTCACAAGTGCTGCCTTCCCCACCACACACCCGACAGCGGTCCTCCTTGGCATCTGAACCCAGGATATTGTCACAGCCGACATGCTGAGAGAGAAGACATATTATAATACATCGAACAGAACTGACAGTATTAAAACATAAAGCTACAGTGTTATGTCAGGCAAAATGCTGACTCAAGTTTGAACAATATTTTGGTACCAACATTGGAATGACAGTTGGATGAGAGGCCAGACTGAACAGTCGCTGAATAGCCAGTCTCTTCAGAAAGTTACGGTGAAGTACTTCAGCATTTTGTAGTCTTTACTTTGTAGTCTTTTAGTAAATTAAAACTCTAAAATGTGATAAGGGAGAATAAAAAAAATGTATACCCTCACATTTAACTTTGTCATTCTCTACTTTTTCTGTGCTCTCTCACATTTCTCTAGTCTTATCTGTTTCTTCTCTCTTTCATTTTCTCTCTGTGCTCTCTTAGTCCCTCTGTCTCTCTTCAACACGTGCGTAGGTCTACACAAAACATATTGAGTATTTCTGAGCAGCGTCCAAGTAGACGGTGTTCCAGAGATTTATCACATCATGTCAGAGACTCCAGCAAGGCCAACTGCTGCTGAAATAAAAAGACACATTGGACTGTGACTAGGAATAAACGTGTCCCAGTGCTCTCTGGGAAGATACCACACACACACACTAAGTCATTATACACGTACTGTAGCCTACAGTGTATAAACCTGGCACAAAGACGACAGTAGGTGCCAAATCTCATTAATAAAGACATATAGTATACTCCAAAGGTTTTTGGACAGTGACATGTTCTTTTTGGCTCTGTACTCTAGGACTTTGGATTTGAACTGATACAGTGACTACGGGGTTACAGACTGTCAGCTTTAATTTGAGGGTATTGTCATCCATATCCGATGAAGCATTTAGAAATGACAGAACGTTTTGTACGTAGTCTACCTATTTTATGGAGCCAAAATTATTTGGACAAACTGGCATTACGTATTGTACTTGGTCACATATTCTTTGCAAGTAATGACACGTGGTCTAAACAAGTCTGTGTAAGTCAAACTGGCTATCGTACAGCAGGTAAATCAATATATATCTATCAGAGATGTAGCCAAAACAGTGATACATAGACTTCACCAGATGCTGGGTATCTTCCCAGGTGTCACTCTGTCAGGCCGGTACTAAAGAAATCCTTAGTTTGGCACGCCTTATGTTTAGGCTATGTCTTTGATCGATTTATTTCCGATCGCCTCATGATGGCCAGCTTGACTTTTACTTGCTGCAAACACCCCTGCCAAAAAACAGCTGTGAAGCGAACTGTCCAACTTTTGGTACCCTAAAATGAAGAGGGGGGGGGGCTATGTACCTATCCTATATTTTCTAAATGGTTTAACCAATGGGGATTTAAAAAATCACCAGAAATGAATCTGCCATCTGCACAATCACAAGTCACTGCATCATTTGAAATCCAAAATGCTGGAATACAGAGCCAAAAAAACTAAAATGCGACATCGTCCAAATATTTCTGGGAGTTCACTGTATTTACAAATGATATAAATGCAAATAAAACAAACATCCAATGGTGAAATAAATGGCAATGTCTTTCATTCAAAATGGACATTAATCTGATTAGCCTGTTTCCTGAAGACAATGTCAACATCCTAGATTTGAGCTGTTGAGTTGTGATTGAGACTCTTATCACTAAAGGAAAACCAGCAAACAGAAATTACACATTTTGTTCCAGCCACTTTTAACTAGTCATTCAAAATCATATAAATAAGGTAATAATAAGATAAGATGTTAAGACAAACATTTTGACTACAAACTGTGCAAGCTGGGCCAAAGACTGAGTTTTGTCGGGTCAGGTTTCCTGGTGAGGCCAAATGATCAGGAATAAATAATGGTCAGTATAATTCCAATAGGTTACATTCATCCAGTTTGTTTTCTTGTGTCTTGTAATGTCAGCATCCACTGTCAGGGTCTGAGGCAGACTGACTCATCAGATGTCACATCTTGGACTGGGTAGGAAGCAGCAAGGCCTGCTTGACTTAGAGTGATTCACAGCACAACGTGTGGGAACCGGAAGCACTCATTTAATGTGGGCCGATGTGAAGTAATTTAATGAATATCAAAATGTTAACACAGTGATGTTGCAAAAAAACCTTAACACACACCAGATAGACAGACACACACATTCTCTCTCACCTTGCACTCTCCGTTGATGCAGATGTCCAGTGAGTCGGCCTGGCAGCGCGTTCCATCGATGACGGCCGGAGAGCGCTCGGTGTAGAAGTTGTATCCCTCCGCCAGACAGTTCAAAGCACACGGCTTCACGCCCCCTGGAGTGAACAGAGAATGAGGGTCAAACAAATTGGCTACGCTTCAACAACTCATGAACACATACAATGTACCAGCAGGGAGAGTTAAGTAACAACGAAATATAATCAAAGTTACTATTTTAGCTACTATTTTGCGGACTCTTTGAACCAAAGCATCTTACGACCACGTTCAAGCATTTTACATTTGGGTGGAGCCTGTGGGACCGAACCAAAGGCGCTGTAGGAGCCACGCTGTACAGACTGAGGCATATAGTGATAACCTCTGCCTACAACCACTGAGTAGAAGATTAAAGAAGAATTTCATGCCACCACGTGTGCCATGAGGAGAGACAGAAGCAAGATATACAAAATCATTTTATTTATTTATTCAGTTTAGGGCTTAAACAATATATAGAAATCATCCTGTGCTGCTAGCTAGGATGTGAAGCAGAGGCACTGCGCTGCTCTCCCCAAAAGGGTAACTGACAGCAATATAGACTTATATTAGATGTGATGATGGGGTCTTATGTCACCACAGGGCTGAATCCCAGACAGATGGCTGGGGCTGCCAACATAAACTGCTGTGACACACATGCAAGCACATACACGCGCACACACACACACACACACACACCCTGACCTCCACACTAAGGTTATCTCCAGTGTTTGCTAACGTACAGCTGCCTGGGACTGGGTTTCCTTTATGTGTTGCATGTATGCGTGTTGATTCGCGGTCTGACTAACGTTTGACTGACCTTTGTTTTTGTGAAAACCTGAAAAGACATTCTGTAATAGTAGGGCCTGGTTTCAGTCCAACAACTCTAGCCAGATAGTGACGACCTCAAACCCTAAACCCCCACACTTCTACGCCTAAACTCAGGGTAGAAAGTGTTGGAATGGGCGTCTGGACTTCAAACAACACGGGAATCCTAGGAATTTCGGGCCCATCAAAGAGTCCTGCCTACTGTTGATGTTAGCTGAATACACAACAGTCCCAGAGAGCAGCCTGTTAAGTAGAGCTAGGAGATATGGACCAATATGTATAGTGATAACCAATGCCTTAACAATAAATCCAGCCAGACATATGGGACATTTCCAATTGTTTCAAACAGTTTGAATGACTTCTACTTGCTTGACTGTTGAAGCCAATTAACTATGCAATATATAACAATATAACTATTTCAAACTTCCCATTGCTTTACTATATACTACTTAATGTAATAATGGTGTCAGCTGAATACCTGATGCTGTCTGTCATTTTCCGTTTATTCTTCCAGTGCTATTGACAAAAGGACTCTGGGATCATAGCTCTAAATAAACTACAAAGAGATGGAGAATAACTGCGGGATGACACAGGGTAACACATCATTCCGATCTCACCTCCAGTGTAGGGCTTCCAGTTGTAGTATTTCCCACGAAACGGCATGATGTCAAAGTCGGCACACTGCTTTTCCCGAAAATCCCGGGATCCCGATGGACACGCCTGGAAAACAACCGTAGAAAAAACAACACGTCTGGGTTTTTAAGAAAGCCTAGTTCAACTGACCTTAGAACATTATACTGTCTGTAAAGACCGTTTCCTGTTCTATTCTGGCTTCATTCATTTCAGTGGTTATATTTCTCAGGTTGAGAGCAATATACTTGGCATTTGGAACGGCTGCCCGGTTCCCCGGGTGATATGTGACAGATAATAGAACACTTCTTTGAGTGGATGATTAGAAACATCATGCTGGGATGGATCTGCCGGCTACAGACTAGATGAGAGATAGGTCCAGAGGACGGGGTTCGGATGGGGCAAGAGTTGAATGATATGGATGTTTGCATATTATTGTGCAGCAGCACTGAAGAGATGCAAAGTTGGATTTTTACTTAAATAAAACACAACATCACATGTCTCTTTTGATATAACCTTATTTTCCGTAACAGACAATGAAGATGTACATTTCCCATTGTGGTGTCATTACGCGTGCAGCTTGTTTCTGTAACTACATTTTAAACTTGAGTTTAAATTACGATGGGTCTGTCTAAAAGCATCACACCACACAAACGAGTCTCTTGCCTAGCTCAGCATGTAACGTCATGTTCAAACTGTAGTGATTTAAGTTTTATGTGAACAACAATTTGCCCTTATCACAGCAACTCCAGTTAGAGTCAAAATTAAGGGTGTGTCCTGCGAAACATATCTTGCCAAGTACTTTTGCTGAGCTGATCTGGGTCATTGTTAGGGCTGGTTTTAAGATGGAGGTGGAGTGGAATTAGGGCTGGGGTCGGGGATGGTATTCTGTGTCTTGGAAGACTCTCCAGATGAATCAGAGTAGAGGGAAACACATTACTGGTGTGTAGATGTCTACTCTGTGTGAGTGTGAGAGAGAAAGAGAGAGTGTAAGAGTGTGTGTGTTTGTGTTTGTGTCAAAAAGCCAAAAGCACTTTCCCTCAGGACAAATAAAAAATCTCTGTGAGCTCAGGTCAAAACTATATATCACAGACTGAAAATCGAGCAGGCTAAACAGACAAGAACCCCCACATGCACGACAGCACACATGAACAAATGCACAGACACAGACAAACACACACAAACACACACACATAAACACACACAAACTATAGGCCTGAACGCTGCTAAAGGGAAGGATGACTGACTTTCATTACTATTGAAGTGAGAGCCAATCTTTAGTCAGTTCAGTAGACTAACATCAAACACCCAGCTCGGCGGAGTAAAGACCGGCTGAGAAACAGCACCAGAGTGCTGTGATTAGTGATGCAATCATTAATGTGGGGTTTGGTCAAGACAGCGCTATCCACCAATTCCCAAGGTTGATTTCGGACTTCTCACTAAGAGATGACTTTTGAAAGCACACACACAGGTAACATTCAGCAGCACAAAGATGGGATGGGGGGGGGGGGGCAGAGGAAGGGGGAGGGAGGGAGGGAGGGGGAACATTAGCTCATTGTTGTGAATGGGAGAACAAATGAGTGCTGACCTTCGCTCGGCAGGGAACAATGACCAGGCAGGAACCGCAGACCATAGGGGGGCTGGGAGTGTGTGTGGAAACGATTTAAAAGCCATAATACACAGACACACACTGCCGGATCAGCGCTGTGGAAGAGGTTGGCTTTTTGCTCCAACCCCCTGGCCAGCAATCTCCTCTAAGAGCCATGGGTTGTGTGTTGTGCGCGTGTGTTTATGGGTGTGTGCAAGCCAACGCCAGACTTGCTCTATGCTCTCTCTATCTCACATTGCTGTGTGTGTGTGTGTGTGTGTGTGTGCACAATCTCTGTGGACCATACTACAACAGGTTTGCATTGGACGCTCCATGGTCAGGGTAATGAAATGCTGGTCTGGGACAATGTTTGTTTTTTCAAAGTAAATGTTCGTTGCTCTCAGCTGTTATTTTTAAGATTAGTGGTTGAGTATCCACAAGTCTTCTAACTGGCTCAATTTTCACCTTCAGAAAAAGCCCACCTAGAAATAGTTTGAAGGAGTTGGTGGGGTTGGGTGTGGGGAGCTTGCAGCCATGCAAAATATTTGTTCAAAGTACTTTTTAGTACTCAAGAATTTGATTTGAACTTTCAGAGAATTATAAGGACGCATGTTTATTGTGCGTTGTAAAGTCGCAAGGTCGACTGTAAACATATCATGCAATCTAAAATCACCGAAAGCGTTTGTTATCCCAAAACCTCTGTCTTCTCAGTTTTCCCAGAACACCTTGTGTGTTAAATCTTCTATCAATCAATCAGTCAGGGATTCTCCACTCAGTCCCTTGACCTAGTGAGTCAGGCCAATGGCTTTGGTGAATTTACTGTTTATTTTGCTCTTCCAACAGGGAACAAGTTAACCCTTTAAAGGATGACAAGCCTGTTAGAATATTCTTTCTCTTTGCAACCTCAAAGGATGGATAGATAGACAGATGGATGGATAGATAGATGGATAGATAGATGGATAGATGGATAGATGGAGAGATGGATGGATGGATAGATGGATAGATAGATAGATAGATAGATAGATAGATAGATAGATAGATAGATAGATAGATAGATAGATAGACAGGTGGATGGATAGATGGTTAGATGGATAGATGGATAGATGGATAGATATATAGATGGATAGATATATAGATAGATAGAAAGATGGATAGATAGATGGATGGATAGATGGATAGATAGACTCACGTCTGTATTACAGGATCTGTAGCGCTTCCTTTCTCCCAAACAGTACCTCCCTCCTCCTGAAGGCCTGAACCATAGCAGAGAAACCAGACACAGGGGGAACACAAGAGATTGATGAAGCAGTTTCCACTATGTGCTGGAGTAGAGAAACGCAAATCATATTCAGAACACACACACACACGCACTGTTTTCTCAGTATGGTCAGTATGTAGGAAGCATAACAACAAGGTGCTAAGTTGCGCAGCTACTTTCCGCTAAGCTAGGAACTTTAATTCCTATGTTTCTTCACATTAATCTTAGGTCCCTCCATTCTATGCAGTCTTCAGCTGCAGAGATAAAGGCTTGACACTCTTGTAATTCTGATGTGAAAAAGCAGGTGGAGGTAGTTTAAGGTAATAAGATTCAGCCAAGACCAGTCTGGTAGTAAATTAAACATTGGAAGAAGCTTACAGGTAAATGAATGCTGCAGTGCAGGTTAGATTGTAGTGCATCTCGACAGTCTGGTATAACTAAATGACCAGCATCAACAACGCACTTCCTCGTCTTGGCCAGCTGTTGTCATCATCCTCATCACAGTTGGGTAGAGTTCTAATTGTTGCTCTCTGCCTCCACCTCTCTCTGCCTCCACCTCTCTCTGCCTCCACCTCTCTCTGCCTCCACCTCTCCATCTGTCTATTCTTCTCTCCTTCCCCCCACCAGAGCAGCACCCAGCCTGTGTAATTCATGTTTTCCAGCCCAGTGTTGGCAACACTGTCTGGTGTTTCTTTGTTCCCCTCTCTGCTACCACATCAGTGGGTATGAGTGTGTATGTGTGTGTGTGTGTGTGTGTGTGTGTGTATGTATGTGACGGAACCCTGTGTTGGGACTGTGGGGCTCCGATCACCTTACACAGGTGTTCTGCATTACCCTGCCCTCCCTCCCTCTGACAGTGTCTGAGAAGAAAGTGGAAGGACATTGAAACCCTAACTCTTAGAGAGGCAGGCAAAAACTCTCTCGCGCGCGCTCTCCTGGTTTCTCTCCCTCTCTCTGGAGAGTAGGAGTTGATTTTTTAAAACCCTTTATTTCAGTCAAAACCCTCAAACCATGTACTTACAATGGCACACTGTCATTTCAGAGATCAACATAAATTAACCAGACAAGACATGAACCACCAAAGCAAAGAGAGGGGAGTAGAAGACCATTACATTCAAATTGAGAGACAGAGAGAGAAAGGGACAGAGAGAAGCTCCCCTATAGTGTGAATGGAAACAGTGTCCATCTGTCAGAGAGTCAGTCTTGTTACAGACAGAATCTACAGCTGCTTTTTAACCTGTTTGGACCAGCCCTCACTCCCTCACTCACATTGTTTTTCACTCACTCCTTCACCCACTCACTCCCTCACTCACATTGTTTTTCACTCACTCCTTCACCCACTCACTCCCTCACTCACATTGTTTTTCACTCACTCCTTCACCCACTCACTCCCTCACTCACATTGTTTTTCACTCACTCCTTCACCCACTCACTCCCTCACTCACATTGTTTTTCACTCACTCCTTCACCCACTCACTCCCTCACTCACACTGTATTTCACTCATTCCCTCACTCACTCCTTCACTCACTCAGTGACTGTCTGTCTGTTTGTCTGTCTGTCTTACTGTCTCCCAAAAGTCTGGTTTGAAGCAATTTGCTCGGCTTGGAGAAAGTGGTTTAGGTGCAGAATCCATATACAGTATACTCAAACAATTCACATGGTTACACACACACACACACAGACACACACACACATACACATACAGGTGTTCAGCTTGATGTGGCTTACTTTGCCTACTTACGCTGGGCTGTCACAGTGTCTCAGTGAGGAAGAGACCCCCCCTCCACAGGTCCTGCTGCACTCCCCCCATGATGACCAGGGACCCCAGCCCCCATCCACACTCTGCGGCCACGTTCCGAAGACCACACATTCTCCCTGATAGCACCACTGGGGGGGACAGGATTAGTCATTAGATCTGGTACACAAAGACCCTGGGCTGCTCAGGGAGAGTGGAGGCTGGTCTGTAACTGTGTCAGTAGGTTAAGATCCTGTCCCAGGGCATTGCCCCACCCCCTCAATCCGTCACACAGATTAACAACATAGAAGGATGGAGAAAGATGTGGGGGAGAGAAAGAGGCAGAGAGAGGGGGGGAGGGAGAGATTTAGAGGCCGATAGTGAGACAGACGGAGAGTGTGGATTCAGTGAGCATGGCCTTGTTTTCTTAAGAGGCTGCCATGGGCAGAGAAAACAGGTCATATGCACACTGCACAAAAATATGAAGTGGAAACAGAGCTGCACTTCCCAACATCCTGTCAAATGTATGACAACTTTAGATACACATACTTTCAACAGGGCAACCAGTGGAGCACAAACAACATTTTAAAAATAACCAATATGTGTCTATATTTACTTTACCATGTAATTTATACCTGTAACTATTTGCACATTTTTACAACACTGTACTTATACTTTTTTTGCATAATGTTTACTTTTGTATTTTTTGTGTTTTCTAAGCCAATAAGCCCTCTAAATAAAAATGAATTGTGACAGAGAGATCAAGGACTATGTACTCATTTTCCTCAGCCTAGAGCAGCAAAGAAAGATGCACTGAGACACAGTATAAACCAGATTAACACTGTCAAAAAGATGGGGGAGGGGGAGACAGGAGAGCAGAGAAGAAGAGAGAGGGAGAGAGAGAGAGGCTGACAGAGAATGGGAAATTGAAAGAGGGTTGACAGAGAGAGAGACTGTCCTCCTTAAGACCTTCTCAGGGTTTCCAGCTAGACTGAAATAGCCTTGGAGAGAATGTCTTATCAGATAGCAGCTGACACACTACCTGGCAATTAGCTCACACACCTTACAGCCTTTCACCACCTGCAGGTGTGCGTGTCCATGTGTTTGACACAGAAAGCGATGTCACTGTTGTCTGACATGACTACAGTACCAATGTCAAGAATAGTAGAATACAGTATTGTCTAGTTCAAACATTTATTGTCTCTCATGTGTCACTCTCCTTCAATTTAGAATTTTGAGAGATTTATTGCTTACGTCATGTATAATTGCTCATGTGTACGTTTAGTTTTTGTGGCGTTCTTGTATTTTGCACACTGTCTCTTTAAGAGATTGTTCCCCCTCTCAGGCTTGTGGCTTGTGTTTACCTTTGAGAGGACTGGTAGTAACAGTCACTCAGCCATTCGTTTCTCTGACAACGTTACTACCATTTAAGTTACCACAGGGTAAACGGAAACAATATGTTACATACTTGAAGACCTGCATATTTCTCAATCGAATGAATGACTTTTTTTACTCTTTACATCGGACTCCGTGGTCATCAGCTGAAGTGAGTGATTGACGAGCGTCTACCTTTGAGACTCAAAAGCTAAACCATCACTGCACCTACACCTCCCTTCAGTCCTGCCACATCACTCCGCCCCTCTCTCCATCTGACTCCACCTTTCTCCCCACCAACCCCCTCCCAATGGGCAGCGGGTTCTCCATTACAAACCTGATGAGAAATGGCTGACAGTTCTGTTCCTTTGAAGCACCAACCACCCCCCTCCCCACCCCCCCGCCTGCCCCCCACTCCCTGGCCCCACACCCCAACCCTCTTACCACCCAAAGCCCTCTGAGCTGATCTCGACCTGGGCCCCCTGTGTAGTCCAGGACCCTGTTGGCGGGCCCCAGCTCTGAAAGGATCCAGTCAGCAGACGGTAATGACACAGGACAGCGCCTGACACCCTCCCATTCTTCCCTTTGAGACCTCGGACCATGCGGTGACAATGGCGGCCATAATCCGTGTTAAAACTGCCTCACTGTCAGTCGTCGAACCTGGCTGGGGAGTGGCCAGACACACTGGAACTAGATGCTGAAGTGATGACCTCAAAGAATTGAGCACATGTACATATATATACAGTGGGAAGAACAAGTATTTGATACACTGCCGATTTTGCAGATTTTCCGATTTACAAAGCATGTAGAAGTCTGTAATTTTTATCATAGGTACACATCAACTGTGAGAGACGGAATCTAAATAATTAATTTGCATCTTATTGCATGACATAAGTATTTGATCACTTACCAACCAGTAAGAATTCCGGCTCTCACAGACCTGTTAGTTTTTCTTTAAGAAGCCCTCCTGTTCTCCACTCATTACCTGTATAAAAGATACCTGTCCACACACTCAATCAAACAGACTCCAGCCCCGAAAACTGAAGGATCTGGAGAAGGTCTGTATGGAGGAGTGGACCAAAATCCCTGCTGCAGTGTGTGCAAACCTGGTCAAGAACTACAGGAAACGTATGATCTCTGCTTTGTAAGTGGGAAAGCATGCAAAATCGGCAGTGTATCAAATACTTGTTCTCCCCACTGTATATGTGTGTGTGCAGGAATATATTTTGATGCAATCGGACACGAGAGAATCCAAGTAGGTCAAACTAGCACCTAGCTAGCAAAGAGTAGCTACTCTGGTCCCTGACCCTGAAGCTCACTGTGGCCTGCTTGCCATCACGTCACCCCAGAGAAAGATAGAGAGAGGGAGGGAGGTGGTGTTGAGGAGGAGAACTGAGAACTGAGTTGACCACAGGAGAGACTTACCCCTTTCTCAATGCTACCGGTCTGACACAGGGTCCCCTCAGCAGCAGGAATACTGTTGGTGACACAGCGGTTGCTTTTGCTAAGGCACCAGAGCTCTCTACACACTTCCTAGGAAAGAAGGCAAAAGCAAGTTGATCAGAATAAAGTTAACACAGTGCCTGGGAAGGGAGTGGATAAGGGGTAGAGAACATGAATTAGAGTAAGCAGTTCCTTCAAGGCCTAATCCAAAAATGTAATGTGACTTCTTCGTCTCCTGTCCTTCATCTGCACTGAGGTGAAAGAGCTGGACAGACAGGAGAGGGGAGCTTGAGGGGGGGGGGGGAGAATCTAGGCAGTGACCATTTTGCTTCTTCTACAAGTATAAGCAGAAGCCTGTCAAATAGAGTTGGCAGGATTTGGAATCCCTTCGGACTGTTCCCTAGGTATCACCTCACCAGGCAAACTAAGAAACTCAACTGACACTAGGTTGTTTATTTAGGTCTGATGGATGGAGCCTTGAGCTTTGGACTTAGCTCATGTTGAGAGACGATAATCCAAAAGGTCAACCCATGCCACCAATTTCCCGGTGTGCTGAGGGATAAAGGACTCATCTGGGGTAATAACAGCGCAACTAATTCTTGGTCCCGTTACCTTCCAGACCTCAACAGAGTCCGGCTGACGTCACTTCAGAGAAACCACTGTTAACCAGTTAGAGGAAATCAGTCTGGCTCTGACAACAGAGAGACACTCAGACTGCCCCTCGGAGAGGACCGTCTCAGGCAACAGGGACTGTAGACATAACAAAAACACGTTGTCTTACAGGAAGTTTTAAAACAAACAACGTCTTCTGTTTCTATGATTCCTCCAGCTTATCTCCTAGCTCTTACAACAGAGGGAGAACATTTTATGACTGTGAAGAGAGAGGGAGAAGGAGCAAGAGAGAATCTGAGTCAGTCTCTCATCTGGACGAAATAAAATCGTAAAAAGTGGATGCGTGTAACTACAACATCATAGCAAAACCCTGCATTGGATTTCCTCTTAAACCTCCATGGTTCCCCATCCACCTATCCACATCAAAGGCTTTACTATACTACTGCGTACAACAGAGAAGTAGAGCCATTAAGAAGAGTTACGTCTCTGAGCCCAGGTTCTGACCCCGAAAGTCAGTAAATACGTGCCAGACCCTGTATGTTTCTACCACTGCTGCAAACTAAGAGCACTTTCACACATCCAGGATGATCCGGAAACCTGGCACTGTCCTCTGACCATGCTATGAAGCATGTGTGAAACGCAAAAGAAACCGGGCTAAAACGAATTAAGGACCTGTTTAAGTAAAATTTTTGAACATGTAGGATCAGAGTACCAGGTACGGCAATTAAGTTTTATTAATCAAATGTTTATTTAAACTCGCCACAAGTAGTCAGTGGAGCGTGTCCCGGTACTTAGACGGCACCTGGGACAATTTGTGGCGCCTTTCAAGGACTTCCTGGCATGAAAGTTGTGCCAATCTGGGATTTTTTATCCCTTTTGAACAAGCTAGCTTGCTAACGCCATGTACTATACAATGATCGTCATGCAACTTGCATCCTGAAATTGCAATTTGTAGAATTCACACAAACCACTTAGTTTAGGAAACCGAATAGCAACCCAATGTCATACTTGCAAAAGCCCTAAGGAGTGTTCCCAGTCTAGCTGCCCACTACCAGCTGCTTTCAATAAGCACCCCGACCCCCTGGTAACCCCTTAACACCACCCTTCCTGCTCCGCTGGTAGATTCAGGCTGAAAGGTCATATGGAGAGCCAGGCGTAGATGTACATGTAACTCTGGTTTTAGTTTGGTGGATTTATGCTAGCCAGCTAACAGAGAGGAAGTGGCAGGGTTGGTAGGAGATAAAGACAGGCGCGCTAGTCACTCAAAACAACACTTAGCCATCAAACAGGATTTGCTTTCTCCCCCTTTCTCAACCAACGATTCAGTTGGAGCAATGTTCTGAGGGAATGCACCGATCTTTGGGTCGCTACGTGGATAGTGACAGTTTTACTTGGTGGCGTAGCAACGTTGTAAGTGACATTTCCCTAGTTATTACACAAGTATCAATGACCTGGACACTTGGTAGCTGTGGAGCTGATGTCATCGCTGGTCAGTTTGTGCATGACATCAAGGCCTGGACGGAGCAGAGTTTCCTCCAGTTAAACTCCAAAAAGACTGAGGTCATCCTATTTGGCACATGCCCCATCATTAACAACATCAGCAGCTACAGCCACAACGCTAATGGTCAAGGTCCTCATTGTTCCAGCAATGTTCTCATTGTTCTGCCTACGGGTCATCGAATGGTTATGTAGCAACCTGTGTCCTCACCATCCCCCCGTGATTGCATTGATCCAGCACATCCATCACATGGTTCCTCATACACTCATGCCATGACGGAACAATATTAGTTCAGACCTATCAGCCCATCCACAGCTCTGGGCCCAAGTGTCTGTCTGACGTCATTCTACCCTCCTGTCCCACACGCACCCTTTACTCCTCCAGGTCCACATCCCCACAGGAGCCTGACAGCAGACTAAAATTATGGATGACAGGACTTTCAGTCGTGGGACTCCATAGCTGTGGAAAACTCTTTTCCGGGCTTCAGAGTCTCTAGCCTTGTTTGAGGCGCAGCTAAAGACTAAGTTGTTCAGAAAAGCTTTTAAAATTATTAACATATGTAAATAATGTTATTCCGTCTAGGGTATCTTATAACACCTGTATGTGGCTTGTATTGTTGCCCACTTACAATGTTCTGTGTTTTGGACTGTAAAGAAATCTGAACTTTTCAAGACCGGGATGGTTCTACAAGGCTGGTATTTCTCTGGTTCTATGATTTCATTCCACATCACCGACTCACTGCTATGCTGCCCTGTCCGTTCAATGAGAGCAACCGTGATGTCGTTTTCCATTAGATACCTCGGACAGGAGAAAATAAATACTTGTGACTGAGGTGTAGTGCACTTCTCTTCCTATGCCATATCTTTTAGTTGTTCTCTTAAGTCGTTAGTGGTACTAAAGCAGACACGGCTCTGCGTTACACAGGTTAACTGCATTGTGCGATAAAAGCTGAGATTAAACAGGGCTGAAGCCCCTGGGCACAAACCTGAATGGAGCCCATGAGGACGAGTTGCAATCTAGTGACTCTTTGTGGTAGGTCTGGCACATGTGAGCTCAATCACAGTTGTTGGCCGTAAAACGCTCCAGTATATGTGCCAGTGGAATTGTCCTATTTGAGCCAGCAGTGTGATAAGAAGCTTTGGATAAATGGTGAGATGTGCAGAAATGATGCTAATAATGACAGGATTCACCACTGACTTGGTTGACATTAATGACTGACCTGCACCAAAAAAACAAAACAAATGGCGAGATGTTAATGTTAAAGAAGAGGTTGCGTTCCTAAAGAGCTTTTTTTGGTTCAGCTCACTTGCTGTTAGCAGCAGTCTTGGAAAACAGTATGTAAACATGCATGACTGGATAACAGTTTCACATTTACACTTCAGATCACTGGATACTCTTTACTGAATATCTTTGGATACTGAATATCTTTGCAATGGGATGTAATAGGAGTATTCTTTGATTTGTTTATAGTGTGCATACGTCACTGTCTCTCCAGGATGCTAGTTGTCATATTCTTGCTAACAAAAACTGTTTTGGCAAGTGTTGTTAGCGGTTGTCTATCACAGGGTGGTTGTTAAACGGTGTAGGTGACGTAGTTGGGCCACTGCTGTCTCTGCAAACTCTGCCCAAAGCTCAGCTCATAGTACAGTGGGGAGAACAAGTATTTGATACACTGCCGTTTCTGCAAGTTTTCCTACTTACAAAGCATGTAGAGGTCTGTAATTTTTATAGGTACACATAGGTACACATCAACTGTGAGAGACGGAATCTAAAACAAAATTCCAGAAAATCACATTGTATGATTTTTAAATAATTAATTTGCATCTTATTGCATGACATAAGTATTTGATCACCCACCAAACAGTAAGAATTCCGGCTTTCACAGACCTGTTAGTTTTTATTTAAGAAGCCCTCCTGTTCTCCACTCATTACCTGCATTAACTGCAACTGTTTGAACTCGTTACCTGTATAAAAGACACCTGTCCACAAACTCAATCAAACAGACTCCAACCTCTCCACAATGGCCAAGACCAGAGAGCTGTGTAAGGACATCAGGGATAAAATTGTAGACCTGCACAAGGCTGGGATGGGCTACAGGACAATAGGCAAGCAGCTTGGTGAGAAGGCAAAAATTGTTGGCGCAATTATTAGAAAATGGAAGAAGTTCAAGATGACGGTCAATATCACTCGGTCTGGGGCTCCATGCAAGATCTCACCTCGTGGGGAATCAATGATCATGAGGAAGGTGAGGGATCAGTCCAGAACTACACAGCAGGACCCGGTCAATGACCTGAAGAGAGCTGGGACCACAGTCTCAAAGAAAACCATTAGTAACACACTACGCCATCATGGATTAAAATCCTACAACGCACGCAAGGTCCCCCTGCTTAAGCCAGCGCATGTCCAGGCCCGTCTGAAGTTTGCCAATGACCATCTGGATGATCCAGAGGAGGAATGGGAGAAGGTCAAGTGGTCTGATGAGACTAAAATAGAGCTTTTTGGTTCTAAACTCCACTCGCCATGTTTGGAAGAAGAAGAAGGATGAGTGCAACCCCAAGAACACCATCCCAACAATGTGATTTTCTGGATTTTTGTTTTAGATTCCATCACTCACAGTTGAAGAGTACCTATGATAAAAATTACAGACTTCTACATGCTTTGTAAGTAGGAAAATCTGCAAAATCGGCATTGTGTATCAAATACTTGTTCTCCCCACTGTATGTGAGCATAAAGGAGCAGTTGGAATTCCCACATGCTGACGGAGCAGTCCTTGAGCACCTCTCTGGGCTCTCAATGTCAATTTTTCTTCACCAAATATCACTTCACACTTACTCCATATTCTCTCCATAAATGTTTTGCTTAAAATTTTACCAACACCCCATCTACTTTTGAGATTATCTAGGCTTCCATTTGCTTTTGAAGTAGGCTATCTGAGAATAAGCACTCGACATTTCAACAGCATGTCATAGGATGTCTAAATCTAAAGACTGGCGATGAAGGGAAAATGTTGGCAGAGCATGTCCAGAGCTCATGGCGGAGCAGTAACAAAGATAAATTAGTAGAAAGAGATAGATGCTTGCCAATCAAAAACATTTTGAACGGGGCTAACCACATTGCTCCACTCCAGGTCCATACATCTGCTTACATACATCTCTGGCTCAGGTCTGTTTCATTTCATTCATGATGTCATCAAAGCATTTCCATTCACTCTCATAAGAGCTCCATGTGGGCCCATCAAGTAGATGTGTTTCTATGATTCTATTATTCTTCTATCAATTCAGTTTCATAAAACATTTTGGCAGACCCCCCGCCCCTCCACAGAAGGAATAGCCATGTTTGTTGCAGCGATTTCACATTCTTGTGGTGATTCTTGTAATCTCTTTTTTTATTGCTTTATGGAGGGCTATTTAAAAACAACAAAGCCCCTGGGCCTATGATCTCTAATCAGGTGCTGGTTAACCCTGTCCGAGTTAGGATTAGAGTCATCTAGATTTGACTTTTTTGTTTTAAATCCATGATTACATAGGTATAATTAGAGACTCACAGTTATTTCTGGATTTAAAAAAATGAATAAATTATTACTACATTATTACTATTGCTATTATTTTTAATATTAAGTAAAATGTAACATACAGCTGGCTGAATGAGACGGATCTGATTGTCAGAATCCAGAATTCTAGCAGATGAAAAACTGTCCAGTAGTTATGTGGAAGCAACCCAGCACAGGGCAACCCAGCTCAGCCAGACTTTGGAGGAATGCTCTCCTTTCATGCTGATCTAAAACCACAATTATGAGCTTAAGAGCCAAAATGACAGGGTTTGATTTGGGGCCCATAGTAATCTGCTGTCAGATATTTCTTTCAATGAAATGAAATAAAGTCTCTTGATCTCAACTAATGGCAGACTTTTTTTCCTCCTCCATATTGCTTCATTAATTCTTTGTGGCTTCATTCAGCGTCTCCTGTTTCTGTGGTTTGGTTTAGTTCTCTCTGCTCGCGTCCCTGTGTTTACCTTGGGTTGTTATTCTTCATGCTGGTGGTAGGGGACTAATCATTATCATTTCATGAGACTGTGGTGTGTTTGTATATTTGTGTGTGTCGATGTGTGTGTATGTGAGTACAAACCTTCCTTCCTCATCCATCTCTATGAGATTAGTGAGATATGGGGCCATCTATCCCAGGTCCTAATAAAACAATTATGTCACCTCAGGATGATAAAATAATAACAGCTGCTAAGCCCTGATTAAGATGATAACATCCTTTGATCTACTTGAGGAAATGTCTTCTAGGCACAACATTTAATTCTACTCCTTCTTAGGTCCCCTACCTCACTGGCATTACCATTAATGATGTGGGTTAAAGTATAGAGATTGTCACTTAATGCACACTATTGTTTAAAAGTTTAGGGTCACTTAGAAATCTCCAAGATTTTGAGAGAAAAGCACATTCTTCCTATTAAAATAACAAACTTGTTCAGAAATACAGTGTAGACATTGTAAATGTTGTAAATGACTATTGTAGCTGGAAACGGTTGATTTTTATTGAAATATCTACATATGCCTACAGAGGCCCATTATCAGCAACCATCAGTCCTGTGTTCCAATGGCACGTTGTGTTTGATAATCCAAGTTGATCATTTTAAAAGGCTAACTGATCATTAGAAAACCCTTTTGCGATTATGTTAGCACTGCAGAAAACTGTTGTGCTGATTAAACAAGCAATAAATCTGGCATTCTTTATTAATCAGCACAAAAGCCCCAAATATAGTCAATGACCCCCAACCAGCCAGGCCAGCCAGGCTCTCCTCTATACTACCACATGGCAAGTATGGCAAATAGCACTACCACTACCTCCAGTCTGTAACCAACAGGACCCTGCATAGCTTCTACCCCCAAGATATAAAACTGTAAAACAAGGATGCCAAATGATTACAGTGGCTCTGGAAAAATATTGACCGCCCTTGGACTTTTCCACATTTTATTGATAGAGAAGGAAATCAAAGTGGCTGAGTTTTGGCTGCTGATCAACACAAAAAAGTCCATAATGTCAATGTGAAAAACAAAACCTACAAATTGTTTTGCATTAATTACAAATACAAATTTCTTTTTTGAGTGCATACGTATTCAGTCCATTTTGTCAATATTTTGTCAAGGCATCTTTGGCAGCACTTAGAGCCATGATCCTATTTGGATAAGTCTCTACCAGCTTTGTACATCTAGACACAGTCATTTTTGCTCATTCTTTGTGAAATGTTCTGTCAAGTTGGATGGAGAACTTTTGTGAACAGCAATATTTAACTCTTCCCACATATTCTTAATTGGATTTGATTGGGCTCCTCTAAGACATTGACCTTTTTATTTTTAAGCCACTGTGTCTTTGGCTGTATGTTTTGTCTTGCAGACTTCAGCATGTCTTTTTTCAGAACTTCTTTGTACTTTGCTAAATCCATTTTACTCTCTATGTGCAGAAGCTTTTCAGGCCCAGACACAGAGGAACATCCTAATAGCATGATGCTGACACCAGCTTCAGGGGTGGTGTTCTCAGAATGATCTGTGGTGCTGAACCTATGATGCACTAATATATGATACCAAACATAGCACTTAGCGTTGACGCCAAAACGTTCTATAGCATCAGACCATAGAAAATTCTTCTACTTGGTCTCAGAGTCTCCCACATGCCTTCTGGCAAGCTCTAGCCAAGATCTGATGTGAGTCTTTACAACAATTGATTTATTTTTGCCACTCTCCACTGAAAGCCACTTTTGTGAAGCACCAAGGCTATTGTTGCACTGTCTCCATGCACAGAGGTGGAAGACTAACTCCATTAGAGTTGCCGTAGGCCTCTTGGTGGCCTCCTTGATTAGTGCCTTCCTCTCCTACATACTATGAGGACGGCCTGTCCTAGACAGATTTACAGCTTTACCATATTGATTTCTTAATAAAACTTAATACTTTACTCTAGGAATATTAAATGCCTTGAAAATTTTCTTATATCCTACCATTGACTGGTGCTTTTGAAGAAACCTTTCCCGGATTTGATTGTTTCTTTGTCTTCCATACATAGTTTTTGTTAGGGATTGTACTAACCAACTCCCAGAGACAGGTGCATAGATGTGAAATCCATAGACAATTGTTTGGGGGTGAAATCTTAAGCAACTCATTATTTTCTGTTTAATGTTTGTAATAAATGTAGAACATTTTTATTTCTCACTTTGAGATGATGGAATGTTTTGTGGCAATAGAAATTGCATAATTATTCAGAAAATTTTACATCGTAGAATTCTTAAAAAAAAACATACTTCCAAGTTAGTATTACACACTGTTAGCCCACTGTTGTTGTTTAACAAAGTTGATTTCCAGCTGGGAGAGATGCAGGTTTCTTACCCCATATTTGCACTGGCGTGAGGATGCTCCATACTGAAAGCGGCACTGCTCGTCGGCGTCGTACACCTGCCCCGGGGCCACTGTTGGGTACAGGAAGTCTCGTTTCAGAGGTTCATTGTCCAGACACGTCCCCCGACCTGAGCTGTCAAAAAAACAAACCTACAATAGGATTGTTTCTTACACACCACACCTACAGAGACTAGAACGGGGATTCCCGAGCCGCTTCTCTTGTACCACCCAGTTTATTTAAGGCTATTTGATCTCTTCCAGGTCTAGCACACCTGGACTAATCAAGGAATTGCTGTTTAGTTTTCTTCTTGAATCAAAAGGTGCATTCAGTTTGCTGGAACATTCACTATGTTCCAGAGCTGTTTATGCTGCACAATATGTTTCTATGGGATATAAACAGATTTTGAGTTCCATTCTGAGGTGCGGCTTAAAGAAATGAATGGCTTATTTAAAGGACAGTGGCCATTCTGACAGCATTTCCTAACCCACAACCAAACCCTCCCTGTTGTTTTCAAAGTTCATTCAGTACAACACTGTTTCATTCAATTGAACGCTGCAAAACATCAAAATACAAACTGAACGCAACCCAGGTGTGCTAGTTCTGGAGTAGGAGGGATAAGCAGAATGGTCCAGGGTACTTAAGGAGAGGTTTGGAAAACACAAACAAGCATTGAGGTTTCCTACTAGGACACATACTGTAGCCGTCCAGAACTAGAAGATTAACAGATTCAGTAACATCATAAACATTGTCAACACAACAGTTTCTAATATATACAGAATCTCACAAAAGTGAGTACACCCCTCACATTTTTGTAAACATTCGATTATATCTGTTCATGTGAAGAAATGACACTTTGCTACAATGTAAAGTAGTGAGTGTACACCTTGTATAAGTGTCCATTTGCTGTCCCCTCAAAATAACACAACTCATAGCCATTAATGTCTAAACCGCTGGCAACAAACATGAGTACACCCCTAAGTGAAAATGTCTAAATTGGGCCCAAAGTGTCAATATTTTGTGTGGCCACCATCATTTTCCAACACTTCCTTAACTCTCTTAGGCATGGAGTTAACCATAGCTTCACAGGTTGCCACTGGAGTCCTCTTCCACTCCTCCATGACGACATCATGGAGCTGGTGGATGTTAGAGACCTTGCGCTCCCCCACCTTCCGTTTGAGGATGCCGCACAGATGCTCAATAGGGTTTTGGTCTGGAGACATGCTTGGCCAGTCCATCACCTTTACCCTCAGCTTCTTTAGCAAAGCAGTGGTCGTCTTGGAGGTGTGTTTGGGGTCGTTATCATGTTGGAATACTGCCCTGCAGCCCAGGGAGGGGATCATGCTCTGCTTCAGTATGTCACAGTACATGTTGGCATTCATGGTTCCCTCAATAAACTGTAGCTCCCCAGTGCCGGCAGCACTCATGCAACTCCAGACCATGACACTCCCACCACCAAGCTTGACTGGGTGCAAGACACACTTGTCTTTGTACTCCTCATTTGGTTGCCGCCACACACACTTGACACCATCTGAACCAAATAAGTTTATCTTGGTCTCATCAGACCACAGGACTTTGTTCCAGTAATCCATGTCCTTAGTCTGCTTGTCTTCAGCAAACTGTTTGCGGGCTTTCTTGTGCATCATCTTTAGAAGAGGCTTCCTTCTGGGATGACAGCCATGCAGACCAATTTGATGCAGTGTGCGGCGTATGGTCTGAGCACTGACAGGCTGACCCCCCACCCCTTCAATCTCTGCAGCAATGATGGCAGCACTCATACATCTATTTCCCAAATACAACCTCTGCATATGACGCTGAGCACATGCACTCAACTTCTTTGGTCGACCATGGTGAGGCCTGTTCTGAGTGGAACCTGTCCTGTTAAACCTCTGTATATTCTTGGCCACCGTGCTGCAGCTCAGTTTCAGGGTCTTGGCAATCTTCTTATAGCCTAGGCCATCTTTATGTAGAGCAAAAAAAAATAATTCTGATCTTCAGAGAGTTCTTTACCATGAATGTTAAACTTCCAGTGACCAGTATGAGGGAGTGTGAGAGCGATGACACCAAATTTAACACACCTGCTCCCCATTCACACCTGGGACCTTGTAACACTAACGAGTCACATGACACCGGGGGAGGGAAAATGGCTAATTGGGCCCAATTTGAACATTTTCACTTAGGGGTGTACTCTTGTTGCCAGCGGTTTAGACATAAATGGCTGTGTGTTGTGTTATTTTGAGGGGACAGCAAATGTACACTGTTATACAAGCTGTACACTCACTACTTTACATTGTAGCAAAGTGTAATTTCTTCAGTGTTGTCACAAGAAAATAAATAATCTAATATTTACAAAAATGTGAGGGGTATACTCACTTTTGTGAGATACTGTATATATATGTCCATACTTTCACCACAGCTTAATGTTATGACAACACATATTTTCACAATTTTACCACAGCTTAATCTTATGACAATACATAAGACTAAGTTCACACCCTAAAACCAATCTGTCCGGTAGGATTTCAGTAGGAGTACGGCACTGGTGATATCATGTGTCGAAACAGAGCAGAGAACCTTGGAAGAAAGGTGAAAATAATTAAAGAGGAAAAACACAAAAAATAATGAATCTGTCTTTAAGTCTGAAATTCACTCTGCATATAGTCAATTGTAACTGCTTGTCTGTCTCTCTGTCTGTCTGAAACTCCCCACTTTCTGCAAAAAGGCAATGATTTCTGTCCGTTTATCTGTCTGTCTGAAATTTACTCAATGGTGTCTGTCTGTCTGAAACTCACTGCTCTCCGCATATACTCAATGGTGTCTGTCTGTCTGAAACTCACTGCTCTCCGCATATACTCAATGGTGTCTGTCTGTCTGAAACTCACTGCTCTCCGCATATACTTAATGGTGTCTGTCTGTCTGAAAATCACTGCTCTCCGCATATACTCAATGGTGTCTGTCTGTCTGAAACTCACTGCTCTCCGCATATAGTCAATGGTGTCTGCCTGTCTGAAACTCACTGCTCTCAGCTTATTTGGCTGTAAATGCACTGTACATATGGAATCCACAAAGGAGCCAATAAAATGACAGAAAGAGAGAGAAAACTCCTGAGTGGGTCATAGGTCACCTATCCAGAGCTGGAACTCTGTTTAGTCTGTTTTGTCATAATAGAAATATGTCGTCCACACAAAGAACTCACTCTAAAAACACACACACAGAAAGACTGCAATTTTGTATTCTGGTTTAGCAACTTTTCTGCGCTGCCTGAGAAAATAGAACTAATAAAAGTATGTCCAAGAAGGCTAGTCAGACAGACAGAGCAGCTTTTGTTTGGTTGGTTGTGTGTTGATTCTGGGGTGGGAAGTGTAGACTGTTTTAGACATGGTGGTGTTGCTGAACGGATGCTTCGCTCCATCTCCCTGTCCACTTTGAGGGCAAACCACTGGTTTTCTTAAGACTAATACTATGCTACTATAGGAGGCAGGGCACAGGAGAAGGGATAACAGATTCATTTTAATTTTAAAAAAGTAAGACGTAATAAAACTAAAACAAGACATGAATTGAACTGAACAACGATACAAAAAGGGATGGAATCTAAAACAATGACTAACAAGATCCACTAGGGAAGGAGGAACTAAAATAGGGACAGTGATGAAGAACATAGGTGAGGGCCATAACAACAGTTGCCCGTACTCCAAATACAGATCTCACTGGCACAGCAGGCCTGCACAGACCGCTATATCATGCTGATTTTAGAACGATACTGTTGCTAAAACTATTACTGGTGGAAATATTGTCACTGTCACTTTTTCTACACCTAGGTGATATGACTATTACTAAGTGGTGTTACTTTAACTTTTACTATGACAGTTATGAGGTGTGTTACTATGACAACTACTACTAACACTACAAGGTGTGTTACTTTGACAACTAATGTTATTATTACTAGGTGTGTTACTAAGAACTCTTTTGGAATGTTTCTAATCCCATGAAAAGATAAGACAAGGCAGTGACAGTAGACCAGTTTCAATGTAGGATTGTCCAGACACATACCCAGGCTGAGAGAAAAATAGAGAGACAGGGGAAGATAGGGAAACAAAGGGATTGAGAGATGAGATAGAGAATAACTGGAGAGCAGCGATGGAGGAGCGGGTAGGAGAAATTGCTGTTTATTTCAGATGAGTTAACCAGGGAGCTGTCATGGCTTTCTCATTGTTCTGTAACAGGTGTTGGGACAGTTTGATCTAATCAACAATTTTCAACTGCAACTTTGCTTATCAGTAGGAGCAACACTGAAGTGAGCTATCAAGTAATAAAAAATAACACCACAACCAAATTAAAACAAATCTCCTCTATAATATGCAGATTAGCCAGAGGTGGCCAGGTTTGTGTTGAAGCAGCCAGGATCTTCTGGACCCCCTCCAGACATCTGGACACCCGCCAACATATTTAATAGGAAACTTAACTCAACTAAAGCAAATCTGTTGACCAAAGAGAGGAAGAAAAGTAGAGCTAAGTCCTGAGGAGAAGACCAAGGTACTCTTACATTACTCCTTTTTTTAACCTTTAACTATCTATCTGTCTTTCTATGTTCCTGTCTCTATATATGCACCGCTATCTCCCTCTTTATTTGCCCCACCCCATAGTATCATAATCCTTTTTCTTGGCGTGAAGAGGTTTATCTCACCAGAGAATGCCCCCACTAACCTTACGTCCCCTCCTGGCCGACCACATCGACCCACGCCGCGTCAACCCAGGGCTGGGGCAGACCCCACTGTTTATTGGTTTGAGGAGAGACCAAATAGGCTGATGTTTAAATATGGAAAGTATCATTTGACTGAGTCCAAGCAGCTTCCTGTCCTGTGCAACAAGCCAAGTTCATAACACAAAGAAAGGAAATCTTTTTTAATAAGAAAAGGAAAGCATCTCCGGAGCCTCAACTCCCACCTTGGTAAACCATGTTAAAGGGAGACTCCGGGATTTTGGCAATCATTTTCTTTATCTACCTCCCCAGAGTAAGATGAAGTAATGGACATAATTTGTCTGTCTCTGTGTGCCATTTGAAATAAGTTACACTCTTGCCTTTTACAATTGCTAAGTAGCGTAAGTGCAACAACATGAAGTCCACAAGAAGAGTTAACAGTAGACTGTTCTAATTAGCATTGGTTCACAAAGCTAAGCTACCTCTACCTTCCTTCATAACAGACATGAAAATGGTATCCACCAGTTCTGCTGACTAGGCACACAGTTAAAAGGGCTTCATTGTCGTAACTATCCCTTCAAGACTAGTTATTAGCTAACAGGGTTAACTAGACGTGTATTTACAAGGCAAAAACGTCAGCATTATCTAATTCTGTAATGAAAGACGACATTTAAATTTCAAGTCTTTGGTCGGGATTCAAGCCGATCACCTTGTGGGTGATTTTGAATGCAATGCTTCTGAGTTGGTGTATTCACGTCAGCTCAATCTTACATAATTTACAAGGACCTTCCATGGTCCAGCTGGTCTTAGCCGAGCTATTGGTTCAATACAGGCGCACACAGCAATTTTCGGCCACACTTGAGTGAATTCCATTCAGTACGGTATATCTGTTATGAATGTAATGTAGACTGAACTTTTTAAAGAACGATTGATTTATGGCATGCTGTCAAGTAAACCCTGGAGAGTAAACTGTGTCTGAACTAAGTCTGCGTTCGTAAACCATTCTGTTGAACCCAAACGACAAGCCACATACTGCACCGGCAACCCAGTGTATCTAGGCCAAGACCGCAGCCAAAGTTGTTTACTTGGCAAGACGAAACGAGTGACATGTCCAAAAATGTGTTGGAGGTAGAGAACCCGAGAGGAGGTTGAGTCTAGTTTACAGACAACACTTCATAGAAGAAAGAAGGAGAAAAGCAGAATTAAAAAGACACAGACAAAGAGGAATTCAGCGAAATCTACAACAGACTTTCAGAGAAAAAGTGCCTTGAAAGAGGGATCACACAAATGGGAAAAAAATTATACCCAGAGTATATAGCCTCTGTGCCCTTGGTCTGAAACAGACGGGTCTTAGATGATCCAACTGGTAGAAGAGAACAATAATGAGGCTTCTATGTGTCTCACTGTGAGAACTTGGTACTGAAGTGTTTGGAATGTCTGTGGTGCCTGTAATGTCTGTGGTACATGGTTTTGTCATATCCATAATGTCTGTGGCACATGGACTTGTATTGTCTGTGGTGCTTGGTCTAATAATGTCTGTAATGTCTGTGGTGCTTGGTCTAATAATGTCTGTAACACATGGTTTTGTCATGTCTGTAATGTCTGTGGTACTTGCTCCTATAATGTCTGTAATGTTTGTGGTACATGATCTTGTAATGTAATATAATATTTGAGGTGTCTGTGGAGCATGTTCTTGTGATGTCTGTGGTGACTGTTATGTCTGTGGTGACTGTTATGTCTGTGGCGTGTATAATGTCTGTGGTGACTGTTATGTCTGTGGTAACTGTTATGTCTGTGGTGTGTATAATGTCTGTGGTGACTGTTATGTCTGTGGTGACTGTTATGTCTGTGGTGTGTATAATGTCTGTGGTGACTGTTATGTCTGTGGTGTGTATAATGTCTGTGGTGACTGTTATGTCTGTGGTAACTGTTATGTCTGTGGTGTGTACAATGTCTGTGGTGACTGTTATGTCTGTGGTGACTGTTATGTCTGTGGTGTGTATAATGTCTGTGGTGACTGTTATGTCTGTGGTGTGTATAATGTCTGTGGTGACTGTTATGTCTGTGGTAACTGTTATGTCTGTGGTGTGTATAATGTCTGTGGTGACTGTTATGTCTGTGGTGTGTATAATGTCTGTGGTGTGTATTATGTCTGTGGTGACTGTTATGTCTGTGGTGTGTATAATGTCTGTGGTGACTGTTATGTCTGTGGTAACTGTTATGTCTGTGGTGTGTATAATGTCTGTGGTGACTGTTATGTCTGTGGTGACTGTTATGTCTGTGGTGTGTATAATGTCTGTGGTGACTGTTATGTCTGTGGTGACTGTTATGTCTGTGGTGTGTATAATGTCTGTGGTGACTGTTATGTCTGTGGTGACTGTTATGTCTGTGGTGTGTATAATGTCTGGGGCATCTGTAATGTCTGTAAGGTCGGTGCCACATGGTCTTCTAATGTCTGTAACGTCTATAATGTCTGCAACAAAACTGCTAACATCTTTTCATTTCTCCTTGTCTATCCTTCCCTCCACACTCTGATGGCTTTCACCAGAAAACACACTCTGACAACCAGAACCACCATTATCCACACACACACACAAACTGAGTGAAACCACGGATTGGGTTTAGGAGTTGAGAACCTTCAAGGCCAAGCTACTTTGTTTTCTATGGACGCTGCCTGACTGGATGATTTATTTAATAATTCTAAACAGAGAGTTTCTGTTATCATCTGCCGGTCGAAAAGGGCACTTATCAAATTAAGATAAATATTTGAAATAAACTAAGAATATTCTTCCTTAGAGGCCAGAAAATAAATATAGTGGTTATTCAGGACATACTGAAAAGGAGGTGAAGGAGGAGGCGGAAGAGGGGTGTTGAAGAGGAGGAGGAAGATGAGGAGGAGGGGTGGAGGCTTTCTCTTTAGGGCTGTTTAAGATTGGCTTAGAGTTCAAATGGGTGGATTTAACTGACAATAAACTGGGATCCCTATACACAGGAAGACTCACACACACACACACACACACACACACAGACACACAGAGGAAGGGGCCCTGTTCCACTTACTCGAGGAAGCTGGTGATGTAGTCCTTGCTGCACGCCGACCAGGAGAAGGGGTTGGTGTTGGCAGTGATATGGGCCGCCATAAGCTTGGCTGTTTCGTGACCTTTAGTCCCACATGAGTTCCCGATTCCATCATGGTTCATCCCGAAACTATAGATACAATGGAAGACGGAGAGGAGGGCGGGTCAAACCCAGGTTAAGCTAGGGAATGGGAGGGACACCCTGACCTGAGGGCCTCTTTTACCCAAACTGGCATGGCTCCACATATAAAGAGAGGCTGTTGGTGTCAAAGAGAGAACTAGCCAATCACCGTAACCGCTTGATGCGCATGGCTCAGTCAGTCAGACAGTCAGTCAGTGTCTTGATTGGGGTTTGGCAACCTCCCAACCGACTCTGTGAATGAATCTCCACCTCCCTCTAACTCATTTGTTCTATAGCTCTGGCTCAGCATATCCCCTAGGCGGGGTTGGAAGAGAGGTAAAGAGGGTTCCAGATTCTTAGAGAGGACTTCCTGGCCCTGGCTCTGTAACAGCTGGTGTAGAAGGGCTCTGAGTTCAAAGGTCGGGCTCTGTCTGGAGCGCTGGAGGAACCAGAGAGTCTTAATCATCACCCTGTTGCTGTCCGTCAGCCTATCTATCAATCAGCAACTACAGGTCTGAACTGGACAGGCTCTTCCAGCAGAACTGCCTGCATCTACACACTGAGAAAGACGGACCAGGCCCGACTCTCTATGTTCTCAATTAGAAAGGGGGGTGGGGCAAGAGCAGAGAGAAGGAGATGGAGAGTGATATAGAGGTTTAGCCCTGTATAATCTACCTACCTCCTGAACACAAGCCCCCCCCCCTTCTCTCCCTCCCAAGGTCTCCCTGTCTCGATTCAATTCAAATTACTTTATTACTTCTCTCTCTCTCCCATGTTCTCTGTCTCTGTCTGTGGCTGATCTGAGCATCTATTTTTTCTAGTCTGAACCTGCTGCTTTCTGCTGACCAACTATGCATGGGCAATAGACAGGGCAATAGGCTGGCTGCATATAAATCATTAGACATTTTCCTTCCCCCAAAAACGTTATCTGTCTGAATATCACAACGAAAGAAAAGCTTGTGTTACGGCAGGAAGCCTGAGCTTACCTTTCCCGGCCGTCCAAAAGCACAAATCAGTTGTAATGTATATAACAACCCTGACCACATCACGCGGCCACAGACTGTTTTTCTAAGGCTGCCATTTATGACATCTTACCCTCCTCTGGAAATAAATCAGCCGGCCTGAGAGCATGGCGCAGCGATTTATTCCAATACATCTTCTCCTCGCAGAGACTATTTTTACAATTGCCCCCTAGCAGAAGCTGACACGATACATTACAAAGGAAATGGCCATCTCTGTAAACCAATAGACCAATACATCATCACTATTTATCCTGATATTTTGCAGGTGTGTAGACTACCATTAGAATGAGCAGACGTGTGGAGCTACAGTTCAGGACGTCTTTGGGGGCAGGGGGGAGCCAGCTCTGGCAACCTAAACTAAGCCAAAACTCAGCTGCTTCTTTAGGAATAGTTGAGCCACTCATAATAGTTGAGCCACTCTCTATGTAGAAATACACAGGATTTAAAACTGGAGCCAGTTTCCTAGAGCAGGAAAATAATCCTGCAGCAACAAGATGTGAATTATCATGTGGATTAGAATGGAAATGTTTGTAGGGGCTGATTTTCATTATCCAAGGGAACATCAAGGTGGATGTTGCAAAATAAAAGTTACAGATGATTTGAAGCCTTTTACTGCCTCTATATGAAATGCATTGCAGAAGAATTCTCCAGGCATTAGGTGGTTCAAATGAAGATCTTCAATCTATACAGTATATGTGCTATTATAATACTATGGTCTAATTTAAATGTGGAAACTATTTGGCAGCTGACTGAACATTCTTTTTGTAACCCTGTCCCCATGTTACAACCTTGATTTCGAGAGGATAAAGGAAGACTGTGCATAAATATGAGTGAACTTACTTGTGGCCAATCTCATGAGCGATGGTGAAAGCAGAACCAAGGCCGATGTCTTCATTGATGCTGCAGCTCCTTTCTGGCTCACACATTCCAGCTACCGATGCTAGGCCTGGACACACACACACACACACACACACAGACACACACACAGGCAAACAAACAGGTCAAGGTATAACATTGTCAAGAGTCACGGTCATAAAAGCTGGATTCCTCAGTTTTTACCGCCCTAGTGTTGAAGTCCCAAATGGCAACCTATTTTCTACATAGTGCACTACTTTGGACAAGGGCCCCCAAAGGAAATAGCATGCCTTTTGGGATTCAAATTAAAGCCTTTGAGATGTTACTTCTTTTCTCTTTAGGCTATGATCTAATCTAATGCACTACATAGGCAATAGGGCACTAGTCTAATCTAGTGCACTACATATACAATAGGGCACTGGTCTAAACTAGTGCACTACATATACAATAGGGCACTGGTCTAAACTAGTGCACTACATATACAATAGGGCACTAGTCTAAATTGTGCACTACATATACAATAGGGCACTAGTCTAATTTAGTGCACTACATAGGCAATAGGGCACTAGTCTAAACTAGTAGACTACATATACAATAGGGCACTGGTCTAAACTAGTGCACTACATATACAATAGGGCACTGGTCTAAACTAGTGCACTACATATACAATAGGGCACTGGTCTAAACTAGTGCACTACATAGGCAATAGGGCACTGGTCTAAACTAGTAGACTACATATACAATAGGGCACTAGTCTAAACTAGTAGACTACATATACAATAGGGCACTAGTCTAAACTAGTGCACTACATATACAATAGGGCACTGGTCTAAACTAGTAGACTACATATACAATAGGGTGAGAGTTCTGGCCCTGGTGCTCATGCAGGACTCACCAGAGAGACCTGACTTTAGCATCAACTGGCTAGACATGAACTTTTTTCAACCTAAAGTCAGAGCTGGAAAATGTCTAGACACAAGCCTGGATTTATACATTTCACTCCAAATAACAAGGGACCACCTAGTAATGCAAGCCAAAGAAGGGAATTTAAGAAAACATTTTCCTTCCCCCCCTCTGTGCACCCCACCCTGAAAAATATAGACGTTTTCACCATTTCTGAGGAGTTCCAAAAAGAAAGAGAAGAGAATATGCATATCCTGGATGTTTTAGAAAGGTCTTTTGGAAGAGAGAAGCAAAAGCATGAAAGAAGCTAAGTAAAGCAATAAAACTGCTTGTGGGCGTGTGTGTGTTTGAGTGTGTGCGTGTATGCGTGTGTATGTATTTATGTGTGTGTATGTGTGCCTGCATGTGTGTGTGTGTGTGTGTGTGTGTAGAGCTTTTCCACAATCCAGGTGTCTGTCCTTCCCCCAGAGGGTCAGAGGTCATATAGGAAAACAAGAGAAGACCATTCCTCCCAGATTCCATCTACAGCCCACTGGGAAGGGTTTCACATGACACTCTCAAGTGTATTATCTCTGCCCCAGATTACCCAGGGACCCGAGGGGCAAAGAGCTGACCTGTAGCATGACCCCTGATAGCAGAGAGATGGGGGAGGACAGGAATGGGGGGGAGGTTCTGAGAGGGTGAGAAAAAAGGAGGAAAAGGGAATTGAAGGAAAGGGAGAGGATGAAGAGGAGAGATGTCAAGGGAACGAGGAAGCCAAGCAGATGCTGGTGCAATTAAAATCGCACGGGAATGTGGCGAATGCGGTCAATCTGTCAAAGCGTCCCCGGAGTCCCCATATTAGCAGCAAGATATACTGTGGTGCTGCAGGGTCTCTGGCCCTCCCCAACCGCAGGGTCCCCGCACCTCCTCCACCAATGCCCTCCCTCCAGAGGGAAAAGTAAGTGAACTGTGTGGCTTCAAGAAACAGAATAAATGGGCCAATGGACATATTTTAAATATAAAATCTCTCCTCTCTGAGAGCATGTACTCACTCTCTCAATACATCCCTTTATCTTAACAGGTCTCTCTTTCTGTCTCTCTTAGCGTATCTGTCCCTTCATCTCCAACCCCACCCCTCTCGCTCTCTTGCCCCCCCCCCCCCCCCCCCCCACGCACCTTGCCTCTCTGGGCTTAGTAAGTTTAGGTTTTTAAATTAGCCGCAGCTCCCGTCACACTGACACAACATGCCAAACTCGCACTCCTGGGGAACAGAAAACCAGTGTGTCCTTAAACTGCCATACCAGGAGGGAAAAGTGTGCCATGTGAAAATATAAATATCCCCATTATTTCAGCTATTTCAGTAAGAGGACACAGTCAAGTGCTCTTGGAGGTTACCACGCCTGTACCCTGGCCGGCACTTAACCCACAGAAATGGAGAGAGGGCTTTACTTGGATGCAACCCCTTCAGCATGGTTATTGCTATTTAGGGCTTCTGCGATTTCTACCAAGTTACAACTAAAAGCGAGACCATCAATGGGATAACCCCATCTGTGTACCGGCCCTGCAGACGATAGTACAGCCAGGCTTGTGTCCGTCCTGTTACCTGGTCAGATTGCGACACATTAAACTCGCCCTTGGGCAACAATGGTGATGAGGGGCTGGTTATGACGACAGACACGTAACAAATACAGCGCAGTTTCCAAAAAGGTTGGGACACTGTATAAAATGTAAAGAAAAACAGAATGCAATGATGTTCAAATAATTTATCCCTATATTAAATTGAAAATAGTAGAAAGACAACAAACGTTTATGGTTTTTTGAAAAAGTCATGCCAATTTTGAATTTGATGCCAGGGACATTTTTACCACTGTGTAACATCACCACTTCTTTTAACATTACTCTGTAAGCATTTGGGAACTGAGGAGACTAAGTGCTGTAGTTTTGAAAGTGAAATGTATTCACATTCTTGCTTCATATCAGATTTCAGCTGTTCAACAATTCATGGTCTCCTTTGTCATATTTTTCAGTTCATAATGCGCCAAATGTTTTCAATGGGGGACAGGTCTGCACTGCAGACAAGCCAGTTTTGCACCTGGACTCTTTTACTATGGAGCCATGCTGTTGTAATACTTGCAGAATGTGGTTTGGCATTGTCATGCTGAAATAAAAAAGTATTTCCCTGAAAACTACGTTGTCTGGATGGCAGCATATGTTGCTCCAGAAACAGTATATATTGATCAGCATTAATGGTGCCTTCACAGATGCCATGTGCACTAATGCACCCACATATCATCACGGATGCTGGCTTATGAACTGTGTGCTGATAAGAAACCTGATAGTCCCTCTCCTCATGAGCCGATGATTCTCAAAAATAATTTCAAATTATGCACTGAGGACTTCGCATCAGTCCATCTGAAATGAGCTCAGGCACAGAGAAGGCGGTGGTTCTGGATCTCGTTTATGTATGGTTTCTTCTTTGCATGGTAGAGATTTAACTTGCATTTGTGGATGCAGCAACATACTGTGTTCATAGACAATGGTTGAGACCATGCAGTGATTTCCACTACAGAATCGTGTCTGTTTTTAATGCTGTGTCACCTGAGGGCCCGAAGATCACGGCCATCCAATATTGGTTTTGGGCCTTGTCCCTTGCATACAGAGATTTCTCCAGATTCTCTGAATCTTTTAATGATATTACGTACTGTAGATGATACGATCCCTGATCTCTTTCACAGAATGGCGCAGTCTTTCACAGAATGGTGAATCCCTCCCCATCCTCACAGACCCATTCTCTCTGGAATGAACTTTTATTATCCAATTATGTTACTAACTTGTTGCCAGTTTACCTAATTAGTTGTGTGATTTTCCACCAGATTTAGTATTTAAGCATTTCACAACTTTTCCAGTTTTTTGTTCCCTCTGTCACAACTTTTTTTAAATGTATTGCTGGCATCAAATTCCAAGTATATATTTTTCAAGAAACAATAAAATATCTCAGTTCAATATGTCATCTTTGTATACTTTTCTATTGAATATAGGATTTAAATGATTTGCACATCATTGCATTCTGTTTTTATTTACGCTGGGTCACAATGTTTGGGAACCGTTGTTAATGTGTCTTCAGACAGGCAAGTCTTGTCACAGGGTTTAAATTAAGGTAGTTGATAAAAACGAGCCACTTGCAAAAATCGCTCATTAAAATTTAAGTTTTGCTACCTATTATTTGGTATTTTATTCGAGCTGACCTGGTAGCAGCGTAGGCGATGGTGTAATTAAAAACTGTGCCAGGCAACCCAGAGGTGTACAAAGACTATCCAAGGGGTGTGGGACAGATAGCAGCAACACTCACCTAGAGTCCCACAGGGCTTGTTCTTGTAAGTGCAGATGTCGTACCTGAGAGAGAAAAAAGAAGAAGAAGAGGAACGTGAATCTTCTGTCAGGCTCTCTCTGTATTTTACCCCTGTTCTATTTTATTCAGTATTATTTCATTCTATTCTTTTTCAAGCCCCTCTGATGTCAGAACTGGGCATTTATTGCATCAACCTGCAGTGTTTGGCCGTAATTGTTAGATCGCAATAAGGCTTTGAACGCATTAGTGAAATCACAAAGGTGTCTCTAAATGTCAACTAGCTAACACAAACAGGCAGGCAGACAGGAAGAGAGACAGACAGAGAGACAGATAGACAGGCAGACAGGCAGGCAGGAAGCAACACAAGTCCAATTTTAATGTCTGTTTTCTAGCCTGTCCCTCTGTCTTTCCATCTGTCTGTATACAGTGCCTTCTGAAAGTATTCAGACCAATTCACTTTCCCCCCATTGTGTGACATTCCAAATTCAGCTCAGATGCATCCTGTGTCCTTTAATCATCCTTAAGATCTCTCTAGAACTTGATTGGTGTCCGTTTGTGGTAAATTCAATTGATTGGACATGATTTTGAAAGACACACACCTGTTTATATAAGGTCCCACACTTCACATTGCCTGTCAGACCAAAAACCAAGCTATGAAGTACAAGGAACTCTCCGTAGACCCCAGAGATAGAATTGTGTAGTCATAGATCTAATGGAAGATCATAAGAAAATTGCTAACGCAAGTTCCCAGGAGCACAGTTGGCTCCATCAATGTGAAATGGAAGAAGTTTGGATCAACCAAGACTCTTCCTAGAGCTGGCCGTCCGGCCAAACTAAGTAACCGTGCATGATGGGCCTTGGTCAGGGAGTTGATCATGAACCCAATGGCCACTCTAAAAGAGCATCAGAGTTTCTCTGCAGAGAACCTGCCAGAAGGACAACCATATCTGCAGCAGGCAGGCATTTAAGGCTAAACAGAAGACACTCCTAAGTAAAAGGCATATGACATACCTCAATTAAAATTCTAATTTTACAAAGCCTTTTTATTTCAGCACTTATACTAAAGGAATCTGACAACATGAGAAAAAAGATTCTCTGGTCTTATGAGGCCATATTATGCCTGAATGCCAAGCGCCAAATCTGGTGAAAATAAGGTACTGCTCATCAACTGGCTAATACAGTGAAAAATGGGGGAGGGAGCATCATGCAATGGGCATGCTTCTCAGCAGAAAGGACTGGTTAGGATTGAAGGAAGGATGAACAGAGCAAAATGCAGAGAGGTACTTGAAGACAACACAGAAAATAGAGAGTGCAAAGGATCCTTGACTAGGGACAAGATTCATCTTTTAGAACAACGACAATCCAAAGTACACAGCCAAGACAGTAATGGAGTGGCTTCAGGACAAGTCTGTGAATGTTCTTGAGTGGCCCAGACAAAGCCTAGACTTGAACCCCAGTTGAAAATCTGTGGGGATATATGGAGATCCCAGTTCACTGTTGCTCCTGATACAATCTGACAGAGCTTGAGAGGATATACAAGGAAGAATGGGAAAAACTGCCCAAATCCAGGTGCAAAGCTGGTACAGGCATACCCAAGAATGTTTAAAGCTATGATTGCTGTCAAAAGTTCTTCTACAAAGTACTAAATAAAGGATCTGAATATTTATATACATGATATTTTTCTGTTTTCTTTTTTCAATAAACTGGCACAAATATCTAAAAACCTGTTTTCACTCTGTCACAATGGATGTTAGCATAGCCAGTTCAGACAGGAAACCCAAGCAGCGAACATATCAGCTGACACCAGGGATCGCTCTGATCACCATATCAGATTTTATACTGACTAATTAACCGTCAGGTTACTCACTCAGTTCTGATTTGCGTTGGTCTCGCTAGCATGCAGGTGCATACCTAGCTCATTGCCTATGGGGATTGCTATTAATTATATTTTGGTGTAGATATTGTTATTAGTAGTATTGTATACACAATCATGTGAAGGTAGTGAGTTACAAGTGACTAGTCAAAGTGTTGTGGTGCATGTCTCAAATAAATGGTTTAACGAATACGTGGCATTTTATGTCTGAAGTAGATAAATGGCAAAACAAATCTTGAAGTGTATTAGGTCTATAGCTAAATGTAGAGAAAGTCAAGAAGTCTGAATACATTCAGAAGGACTGTTTATCAGTCTGTGTCTGTGTTTGACTATCTGTCCATCTGTCTGGCTGTAATATGCCTGCCTCCCTGCATATAACTATCTATCAGTCCGTCTGTCTGTCTGCCTGTCTAATACAATACTAATCCAGCGCAAGGACAAATGTTCAATACAGTCATCCTCAATGCTTTACAGAACACATCATGCATTTATAATGACTGATGCAATCATTCCTAAAGCATTTAATCTATTAAAAAACCAAGGACACTGCAAATTACATTTGGTTTTGCCTCCCTCCCTCTTTCTGTCATTCCTCTGCCCCCCCACCCGGGTGGATGGGCTCCAAGCCCATGAGGTACAGTCTGCGGGATGGGACCCCACCTCATTTAGAACACGTGTTTATTTTGATTTACTTCCTTTAATTTCCCCACCGGGTTTCTCCAACACAGGCAACGGTCCAAACGAGACGGCGCATCATCAACACCATCCAGCCCAGCGCCTAATAAAGCAACACCAGCCCGAGAGGGAGAGGTCACGCCATATAGCACTCTGCCTACAGGGAGGACATGACTAGACCCGGACCGTACATAACCTCACAGATAATGAGTGTAATTACTCTGTCTGAGGAGAGTGTCTCCTCTCCTCACAACAGGTCCACGAAAGAGAGAAAGAGAGGAGAAAGAGGGAGAGAGAAAGGGAGGGACAGAAGGAGTAGAGAGGGGAGAGTAGATGGAGACATACAGACAGGCGGGCGAGTGAGCGAAGGGGAATTCGCTCGGCCTCGAAGGACAAGTCATCCAAACAGCCTCCGTTCCACTTCTAGGAGAACGTCTCCTCCCTATGTTCCCGACTGACCACAGCACAACCACAGGAGACCGACCGTGTCCAACCGCATCCCTGGTCTACGACGGCCTCCGTGACATCATGGTCGCGGTAACCTCAGGATGCTCTCTGTGAGTTGAACCACCCCCACATGGCACGCTTCAAAGCTGATTTCATTTGATGTTAATTTAACCTTTATTTTAAGAGCATATTCTTATTTACGATGACGGCCTGGCAGAAGTTGAGTTTAGGAGTACAAGACACAATTCATACGGCGTTATCAGATGACATCTGTGTACACTTCAAGACTGACACGCCACTGAGAGTCTCTAGGAGAATACCAAGATAGATAGGTGTTAGAGAGTTACCCCCAGTCCGGATCACAGAGCTAGGGATACAGAAGTAATGTGTTTAACTGCCAGGTCTGGGGCTTCCCTCATCAAACTTCCTCATGAAAACCCTTTCTCAACCAGCTATCTTTTCCAGGGTATCTTCAGCCTGAAATGTAACGGCCACACGTACAAAGAAAACTTGTGATTTGCTGACGTAAACAGGCTTAACAGGCCTGTGCTTCTCCTATTTTGGTGGATTCCACCAGGGAATGGGGGAATGTTCTAGCAGACCTAGTGGTTAATGACAGCTTCCTGGGTCCATCATTATGTATTTCTACTCTATTTAATGTTAGCATCCCTTAGCTCAGCGCCTACACACATCTTGTTGTTCCATTATACTTAGGCCCTACCAACACTGTTTAATTCTGTCTGTATGTCTCTCTCTCTCTCCCTCTCTCTCTCTGTATGCCTGCCTCGGCCTCTTTCTGTCTGTCTGTCTCTTTGTCAATTTGTCTCTTTCGCTCTTTCTGTCTGTCTTTCTGTCTGTCTGTGTCCACCCTTTGTCTCTGTTTCTCTATCCCTCTCCTTTCTGTCTGTCTGTTTCTTTGTCTCCATCTATTTTTTCTCTGTCTCTCTCTCTCTGTCTCTCTCTCTCAGTCTCTCTCTCTCTGTCTCTCCCTCTTATTCAATAATGAGACGTTGTACTGGGTCTATAATACAAACACAAAGTCACTGAACTTTACGGGACTCTGCAAGCAGCCTGCAGCATGTATATACAACACAATGCTTTAGTGAAAGCATAGCAGTTGGTGTTGGTTTAGCATCAGGCAGACGCTGGAAAGCCCTGTAGCAGCAAAAAGCCGAGGTGAGTTAGACGTTGGCAGTACAGACCGTTCCCTATAGCAACGGGAAGGCTGAGGTGATGTTTGGCAGTACAGACCATTCCCTATAGCAACGGGAAGGCTGAGGTGATGTTTGGCAGTACAGACCGTTCCCTATAGCAACGGGAAGGCTGAGGTGATGTTTGGCAGTACAGACCGTTACCTATAGCAACGGGAAGGCTGAGGAGATGTTAGGCAGTACAGACCGTTCCCTATAGCAGCAGGAAAACTGAGGTGATGTTGGGCAGTACAGACTGTTCCCTATAGCAACGGGAAGGCTGAGGTGATGTTTGGCAGTACAGACCGTTCCCTATAGCAATGGGAAGGCTAATGTGATGTTTGGCAGTACAGACCAGCCTTTTGACAATTACCCACACAAGACTACTGACAACACTGGCTCACACATCTGGAACCCCCCCCCCTCCCCCAACGTTCATAAACCTGTTGCTGTGTCAGAATAACAGCAAAACTTCTAAAGCTGCTTCTAAGCCTACCAACTCAGGTTTTCTGTAACATTAAGATTTTCATGTGTTAAACATACAATCTCTATGGTCACTCCTATTTACCAGTCAACAAAGCGTCATCTCTAGAACTAGCACTCTGAAAGGGAACTGGAGGATGTTACCTGACAAACAGCTTAAGTCAATTAGCACGAGTCTATTAGTGAAACGCCTTGCTTGTGCACAGCCAAACGGGCAGAGTCTAAAGCAGGGCTTTAACCCATATCAATCACACCAGTTCAACCCCCTTGCAGACAAAACAAGTGTGGAATACACACGATAGTTGCTAGGCTGTGTGGCCAAAACAACATGGGCAACAATGAAGCGGCATCTAATGACAGTGTTTTTGCTGCAACACGGTTAAAGAGCTCACTTTCCTATTCACAGCAGCTTGGAGAGGTGCTGAAGCTAATAGGTAGAGAACCAATCATAGATAGAAGGGGAGTGGTTGTTTGTTTCAAAGCTACAGGGCAGCAGATAGCCTAGTGGTTAGCATGTTGGTCCTCTTACTGAAAAGCCGCTGGTTCAAACCCCCAATGTGAAAAATATGCTGCCCGTGAGCAAGGCACTTTACCCTAATTGCTCCTGTAAGTTGCTCCGGACTAAAGACAGTCTGTTGAAAGAATTAAAATGTAAATGTCTGCAGTTTTGCCTGTAAAATGCAGATGTAGCACATTGTCAGAAGTTAAAAGAACTGCTAAAGCATTTAAGTCAACATTGAGTAATCTCATCTCGACAAAAGGTTTATTTAGATGACTCATTGGACAATGAGACCCCAATATACAATGAGTCCTTCACGGGACAAAGAGAGTTTATTGTCCAATCAGTCATTTAAATAAACAAGTCCTCTAAATAAATGTTTGGTCAAAATGAGTAACAGTAAATAATTACACACATATGCCATTGGAATAATGACAACAATTGGGGAATGTGTTTGTGTGTGTTAGTGTGTTTGTTTGTTTTTGTGTTTGTGTGTGTGTGTGTGTGTGTGTGTGTAGGAGTATTTACCGTGTAATGAGGACAGCGTTGTCGTGATGAGCCATGCCATTCTCCGGAATGCTGTTTTTGTCTCCTTGGTGACTGAGGATGGACTTCTGCCACTTACAGAAGCTGTCTAGAGATTTGTCGGCGTGGTGATTGATCTCCAGGTTGGGCTGAATAGAATGCACAAAGCATTTTATAACAACCCAGTCCGAAGACAGATCCTAGATCAGTCTGAACCCTGCACTCTGTCAACAAAACAGAGTGAAATCTGCACATATCTAGTGCTGAGTTAAGATTATTGCCACCTGAACGTTCACTTCCATTTCTTATAGACCTCAATGTAGGATTTATGTCTAAAGCAGGGCTGTTCAGCTCCGGTTTTGGTTTCTACCTGCAAGTTAATTACATTTATCTGGTGTCTCAGGTCTGAATTACTCTGTTAAGAAAAGGATGAAAACCAGAAATGCTCCCCCTGGACCAGCATTGAATAAGCCAGGTCTAAAGCTAGGGTTGGGGTATCTTTGTCAAAAGAATCTGTTAAAAACTACACCATGCAAACCTATAAAAGGCATCTCCACCATTTGACAGTATTACAACATACTCGTAAAAAACTCCATATGATATTAATGTTTTCTATCAATATACTGTATCCATATTGCACCTCATATTAGTAAAACATATGGGGATCTGTCATAAAACGGAACTTGAATGAAGACGTATTCATCTCCGCTGGCATCTATCCTGTACAGACAGACACTCAGCATACCGGTCACTCTGTTTCTCCCATCAAACCTACACATTATTTAGATTGAATGTGAAAATCCTCAATGAACTCCCCCTGAGGGAAAACGTCTGAGCTCATCTTCACTAGAGAGGCTTTTATCTGTGGCGGTGGCAGACATGGTAGACGCCCCCGAAACCCCCACCCTACCACCCCCCCCTTACACTCGCTCCGTCTCCTGTACTCTCCCCTCTTCATCACTGTTCTCTCCCCCCCCTCACTACTCTTCCACTGGCTTGGATCATCGCCTTTAAGAAGTAGCCAAATCCTAGTCATTCTGAATAAGCCAGATGTAGAGGAGAAAGCGGGCGTGAAGGAGAGAGTGTCCTCACCTGATCCTCAGTCAGTACGATCAGCCTGGTCACTATAATGTTCACAACGTTTCCTAGGCTGGCATCACGGTAAAGTTTGGCAACCTGACCTCCAGAAAAGAAGAAAAGACACAAAGTCAGACCAGTTGTGTCCAGGTGTTTTCGTCCCATGTGCCGTATACAAAGGGAAAACCTGGAACCACACGTTGAGCACACCAGCTGCCGGTTAATGTCTGCTCTCGCTAAGACAGAACACTCTGTTAGAATGTTAATGAAAGCAAAACTCTATCCGAAGAAAGAAACCCTTCCAATGAGTCTATTGTTCAGGTTCCAGTCCTGCACACTGGCCATTTTCCAATGTCCATAGGCTAAAGCATCATCTCGATGTGTTGCCTCTGCTCTCTTATCTGTACTGACTGGACAAGTGACAGACCTTACTACATTCATCTATCCAGTGAACACTAGAGTACGCCATGTCGGACAGTCAAGATTAACCCTTTTTTTTGGGACTGACCCAAACTGTATACTCAGGACTTTCCTGAGAGGAAAATGCCAACCAAAGCAAAAAGCAGGATTAAACTTACAATATTCATCACAGACAGGATGTAGTGCTCGATGTCTTTGCGTCCGTGGTAGCCGACCATCATCTTGTCAGCTACTACCAGGGTCTCTACGAATCGCTCCGTGCTGACTGATCGCCTCTGTCTGTGGCTGCTGCCGGGCAGGGCGCTGTCGGCCTCAGGCCCTGGTGCGTGAGAGGACGATGGAGGGGCGGGAGAGGACGACGTTGAAGAGATTGGGAAAGAACCACTATGTTGGCAGGGGCTACCGCTTTTTGTGAGGTCTGTGAATGAACAGAGAAAAAATATTATCATTTATAAAGAGAAAAAACATTATCAACTGAAGAAAGTGGACATCATGCGACGAAAAACAACAATCTCAAGTGATTATGCAATGGTTTATCTGATGATCATCTTAATGGGATGTGGTAACTTTAAAAATACAGATTACGCATTCCAGGGAGACTAAACTGCTCTGATGAATTGATAACAAACCATCAGCTGAACATTTATTTAACAAATACCAGCAATAAAAGTCACTAAATGAAAATCAAAAGAAACAATCGGACATAAGTCCTTTCCAGAGGCGCGGTCAGACAGATAAGATAGTTGGATATTGTCAGTCAGACACACGTTGGGGAATCTGGCCCTTTGAACCTTACAGCTGAAGGCTTCCTTCCTTTATGACCCAGATGCTCTGGGGAAGGCTATACCGTAGAACGTGTCCGGGCAAGTCAGCTTCCTGTCGATGACAGCCTTCGCTGCTACTTATAAGACCTTGGCCCAAATACCTACACATCCACCTGGTTCCCCTGCGATGCCTATCCCTTGTCGCAGCTCTGAGGCGATAAAGAGTATATGAGCCTTTTTCTTAAAATCACTTCCACAGGAATTCAGTCGTTCTGGTTGCTGTGGTTCAACAGTGCCTAGTCACAGACTACAAGGTCTTTTTATGATGGGCTCTGGTGTATGGACCTGGCTGAGATGAGGCCAGAACATGCCAGACCCACACCAGCGTGGTCACATCTACCGGAACCTGGGCTTAGAACCAAACCAGCACTTCCTACCGGCCTGCTAAATACAGCAGCTGGTTAACAGTCAGTTACTCAGACCAGAAGGCAGAGGAGGGCATGAGAGGAAGTGAGAGGAGTGCAGAAGGGAGGGTAGGAGATAAAAGTTGAAGAAAAGGAGTTAGAGATTAGGATGTTTCACCAACCTGAAATGCCACAGCTGGGCTGCTGCTGAGGCGAGAGAATAGAAGACTTTTTATAAATAACATGCTGCTGTCCTTCTCCCTGGTCCCACGGGCTGGAAGTTGTGGACGATATATTCTTTAATGGCTCTATTAAATACTGCTCTTCTTCTGTTGTTATAACGCCGTGCTTGTTGAGAAACAAGAATATTGAGAGAGACAGGTTATAAGCAAACAGGGTAAACAACAACCCCCTACATAACTCCTTTTGCTATGAAAAAGAATGTCTAAACATTTGGTCAACACAAATTTTAGGTCATACTAGCTTAAATAGCTGACAGTGAGCTATGTATGCAATTTAAATTAAACGACTTTGACAAATAACCCCTATGATTTCAATTACAGTCATCAGCATATTGACTATACACAATCATGTGTAAAATGACTGGCACCCTCAGACAGGGCTAAATGGCTAATGGTGTGTTCCAGCCTGAGTCACTTAACATTACAGACTGCACATAAAGCATCTAATTCACAGCTCGGCTCTGCTCTGCGATTTGCACTGCAGTCAGATGTAAAAACACACCACACTCCGAAGCAATTTGATAAATAATGTTATAACAAGCGATTACACCTAGAACAACGCTGTAATTACTGGGACTGGAACCAAAGTACACAGCTCTCTGCCCTTGAACACCCCCTTTTGTAACATAAATTCAAAAAGTACTTCAGAATGTGTTTATAAAAAACATTGGCATGCTGCTCCAATCTGTAAAAAACACACAATGAAGCCAATTAACCAAATAAGACATCCTGGCACACGTCAACAGAAACCCATATTTGATAAAAGCAGAGTGTGATGTCAAGATATGAAGTATGTCTGGCAACTTACGAGATTAAACTACAGATACTTTCCAGTTTTGTCCATTTTTGGTCCTATTAAAACGGTCTGAGGCAAAACAGACCTAATACTAATTCAATTTATGATGCTGGAGCTGTGAGATTGCCAGTACGTTTGTCCGCCACAACGGTAATACATGTTTTTCTTCACATGATTGCAATTGGCACAAAGGAACAGGGCTTTCTCCTTGTTCTGAGACCTTTCAAAATAAAAGAGTTTTCCCAAATGCTGATCAGTCGGTCAGTCTGTGATCAAAAGCTTGAGGACCAATACACTGGCTGAGATAAACGTTTCTGTTAATTCACACAGAAAGCCACACATTCATTTCTTTATTTTTTGACTGGAGAACTCAAGCTCAGCTATATATCCCCAAGTGTAGCCCCTAACCTCCTAACAATGAGCTGACACTATCAGATGAGTCCCTGATTAGGGCTGTTTGTAGCTACTACTGAATACCTACACACTTACCACCACTTCTGACTCACAATACATGCCTAGGGGTTGGTTCAAGACTAAGGGGTCATTTTGAACTGGGCATTAGTTTATCTCAGGAAACTGAAACCTGAGTTTGAGGCATGCCTGAAACGACAGTTGGCGCTGTCTGTTTAGTAAGCAAACAGTGATATCCCTGAATGCTTATCTTTCAGTCTACTGAGAACAATAGGTGTTGGGTTCTCTAAGGTTAGCTGGGTAAGACAGGTGTTGGGTTCTCTATGGTTAGCTGGGTAAGACAGATGTTGGGTTCTCTATGGTTAGCTGGGTAAGACAGATGTCGGGTTCTCTAAGGTTAGCTGGGTAAGACAGATGTTGGGTTCTCTAAGGTTAGCTGGGTAGGACAGGTGTTGGGTTCTCTAAGTTTAGCTGGGTAAGACCGGTGTTGGGACCTCTAAGGTTAGCTGACTAGAGTAGGTGATGAGGTGTTTAAGGTTAGCTAAATATATGACAGGTTTTGGGTTCTCTGAGGTTGGCTTAGTAGGGCAGGTGTTTTGTTCTGTAAGGTTAGCTGGATTGCTGACAGCTTGGTTGGCTGGCTGTTTGGTTGGCTTGCTGGCTGGCTGGTTTGCTAGCTGACTGGCACAAAGTCTCTTCATAGTGGGCAGAAAGGCTGGCTAGTTAACTGGTAGGCTGGCTGGTTTGCTGTGAATTTCTTTACTGTCTGACTGGTTGGCTAACATTTTGGCTGACTGGCTGATACTAAAGCTCTGATGAGCCTGGACAGAGCTTTCCCCGTCAGACGTACTCTACTGGGCCCTGTCCTAACAGTGTCCGTGTGCCAAGTGGACGGAGGCCAACATGCTATTTAGCAAACTACACTCTGTCTAATCCTGTGACAGGAGAGCTGAGGGTTTGTCTGAGGTAAGCAGAGCAGAGAGACTGCATAATATTAACTCTCTGTGACACAGACAGCCAGGACACTGCTCAATGGGGGCCTCCTTGTCTTCTCAGAAAACAGGACCTTGAGTACTCAGATCGTACTCTAACCCACTCAAATCCATTCAGACACACTCAAATGGGTCAGAGGAAACCCTGAAGTAGAGCGGGTGCCGGAACGAGAACGATCTGACATTTTCTCCATTCCACTACCCTGCCACATGCAGGTGGTGGGATCCGATCCAACACACACCCTCCCCAGAACCCCATGGTACTTACCAAGCCCTTACAGGTACTGAGCGCTACTCGGGTGGAGCCATACTGATCCTGAAGGTATCCGACATAGTGGCAGTTCTCCACCATATCGTGTCTCCACTCGAGCCCGTCCCTCCCCCAGTACTCCACCGTAAATTGTTTGGACACCAGGAGGGGGTTGAGGGTCAGATTTAAGTGAAAGTGTTTTCCGTATGCTGACAGTCTGTAGAAGAGCTGGAAGCGGGCCGGATCCTGATTGGAGTAGTCGCTCGGCTCTGGGCCGGGGGTGGTGCTCGCCGTGTCGGCGTTCCGTCTCCTGGGCCGATGGTGTTTCACAGTGTAGCTGAGGAAGTCCCCGTTCTCGTCCACCCGCACAGGCACCGTCAGCTGATAGTGCTGCAGATAGGACAGGTACTCGTCTTCAACGGATCAGAACGGTTGGAGGGGTGACGCATCGGAGGACGGGTGCACGAGGTGGAGGAAAGGAGGGAGAGAAGAATGAGCACAGAATGTAAACCTGAGAGCATGGACAGCCTGCCACAGGAAGACATATTTAATACAACGGGGTCTTCCAACAAATGCATGACACAGAGAGGTCGAGACACTATAGACATTAGGTCAGTTTATTCCTATGGTAGAACTCAGAGAGTGACCGGCAGGACAGACACAAATAGCCAGCAGGTTGAGATATGCCGTGGGTTTACCCCTCGGTAACAACATCCGAGCCGGGGGCCACCACGCGTCACACCCACCTACCTCTGACCACAAACACCAACCGTTAAAATGGGAGAAGACAAGATGTGCGAACGAAGCCATGAGGTCAATCCTACCTTGTGAGTTGTGCGAAAGTTTTCGAAATTCCGCGGAAGCCATGACCACCACCACCGGGCTCAAAATCAATATACAGGTCAGCGTCTTCCACAAAATTTCCATCATTCAGAGAAAGATCTGACATGGGGTTGGGGGGAGGAGGGGTAAAGGGGGGTGGTGGTGCTACTGGCAGGCTAGGAACACGCTATCAGCCCGGCGGGCCTGGAACTGTAAGTCCATGGTCTAAGGTCCTCTGTGTGGGAAACGTTTCTCACTGCTTCAGCTTCTCTTCTTGTCTCATCAAGGTCTTATCCACGTCTCATCCAGACAACGTCTCAGAGGAACATCAGACACCTCCTGAGGGCAGGGGACACTTCCAGACCTCACTGGCGTTTCCCTTGGAGCTCATTTCAGCCACTCATGGATAATGTGTTTGTTAGAATCCATCTGTAGATCAGTCAGTCAGTTGAAACCCAGCAGCAGATCTATTGATCTACATCTGTATAGGAAGACTGTCTTGACCAATCCATCTGCATACCTGTGAACACATCATTGAGTAGTTCAATAAGCATACCTATTACAAAACCAAAGAGTCTACAGATTGCAAAATACTACACAAACTTAACTGTTCATCTCCAAATTGCAATTAGCCGTTGAACAAGTTGCCAAATAAAAGCAAAGCATTTTAACCAACAGTAGAAATACATGGAAGGAATACCATGCACTAAGATTCTTGCTAGACCCTGCAGGTCCAGGTGTTTGCCCAGAGTTTATGATGCCATCTTCTCCACAGCTAAGGAGAGGTCAGTTTCTTGGATATTCTACAAAATGTCACAACAACACCACCATAACACATTGATCAAGTACAAAAGCAGCCTGTGCTCTGATGTCCTCAGTCATCACAACATCTGTTTCTATAACAGGTTGTGTCATCCCTCTCCCACTGACTCTCTCTACAGCCAGGAGAAAATCAAAAGCTCAGCCGTTTGTCTCAGCAAGCCCTCATGAATGAGTTTGCGCGCGTGCGTGTTCGTGCGCACTCGCGTCCCAACGCAGAAGTAAAGGTTTAGTAAGGCAATAAAATCAATGAAACTATCAATAAATGTATTAATCTATCAATTGTTCTACTATTCAAAAGACTTATTCTTTAAGAAAGAAATAACGATTGACTCACACAGCTCATAAACTACATTCTCTAACGTTAGAAACCAAGCGACGTTCCAAGTTTGTCTTAGTGAAAACGATAAAAACGTAAATTCCATCAATCACATCTAATCTATTGGAAGTTGCGTAAAAACAATGTGGGTGGGTATCTGTCTCTGGACATAATCCAAAGTGTTGGAAGCAGCGTGTTGCACCTTCTGTAAGGGCTGTAAAATGAACATCTAGACGCACATTTCCAGACAGCACCGCTAAATCTACTTGGCCACTCAGTCTGACCTAGACATTTGGCACCCGGCCCGACTGCATCAGACTACACCGACAGACCGATCATATAAAAACAATTTACTTTTCACTGCTACTTTAAAGTTAATCTAAGAGGGTTTGTAGATCAACGACTACTGGAATACAGCAATATTTCAGCGACCTTCTTATTTTGGTGATAACGAAAATAGTGAAAATGCCGGGATCATTATTGAGCTATTGTATACACTTCAGAGAGACACTATCTCGGTCAAGTGGGTTTGTTTGACTTAGTCAAAAGGCAGACAGACCGTTCTTGCAGATGTGGACGCATTCTAGCAAATGACACTGAGAGTGCAATATAAACTAATAAGTTCTTATTTGCATCCAACCAATATTAAAAGACACACTGTAGTTCATTAAAAGAAATGGAAAAGTGGATGCAAACACAATGCCACATTTAGGCTACTCACCCGGTTCTTTCATAGGAATTCCAAGTGCCGGCTTTACTAAGCAACTTTTTTTACGTTTCATTTATTATACAAATTTGTTCAAATATATCCGAAAGTTGTATGCTATAATGTGAAAAGATACTCATTGCATTTTCTGATATTTTGCAAAGATGGGTTGTCTACATTAAAAGAAAACTGATAATCTGCGGCGGTAGTGCATGAGCGTTCTGTAGTTGTGTGATGGAGTGCTGTTAGACTACAAACATATAGTTACCGTCTTCATCTTCATAGTCGGCGGCAAAGCCCAACGGTGGAGGAGAGAGCAACGTTATAGAGTGCAGACAATAGACTTCGTCAGCACCGAAGTTCCGTAGTAGCCAAATCACTTCTCTCCTCTGTCCATCTCTTCTTGGTTCATGTCATTCTCTTTCTCTTGGACTCTCATGCCGCTACTGCAGCGGCTCTCTTCCACTTGACAGAAAATAGAGAGCAGCTCTATCTAAGATACAAGTGTCTTGAAAATTGTATATCCCCCAATAATATTTTTTACACAAACTACAAAATAAGAATAATGTATAGCCCAACGTCCTCAATAAAATAGCTAGACGTGGTGTGTTTGCTAGATGTTACTTTTGGACAATGCAGGTAGTATTCCGCACAGTAATAACAAAAATAGTCTAAGTCTAGGACAGTGCATGCAACTCAGCAAAGAGTTGAAGTAGCTCCCTTTAATACAGTATACCCGGCCTGGAACCATAGCCAAGTTCCTAGCTGCTTCAAATTGGCAGCTTTTTCAGGCTGGGAGGTTCAGCTGACGTCATTGCAGATGTGCCTATATTCTAACAATCAGCTGTGCGCATGTTCCGCTCTAATATCACGTGTAGGGTGTGGAGGTTTGGGGGGTACAAATAGGGTGCAGAAACATCTCTTCTCCAATGTATTTGCAAGAAGTTTGGCATTAATTCATATTTTGGCTAACTTTGAAATATGTTTTTTTTAGATGAACACACACCAAATTATGTTTTGTGTGAATTATCTTTTCTATAAGATTCATCTATATAGGTCATAAAGTGTGGTTAAATCACTAAGGTTTAAAAGCCTGCCCTAGACTTTGCCCATATGTACAGCAAGCACTCACAACTGCTTTTGAATTAAATATATGGTTGAAATGAAACTTTCCGCCAAGGATATTGTCTACCTAGTTAGTATAACAATTATTGACTTGAGTGTAGTTTCTGAAACGAACCATTGACTAAATTGGCATAGGGAAATATGATTATGCAAATTAGGCAATTCTGCAATTTAGCAGAATGTTGTCCAGCCTGTGACTACATAAGGTGAAGGATTGTGGCGCCATCTAGTGGTTGAAACATGTAGTGCATCTTTCATCCATTATTAATGGACAGTTAAATTGAAGTGACAAATGGTATATAATGGTATATCATGGTGTAACATGGTGTGGCGGTCGGGGACAGTGCCTCTGGGATGGCAGACCGGGGTGGTGGTTCCTCTTTTTAAGAAGGGGGACCGGAGGGTGTGTTCCAACTACAGGGGAATCACACTTCTCAGCCTCCCCAGGAAAGTCTATGCCAGGGTACTGGAGAGGAGAATACGGCCGATAGTAGAACCTTGGATTCAGGAGGAACAGTGTGGTTTTCGTCCGGGCCGTGGAACACTGGACCAGCTCTATACCCTCTACGGGGTGCTGGAGGGTTCATGGGAGTTTGGCCAACCAATCCACATGTGTTTTGTGGATTTGGAGAAGGCATTCGACTGTGTCCCTCGTGGCATCCTGTGGAGGGTGCTTTGGGAATATGGGGTCCTGGGTCCTTTGCTAAGGGCTGTCAGGTCCCTGTACGACCGAAGCAGAAGCTTGGTCCGCATTGCCGGCAGTAAGTCAGACTTGTTCCCAGTGCATGTTGGACTCCGACAGGGCTGCCCTTTGTCGCCGGTTCTGTTCGTAATATTTATGGACAGAATTTCTAGGCGCAGCCAGGATGTCAGGTTTGGGGACCACACGATTTTGTCTCTGCTCTTTGCGGATTATGTTGTCATGTTCAAACCAGGACCTTCAGCATGCACTGGGACGGTTTGCAGCCAAGTGTGAAGCAGTGGGGATGAGAATCAGTACCTCCAAATCTGAGGCCATGGTCCTCAATCGGAAAAGGGTGGCTTGCCCACTTCAGGTTGGTGGAGAGTGCCTGCCTCAAGTGGAGGAGTTTAAGTATCTAGGGGATACTCGGTGCAGCTTCTGCAGTAATGCGGTCGATGTATCGGTCTGTCGTGGTGAAGAAAGAGCTGAGCCGCAAGGCAAAGCTCTTGATTTACCGGTCAATCTATGTTCCTACTCTCATCTATGGTCATGAGCTTTGGATCATGACCGAAAGGACAAGATCCCGGATACAGGCGGCCAAAATGAGCTTTCTCTGCAGGGTGGCTGGGTGATCTCTTAGAGATAGGGTGAAAAGTTTGGTCACCCGGGAGGAGCTCAGAGTAGAGCCGCTGCTCCTCCACATCGAGAGGGGTCAGCTGAGGTGGCTTGGGAATCTGTTTCAGATTCCTCCTGAACGCTTTCCTGGGAAGGTGTTCTGGGCCCATCCCACCGGGAGGAGACCCCGGGGAAGACCTAGGACACGCTGGAGGGACTATGTCTCCCGGCTGGCCTGGGAACGCCTCGGTGTCCCCCCAAAAGAGCTGGAGGAAGTGTCTGGGGAGAGGGAAGTCTGGGCATCTCTGCTTAGACTGCTGCCCCGGCGACCCGGCCCCGGATAAGCGGAAGAAGATGGATGGATGGATGGATGGATGGATGGATGGTAGCATAGCATAGCATAGCATAGCATAGGATGGATGGTATATAATGGTAAATAACTGATATAACTAATGCTAACCAAATGTTCCACTACTTTGCTGCTTTCCTAATTATTTTATTATTATTATGTTTATTTAGTTGAATATATGTATGCTATTATAATGCTGTACATAGTTGGGAAAGGGCCCACTAATAAACATTTATTTGATGTGACAAATATAATTTGATTCGTTAAGAGGTAGTCTGAACAGATTTTATCCTATGCTTCCTGAAGCACCTCCCATAAGTTGGTCTGGCTTGATGGGTACTTCTTAAATATGGTCAAGCTGCTCCCACAACAGCTCAATAGAGTTGAGATCCGGTGACTGTGCTGGCCACAGTTGTCTGTTTCTCAAACTAGACACTCTAATGTATTTGTCCTCTTGCTCAGTTGTGCACCGGGGCCTCCCACTCCTCTTTTTATTCTGGCTAGAGCCAGTTTGTGCTGTTCTGTGAAAGAAGTAGTACACAGTGTTGTACAAGATCTTCAGTATCTTGACAATATCTAGCATAGGATAGCCTTCATTTCTCAGAATGAGAGTAAACTGATGATGTTCAGAAGAAAGTTCTTTGTTTCTGGCCATTTTGAGCTTGTAATTGAACCCAAAATTGCGATGCTCAGATACTAAACTAGTCTAAAGAAGGACTGTTTTATTGCTTCTTTAATCAGCAAAACAGTTTCAGCTGCACTAGCATTATTGCAAAATGTTTTCTAATGATCAATTTGCCTTTTAAATTAAATAAATAAATTTGGATTAGCAAAGACAATGTGCCATTGGAAAACAGGACTGATGGTTGCTAATAATGGGCCCCTGTGCACATATTTCATTAAAGATCAGCAGTTTCCTGCTTCAATAATTAATTTACAACATTAATATTAATGTTTACACTGCAGAAAACAAGGACATTTCTAAGTGACCCCAAACTTTTGAAGGGTAGTGTATATATACACTCACCTAAAGGATTATTAGGAACTCCATACTAATATTGTGTTTGACCCCCTTTCACCTTCAGAACTGCCTTAATTCTATGTGGCATTGATTCAACAAGGTGCTGAAAGCATTCTTTAGAAATGCTGGCCCATATTGATAGGATAGCATCTTGCAGTTGATGGAGATTTGTGGGATGCACATCCAGGGCACGAAGCTCCCATTCCACCACATCCCAAAGATGCTCTATTGGGTTGAGATCTGGTGACTGTGGGGGCCATTTCAGTACATTGAACTCATTGTCATGTTCAAGAAACCAATTTGAAATGATTCGAGCTTTGTGACATTATCCTGCTGGAAGTAGCCATCAGAGGATGGGTACATGGTGGTCATAAAGGGATGGACATGGTCAGAAACAATGCTCAGGTAGGCCGTGGCATTTAAAGGATGCCCAATTGGCACTAAGGGGCCTAAAGTGTGCCAAGAAAACATCCCCACACCATTACACCACCACCACCAGCCTGCACAGTGGTAACAAGGCATGGTGGATCCATGTTCTCATTCTGTTTATGCCAAATTCTGACTCTACCATCTGAATGTCTCAACAGAAATCGAGACTCATCAGACCAGACAACATTCTTCCAGTCTTCAACTGTCCAATTTTGGTGAGCTCGTGCAAATTGTAGCCTCTTTTTCGAGTGGTACCCGGTGGGGTCTTCTGCTGTTGTAGCCCATCCGCCTCAAGGTTGTGCATGTTGTGGCTTCACAAATGCTTTGCTGCATACCTCGGTTGTAACGAGTGGTTTTTGAGTCAGAGTTGCTCTTCTATCAGCTTGAATCAGTTGGCCCATTCTCATCTGACCTCTAGCATCAACAAGGCATTTTCGCCCACAGGACTGCCGCATACTGGATGTTTTTCCCTTTTCACACCATTCTTTGTAAACCCTAGAAATGGTTGTGCGTGAAAATCCCAGTAACTGAGCAGATTGTGAAATACTCAGACCGGCCCGTCTGGCACCAACAACCATGCCATGCTCAAAATTGCTTAAATCACCTTTCTTTCCCATTCTGACATTCAGTTTGGAGTTCAGGAGATTGTCTTGACCAGGACCACACCCCTAAATGGAATGAAGCAACTGCCATGTGATTGGTTGATTAGATAATTGCATTAATGAGAAATTGAACAGGTGTTCCTAATAATCCTTTAGGTGAGTGTATATACTCTTAGAAGTTTCCTAGTTTTCAAAAGAATGCCAATTTTGTCTCCATTACAATAACGTCAGATTGATCAGAAATACAGTGTAAACATTGTTAATGTTGTTAATTGTTAACAATTATTATTAATTGTTCAACTTATATTCCTTATTCAAACTCATTTAATGTACATGTATGTTTTCACAGTAAGCACAAGAGGATGGATGCACTATAAATAGAAAGTCATGCGTGTGCACCTGACTGACAAAACGTGACTACTATAAAATACTGAGGATGGATGTGAAAGAAACCATTTTGTTTGTGGAGGACTTTGAACATAAATGACAACAGTCAGATACAATAGCTTATAAAAATACCAATTGACTCAAAAGATCAACACCACTGAACAGACTCTTGGGTCTTCAACTTGAGCCTTCCCTCATGCCTATTGCGTGGGGTTTGACAACCTATATATTCTGCATATGGCTCTGCTTCAACTTAGTTATTAGCAATTCCTTTATTATTATTATTTATCACTTTGTTGCAATTTTCACAAGTGTGTGGTGCATTCTCACGACACTAAGTTCACAACTCTTAGCTGTTTGTTGTGCGTGATGGTTTTAGAACCACAACCAAGATGTGTATGTGCTAACATTCACTTCTTATGAAGAGAGGTTAAGTCATATTCTATTTGAAAGCATTGTCCTCTGATACTATGTTTTTATACTGAACCCATCTGAATCATGATACCCAGTCTAAACCTACTGTAGGTGTAGATAAGTAGGTAAGTTATATTTAATTAATAAGGCACAAGGGGGCATGGTATATAACAAACATATACCACGTCGGACTGTGGAATGCATGGACACAGCGCTTAGTTGTGGTTTATTGGCAGTATACCACAAACCCCCAAGATGCGTTACTGCTGTTACAAACTGCTCACCAATGCAATTAGAGCAGTAAAAAGTGATGTGAAATCATACCCATGCTATCCCATATACCACGGATATCAGCCAATCAGCATATAAACAACCAGTTTATAATACTTCACATTCTCTGCTGTGACAAAAGGTATGGTGGTTCTTTTATCACCAAGCTACCCTTGCTGGCATATGCTGTCACTACTGGATCCTGGTGGGTGAAATCCACTGGATTAGAATGAAACATGAGTATTGCCACCCCTATTCTTTTGGAGTGTTTTTTCCCTTATTTGCTTTGAGTCATGTTACTTTCATTTTCCCATCACACATAGCACAATCTAGCTGCTGCCGCCCCCGAAATGGTTCCGCAACGAGCTGCCATTGTCCCTGGGGCCTACAGGACAGAAATGATGGAGACCCAATTTCATCTCCCCAGTTCCCTTTTCCTTTGTTGCTCATTGATTCATGTGTTGTCTGTTGTTCCCTGTTTGTAAGTACATCAGTTTTTTAATAAATACCTTTATTTTTTTCATACCTCTGCGCCTGTGTCCAACTCTACTTCCTGAGACATTAAAATTGCACTATCATAGTTACAGTTTATAGACATTTAGAAAATTTAATTTTGTAAAGCTCACACCTTTGATCACTCATGGCATAGATATGAACAGAGAAAATGTAAGTCCATTTTGAGGGGTTGTGTTAAAAAGTTAATTGCCTAATCAGTTTAAAACAATGTATATTTTCTAACTATGTGCAGATGCATAATACAGTCAAAAAATGATTGACATTACAGACTTACAAATTATTGACATTTCTGTGTCCATGTAGTAAAGTTAACTAGCAGTAGCCTATCCCCTACTCTAAAGGTCAGTGAAGGAAATGAGCGCATCAATCACCTTTCCTGCAACAGTATAAAATTAGGCAAACAGACCTCTCAGTTAGCTTTCTACCATCCACCACGGAGACTTCTCATTTTTTCAACTGTACAGTACTTCTTCTGCTAAACCACATCAAAACCGGTGAGTTTTACTTTAGAATTTCTTTTAAATAATTTCATAACACACATTGTAATTTTCTGTGTTATGTCACTTATTTTACTTATTTTCTTGCATGGACTAATGTTAACTTAAGAACTTAAGAACTTAGATGTCAGCAGCTGGATATAAGAATTCATAGAGACACACTAGCAGACAACAGATAAATAGTATTTTTCAATCAGGGGCTTTCGCCTTGTGCCGTCTGTACATGGTTCCACATTATATCCATTCCACTTCTGAGGTTAGCTGTGGGAAAGGTGTTGTCTCACCAAATGCTGTTTGAAATGTGCTGTGTGCACATAACTGTACTAAAATGTCAATTAATAATCTTTAAAAATGTAGTTGTGAAACTCACACTAATGTAAATAATGGACATTATAATTATTAATAATATGTAAATAAGGGGGAAAAAACTGCACACTTCCCTATGTACGTAAGAAAACACGCAACCCCCTGTCCCCGACCCCAGCTAAAAGGCAAATATAAAACCCTCCACTGTGTCCAATAACAGAAATGCAACCCTCCAAAAAGAAAAAGAAAAAAAACTAAAAAGCATTTAAATTCTCCCCTATTTGGTGCAAATTTCAGAACACTGTACAAAACAGTGTCTCATTTACATATATATATGTAAATTAATTGGAGAACATTTCGTTAATATCAATATTTGACAATTCATTGCTTGAATATTATTTTTGGTATAATTTTTTGAAGTACGCATCCATGTATGCTTTTTGGGGTAATGTAGATCACAACCCCTAGCGCAGTAAAAGATGAGGGGTTTCCACGATTCGCTCATCTTTTCACTTAGTTATCTCCAGTTGATAGTTATCTCCACCTATATTAATAGTTATTGTATCAATATCATTCACGAATTAAAGAAAAACTAATGTTGTGGTGCCATGAAATTAAATAGCTTTGGAATTGTAAAGTTTCTCACCAGCAATTGTTCAATTCTTATGACTATTCCAAGTAGTAGTAGATTCTAGTAGGCCTATTAATGGCTAATAAAAGCCATACGTTAGTTATTTTAACCCAATGATTAATGTTGTCTACCTAAATATTCAAACTTTTGCGCTTTTGCAAAGACGAGTGTGTAGATATTGCCATGGCAAGATGTGCCATGCTAATAGACTCCTACCCAAAAAGACTGAGTGCTGTAATAAAATCAAAAGGTGCTTCAACAAAGTATTAGTTTAATAAGGGTGTGCACACTTATGCAACCGGGTTATTGTAAGGTTTTTATTTGTCATTTTCCCCCTTCAAAGATTTAAGTTTGTTTTTCAATTGAATTGTTCACATTATAGGTCACATTAAAAGTGGAAAAAGTTCTGGCATGATTTATCTTTGTCTCATTCTTTTACATCACAAAAACCTGGTATTTTAACAGGGGTGTGTAGACTTTTTATATCCACTGTATTAGCTAGCCATCTACAGTAATCTTTGTACATGAGTACACTTTAGTTCCAGTAATAAACGTTTTGTTGTCCAAAAATGTAATGGCTGAGAAGATACATTCCCGCTGTTTAAATAGTGTAATGGTTAAAGACAGTCTACCACACAGGAAACTGTGGATTGAAACCAGCCAGGGACAACCACAGTCATCCATTCTAATTGCTGGCTGGCTGAACTAGGCTTGCCTAGATCCTTTTCTGTTTCAGTAATTGTTCACCAGATGCCCTTCTTTTATTTTAGTCAGAGAGCAAAGGCCCAAAACTAGTCAGGGCCAGCCCTAGCACACACCTCAGCTGTATTACAATTTTGTTTCTTGGCTGTTTACTAGTGGCTTTTTATAATATATTGGATTGAATTAGGAATTGTAGGAGCCATTGTCACTCACTTGATAAGAGATTAATGCTTTAATGCTAGGGTTGTGAGTTTGATTCCCATGGGGGGTCCTTAAAAAAATACAGCTCCAGGGAAGAATTAAGAGACCACTGCACCTTTTTCTTTTCCTTTCCAAAAACGTCGGAAATTAAGGCTTTGAGTGGGGAACAGAAGGGTTAAAATTAAGAAACAACTACAAATTGAACGCTTCTGTTCCTCCCTCAAAACATTGGATAGAAAAAGGTGTAGTGGTCTCTTCATTTTTTCCAGAGCTGTATGTGCACTTGGGAATGTAAACTTTGCTGGATCAGAATGTTCGCTAAATAACTGAACATTTTCTTTTAGAGCCTTTGTTTGGGTTTTATTTAATGGTGACATTTGCCATGTAATATTCCATAAAGATTGATGGCTGCCATAACGACACAACCAGGGAGCTACCCGGCTTCCGATTTCCAGACCGGCCTCTGTGACTTCTTCAGTGATTGTAAGACATGTAAGTGGACTGATAGCTGCCATGTACTTTCAGTACGTCCGGCCACTTTCTACATTCAACGTTGTTTCCATTTCATTTTCTTGTCTCTCTCTTTCAGTCCTGAAGTAAAGGCTAGTAATGGTGTGATGTCACTGTGCCTCTTATTCCTTCCAGGTTGTTATGGCTGGTGGTGCTTCCCATGCATGACCTGTTCCATCGCCAGCGACATGGACGAGTGCTGTCTGTGCGGTGCCACCATGGCCATGCGAACCATGTACCGGACCCGATACAACATCCGGGTGAGCTCCATTCACTAACACTGCATACCGAGCCTGAGGGCTCTTGCCTGTGACCCCTCAAAAGACCCGCTGCCAAGCCATGGGCCCTGTGAATCATCCCCACTTTACCCCACATTATCTTCAACCCTGCCGAGCCTCCTTACACTGTAACCACACCGCCCCCCGTCTCTTCTCCTGTCACCTGCAGAGTTCTAACCAGAAGGACAGGCTCAGAGGTAGGACAGCCACTCAATGTTTTCTCTCCCCTGGACTAACTGTGTTGTCGGTTCTGTTCTGATGTCCAGGGCTCCCTGTGTCAAGACTATTGTGCTGTCATGTGGTGTTACGTCTGCTCTGCCTGTCAGGTGAAGAGAGACATTGATCTCCGGAAGGAACAGAGAATCTTCTGAGCTCAGGTGGAAACAAATGTCTCTCCTTCTTTTACAGCAACATCGTGTATCTTTGGTCCCATAGGAATCCTTTCTTCCATCCACACAAAGCATGTACATGCGCATACACAAACGCCAAACGCACAAACAGACACACCCAAAGACAGCAATAAATTAGGATTTCGCACCCATGTTCCAGTAACACCTGATTAGATTAAACTTACATACTATCTTTAGATTTTACTTGGAACAAAAGTGAGTCATGCTATTATTTTGTGGTATGGTTACATATATACAGTACTTACACATTATATGTATTTTGTGGTATGGTTACATATATACAGTACTTACACATTATATGTATTTTGTGGTATGGTTACATATATACAGTACTTACACATTGTGTATTTTGTGGTATGGTTACATATATACAGCACTTACACATTATATGTATTTTGTGGTATGGTTACATATATACAGTACTTACACATTATATGTATTTTGTGGTATGGTTACATATATACAGTACTTACACATTATATGTATTTTGTGGTATGGTTACATATATACAGTACTTACACATTATATGTATTTTGTGGTATGGTTACATAGATACAGTATTTACACATTATATGTATTTTGTGGCATGGTTACATATATACAGTACTTACACATTATATGTATTTTGTGGTATGGTTACATATATACAGTACTTACACATTATATGTATTTTGTGGTATGGTTACATATATACAGTACTTACACATTATGTGTATTTCTATTTGTCTTCTAGACAGTGCCAGACACCTGAAGATCTGAACTTGCATTCCAGTTTCCTGATTTTTCCCCTCCTTGATTTTACAAATTAGAAGAGCCTAAACGTAGTATTCTTTTAATCAAAGGTAATTTGTCATTTTTAGTAAGAAGTGAAGTATGTTGTAGCTTGACGATTCAAAAATAAAACAGTGTATCATTGGTCAAATGTATTCTGTTTCATTCAAATAATGCTTAATCACAGCTCAGAGTGAAGCATTGTGAAAATGTATTGGTTAACCCGGTGATTTTTACTGTGGGACTGATTGTTCCCTGTCTGCCGTAGAGATAAAGCCAGTAATAACTTACCGAAGCCATTTATTACTGATGGGAAGGGAAAAGCTGTAGAGGGCCATAAGCAAAAACACTGATTAATAACTGACAAGGAGCACTGCCACACAGATCTGGAGCCAAAAAGGTGTGTCATTGTCAACAGGACAGGGACTTTGGCCAGACATGAGATGACTGTAGAAGAGGTTTCTCAAAACACTCACAGCCTGCAGACAGGAGAAACACTCAGCATAGCGTACCACTTCAGGTGTCAGTATGCCTCATAAAGCTAGCTGTCTCCTCCTTCTTGTAATCATATCCGGTCTTTCAAGTAAGCATATCTGATTCACCTTTGAAATATACCGACATTTGGCCTCGAATTGTATGTACTGTCGGACTGAATTGCAATGTTTTGTCCATCAGATGTGCAGGGAGCCAACGTTAAGAAGGTAATGTATCTAGCCATGGTTATTTTCATAGGAACTGTATTTTTATGTTTACTTATCTACTTTTTTATAAGGCAGTCCAATAACCTTCTTTGATTTGCCTTCCAACCAATCCGATCGGCTTTGATAATGACCTGATGTAAAAAGATATCATTTGATTGGTCAAAATACCAATTATTGGAAAAATGATAACTAGGCTAGCTGTGTAAACATCTCATGAGTCTAATGTGACTAAACATATTATTTGTTTGAAGATGAATTCAAGCACTGAGGGGAAAGATTGAAAACTCACATGTTTTCTCCTTCAGCCGCTTTGCTATAACTATCAGGTGCCAGCCTGTCCCTTTAACTTTGACCCTGTTTGTGGATCCGACGGAGTGACCTACGCCAATGAGTGTGTGCTCTGTGATACCATCAGGTACAAGAAACAGGGGCCATAGAGGGAAAATACATGGCAATATAGGATTGTTGTGGTCACTTTGGTACTATTATCAGTAGAATGTATGTGTTTCAAAACTCTTAGTAAAAGATTCCAAATAGATCATAGTTGTAAATCATTCAATCTTGCATTCAAAACAACTTATTTTGCTTTCATTTGGTTTGTCAGTGATTCAACCACTTTGTTTTTGGTGAAAAACATCGAGTACATTTGTTAAGTCGGTGTAATTCTTTCAGTTTAGTCATTGTAACAGTCATAGTCCAAGACCTAACAACGTAAGACAGGTTAGACATGACTCTTTGAAGTGCTGAAGTTAATCTGTTACAGTTCATTTCAAACTCAAATTTTACATTCCCTGTTACAAGTGACAGGAAATTATTTCCATCATATCTATCCCATAATCAAGGGTGATCAAAAATCTACAATCATCAAGGCAAAAAGTTACTTTTATTGCAATGTTTTGTCTAATCAATTGTTACAAATACTATCAGAAAGAAATGTCAAGGTTTAGCACACTAAACTAATTTGCATCAATTCTGTCTTCGGCATTTGGCCATGATACCTTGTCCATGTAACAATGAATATCTAAACTGCGGGAATCATTTTGGGGCATGATGTCATGACATGGCGGGTCACATGCTCATGGGGATGGCGGTCATAGACCTTCCACCTCTATAATGAAAAGGTGATCACGGGGCCAGGTCTAGGGTCAGGAATCAAGGATGGGCCCAAAACCATTCCTGAATCACTTCTCAATGGTGGAACCAAACATTATCACACACAATTTCATTGAGGAATTCAATGAGGTGAGCAGGCACAGCACTGTAAGACCCAAGTGGCCTACCACCCCATCTTCAGATATGGCTACACACATTAGGATGTTTCTCCCATGTTGTCCAGGCACACAGACAATTGTTCATTGACAAATTATATTGCACCGACACAGTCAGGTTTTGCCCAGGTAGAAACCGGCTTTATCAACAAAGATGTACTTGTGATGGTTCACAGCAGTTCAGTTTGTTGTTTTGGCCCTGTTTAGACTCTGTATGATACCTTACTTATTCCTCTGCCTTCCTGTCTATCCTACCCCAGGTTGAAAGACATTGCCAGTGTTCACATGGTTTATATGGTTACATGCTTACCAGTTGTGGATACAACTATGGATGGCAGTCATGTCCTGTTTATGACAGTATTGTATTGTACATAGGGAATGCAGAGGTCTCTGTAGCTCACACTACCAAAACCAAGATTGTGAGTTTGAATCCCACTGAGGTCACATACAAATCTATGGCCTTAGGGTGGCCATTCTGTACTTTTCAATCTGAAAGTACTGTAGTACGCAAAACAATGTAAAACACATAAATTCACCAAATGTTTGAGTGATGATCAAATAGAAACAATGAGCATAGTGATAGTGAAATGTATTTAAATAATAAAGAAAATCTTATCAAAAGTTGTGAATGTACTTCGTATGAACATAATGTATTTCAATGTGAAACATGTCTCACTAGATGTTTTTTTGTGCTCAGTCAATGTAAAATTGCTTTTTGATCATTTGTTGTGTTTTTGTACTAAGAGTGGTGAAATATTACCATATACTTGTGTGAATAACACCAAAGCATCTGGAAAAAAATAATTGAATTAGCATACAAAATCCCTCCGTCACAAGCTTTAAGTACAGTATGTATTCCGTTGCATTCCTGGTAGGAGGACAATGGAAGTCACACTGACAGAACTGAAGTAACATTTTATTCTTATATTCTCTTCCAGAGAAACTGGAAGGAAAATACTAATCATCAAAAACAACCCTTGTTGAAGATGCCGGATTAGAGGATTTATCAGCATAATTCACCAGAAACAATGGTTCAACTCTTAAATAAAACAGAATAAAAACAGACTTCTTTCACAACTTTTATTGATCTTTTGTGGAAGTGGCACTCTGGGTCTGACAAAATATTTCCAAACAGAATGTGACGAAATCGTTGTACATGAATACAGCAACGAGGCATGGCCTGTGACATCGTCTGTGTGTCTTTTACATTTGAAATTTTTAAACAAACTTTTGTTGTGGGACACTAGTGTCTGCATTCTCTGGTTTATATTACATCAAAGTGTACATGAAACTGCCACCACTGGTCACTTGATGAGCCTATGGATTCAAGTATCCATCTATTAGTCCTATTAAGATAAATGGTCGATTTCTGAGCATAATATACACTAGTTTTCTTCTGAGTAACATGCTGGAGAACCATCAGATTGGACCTAGTCTCACACTTGAATGAGCAAGAGGGAGAGATGGAGAGCGAGAGAAATGAGGAGTGGGAAGTGTTTCCCCTATTTACTTAGGCAGAGCTTGCAGCTAAGCTCAATCAAACTCAGGCAAAATATATCTGGATTTGGCTTCTGCTGGTTTCAACTGAAGAATTTGGTGTTTGCACAGTGCTGCATGGTCGCCCATACCTACGGCCAGCCAAAACCTCTAGGGGAAACACTTGGAGGGGGTAAAATGGGTTGACCTGGTGTGGGGTGATTTTCCAGGAAGGGGGGGGTATCAGTCAGTCTATTGGGTCATCTGGGCCTCCATGGCCTGAGCAGTCCACTCAGGAGCGGCCGCAGTGATCTTCTCTAGCAGGTTGTTCACCTGGAAACACAGCGACTGAATCTGCTTGTCCCAAGTGGGCAGGGGCTCCCGTGCTGAGAAGGAAAAATAATGCTTGCATTTAGAAAATGAAAAACACATAACAGACCAAACAAATCCCTTCCAAAAGCAATGCTTGGATCGCAGTTGCTAGAAATAAGAAACATGTGAATTAGCCTAAGTAAACTAATCCTAAGTAAACTCACGAGGAACCAGACACCGGCCTAAAGAGGCAGGCATCTAATCCTCTTAAAGCTGACCGGGTGGTGGACAGCGCCAGACACCTCTGGAAGTAGAGTCTGCCCACAGCTGAATACTCACTCTCAAAGTGGACGATTCCATCTATCTGGTCGATGAAGCCGTTCATGCGTCCTTCGGTGATCATCTGGGAGGCGATCTTCTCAGCCTGGGAACAGAGACACACAAGGACAGTTCACTGGCATCTCCATGGAAACGCACACATCCCCGGAACATGACAGGAAGAAGACAACCCCAGTCCTGGCCAGAAACAAACCCTAGTCCCATTGCCTCTTGACCCGAGGTCAGTTAGCCTTCTTGCCTAGCGTACAGTTCCAGCTTAGATTGAGCTTTGGGTAAAATCTGGAATGACATTGTCCAATCGGCCAGGCCAAATATGATTGTATTCTCTTGTTACCTACAAGGAAACACTCAAAAGTTATACTAATCTACCTTTTAAAAACAAAGATTTTAGCAGCCTTTTCAAAAGCATTGGTATCTCAGTTTATCTGGGTGAACACTTTCTACCGCTCGGCTACTTTCAGACACTTTTGCCTTTATTTGTTGACAGTCAACAGATGTGTCCCCATCAACATACTGAATTAAAAGGATCATAAAGTCATGCGAGTAAAATCATGTCTTCACGTCTTTAGCCTAATTCTAATTATATACTTCTTTGTTTTTAATCTCAGCAAAACAAAATACATTTGAAAACAAAAGGGCACAGAAAGGATTGTCCACTGAGGCACTGCAATGATCCATGACCATCTGCCACTGCAGGAGAGATGGGGAAGCACATTAGGCCCATGGGACATGCTGGACGCTTTAGTGCTCTCTGTTCTTTCTACATTTTACACAGTCGTCTTGGATTATTTATATTGCCTAACTACCACCTGAGTGGGAGTTAGGGAAGTGGTCAACATGAGTGGTCAACATTACATAATTTTCTTGCTGCCCATTTGTGCGGTCATTTCACCGCAATGTCCAACACCGCCAGATGGTCAAACACGCTAAAACATCTGTCAATCATCGTTTGGTCTCGGAACCTACTCAGGCCCCAAGGTGGTAGTTAGGGGTTGTTTCTGGACTGGGCCAGGGAAATGTGATCAGATTCATTCCAGGTCAATACGAGTATATAACAGTGTTAGGTGTTGGTTAGTCTGTATACAACTGTTGTAATAACTTCAGCTGAAAAGGTATGCATTACTTACAATTGTATTTGGGTCTCACTCAGCCCAATGGAGAATGTAGTATACTGTCACACTCCCGTTATAATGGACTAACTTCATCCCATTCTTTTAATGGAATAGCTAATCTCAGTGTTACAAAGGCATGCAGTTCACATCATTTTGACCACTACATCTCCCAAACGTTAAGTACTAATACGGATGTTGAAGCCTAGTCTGTTTAGATATAAGACAATGAAAAGTTCACATATCTTTATAATCATTTCCATTTAGCACAATAAGAGTGGGGGTTACAGGGACAGAAACATTCTTCAGCAGCACTTACTAAATGTGTATGTAATGAATGACTGTGTAATAATATAAAGAAGAAACCAAAAATATAGAATAGGATTCAAATTATACTGGCCATGTTGACAACAGAAACACCACCTTCAGGCTAGCTCAGGCTTTTCTAATATCTGTATAATTAAACCCAAACAATATCCACTATTTTACCTTTATTAAAATAAAGGCAATGTATTTCGACGCTACAACCATAGTAAAATTTTTTGACCACACTTAATTTACTACTTACCAACATGACAAACGACAGACCCATATCCTACATAGGTGTCATTTAATCAACTGAACCACCAAACAAGACTACATCCTACATTCCACTTCCTGAAGTAACCTAATTTACTTAATGACACAATATGGGGCTTTCGAATGGGAAAGACCCCAAAAACATCGGACAAAAACATCGGACACAGCTCTTAGCTGAGATGACTACTGGTATTATAAGGGGAGTGCACATTTAGGTCTGATTCCCTCTGAGAGAGATAGAGACGAAGCCAAACACGGCTTGTTTTTTGTTGCTGCCTTTTATTTTTTTTGACTAAATTTTAGTTGTCTGTATTTTGGGTTTCACACCTCATTCATTAGTGTAGTAGTGATTATGTTCCCTACCAGATTGCATCTGTAACCAGGGACCTCACCATCGGGACAATCGTCCTGCACAACAACATATATATTCAAAATACAAGACTTCCGCTTTGGAAACTGACAATTCAAGGTTCATATTAACAGAAGGCAAAATATTCTTGCATTTATATATCGGGATAAATACTGTATGCCTGCATTCACTTGGTTTGAAGGGAAAGAAAAATCCTGTAAATGATCGGGTTCCTTTTTTTCAAACTTCAACCAGTTTTGCCCGTAAATCACATCCTTAACTCTTTTAACGTGATCACATACTGCCTTGAGCAATGAGCTATGCCTACACAAACTGTCACTCATAACAACATGTAAAAAGATATTTAGGCCTGATGATGAAGATAAATAGGCCTAATTTTGACTATTTACAAATATACTAAAGTCAGAGAACACGTAAGAATAACCCTAAAGCTAACGCTGCTTCCCAAAAAAGCAACATGTTTGCTAGTTCAAAGACTGCTTTGGGTCTTGTACGGTGGAGTCCACCTTACCTTAGCGGGAGGGATCTCGAGAAGCGCCCCAAGCTCTTCAAACGTGATGTTGTTGTAAAGTTTGCTAGCAGACAGGAGGTTGTGTTCGATAACGGCTCGGTCCAATATGCTCGAGCCTGGAAACAGAAAGCCACAGTCATGCAGCTGAGCTCATTTTGTCCTTCCACAATCCGTCGAAAAACCTAGGGACCCTGGAGAGAGGCTGAGGTGGAGACTGACCGTCCGCCGTGGTGGCCTTCTGGTGGGGCATAAGCATGGCAGCGAACTCCTGCAGCTGGTTCCCTCGGATGATCCGGTCCAGGTACATCTTTTCCAGGATGCCGTAGGCAGCCAGCTGCTGACAGCGCTCGTCTTTGAACAGCGTGGCTAACATACGAGAGCGCTGCTGGCCTGCAGAAACATGGCATATGAGAAACATATTTTAACTATCTTCCAGCCCACGTCAAGTGCACGGGAAAACTGGAGGCACAACCAACGCAGCTACATTCAGGCGCTGTCGGAACGGGCAATGACGGCGCAGTGGGGGAAGGACGCCTGCTGATACCTGCGGATGCCAGGATGGTGCAGTGCAGGGCGTGCTTCAGGGCCTCTAGACGCTCCGTCTCGTGCACGATGGACTTGTAGGACAGCTCGTTGTACCTCTGGGCCGCCTCAATGAACTTCCTCCTGTAGTCCAGCACTCGGGCGTAGCACACTTTGTAGTGGATCTGCAGCTGTTCATTGGTGGACTCGTTCTGGAGCAGAGAGGCTCTATTGATGTAGGCCTCAGCCTGGACAGGGTCATCGTCCTCCAGGTAGAGTCGTGCGATCTTCAGGTACGTGTCCAACTTATAGTCTACGTTGTACTGCCTGAAGAAGAGGACAGTCTGTTGGTTTAGTGCTGAGCTAAAACCCAATCATACTCTTCTGGTGCCTCCCCCAGAAACAGATGGAAAAACAGGGGACTAAAGGTTGGACAATAACCTAACGGTTGGAGGAGCGGACAAGTAAGCAAGCCGGCAAGAAGAGGAAACTGACAATTTTGTCCTTGAGAAAGACTGTTAAATCTAATTGATCCTGTATGTCATCCCGAATAACAGCATCTGCTAAAATGACTATAATATGAATGTGGAAATGACAGTAACTTACTTCTGTCCGGTCTCCAGAGGAATGCCCACTAGGACCTGAGCAGCATTCCTCCAGTCCTCCTCTTTCTCATAGATGGTGGCTAAGTGCTGTCTGATGGAGGCCACCTAGGGAAAGACTTTGCATTTAGACATACAGTAGACATGTAAATGATTTCAAGACTTGGGAAACAAGGTGTTCTTACTTTGCACTCTGTCGGCAACCATGTGCCAGTGAAGAGACCCCCAGCACATACTAAGACCCCTGGAGTGAAATATTACTGCTCACCTGTTCTTCGAAGGAGATGACCCTGGGCTGTATTTTCTCTAGTGTGAAGTGGTAGACTGCCTTGGCTGTGCTGTCAGGAAGACTGGGGATGTTTGTGCAGAAGTCTGTCAGCAGCTGTCTAGAGATCACTAAGCTGACGTTCTCATTGACCACTGCAGTAAAAGAGAGGATTACAGTTAGTAAGGATATGAAGTACCGTTATGTGATTTTCAATGAGCAATGATCATAATAAATCTCAGACAGAAAGTAGCAGTAAATGGTGAGCATTCTATCGATTATATTGTACAGAACACTTACTTGCTTCAACAAATGCTTTTAATGATTCCAATTGTTCTGCATCTGTAAACTGGATGGCTTTTTCCAGAATCTGTCGATATCTGCAATTAACATAAGGTTTGGATTAGCTTGCGATATTAAATGAGAAAATATATTTATGATCTGACCTTAGAACATTATTTTCATTAAGGTATAAGTACTGAAAATGCCAGAATGGCAGAACAAAAATAAATACTTAGTACAATACAGTAAACATACTGAAGCAAACTATCGACTAAATTAGGTACATTTCTTAGATGAACTAGCGGGTAGTCAATGTTATATTATTAAAGGGTATGACCACAACACAAGACCTTTGTATGCATTCGACTTTGGCAATACTTTTAAGCAGCGTTACTGTCTTGCTATCTAATAGCTAACATACCGGTAGCAAGCGAGCTAGCTAGCTAGCAAGCTACAGACCGGTACATACATACTTAGTTGCGTGTGTTGTGCGATGATGCTAATAGTTGTTGGTTAGCTCTAGCTAGCTAGTTAGCATGGCTAGCATTTGCGGGGTGCTTATTGACAATTTTTTAATTCACTGTAAACGTGACACTCAGGTCTAAAGTAATATATATGCACATGCACATATGTTTCAATCCATTTGGCTTAATACATACTTTCCAGCGAGATCTTTGTGGGATCCGCTTGAATTCATAAGCTGTGCAAGCTCCTGTCTCACTCCAGTCGCCATTTTCTCCGACGAGGTGTCAACAACGAGAACTCTCGGGCGACAAGAGGGTATACCCACCCTACACTGGGAACGCCTATGGTCCTCCAAAACAGGAAACCCGATGTAACAGCTCTTGTTTTGATAATAGGTTGTTCTTTAAATTTGACTGATACTAGGATACATGCTATTTTATTACTGAACTGAAACCGTGCAACTTCAAACAACGTTTAATTATTAATTTTCACGTCTGTTGATTGCAAAATATATTACGGTAGTTAGGCGAATGCAGTGCACGTCTGCCTATGTCTCCACCTACTGGAACTGAGCAGTATTTTGATGAATTTGGTCTTATCAATATCAGTAAAATTATTTTATATTTGTGATGAGCCTTTTCCCATTTGTTCTGTCACTCTTCAACACAAACCCTGACATTTTTGAATCTGTAAGGTGGAATGGAAACATAGGGTAAAAGCTTTACCAACTGACTTTGTGTATTTGTTATAGTTTTTTATAGGCTACAAACATTCAAGTTTTAAATGACCTAAATTTAAATAATAATCTTTGGCACATGACAGCATTTCTCACAGTTGCTGAAATGGAAGCCACAGTTGTGATTCAAAAACATGTTGGTCACAGCCCTTTCTGTCATATGTCACGTGTACATTACCTGAACAACAACATTTATTACAGACAAGAGAAAATCATGACTGATAGTTTTACAATATTTACATTAATAAATAAAATATTTAGCAATGATTAGATTTTGTACACACACACATACCTGCATGAAAAAGCATAACATTTATGAAATATATGAAATATATATATATGCTTTTTCATGCAGGTAAGTTTGAAAAGACAGGAACATTTTTGCTGTAAACTCAAGACTCATACCTACACTGCAAAGTACATGAGCCAGAAACAAGTGTTAAGATGGCTGGACCTACCGATGCCACTTACAAGATTGTTAAATAAACAATTATAATAGTTTTTATAAATATATTGTATTTATATATTCCAAATGTAATGCACTGTTAATAACCTGTGCAAAAAACTATTAGAAAGAGTATTAAACAGTAACACAAAAAAAAAAATATTGCACCATCGCATAGACATAGACTTGTGCATGTTTGCATCTATCAGGTGTTTTCTGAATGAACTTCATCTGAGTACTGATTAAAACAGTTATAATGTCTATTTTGGAGGACTTCTCTTTAATGTAATGGGTGCATTTGAAACGCCACCAATATCTCAGCCAGGAAGGTTGTGTTACAGAGAGCAATATGGAACAACCCAGCTGGGGCCCAGAACCCTGTCTTAGGAGTTAACCAAAAAGATGGCGCTATACTGAATTCAGAGTTGAAGGATCCCATAAAGACTACTTGATCTATTTGTTTTAACAACAGTGGTTATTTGTGACAAAATAAATAATTATTACATTGCGAAATTGTACTTTGCACGAGTTTGTTGATTTATCGTGTTCTAAGTGATGCCGGAAGTTGTTCGATGACGCGCCATGTGGTTGTCAAGGAGGGCGTGACATTATTATGGGATGTTAGGGTGAAATGGCGCTCGGCGCGGTATTTTGAACAATCATCTACGTTTCTGTGCATTTATGCCGAGATGTTGCTCCGCCTGTATCGAACGGCGACGGAGTGTGTGCCTTAAGTCGCTTCGAGTCACCAAAGGCATTTCATCGGGGAGAAAAACAAGCCACGTAAGAATCTATTCGCTGAGTGAAAGGGGCAACATAATGTTAGCCAAATGCTAACTGGGTTAGCTACTGGCTAGAATTGCTAACTAACAGCTGATTATGTCCATTTGGCCAGTTAGCAGACAGCTAACTAGCCGCGTACGAAAACACCTTATTCTAGCTAACTTAGCTTAGCATAGTACTCCTTGTAGGAGCGATATGAAGTTGTGAAACATTCATAAGCACATTAGATAACATATTTTATTTACTAGTCATTCAGATATAGGCTACTGCCTACTTGTATTACCAACGCTGAATAGCTAAAATTAATAATGTTCGTTTACATTGATTACACTGCCTGCAACTAAAGTGCGCTTGATATTCATCAAATACATAGTAAATTCAACCCCTAGTTTGTTTCCTACACATTGTCATTCAGAGACAGCAATTTCAGATTTGGGTCTAGTTTGCCGGTACGCATGTCATTGTTTAGCTCCCAACTGGGAGTATTTGTCACTGCAGTAATCCTTTCTATTCAGTGTTGGCTAGCCGGAAAAATACATTCCTAATCTAGTCGGTGTGTCTACTGTCGGCTTTGTGACATGGCTTGAACGCAGCTGGGGCTTTGACTGGCCAGGGTCAGATGTTTGACTGTGGGGCCTGGTTCCTCTCAAGGTTTTATTTTTCACAAGGGAGGTGCTATCCCCTTTCAAGAGCTCAATGATTTTGTTCTCGTTCTGTGACCAATTACTCTATAATAAGCGCTGAACATTTTATTTTTCGGTTTACCATTGAAAAAATGTCTGAACTATACTCGGAACGACATTAGTAATGCAATTCTCATACTTGTTGGTTCATTCTTAATAATTTGGCCACCAACAAACGGTCTGGACAATTCACAGTTAAATGAATTTTGATGTAGCCGATTTGTTCGTATTTTATGTTAATCACTGTTTAGTTCTGCAAAGAGTAGCAATCGTGCAATCATTTACAGGATATATTGTTACAATGTCAGTAGTTTGATGACAAAACGCAGAGTACTCTGATATTTGTGTTTTGCACTGCGCGGTAATCTATTGAAAACGGTGCACAATGACTTCATTGGTAAACAAGATCCATGGTATGGGCGTTCATCTCTGTTGCTCTGTCTTCCTCTTATCCCTTTAGTTGAAATGATGACGAGGTAAAAATGGCGGATCTTTCGAAATCCAACCCCGGCCTGAAAATAGAAACGTAGCTAGCAAGCTAGCTGGTCGTTTTTACAGTTCGGCTCCTGTCATCAGTTCAAGATTTTGACAGGCTGCTTACTAGTTAAGAAAACAAGAATCAGGCCCTGGTCATACATCATATAGACAATTTAAGGAGATGAACATCGATACCCCGTAGTTTATGAACTTGTATAGAATGACATCTGTTTTATTTTGCGTATGGTGGAGGTAAGAAAAAGATTGTTATTTTCTGGGATGTCCGAAGGGGCGGCCTAGCCAAGCTAACTAGCTAGCTATCCACACCGTCGCTATGCAATCGATGACATGTTAGCTAGTTAAACTGTGTTAACTTGCAGCGTTTATCAGTTGTTGCGGAGTAGCAAGCTAAGCGTTTCACCTAACTAGGTGGTGTTGCAATCAGAGTTAGGATCAAGCTAACTAGCTAATGTCGTTGCTTAAATAATGTTTGTTATTGTTCTTGGTGGTTAGCCAACATGGCACATTCACCGTAGTGAGTTTAGCTAACGTTAGCTATTATTTTAACATTTATAATATTTTGACCAATCATTTATGGACGTGTCCTGTCAAATCAGGTTGTCGTTGTTGCATGTGTTGTAACTATTTCCAATTCATTCTTTGCCGTATTTTCTATGGTTGAACTGATAACAATACTATAATCAACAGACCATGTGTTATTCACCAAATAATGTAAATGACTCTGCTTGTTTTTGGCTGTATGTTTTTGGCTGCAAATTACTTACAAAAATGAGAAAATGACACGATGTAATTTGGGCACAATCTGCAACCTTTTATGAAAGTTCCACACATGTTCATATGCAGGTCTTAGTAATCAAGTTTTGGCAAACTCAATAGGCGTCTCACTGCCCCCTTCCCCTTGTAGAACATACTTGTTACTGTTCTTGGTTTGTCAAACAATTGTTAAATGGCACCAAGTGGGAGGTAAAACCCTCTGATTTGTAATGTTTCGATGAAGTCTTGATGTTGTTGTTCATTGTACTTTCCTGATTCTACAGAAAAAAAGGGTGTTTAACACAAACTAATAGTTGGAGCAATTGGACTGACAGGTTTATTTTGTCTCCAGCAGGGACTGAGACTAGCTGTAGTGTAAACCTGCAGACATGGAAGTGGTGTCGCCAGAACTGAACAGCCTCCTTCCCGACGAAATCATGGACACAGAGGCCATCGTCATGGACGACGAACCCCACTCAGAGTCCCCCGCGGCCTCTGGTCAATCACTGCCTAGTGAGGACACACCAGTCCCGATGGAAACAGATGTGCCTGCCGTCCCAGAGATCGTGAGCCTGTGTTCGGATGCCCCTCCAACCCAACTGACTCAGGCCCTGACCACCTCCACCCCTACTGACTCCACCCTTTGTAGCACCACCTCTGCCACCCAGCTCCTCCTCACCCCTTCCACCGTCTCCTCCTCCCCCCTCCCCCTGCGACCCGCCACAGCCTCCAACCTCACTTGCGCCACCACCAAGACCACCACCAGCATTAGCCCGGCCGGTATCAGTCTCACCTCAGGAGGCTTACAGAAACTCTCTGCCCCCTTCACCCTCTCTGCCAACCACCAGATAATCCTCAATAAAGTGGCCTCTTCCTCGGGTGCAGACACTACCAGGTCCCCGGGAATCACCACCACCAGCACCCCTCCGGGGGGCCAGAAGTTCATGGTGACGGCCATAGGAAAGTCAGGCCAGCCGATCGTACTTCAGCTGCCCCACACAGGCTCCAAGCCGGGTTCAGGGCAGGTTCTGGGGGAGGCCAAGGCCCACCCGCAGCATTTCAAGGTGGTGACGATAGGGGGGAGGACCGACTTGAAACCGGTGATGGTGAGTCAGGCGGTCAGCTCGGTCAGTCAGGTATCCAGCCTTCAGGCCCAGCAGCTGAAGACTGTTCAGGTGAGGCCCGTTTGCTGACCTGTTTGTCAGGGCTCAGCCGTGCACACGTCGTAGTGAGGAGATTGATTCAGCTGTGGGTCCCCTTTGGTCTTTAGGCTTTGTCTTTCCGGGCACTATGACATAAATGAGAATATTGTGTTGCCACAAAGAGACTTCGAATGAGGGAGTTGGATGCTCCACTCAAGCCTCCAACATCCCACACACACACAGGACTTCCTATTAAGATGTTCATTGCAAATTCTGCTGCATGCATTATTCATTTAGGTTGTTAAAAGGAGCTTGTCTATCTGCTATTTACAGAAACATTGGTATCTGATATCTACACCTGCAGAACGGTGGATGAAGTTTGCTGGTGATTTTACTACGCCTTTTTTTTTTTTTGCCGGCCTCTTCCTTGCTTTAGTTAGTACATTGGTAAATGGTAAATTACTGTGTTTTGCTGACAGATTGCAAAGAAAGCCCAGGTGTCGTCCGCTGGACCTATCAAGTTCATCATCACTAAAGCTGTCAACAGCAAAGGTCTGACCGCCCAGACATCAGTATCCAATGTCATTACAGGTAAACACCCAAATGTTGGTTTGAAATATGCCTGCTGTGTACAGATGTGAATCGCTGAGAGTGAAGCCTGTATTATAACTGTATCATAGCTGCTGATTTTGAGTAAAGTATGTGGACTTTGATCCCTGCTGATTTCCTAACTCAATGTTGTGACTGCATGCCCAATTCGCGCCCCCCCCAGGTCGAGTCCTTTCAACGAGCAGCCCAGTGACCCCCCCGCGGACAATAACCCTCTCGGAGACCCTTAGCTCCACCAGCAAGATTGCCATCTCTCCCCTCAAGTCGCCCAGCAAGGTCAGACTCCGCTACCAATTGCTCTTCTCCACTTTTTAGTTTTTGCCAGAGCGCGTAAGCAGAGCCGGCTTAGAAGAGCCAATGTCTCTTACTGATTGGCTGACTTCCCCTAGTTAAACGGAGTAGTGGTTAGAGACGCGGACTACAGAACAGCAGGTCCCACGTATGACTCAAAACACATTATGCCTCAGGATTTGTTCAGGTCAGACAAAAACCTTGTTGGCTACAACCCTCAGTAGCTACGTTGCTGGCTACACGATTCTCTAATCTTTTCACTTGACGAAGAAGTCAGTTATCACTTATATAATAGTTATTGTATCAATGTCATTCACAAATGGCTAATAATCTGTTAAAATGGCCAGTGGCAAAAGTCATACAGTTCATAGATGCTATTTGTGGTGGGGGTTAACTTTATAAGAAACGTTAATCAGTTTACACAATGCTTAGTGGTGTCTAGAGAAATACTCAAACTTTGCGTGATATTAATGAGCAACAGAATTCTTATGTCGAGCCGCTATATCGACACTAGATAAGCGTGCGGTTCTGTGGTGTAGTGGCTGAAGACCTCTCGTGGGTGACCCGGGTTTGAATCCAGTGCGGGCAACAACTTTCATCACTTTCAATTGCGGGCCGGCTGGGCTTGCCTGGTTCCTTTTCTGGCTTTGATCTCAAGGGTAAATGTAGATTTCCATTTTTTTGGTCTTTTTGCCTGGCAGTTGACAGTGGTGTCGTTGGCCTCGCAGGTTCCCAGCTCCCCTCAGAAGTCGGTTTCCCTGCCGCTCAACATGGCCCATCTGGGGCAGCAGATCCTGGTGCAGCAGTCGACGGCCAGCTCCCCAGCCAAGGTGGTCTGCAGCCAGTCCACCTCACAGGTACTTCACGCTGGCGACAGGGTTTCTGCTCACCCTCTAGCCCCGGGGCAGAACGTATTTCATAATAGAACTTTTTCTACGTCTCCTTGAGCACCATTTGAACGCCTGATTTGAACTAGACCGCTAATCTCTGAGTCTGGTTTCGCTGACGACCTTGGAACTCAATTAAAAAACACACCGCTCGGGATCGCTAGGATGTCAGCGTCCGCTTAAGGACGTAAACGTAAACCGTGTTGACAGATTTTTCTCCCACCGCCCACGCAGCCCATGAAATCTATGCAGGCGGTGACGGTGGGTACCCAGCAGTTTAAGACCATCTTCCCCCTGTCCACCCCGTCCAACGTGCAGCAGATCCAGGTGCCGGGCAGCCGCTTTCATTACGTCCGGCTGGTGACGGCCACCACGGGCAACAGCACGGGCCAGGCAGCCAGCCCCGGCACCAACTCCTCCATGACCGGTAGGAGACTCGCTCTCCTGACTGTCTCAGGTCCAAACGCCAGGAAACTATGCAATAATGTGCTGCTCTTTTCTCCGCAGCCAAGCCCATGGTGGTCAACACGGCCCAGGTCAGAATGTCTGTCCCTATCGTCCCGGCACAGCCCATGAAGCAGGTGAAACACTAACCACTGTTCACTTAGCCGCGACGGCGCCGTGTGTCGGTAGTGGTGTTGAACTAAGGGTTCCGTGTCCTCCGTCGTTCCCAGGTGGTGCCCAAGCCCCTGACGTCTGGCCAGGTGGTCACCACCCAGACCCAGCAGCGGTTGATCATGCCCGCCACGCCGCTGCCCCAGATCCAACCCAACCTAACCAACTTACCGCCGGGCACCGTGCTGGCGCCCGCCCCCGGTTCTGGCAACCTGAGCTATGCTGTGCTGCCCGCACAATACGTCACCCAGGTATTTGGCTGGAATCTCTCTCTCTGGGTGGGTGGGTGGGTTGGTTGGTTTGTGGTCTCACACTACCCTCTCTTGCCCAGCTCCAACAGTCGGCATACGTGACTCTGGCTGGCAGCGCCGGGTTCTCCACCCCAACAGGCATCCAGACTCAGGCCAGACTGCCTCTTAATGGGTAAGTCGCCACACCGCCTCAGACAGGGTAATCTGCCACCGCAATAGGACCGGCACATCGATGTCAGTGAAAACCCCAACGTTTGCCATGAAGGCCCTTGTTTTGATGGTGTTTATTTATTTTTTTATGCCGTATCTTAATGTCATCGGCTATGCGTGCGGCAACTTATTATACAGGTATTTTACTCCTCCTGCAGTGTGTCGACGTCGGACACCGCCTCCAGACCGCGGAAGCCCTGCAACTGCACCAAGTCTCAGTGTCTAAAGCTGTACGTACTGTGCCGACTCACCTGACTGTGTAGCGAGATGCCTGCTTTGTACGCAAGAAGTCCTGTGTTTACGGAGCGGATGTTATCCGTTGGCTGTCCACGCCGCCTGAGTGTGATCTTGCCCTCTGCCCAGGTACTGCGACTGCTTCGCCAACGGCGAGTTCTGTCAGAGCTGTAACTGCACCAACTGCTCCAACAACCTGGAACACGAGACGGAACGAGCGAAAGCCATCAAGGTGAGACGCAAGCCGCCAGCCAGGGGGCCGATCGGGTTTGTCTCCACTCTTAATTTGACACACTATCAAGTCACGTGGCTGGTGACAAACTCTTCTCTCTGTTGTCGTTGCTTGTGTGGAAAGTTAGCACCTGCTGAGTCTGAGCACTTGCTTTAAAGAGTTTTTTTTCATTCCGCAGGCATGTCTGGATCGGAACCCAGAGGCATTCAAGCCTAAGATTGGTAAAGGTAAAGAGGGCGAGGCAGACCGCCGACACAGCAAAGGATGCAACTGTAAACGATCCGGCTGCCTGAAAAACTATTGCGAGTGTTACGAGGTGGGTGTCTATCGTGCTCTCTCTCGTCTTTCTCAGAGTGGACTCAAACAGTCTTTTGTCTTCTGATATCGGTATAGATAAAGGGTTGGGATGAAGACGTTACTTGTCCCAAGGGGTTGACGTGACTGCTGCATTTTGTTTCACTAATGGTTGCATTCTATGTCGTCGACTGAAAAGTCGAGATCGCTACTGCGTAGGAGGGGGCACGCTTCGTAATTCATCAACAGCTCAGGGAGTAGTTTACCCCTGGTTGTCCTGTTTGACACTGTCATACCGTTTCCTCCCACCCTCTGTCTGCCAGGCCAAGATCATGTGTTCATCGAACTGTAAATGTGTGGGCTGTAAGAACTTTGAGGAGAGCCCAGAGCGGAAGACTCTGATGCACCTGGCCGACGCCGCCGAGGTCCGAGTTCAACAACAGACGGCAGCCAAGACCAAGCTGTCGTCCCAGATCTCAGACCTGTTAACGCGGACCACTCCAGCTATCACCAGCGGAGGGGGGAGGTAAGACTCACGCTGCCTTCTGGCCTCACCCCTGTCTCCTGCACCCATCCCCTTTAGACAATCTCTAAGGGGATCGGGCAAGAATGGGTCAGACTGGTCAATGGCTGGGGGCCTGTAAAAACAAGAGATGGCAAGTGGATCCCACTGGGCCAGTAACTTACTCATGGGATCTTCAGTTCAACAATTCTTCTCCTTTGTAGTCTACTATTGAAATCAAATTGTGAAAGTGTTGATTGCCAAACATCTCTACAATGAAGCCTTGCATTCCTACTTTTTCAACCCTTCATGTGCTGATGCTGGTAGGTGCCTTGTTGACTATCTTGACGCACAGAGTAGTCAGTGTTTTCCAGGAAGCCATGCTTCTAAAGATGTAACCTGCACAGATGCTGAAGACACCAATGGTATCTTTCTTTTTCAAGACATTGGTAACGGTAGATTTGGCTGTGCTATAAGAGAATTTCCTCTTTTAGCATCCAAATTGCTTGCTTTTCTTTCATTGACAGCTCCCTAGTCTTCTTTTTGGATTATGCTTACTGACACCAAACGCAGACTCCAAAGGTAAAAGGAAAGTATAGAACAGTCCCAAGGGGCAGGTGTGTAGGGGCAGGGCTGGCAGAACTGGAATCTTCCTGAAGGTACCAGCTGCTTCTGTTAGAGGGCATTGGTGTGATGCTAATATATCGAGTTCAGGCTTGTTTGGCCCACATAGTGAATAGTCAGAATGCAACAGGAAATGTAAAATCAATTAGAAACACTTGTGAGCTAAATGTCCCAATATTGATGCTCACATAAATTGGGGGGGGTGTAACCCTGACAGTGCTGTTATTCTTAGTTGGTAAGACATACAAGTGTTGAAATAGCTAGATTTGAAAGGTGACCCTTGCCTCATATTCCTCTTTTAGTGAAATGTTCATATACCTTGTGTACAGCAGAAATATACACTTTGATTTGACTGTACCAATTCTTATGGAGAGCATGTCCTGGATGTACATTTGTGCTCATAAGTTTGCAAACACGGGCAGAAATTGTGTATTTTTGGCATTGATTTAGAAAATATGACTTATCATGCAAAAATACTCCTACTTAGGGATCGTGATCATGAAAATACTCCTACTTAGGGAAGCAATTTATTATCATAGTTGTTTGGCTCCTTTTTAATTCATAATGAGAACAGAAATCATCCAAATGGCCCTGATCAATAGTTTACATACCCTTGAATGTTTGGCCTTGTTACAGACACACAAGGTGACACACACAGGTGAAAAGGGCAATTAAAGGTGAAATTCCCACACCTGTGGCTTGATGGTCAATGAATTTGTTAGTTCTCACGTGGAGGTACTGAGCAGGCTAAATACTGAGCCATGGGGAGCAGAAAATAACTGTCAAAAGACCTGTCTAACAAGGTAATGGAAAATTATATAAAAAGAAATCCCAAGCCTTGCAAATGCAAGTCAGTACTGTTCAATCACTTCTTTAGTGGGAAATTCGGTGATCTCTTGATACCAAGCCAAGGTGAGGTAGACCAAGAAAGATTTCAGCCAAAACTGCCAGAAGAATTGTTTTGGATATAAAGAAAAGCACACAAGTAACCTCAGGAGAGGCTCTGGTTGTTTCAAGGAGCACAATACGATGATACTGGAACAAAAATTTGCTGCATAGTCGAGTTACCAGAACGAACTGCGCATGGGACGCTCTTGGACTTTTCCAGCACGACAATGACCCTAAGCGCAAGGCCATGTTGACCCCTCCAGTGGTTACAGCAGAAAAAGGTGACTGTTCTGGAGTGGCCATCAGTCTCCTGACCTTAATTTCATTGAGCCACTTTGGGGAGATCTCATGCAAGGCGACCAAAGGCTGTGCATGACCTGGAGGCATTTTGCCAGGACAAATTGGCAGCTATACCACCTGCAAGAACTCGGGGCCTCATAAAACAAATATTACAAAAGACTGCACACTGTCATTGATAATAAAGGGGACAATACACAGTATTAAGAACTAAGGGTATGCAGACTTTTGAACAGGGGTCAGTTATCTTTTTTTCTTTGTTGCCATGTTTTGTTTTATGATTGTGCCATTCTGTTATGACCTACAGTTGAATGAGAATCCCATAAGAAATTAAAGACGTGTTTTGCCTGCAAATGGTACATATATTACCAATCCTCCAATGGTATGCAAGCTTTTGAGCACAACTGCATAGTCCACTATGACACCAATAAACTGGGCGCATGCTGTGTTTTGAACATACTTTGGATTGAGAGGGAAACTGTCTTTTTTGTAGAACTGATTTGAAATGTGTTAATGATATCATGGCTTTGGTGATAATGAAGGCCTTGTTGAGTTCTACTATAAGCTTCATTTCCCTGTCCTGCGTCTTTTACCACTTCATTAGGAAAGCTGTCATTGCCCAGGATATTGAACTAGCTATCTACGACATGTTTTGCTCACCAACAGGATGCTGTTATTGTAGATACTCCCTTGTCAGGAGGAGGGGGAGCGGGTGGTTATCGCGCACACAGCTCATGTAACAAAGTAGCTATTTTGAAATGGTGAGTCAGAGATGTTTGATCAAAATCCATTAATTGTTTTTTGAAGGTTGCTCTGCTCTGAGGCAACCAATAACTATTGTAACCCAAAAAGCCACCGTTCGGTCTCAGCCTGGAGTCCAGGAGGTCAGTAGGAAGGATGCCTAGGAGACGCATGTAGAGGGAGACTGTAGGAAGGAGGCTGAGGAGACGCATGTAGAGGGAGACTGTAGGAAGGAGGCTGAGGAGACGCATGTAGAGGGAGACTGTAGGAAGGAGGCTGAGGAGACGCATGTAGAGGGAGACTGTAGGAAGGAGGCTGAGGAGACGCATGTAGAGGGAGACTGTAGGAAGGAGGCTGAGGAGACGCATGTAGAGGGAGACTGTAGGAAGGAGGCTGAGGAGACTCATGTAGAGGGAGACTGTAGGAAGGAGGCTGTGGAGACTCATGTAGAGGGAGACTGTAGGAAGGAGGCTGAGGAGACTCGTGTAGAGGGAGACTGTAGGAAGCAGGCTGAGGAGACTCGTGTAGAGGGAGACTGTAGGAAGCAGGCTGAGGAGACTCGTGTAGAGGGAGACTGTAGGAAGCAGGCTGAGGAGACTCGTGTAGAGGGAGACTGTAGGAAGCAGGCTGAGGAGACTCGTGTAGAGGGAGACTGTAGGAAGCAGGCTGAGGAGACTCGTGTAGAGGGAGACTGTAGGAAGCAGGCTGAGGAGACTCGTGTAGAGGGAGACTGTAGGAAGGAGGCTGAGGAGACTCGTGTAGAGGGAGACTGTAGGAAGGAGGCTGAGGAGACGCATGTAGGGTTTCCCGCAGGGGGAAAAAACGCTGATCTAAAAATGTTGTAACCCTTTTACCCTCTCCTTGGTAGCCTGTCCCTTCTCCCCCATCAGCCCTTCTCCCTGTACTCCCCTATTCAGCCTCTCACCTCTTTACTCCCTCCTCTACCTCATGGCTGAACAGCGGATAACCCCCAGCTCCTTTCTCCCCCAGGATGCCTTACACTTTTGTGACGAAGGAGGTGGCCGAGGCCACGTGTGAGTGCCTGCTGGAGAAGGCGGAGCAGGCCGAGCTCAACCATCAGCCCCAGGCCGCTGCCGAGAGGATGGTCCTGGAAGAGTTTGGACGGTGCCTCATGAGGATCATCAGTTCGGCCGGCAAGACAGACTGTCCCTCCATTAACTGCTAGGCCCGGGCCCGGCGGGCTTCCTCTGTCCGTCTCTCAGCTGGCCCGGAGAGAACCAGTGCTGTTAAACTGAAAGGGAATGGCGGCCCTCTCTCTCCCCCACGGCTTCCGAGCTAAACATTGCCGAGCTGTTTCAGTCTCGGGGAGGTCTTTGGGTACTTCGTCTCCAGAGCTAGTTGGTCTCCCTGGAGAGGATCAGTTGGTGATGGGGGGCAGACCCAGGGTTCTGTGTCACGCCCCCACACCCTGGACAAAGGACTGTGGGAAGGACGGACTGTCTGTTCCGTGATCTGCTGGCCATATCCGTCTCTTCTCTTCCTCTCTCCCTCCATCTTTCTATCTCAATCCCTGTAAAGATGGCGTTCGGTAGACAGACGGGTGGAACAGAGGGCGCCATTAGCTAGCTACACCCAGCACCAACAGACTCGGACAGCCCAGCGCATGGCTCCCTGCTGGCCCGTCTGCAGTGATGTGGCGTTGTCATGACGAAGGGAGCTGGCGCTGCCTCGGCTGCACCTTTCCGGAAAAAACAAGGACTCCGGGAGAGACTCCCTCACCAGAGGTGGTGCAAAACGGGGAGCAGATGAAGCGGGACCAGGATTTGGGTTTTAACCAGTTCTTGGTTTCACTGTACTGTTGAACTGACAGTGGGGTTTCACAGGTTTTCTTTTGTGAAGGTTGGGTTGGGTATCTGGCGTTGTTTTAGACTTACCATGTACACTTTTTTTGATAATCGGTATTTTTACAGTTATTGTAATTATATATTTTCTCACCACCTTGTTTTTTCCCCCCTTCCATCCTATCATGGCTCCGTTTCCATATGTCCCTCTCTCTGGTGCGATATTAACATGTTTTAATCATTTTTGCTGATTTTGGATGCAGAGGAGGAAAGCATTGTTCAGGTTCAAGCCCAGAGTCTAATCATGATGACTGTCTCTACAGTAAATATACTTATGGTGTCCGCTATATTTATTGGCCTCAACTGAAGTTTAATTCTGTGCTTGGAGCTTATCGACACGCTTAACAACAAAAACAATGCCCCCTTGGATTTTTATCACCCGTTAGTATTCCATTTGCACCATATCAAATGCAAGTAATTTGTTTGACTCAATGGCACTAAAAATTGTAAAGGTATGAAAGTTGTCCACTTTTCTACGGAACTGTGAATATTTGAATTTGGCCCAGTTTTAACTTTTTTGTGACTTAATTTGCCTCTTTTGTAAAGCACAGAGATTAGTGCCCACACACACACACACACGTTGGTTCACCGTCAGTAGATTCCTTGCTTGGGTATCTAAACCAGCCATACTCTCTCTGTATGTATGAAGCACTGCAAAGTTTTTAGTATTTGCAGAGTTCCTGTAGTCTCCACTGAGCTGGGGATTGGCCTTGGGAGCTTTGTATTTTACCACGTCTTCATGGATTCCCAGGTAACACATGATTTGGCCTCTGTGTCGCACTGAAACTCTTCCCCTTGTGTGCTTCTGGGTAGTGCTTAAAGAAAGGGCGTTATGTTTTTAAGACCCGTTGGGTAATTTCCTCCATTCTGTGTGTATGTACGTTTGTTGCATATCTCTGGGTGTGCGTGTTTAAGTGTGTTTTAAAAAAAAACAAATGCTGTTCATTAGTTGTTGTAGCTTTATTTCCCACAGGATACCATGGCCTTATGTTCCCCACTCTTCTCAGGTCACTGAAGGACTTCAGCTATGTCGTCTCTCGTGTCCTGCAATGTTATTAAGGTACACATGTTCCAAGACGTCCAAGCAGGCGTTTGTTGACATAGATTGCCCGTATCTAAAAAGAGGCCCTTTGTGTCTTTTTTCCAGGCATGGGTTGAAGTGTAAGCCCATGCTAAGCAACATCACACATCCTTCTGAAAATTTGAAGCATCCCTATGGACTGTACATGTTTATTGTATGGATGGACCTTGCTGTAGCATTACAGGATTGTTGTGCCACAGCTTCAACAATAGCTGTGTGAGTTTGAATGCATCATGGATTCAGTCATGCATCCATAATGTGAGTACTGGAAAACATTTCTCTGGATCCTGTTCAAGTGGGTGTAATGTTGTACAATGTTCAGTTGGAAGTGTATTGTACAGAACCCATACAATGGTCTTTCAGGTGGAGAGTGGGAATTGTCTCCTCTGTTAGTTGTATTTGCAACATTTGTCTCATCGCATTTAGTATGCATTGTCATCCCACAAAGTGGAACATTACAAACTGGCTTCCTGAAGAGGAGCTCAGCCAGAACCCTGCTCTGAAAGTGCACAGCTCACTTGCCTCAGTCTGATTTAGAGGTGAGAAGTTTTTTTTAGATTGTGTCTGAGATACATTTTACAGAATAAATGTGGTAAACTACTCGGCGGAGTTGTGCTCTGTTGGAGATTAGAAACGTATTGATCAAATGTAAACATTTAAAAAGAAACCTAGCCTTCAAATAGGAAACCTAACCCACAGCCCTTTATAGTAATACATGTACACTAGATTAAACGATGCTACTTTGTACCTTCTCAGAATCTTTAAAATATCAGGCCTTTTCACTGATTGACTGTACTGAACTGTATAAATGTGTAAGGTTTCCTGCTGCCCCTCCATGTATCAAAAGACCCTGTTAAACAGCTCTGTAGTACTTCTGTGTTATGGTTTGTTGATTGTATATTGTATGTGACCATTGCTTGTTACTTTCTAGTTTTTATTTCTTTTCATATGTCACCATTCTTGTAAACATCTCTGTCCGGAATTATTTATCTTATGTTATCCTCATGACTATTACAACAGTATCACACAGAATTAAAGTACTTTAATTTTCAGATTTAAAGATTTATATTCAGTTGAGCGTATGTAAGATTTTGTGACTGTAATGTAAGCGATCTACAAAACAAATTAAATTTATATAGTTCTGTACTAATTTATTTGTCATTTGGTGCAATATATTGCAATCGTATTTTACAAACCCATGCAGGCTATGTAGCCGATGGTTAATAGTGTTGACCTAGTAACAAAGTTTGTGGGATTAATTCTTGAGCATCCTTGAACTAGGTATTTATTAGTAAGCTGTCAGTAATTGCTTACAAACACGGTGAACTGCAGTGTTTGGACAGCAACACTTTGTTTTCTTTGGCATTGTATTCTAACACGTTGGATTTGAAGGAATATATTGACTAGGTGGTTAAAGTGCTGAGTAAAATTGTGTATCCATTGATCAATTTGTATTTTTAATAGTATCAGGTAGCAATTCTTTTTTTTTTGTTCCCTACTTTTACAGTGCCAAGAGTATTTCAACATATGGCTTTGCAGTAGTTTGTGATAAGGTCGGTATGTTTGTTTCTATCATTAGTGCATGCACAGGCGAGCTGTCAATAGCTGGTCTTGATTCTAGGTTTTGTATTTGGAGTTGTTTGCTGATTTCTGATTACATATGTGTCAAGGGTAAATCAGACAGCTAAAATATTTGCTTTGTCAAAATCAGCTGTTTGGTACATGGAGGAAAACGCTGGGAAGCTCCATAATGACAAACTAACTGGTAGAAAAAGGAAGACCTATACTGTAGATATATTTTCTGTTTTTCTTCCTAATGTTGTGTTATCCATATTGTGATTAAGGCCTTGTCTTTTCACCCCAACTCCCTGTGAATTCTGGACATTGAATATGAGACCTACAAAGCATATCTGATGCTGTCCTGGTTCTTATCACGCTGTTCACTAGACTTCAGCCAGGTACCGTAATCCTTAGTTGTTAGTAGGGATTAGGGCTGTGCGATACCACAAATGTTAGGTTTGATCCAATACCAAGTAACACAGGGCTAGAATCACCAATTTCAATACCAATACTTTTTATTATTAAAAGTGGCTTGTGTACTTTCATGAAGGTGAGAGCTTGTAATATCCAGAGCTCTTGGGGAATCACCTAGGTAAAATAATTGTCTATAGCCTATGACAGACAACATATTTCCATATTTCAAGTTTGAGGTATGTTTTAAATTCCATTAACATTTGTAATTTAGATAAGTTTCAACTGGCTGAATATTATGTTTAAATGTCTGAATATAGTCTATATTTCACAGGACGTTCCTCTGTCGTTCAGCCATGGCATTTATGCATGCAACAAATGTAAGCCTATGCACCGTCACAAACAACTGCAGTGGACCTGGAGAAGTACTTGTTCACGACAACGGAACGTTGTTTGCACAGAGTGACAGTTCTACGCGACGCTCCGATCCATGGTTTAGCTTTCCGAGTTAAACTGTTTCGATGTTCGAAGCTTGGGAAGTCACACAATCACATTCGGATTCCAACCAGGCCCAACAGGTGTCGTCTTATGAATCGCAGTTTTGAAACAGCGTGCACAATAGGTTAATGAAATCCGGTCATTTCGGGGATTGTCAGTAGGAGTTTGAGACACGCATGCGAATGGAAGTATTTGAAAGTGCAAGCTAGTCAAGAGAGTCGTAAAATAGAGCTAGTTATTTGATAGTAGTCATAGAACAGTAATTTGAGAATCGTACATGAGAATAATTGTGTTTGCAAAGATACATCAAAATGTATTTTAAAATAAAATATAAAATAATTACATTTTAAATGTATCAAAATAATCTACAAAATACAGCAGCCACACCATATATCAAAATAAACTAAGGTAAAGTCAGGTTGAGTGGGACATCAGGTTGAGGTGGACACAAACTTATGGGTGGTATGCAGGGTTAATTTTGTAAGCCAGTCACAGCAGTTGTTATTGTATTGTTGTATGTCTACTGTATATGAAACAAAGGATGTGATTGATGAAACATCACAGAAGGGGTCAAATTGTTATTTTTCTAATTGCTTGACACACAGAACCTCAAGGTAAGTCACCAGGCAAGGGAAAATCTATTTTAGAATAATAAAGTTGATAATTACATCACTTAAAATATTGGCTTTTAAATACGTTTATTATATCCAGTGGTGACTGGTCATTAGGGGCAGATGGGGCACAGCCCAACCTGTTGTCAACAGAAAGAAAAGCAAAATAAATATTTTTATTTCTCAAATTACTTCCTATAATTGGTTTGAGTATTACATCTTCCTAAATTGCATATAATTTGTGTTAGGATTTTATTTCATGTTCATTGGTCCATGCCTTGCTGCTTCAGACTGCAGATTTGAGTTCGCAGTAGTAGGCCATAGGCTAAGCGTGAATGTTGGGCTAGCCCCTCTCTCACAATGCAATATACATTTTACCTGTGAAAATATTAATACGCATGCTCAGAATGTTAGTATGATCAATGTAGATCACACAAATTTTATGCCAAGTGGGGCTGACAGCCGGTAGCCCCACTACAGCGTCATTTCGTATTTCAGACCTGATTGGCTGGCTGTCTGTCTTGCGCCAACATTAGTCGGCAAGAAGAGCGAGGAGGGTAGATTGTCTTAGGTAGCTTGTGAACTTCACAAACGCCAGATAACTTGAGAAAACGAATAAAGTGGATTTCATACTTGAGCACCGGTTTGAAACCCTTAATTTGGAGGAGAAACTTGAAGTAAAGGGACTTTGGTGCCCATCAGGCACAGGATATTGTCATCACTCAAACTGCTGGTAAAAGAAACCACGGTTTAACGTGGGGTGGTTTTTGAAGAAAAAGGGGCTAACAGTTAGCATACAAAAGAAGGCACTCTTCTGTTTTCCATGTCTGCTATTTGGTGGAGATGGTACTTGGTCGAGGACGGGTTACAAAGATTTGAAACAACTTTCTGAGAGGATTGCAAAACATGAGAGCAGCGGGAGTCATCTGGACAATGCTGTGAAATTGGGCTTACTTGGAAGGGTAAATGTCGCAGCCCAAGTTGACAGTGCATACAAGCGCTCCATTGAGCAGCATAACAAACAGGTGGACAAAAAAAAGGTACGTTCTCAGTCGGAACATAATGTATTAAACTCAATGGAAAATGTGTAATCGCACTGCAGGGGCACGATGGTGGACTCCCTGAATCCTGGAATATTCTCGAGCCTATAAAGGCACTATGATGCTCAGCCCATCTTCAAAGGGACATCTAGCAATGTACAAAATGAACTGTTAGACTGTATGTATGAAGTGTACAGGGAGGAGATAACCAAGCAAGTGGAGGAGACATAATTTGTTGCCATACATGCAGATGACAATTGATGTCTCCTGTAAAACACAAATGGTGGTTCAATCAAATTTATTTATAAAGCCCTTTTTACAACAGCAGTTGTAACAAAGTGCTTTTACAGAAACACCCGACCTTAAACCCAAAGGAGCAAACAACTGTAGTGTTGAATTTCAGTGGCTAGGAAAAACTCCCTAAGATGCCTGAATTTTAGGAAGAAACCTAGGACTGGTCACCCAGGCTCAGGGGGGTGACCAGTCCTCTTCTGGCTGTGCTGGGTGAGATATTAAGAGTCCAATTGGAATAATTAATAAATGCATGTGGGCTAAATCCAGAGTATATTTAAATGTAGACTAGGTCAGAAGTATGACCAGATGGACAAGGACAGGGACAGCAACAGGGCCCCCAAACCAGGTACTCCGCAGGTGTGGACCAGGACCTCATGTCCTCCGAAAGTTTAAAACGGGAGGAGACTGGGAAAATTCAGAAAATGCATTCCTCATATCAACAACGATTTATAGTGGGGAAGGAGAACTGACCCCATCCCCCAGCACAATAGTATAGCAGCGTAAGACCTTGGAACTGAGACGGGGGGGGGTCCGGCGACACTGTGGCCCTACCCGGGGGAGGCCCCAGACAGGGCCCAACAGGCAGGAAATCAATCCACCCACATTACCAGGCATCAACCAAAGGGACACCCACAACCTGCAACCACACTGAATGAGGGCTGAGTATTGCCAGCAGAGTACAGCCCAATTGCACAAGTGTGCAACAGAGAGACAACAACAAGCCAGTGACTCTTCCCCGAAAGGCACTGGAGGGAGGGCATCCCAGTGGCGACGAGAGCCCACCTGGCAAGACAGCAAGGGTGGACAGTATCAAGCCTTCTAGTCACATTCATGCCCCCGGGCCAGGCTACACCTAATCATAAACCGTGCTGTAGAGATGGGTTTTTAGTAGACACTTGAAAGTTTTCAACATAGGTTATGTATGGCTGGATCATTTCAACAAGGTAAGTAGGAGAAAGTCCATGTATGATTTATAGGTTAATAGTAAAACCTTAAAATCAGCCCTAACCCTAACAGTCAGCCAGTGTAAGGACGCTAGTACAGGAGTAATGTGTTAAAAAAAATTTGTTCTAGTTAGGATTCTAGCAGCCATGTGCAGCACTAATTTAAGTTTATCTATTGATTTGTCAGGGTAACCGGAAAGAAGAGCATTGCAGTAATCTAGTCTAGAAGTAACAAAAGCATGGATTTGTTTTTCTGCATTAGCTTTTGATAGAAAGTTTCAGATTTTTGCAATGTTTCGAAGATTAAAATAAGCAACTCATTAGACATATTTTATATGTTCTTCAAAGGAGAGGTCAGGGTCGAGGGTAACGCCGAGGTTTCTTACAGTTTTTTGGGATACAACCATGCAGCCGTCGAGGTTCACAGTGAGATCTGCAAACAACACTCTTGGTTTCTTGGGTCCTAAAACGAGCATTTCTGTTTTTCTTGAGTTTAAGAGCAAGAAGTTATCTGTCATCCACTTCCTAATATCTGAAACGCATGCTTCCAAAGTAGCTAATTTTGGGGCTTCTCCATGCTTCATTGAAATAACTGTGTGTCATCAGCATAACAGTGAAAATTTACATTGTGATTTCGGATTACTTCGCCCAGAGGCACCATATATAGTGATAACAATAATAGGCCCAGAACCAAGCCTTGAGGAACACCAAAGCATACCTTTGACTTGTCAGAGGATATGCCATCCACACTAACAAACTGATATCTTTCAGATAGATAAGATTTAAACCAGGCTAGAACATGTCCACGTAGCCCAATATGAGTTTCCATTCTCTCTAAGAGAAGGGAGTGATCAATAGTGTCAAAAGCAGCACTAAGATAAAGAAGCAACAGGACAGTGGAACCTTTGTCTGAGTCCATTAGAAGATAATTTGTTACCTTCAGGAGTGCAGTCTTAGAATTATGATGGGATCTGAAACCGGACTGGAGCATTTCATAAATGTTATTTGTCTTCAGGAAGGCACACAGTTGTTGGGAAACACATTTTTCTATGATTTATGAGAGGAACGGGAGGTTCGATATTGGCCCCTAATTGTTTAATATGTCGGGATCCAGATTAGATTTTTTTTTAGAAGAGGCTTAATTTGCGCTATTTTTAGTGAGTTTGGTACACCCGGAGGAAAGGGAGCAATTTATTATGTTCAACATTGGCTGACCTAGCACAGTAAATAGCTCCTTAAGTAATTTTTTTGGAATCGGGTCTAGCTGACAGTTTGTGGGTTCAGAAGCAATACGATATCAAAAAATGTAATTTTCCCCATTGACACCTGTTCAGGGAGGTTCAGGACATTTTTAGGACAACAGAGATTTTGAGGACCATAACTATTTAAGGAGGAGTCAGTTATTTGTTTTCTAATGATGATGATCTTTTCATCAAAGCTGAAGTGAAGACCCAATTCACTTGTTGAGCTTTGCTTTTTTGTTAGCTTTGCAACTGTATCGAAGATACATTTTGGATTGTTTTTGTTCACCTCAATCAGGTTGGAGAAATAAGCTGACGAGCAGACGTGAGTGATTTTCGGTATTGTACTGTGTCTATCCAGGCTAGTCTGAATACTTCCAACTTGGTGGAGCTCCACTTTCTGGAGGGTTAAGTGCTCTCTGTGTACCATGGAGCAAGTTTCTTGTTGCGTATTTCTTTAGTTTTTGTGGTGCAACCGTGTCTAATGTATTTCGCAGTGTTGAGTTTAGATCCTCGATCTTATCGTTTACAGATTTATTTACTCTGTAGTTAATGAGCGAACTTGTAAGAATATCAAGGAATTTATTTGTAGTCCCAGAATTTATAGTACGGCTTTTGAAACTCATTGTTTGCGGAGCAAGTGGAATTCTTGTTTTTACGGTAAATGTAATAAGACAGTGATCCGATAATCCAGGATTTTGGGTGGAAATTATTAGATCTACAATATTTATTTCTCCTGACAATACTACATTTTAGGTGTGATTGTGGCAATGTGTTGGACCTGAGACATGGATAAAACCCATTGAGTCAATTATGGCTTCAAAGGCTTTTTGAAGAGGATCATTGGACTTTTCCATATGAATATTGAAATCGCCAAAAATTAGAATACTATCTGCCATGACTACAAGGTTAGACAAGAATTCTGGAAACTCATTGAGGAACATTGTGTATGGCCCGGGGGGCCTAAACAGTAACTTCAAAATAATGAAAATCAGTGATGTGTTTGAGAGTAAATTTATATTTACTGTCATAAATATTAGCAACACCCCCTCCTTTTCGGGATGCACGGGGATATGATCACTAGTATAGCCAGGAGGAGAGGCCTCATTTAAGGCAATTCATTCATCAGGCTTTAGCCACGTTTCACATAAACCAATAACATCTAGTTCATGATCAGAGATTCATTCATCTACTGCAACTGCCTTTGGAGCAAGGGATCTAACATTAGGAGTCCCATTTTGAGATGCGAGGTGATACAGTCATTTTATTTATGACCGAGGTGGAGGAAGGCTTTATCTTAATAAGGTTGTTTTTATTAGCACTACCTTGTTAAACTTTTCTCAGCCTGGAACGAGTCACAGTGGCAATAGGTAAAGCTGTACTAACTACTCTGGCTATGCTATCGACAGACTCCACTATGCTAGCAGGCTGGCTAACAGCCTGCGGCCTGACCTGCACCCTATCTCATGGTGAGGCTAGGAGTGAGACTCCTGTCAATGTTCCTAGATAAAAGAAGAGCACCACTCAAGCTAGGACGGAGTCCGTCGCTCTTCAGCAGATCAGGCCTGGCCCTATTTCAGGGAGAGGGTGAAAACCTTCACCCCCAATACCATGGGACAGCCGCGACTCAACGCATTGGCCACGTTGTCCATCGAAAGCCAGCTGATTCAGCAGCTACACGACTTAATTCCCAAAGTCATCAAAAAGTTTGCCCAGAGGAAGATCCGCCGTGCCACCTTTCTCTTCAAGTGAGCCCTCAGCCTTGGTGAGTGAAAGCATATTTTATTTATCCTGCCTTTGTGGTGCTGGTCCGTGCATTGGTCATCTTTTTGTGCTGGATCGATTGATATAGATGGTGACGAGTGTCAGTGTGTCCATGCTTATCTATTAAGGTTGTTGTCATAGAATGGATCTGTATCCCTAAAAAGTTGTCTTTCTGCTTCGTTGTGGCCTTAAGTGATGTTGAGCTCATTGCTGTTCGCTTATGGCCCTGTAAGCACATTGGTTCTGAGCTTGGTTGCATTCCTAATTTTGATTTGTAAATGTGACAGTGGTAATTTTAAAGAGAGAGAGAAGGAGAGCAATTACACAAGATGGTCTCTCCCTCTCCAGTATGTGTACTACAACACCTGGTAGAAGCAATTGCCGCTCTCTCGTTAAGTGTTTAGTGGAGCCATGCTGTTTGTTGATGTGTTAAATAAACACATCAGTAGGAAGAGGGAGTTTTGTATCTTTACTGGTATGTAATCCTATATTTTCAAATGCTTTGTGCCCCATCAATATTTACATATAAAATCGCCACTGATTATATCAGTGTATTACAAATTAATAACAATGAGCATGAAATTGAATCAAATACTTATGAAATAGCACTGTCCCACTCAACCTGACAGTGTTATATAAAGTGGGACAGGGCATTTCAGGTTGAGTCGGACAGTTTTAAGGCTAATGCTAGTAAGCTCAGTGCAGCCATTTCATGAATAAAATGTACACATTTTAAGTTTTTAGTAAGAATTATGTCTAAATATGAAATTTGAGGTTGGTAATTTCTTAAATGTATTCCACAACAGACAGCATCTGGTAAGAGTCCCCTGCTCTCAGCTGAGACTGAGAGTGAGTTAGCTGGCCATGTAAAATTGCTGGCAGAAAGGGGGTTCCCCCTAGAACGAGGGGATATATGCTGTATTGCATTCCAATATGTCATCTCATCTGTGGAACTGTCCTTTGAATGGCAGAAACATGAGGCCTAAGAAAAATTATATTAATGAAATGTTCAAATCAAATTTACAATCTTAAAATGTCCACAACAATTCCAGAAATGCAGTTACTAAAAAGAAAATCCCAACTTACATATCAGTATTAATAGCATGGATAGTATTAAGTAATTGAAAACACTTTGCCTCTATGCTACTTGCAAACATGAATCTTTTAATACATAATATTCTGGATTATATGATATCTGTATTTAATTATATTTACTGTACATATTAATAAATGTTGTTAAAACGTTTTTCTCATGTGTCTAATAGTTAATTTTAATGATAATATACTGTAGTTCCCACTTTACCTAACAAAGTGGGAACTACAGATTAGGGTGTCAGATGATGTTTAAAGATATACAATTTGTTAATGAAGAAGGTAATTGGCTTAATTTCAACATAGATGTGTTCACAACAACCAATTTAAATTAACATATGTCATTTAAATACATTCTAACACATTTTGGTTGGTTAAAAAGCAGTTTACCAAAGTGTCCCACTTCACCTGAATTTACCCTTCTGTATTTTTGTATTTGAAAAATACTAAAATACTTTTACAATGGAGCATGAAATCACTTCGCAAACCTTCCATCTATCGGCCTATTTGATCTATCACTTCACCAGTACACTGACTCAGTTGATTAAGTAGAAAATGTTTCATTGCAACAGCTTTTCTCTGCCTAACAAGTCCTGCAATAAATCTGACATATGCAAATAGTTAACAGATCAATTATTTACACATCCCTGTGATCACCCAGATGAAGGTTTTAAAGTAACCAACAGTTTAATGTTTAACTAACAGTTCGCTAATGACCGATAATTGTATCCTACTTTTATTACTTGGTGTTTGGTAATGAAGATACTTTGTATCAGCAACACTGACTCAATGACAAACAAGTCATTCATATGAAGACAACTGATGGCACCTTTATTCATAGTAACTAGTTTATAAGTAATTAATCATTTGATTGTTAACCATATATACACTGCTCAAAGAAATGAAGGGAACACTTAAATCCCTCATCAAGTCTCGGTGAAGTAGAAGTGGACGAATATCAGTTGTCTTATTTAACTACCATAGTTGGAAAGGAGGATTTTGGAAAGAGAGGTTCTCAGTGTTTTTTTTAATGATGCGCTTTCAGATGTTATCAAAAGACTTCTGAAAGCGCATCATCCCAATATGTACGCACAGGCAAAGACTGTGGTTTGTTGCTTGGAAACGTGGATATAGCCAAATTCAGAGGTGTCGCTAGGATCACAATACATTCAAGGCTTAGCCCCGAATCTACGCATCTAATACTATGGCGCAACCTTACTATTCCAGACTGCTGTTTACATGGTCATGGGTTCGATTCTTATTGTTGCGGGTAATATAATTTTGTTGAACGCAAAATGTCAGCCTTTCTTCCTCCAGGAATTCCTGTTTTATTGAGGTTACCCTTTTCAATGGTCTTCATTATTAATTCATCCTTACCATTACTTCGAATACACCACTCCGGTCTAAATATAATACGCCTAATCAAACATCATCATCATCATCATCATTTTCTTTCACTTATCCGGGGCCGGGTCCAGACTTCCCTCTCCTTAGACACTTCCTCCAGCTCTTCTGGGGGGACACCGAGGCGTTCCCAGGCCAGCCGGGAGACATAGGTCTTCCCCGGGGTCTCATCCCGGTGGGACGGGACCGGAAGACCTTCCCAGGAAACAGATGCCCAAACCACCTCAGCTGACCCCTCTCGATGTGGAGGAGCAGCGGCTCTACTCTGAGCTCCTCCCAGGTGACCAAGCTTCTCACCCTATCTCTAAGGGATCGCCCAGCCACCCTGCGGAGAAAGCTCATTTCGGCCACTTGTATCCGGGATCTTGTCCTTTCTGTCATGACCCAAAGCTCATGACCATAGGTGAGAGTAGGAACGTAGATTGACCGGTAAATCGAGAGCTTCGCCTTGCGGCTCAGCTCTTTCTTCACCACGACAGACCGATACATCGACCGCATAACTGCAGAAGCTGCACCGATCCGTCTGTCTATCTCCCGTTCCATCCTTCCCTCACTCGTGAACAAGACCCCTAGATACTTAAACTCCTCCACTTGAGGCAGGCACTCTCCACCAACCTGAAGTGGGCAAGCCACCCTTTTCCCGACTGAGGACCATGGCCTCGGATTTGGAGGTACTGATTCTCATCCCCACCGCTTCACACTCGGCTGCAAACCGTCCCAGTGCATGCTGGTTTGAAGGGGCCAACACGACAACATCATCCACAAAGAGCAGAGACTAAATCGTGTGGTCCCCAAACCTGACACCCTCCGGCCCCTGGCTGCGCCTAGAAATTCTGTCCATAAAAATTACAAACCGAACCGGCGACAAAGGGCAGCCCTGCCGGAGTCCAACATGCACTGGGAACAAGTCTGACTTACTGCCGGCAATGCGGACCAAGCTCCTGCTTTGGTCGAACAGGGACCTGACAGCCCTTAGCAAAAGACCCAGGACCCCATATTCCCGAAGCACTCTCCACAGGATGCCGCGAGGGACACAGTCGAATGCCTTCTCCAAATCCACAAAACACATGTGGATTGGTTGGGCAAACTCCCATGAACCCTCCGTGACGGCGGGATTGAGGAGATCCTCGAAGTACTCCTTCCACCGCCCGATGACATCCCCAGTTGAGGTCAACAGCTGCCCACCTCTACTGTAAACAGCCTTGGTAGGGCACTGTTTCCCTCTCCTGAGGCGCCGGACGGTTTGCCAGAATCTCTTCAAAGCCAGCCGATAGTCCTTCTCCATGGCCTCACCGAACTCCTCCCAGGCCCGAGTTTTTGCCTCCACAACCACTCAGGCTGCAGTCCGCTTGGCCTGTCAGTACCCGTCAGCTGCCTCAGGAGTCCCACAAGCCAACCAGGCCTGATAGGACTCCTTCTTCAGCTTGACGGCATCCCTTACTTCCTGTGTCCACCACCGTGTTCGGGGATTGCCACCTCGACAGGCACCGGAGACCTTACGGCCACAGCTCTGAGCAGCCGCTTCGACAATGGCGGTGGAAAACATGGTCCACTCGGACTCAATATCTCCAGCCTCCCTCGGGATCCAGTCGAAGCTCTGCCGGAGGTGGGAGTTAAAGATCTCTCTGACAGGAGACTCGGCCAGACGTTCCCAGCAGACCCTTACAGTACGCTTGGGCTTGCCGAGTCTGTCCAGCTTCCTCCCCCGCCATCGGATCCAACTCACCACCAGGTGGTGATCAGTTGACAGCTCCGCCCCCCGCCCCCCGGCCGCAGATCAGATGAAACGACAACAAAGTCGATCATCGACCTACGGCCTAGGGTGTCCTGGTGCCATGTGCACTGATGGACACCCTTATGCTTGAACATGGTGTTCGTTATGGACAATCTGTGACTAGCACAGAAGTCCAATAACCGAACACTGCTCGGGTTCAGATCAGGGGGGCCGTTCCTCCCAATCACACCCCTCCAGGTGTCACTGTCATTGCCCACGTGGGCGTTGAAGTTCCCCAGTAGAACGATAGAGTCCCCAGTCAGAGCACTTTCCAGCACCCCTCCCAGAGACTCCAAGAAGGTCGGGTACTCTGCACTGCCGTTCGGCCCGTAGGCACAAACAACAGTGAGAGACCTATCCCCGACCCGTAGGCGCAGGGAAACGACCCTCTCGTTCACCGGGGTAAACTCCAACACATGGCGGCAGAGCTGGGGAGCTATAAGCAAACCCACACCAGCCCGCTGCCTCTCACCATGGGCAACTCCAGAGTGGTGAAGAGTCCATCCTCTCTCAAGGAGTGTGGTTCCAGAGCCCAAGCCGTGCGTAGAGGTGATCCCGACTACCTCTAGTCGGAACCTCACAACCTCACGCACGATCCCAGGATCCTTCCCCGCCAGCGAGGTGACGTTCCACGTCCCTAGAGCTAGTTTCCGTGTCCAGGGATCGGGTTGTCTAGGCCCCCGCCTTCGACTGCCGACCGATCCTCTCCGCACCGGCCCCTTATGGTCCCTCCCGTGGGTGGTGAGCCCACGGGAAGGCGGCCCCACCTCGCTCCTTCGGGCTGTGCCCGGCCGGGCCCCATGGGGAAAGGGCCGGCCACCAGGCGCTCACGTACGAGCCCCAAGCCCCAATCCTGCGCCATACCGGGCGACGTCACGGACCTCAAGATTTTTCTCATCATTAAAGGGTTTTGAACCGCTCTTAGTCTGACTCGTTGCCCAGGACCTGGTTGCCTTGGGAGACCCTACCAGGGGCATATAGCCCCAGACAACATAGCTCCAAGGGTCACCCGGGTACTCAAATCCCTCCACCACGTTAAGGTGGCAGTTCATGGAGAGGTAATCAAACATGTCATATTACATTTTGTCCAGCAGATGTCCCTACGGTGCACAGTGTTAGAAAGCTTCAAGCAATTAAGCGTTTTTTCGAAACAAGCCTCAATGGTTCAGGAAGCCGTGGTTTCCCATCCCTAGTCAGTGGCGGTTTCAGGCTGTCTGAGGGCGGGCACCAGTTTACTTGGTGGCGCACTGGACCACAGACATTTGTCATGTATTTATGGTGAAACAGTTCCAGACCCTGGTTAAGATTAAAATAGTTTTAGTATGTGATTATCTGATTTTCACACACACACACACACACACAAACACACACAATGTAGTCATTCTTAGTGACAGTCACTGAGAATGAGTACAGTTGATGTTGGAAGTTCACATACACTTAGGTTGAAGTCATTTAAACAAATTTTTCGACCACACCAGAGATGATAGTTTTGGCAACCACACAAACTATAGTTTTGGCAAGTCGGTAAGCACATCTGCTTTGTACATGACACAAGTCATTTTTCCATCAATTGTTTACAGACAGATAATTTCACCTATAATTCACTATATCACCATTCCAGTGGATCAGAAGTTTACATACATACACTATGTTGACTATCAAATTGACATAATTTGAGTCATTTGGAGGTTTACCTTTGGATGGATTTCCAGGCCTACCTTCAAACTCAGTGCCTCTTTGCTTGACATCATGACAAAATCAAAATAAATCATCCAAGACCTCAGAAAAGCAATTGTAGACCTCTACAAGTCTGGTTCATCTTTGGGAGCAATTTCCAAACGCTTGGTCTGTAAAACAATAGTAAGCATGTATAAACACCATGGGACCACGCAGCCGTCATACCACTCGGGAAGGAGACACGTTGTCTCCTAGAGATGAATGTACTTTGGTGTGAAAACTGCAAATCAATCCCAGGAGTGGTCTTCTCTGCACGCACAGGACAGACCCCCATTGGGCATGGATGCGTTGGCGCACCGGCTGGGGCACCGAGAGTGCTGCTGTATACGTTCCCCCATTTCCAGTGCATTCTTCCTGTTTTGCCTCGGGTGTGAGCAGAGGGGCTGCCACTCATTCTGATAGCCCCGTTTCGCCCCGGGGCCCTATGGTTTGCAGAAGCGGCGCAGATAACGGTGGGGATGCCATGGCCGGTTCCTTACCATTGTGGGGCGTTTACGCAGGCGATCGGGGCGTTCCCTGTGATAGGCCAGCCATTACAGGCCTGGCTCCTGAGAGGGACAGGTTGTTATGGCGGGGATTGACCGAGGACGTCATCCCAACCAGGGTGCGAGGGTGGTCTCCATGTCCGCTAGCTACACGGGCCGGTAGATACTCTTTACGCACTGGTGCGAAGGCGCGGGGGTTGCCCCCCTTTGCTGAGACATCAGCAGTGTCCTGTCTTTCCTGCAATCACTGCATTATAAGCAGAGGTCGCCCGGCACGCTGAAGGTGTACGCGTGTGCGATCTCGGTGTGTCATGAGGGTTTCAATGAATTGTCTGTCTTTAATCATCCTTTGGTGAAATGTTTTTGGCTGGGTCCCACCGTCTCTGGCCGGTTGCTTGGCAGACGTTGCCACAGTGGGGTTTGGCTTTCATTCTGGAGTTGTTGTGCGAAGTGCCTTTTGAGCCCATAGATCAGATCATTGAGGATGCTGTCTCTGAAAACGGCGCTGTTGTTGGCTCTGATGTCCGCTAAGCGTGTCAGTGATCTATGTGCACTGTTGACGGAGCCTGGCTATCTCGTCATCAACAGCGATGGCAGCAGGACCGTGTTGCTCCCCAACCATGTTTTTCTGCCTAAAGTTATCAAACTGTTGTTTCGTTCCATGAAGATGGTGCTGTGGGCCTTCTCACCTCATCCCCATGCAGGCGTAGGTTGCATTGTTTGTGTCCTGTGCACGCTTTGGCATAGTATGTGCAATGCACGGCAGTGGTGTGGGCTGCGCCCCAGCTCTTCATGTGTTGTAATTTGCATATTAAAATATTCAGATTGGCAGAGGGGTTAAACCAATAGGAGCACAGCCCCTATGGGCTACACTCCACTCATAGAACTGGAGTTATGAAAGTTCCTATCGTTTTGAATGTGTGTTTAATCCTTTTTACCCTGAGGGAGGAAATGAGGTGCCAGAATTAGGGCACGCATGTGTCAGCCACACCCTTGAAGGGACCCGACTGTTTACTACATTCTAAAATCTTAGTAAATATAATAAGAAAATGTATTATAATCTCTCACAGGCAGAGTTTATTCAGTATACGAAGTTGAGCAATTCACGCGAGATTTTCTGTGTTTCAGAGGTGTAGAATCTGACTTGGGGGCTATAGAATTTAACGGAACCTATATTTTCCCACATTGCATTGCGGTGTATATAAAACACATGCGCACAGCTCCAAGAGTTCATTTTGATCAACAGATGAGCATCAGTACGGTATTTGTGGAAAAACCGATTAAAAGTATAATTTATATTATGCCTTGAAAATCGAAAACCATCGCCATTGTTGGCGCGATGAAAACCATTTGATGCATATATCGAACATCGCCTTTCAGTAAGTAAAGTCCGCTCTTGAAATATAGCTAGCACGTGCTGTGTTCCATCGCATACTACTGAACATAGCTAACTACTTACTTGGCTATCAGTGATAAGAGATGTATTTTATTCCTCGTCCGATGATTTAAATCTTTGCTGTTCACATCATGAACTTCTGTGATTACTTTTTACAACTATGAGGACGATTAGAAGAAATCATAAGCGATAAGTCTAGGGGTGTGTAGTGCCCACGTGGTCGGCCAATTGTGTACGGCTAATAAGGTGAACCGAATGAAAATAACCTGTTATATCCAATTATTTGACAATATTTGCATGCGGTGTTGTAACAGTTTGTCAATATTTCCTTTTCAGTGACTCCCGGTACGTTGGTGCATGCTGTGTGCCACATAACACGTGGTAAGTTAAATGGCCTTTACTTATACTTCCAATGTAATCAGTTTGACTGAACAATAACTTGCAATGTATGTAGGAAATTAATCTACACTCTAAAAAGAGAAGTTAATTCATGGATATATTTTAAAATTTTAACCGCTTAGTTTAGGTACTATTAATGGCTCTTAGTACAGTTTGTAATACATTTGAGGTATACTATTAAAGGGTTTCATTGTGAAAAAGCCCTAACCATACCCATCAGGTGGGTTCGTGTAGACTAGAACCAGCAAGCCCTTGTTGGGTTAAGGGTTGAAATACCCTTGCCCTACAGGATGCTCCAGGAACCTTTCCTTTTAATTGATCCGCCTGACATTGTTTCTATTATTAATTTAATGAGGATGTGCATTCTTATTGAAGGTTGTAATTTCACTGACTGATTATTTTCACTTTCAACCTTTTAGGTACATCAACTGAATGCTGTGACCATGAAGTCTGTCCAGTCCAGCCGAAACCCACAAATGGAGTCCTGCAGAGGTTGTAACTAGATGGGAGAGGATCATGGTCTGCTGAGTACTCTTCAGCAATGGGTATGTATAGTAATTTTATGATTGATGTGGATAAGCAGGCAGGCTGTCCCAATGATTAGACCAATCACTACCCATCTGACCTAGTCTTGCAAGCCTAGGAAAGATCCTTATTGAACTTGAATGAGGGTGCAGTCTCTTCAATGTTTCATATGTATGGCTTGTTATTGTATTATAACATGTTTTGTTTTTTGGCTATGGCATCTCCGTTCACAACAATAATGTTCATGTTTATTTTCTCTCCAGGCTTGAGATGAGGTGCCTCCAAATGATGTACCCAAAACTTCCATTTTGGAATTGACTTCAATGATGCCACTCAATTTGTTGTGAAATTACAATGCAAATAATTAGCATTTCCTTGTTCTAAAGACAATAAATGTTTATTTGAATGACTTGTGTTTGTCTCAATGCTTAATTGTTCAAGTACACTATTGACAATATTGAAGTGCTTACTGAAAAAATTACACTTTACTATGGTAACTAAGTTCTGAAACAAAATAAGAACACAATATAATTTTTTTCAATGATTAGTGTTTGACTGCTATACATTTGCTATATTTGTTACAATATACAGTGAAAGTGGGGTTACATTATAGCTGTCGTGTAGATTCCAGTTACATGGTGTAACGGTACGAAGTAAAAGTACAGTAGGCCTTGACTTCCATGCATGCAATTGAAGATATGGCCTGCTATCACTGCCTGCTACGTATAGACGAGTCAACGTTTCCCGGAAGTTTCTCAAGAAGGGGAGGAGATTTGTATGCCACGTTGATGGAGCCGAAGACCAGTGGGGACGTGGAATTTCAGTCAATCAGCAGCCCGGAGCTTTCGCCTTCTAGCTATTAGCTAATACATCGTGCATCAAAAGAAAGGGAACTTGCACGGGTAATCGAAGCTTGTCTGTCTGTGTATGTATGTGTTCATGTTATAAGTGCGCCCAGAACTGCCAAGGTAAGCCCTTTTTGAGTTAGCTAGGTGTGTTACTCAGTTTTGTGCAGCACTTTGCTTAGCTACTACTTAGCTAAATGGCTAGAAAAACCTTGCTATCTTATTACAGTAGCTCGCAGATTTCTTCGTTGCTACATTCGCTAACTACTGGTTTAATTCATGTGTTTGATCAGTAACTACTGTCATTTGCACCTATGCATATACTTGCTTAAAAACTCTTCTGTCAACCATAATCTCATTCAAAGACACATACGCATTTTTAGCATTAGCTTCGCGTCTTAGCATATTACTATACTGTACTTAATGACATTTCCATTGTGTAGTAAGTTCCTTTCCTGTGACTATCTTGACGAACGACATGGAATCTATTTCATGTCTCTAGTTTTGTTTTACTGGACCTTTGCCCTACCTACTGTACCATATTTACTGCCATAAAATACTTGTTACCACGTTCAAGTACACCGTATCCAGTCATAATCAGATTTTAGTTTTTGTACTTGATTTTAATCATCAGCCAGCTGTTTATCTGCTTCTCTGTAGTGATTTTTAGATCATGGAATGGAGATGATCTTCAATTTAATTGTCTGTCGAGTTCAGTTTGTGGTGTTATAAGATCCATTCATTCTTTCTATGGGTTAAAAGCTTGTTTTTGGTGTGTTTGTTTCCTCTGAACCAGGATGAAGCTCAAGGAGGTCAACCGCACAGCCATCCAGAGCTGGAGCCCAGCCCAGCACCACCCTGTGTACCTGGCGGCAGGTGTGTGTTTTCCTGTCTTCTACACTTTGTTGAGCATGCTCTCAACTTACAGGATAATGAAGCAATTTCCCCAGATGCGTTTCTGAATGGCGTTAGGCTGCAGGTTAAGCTTTTCTCTCTGTGTTGGATTCAGATTTACTAAAGAAGATGTTAACTGCAACTGTTATCAGCTGGAAGATGTTTGTGGTTTAAATAGCCATAATAAGAAGATTTTGAAATCCTTGAAATTAACAAAGCATTTAACTTAGTGATATTCCACTGAAACACTGAATATTTGCCACCTGGACAGCATTTTAATAACTGAGTCTCCCTGGTCAGTCCTAACCAGTGGTTCATTTGTGCTGGATCCTGCCGGAACAGGATCCCGCACCTCTCAGATTTTCCTCAGTTTGTTCCGGCACCTACTTTTCTCAAATTTGGTCTGCTGCGCGTGACTTGTCTTTTTCGATCACTGTGTTCGCTTTGCACTGTAAACATTCTCCTAAAAGCAATCAGAGTTCCTATTCTTGCAGCCTCTTGTAGCCTCAGCACCACCTGAAAAGATTGTAAAAGGTTTAGCTTGTAGTTATCCGACTCCGCTATTTGCGCTACCGGTGTGCTTTATTTGTGTCAATTTGCCAACCGATCTATGTCTTTCGCGGCCAAATGTTTTCCAGGACATCCGGATTTACAACTTAAGCACTGGTTGTAACTGTCCCCTCATATGTCTCTGTGGCCAGGTACGTCAGCCCAGCAGCTCGATGCGTCTTTCAGCACCACTGCCTCTCTGGAGATCTTTGAGCTGGACCTGGCTGAGCCTTCTCTGGACATGAAGCTCCGCGGAGCATACTCCTCGTCCCATAGGTGGGGTAACCCTTGCATTAGTCTTTACCCAAACCAGGCCGGAGGAAGAAAAATCCTGTGTCAATTCTATTTCTCTGGTGGAAAAAGAGGAGCAGGCAGGGAGGAGTGGCTGTGAAAACTGTTGTGGTTAAATTCAGAACAACAGCTGGTATAACTCAACTAGCCAAGAGTTCAACATCGTTTTCATAGGGTTACAGAAATGGGAATCGGGGCAGAACAGTAAGCTGTCACACAAATCTTTGTTAGATTGTCGTATGCCTTGATCGTAGCATGCGCTGCTCTTGTCCACAAGGTACCACAAGCTGGCGTGGGGTCCCCATGGCATGGACGCGCAGGGTCTTCCATCTGGAGTGCTCATCGCGGGGGGAGAGAATGGTGACGTCATCCTGTACGACCCAGCCAAGATCATTGCCGGAGACAGCGACGTTGTGATCGCTCAGAACGTCAAACACAGTGGGCCGGTCAGGGCCCTGGACGTCAACTCCTTCCAGGTACCCCTCATTAACACTCTACCATCACTACACTTTGCCTTTCTAGGTGTGCGCTATACTTGCATACTTTCTTCTAAGAAATATTTCGAATCACACTTGAGTTATGTTTCATGGGGATACCAGGGTTTCGGTCACATGTTTGGCATACAGATGTTTTGTTGGCTGGTCTAACACGTTTGTTCTGGGTTTCTGACAGTGTTTTTGATATTGCCCTTACGGTGTGGCCGTGGGCTAGTGATAACGTGTTGGTTTCCTCTTCCATTCCCCAGACAAACCTGGTGGCTTCAGGAGGTAACGAATCAGAGATTTATATCTGGGACCTGAACAACTTTGGCTCCCCGATGACACCTGGTCCGAAAACTCAGGTAAGACCCATTTCACCGAGTGGTTAATTAAGACTTTTGCCTTTGGAGTGATTTCTGGCAATTTTTTATGGCTGGTCCAGTCTGTTAGGATACAGCAGACACATATTTTAATAGTGGAGGATTATTTTCAATGACCAGGCTGTTTATTTCAGCCTCTGGAGGATATCAGCTGTGTGGCTTGGAATAGACAGGTCCAGCACATCTTGGCCTCTGCCAGTCCCAGTGGCCGCGCCTCCATCTGGGACCTCCGCAAGAACGACCTCATCATCAAAGTCAGCGACCACAGCAACAGGGTGTGTAGCAACACCTGCATGTCTGTCGTGTCGTTAAAGCCTCAGCATGTCCGTTTTTGTCTGAGCAGGTATGTTTTATTTTGTTGTCGGCTGCCATGTTGATCTTCAGCTTCAGAAAGCCTCTCCCTGGCCTGCTGCTTCGTGTGAACGGTGGAGCTGGTTGTGATGTCTGTGTTTCAGTTGAGTTTAGCAAATGTAACACTGACAGTTTTTATGGAATTGAGAGGTAAACGGCATCCTGGAACCCAGTAACTGTGGCAGGTAACAGTTGAACCTCCAGTTGATTTGGCCTGATAGTTGCTTTTGGCATGATGCATGCTTTTGTCCTAGCGTAGTTTAATTGCATGTGACAGATGGGCTGAATGATGATAACCGTCCAATATATTTGACTAAACAAATGACGGTTTGTCTGTTTGTATGATGGGTGTGTGTGCTTGTTCAGATGCACTGCTCTGGGCTTGAGTGGAACCCGGAGGTAGCTACTCAGCTGGTTCTAGCCTCGGAGGATGACAGGATGCCAGTTATCCAGATGTGGGACTTGCGCTTCTCCACCTCCCCTCTCAAAGTCCTGGAGAACCACACAAGGTAACCAGTCTGGGATCCATTGATATGTCTTTTCCAATGTCTATTGTAGAATCCTGATAGGCTGTCTGTACTGGTCCACACTTTTCTATTGAGTGGAACGTGTTCATGCAACATGTGTTGAGGCTGAGCTCTGGCACCCGTCTCTTCACATTTTAGGCAAATACCCAACAATGTGGCTGCAGTATGAGTTAGTTCTTACATGGGTGAGAGAAGTGGCCCTGCCTACAAGTACATAAAAGTTCAACCTACAGTCGCTATGCACCACCTTATTCATGTGTACTGGTCTGTAAGGAAAAACAAACGCTTCATAGGTTTTTACACAAGGGATGATATTTCTCTGCATTTGAATTCATAAAATGGTGACAATATATCTGCTGTGATAGTGGGATGATGTTTCACAGTATCAATTAGCCCACCAGTGCTGTGAAATGGGACTATTCCTTTATTTCTCACCTAGCCTTACTTTGTTTTCCCAATGGGAACGCTGTTTGTGGCTGGAGCAAGCAGCTATGTGGAAATCCCTGTAATTTCCTTGCTGCTACATGTCAGCACAAAGTCACTCAATTAGTGTTTATGTGAGGACCCATTTACTGAACATTGCAAGGAATTCTAATACCATCCAAATCAGGGTTAAATATATTTTAAGGAACACCGAATATACTTTACAGCCTTTAAAATATATATATTCAAGTACATATTTTTCACAACAGAGCGGTCCAAACATGTTTATTGTGATATAGGATGGCACACCCAAGACCTGTCTCTACTAATAGCAACTGACAAGCAGATTTGACTGAAACTGAATTTAAGCCAATGAGGTCTGTCATGTGTTTAGGGGTGTCCTGGCTATTGCCTGGAGTGTAGCTGACCCTGAGCTGCTGCTGAGTTGTGGAAAAGACAACCGAATCCTCTGTTGGAACCCCAACACTGCCGAAGTGAGTGTTTGGTTCCACAGACATACTTAGTGAGGTCCCTAACTACAGACTGTAACACTAATAATTATAATTACTGAGACAGACTCATACACACCTTAATTTAACCAGACATCCTGTAGCCGTTTGTCTTTGAATGGTTTTTGTTTGTGGTGGCTCCTCTCCAGGTGCTGTATGAGCTTCCCACCAGTACTCAGTGGTGCTTTGATATCCAGTGGTGCCCCAGAAACCCGGCCGTGCTGTCTGCCGCCGCCTTCGACGGCCACATCAGCGTCTACTCCATCATGGGGGGCAGCAGCCAGGCTGTCAGTCAGACACAGGCGGACACGGTGGGTAGCCGTTTAACGACCAGAGGAAAGGTTGGAAACGGCTTTCCATGTCGGTCTTCCGTTTTAGCCCATTGCCGAGAAAAGTTCTGGTGAATAAATACCTGATTCATTCTATTAAAAAGTAAAGCTGTGCCTGTCTTTGGCCGGTCTCTCTACCAGATAGGCCAGTCGTTTGGCAACATGGATCCGTTTGGGATGGGTCAGACTCTGCCCCCTCTGCAGCTTCCCCAGGCCCCGGCCGGCCATGCTGCTCTCAGCCCGCTCAAGAAGCCCCCCAAGTGGCTCCGCAGACCCGTGGGAGCCTCCTTTGCTGTGAGTCCCCGTCTTTATGTCTGTGGGTTTCTGTGGGTCCCCGTCTCTATGTCTGTGGGTTTCTGTGGGTCCCCGTCTCTATGTCTGTGGGTTTCTGTGGGTCCCCGTCTCTATGTCTGTGGGTTTCTGTGGGTCCCCGTCTTTATGTCTGTGGGTTTCTGTGGGTCCCCGTCTTTATGTCTGTGGGTTTCTGTGGGTCCCCGTCTCTATGTCTGTGGGTTTCTGTGGGTCCCCGTCTTTGTTTCTGTGGGTCCCCGTCTTTATGTCTGCGGGTTTCTGTGGGTCCCTGTCTCTATGTCTGTGGGTTGCGTTCCTAGATGGATGATGCACAACATCCTGTCCTGCCTCCTTTGAAGTTGTCCATATGGGTCTAATAAATAGATGGAAATCTTTCACTGCTCTACGTTTGCTAGCGTATCATTTAGCGGCAGCAAGGGGTTTGTGTTGCCAGGCAAATGAATGTGTTGTCCTCTCCCTGTTTCTCTTGCCCTCCAGTTTGGTGGTAAGCTGGTGTCATTGGAGAACACCAAGCTCAGCCCAGAGCAGCCTCAGCAGCCCGTAGCTCGTGTGGTCCACATCAGTCAGGTTGTCACCGAGACCGCCTTCCTGGAGCGCTCGGCCCAGCTGCAGGCCACACTGGCGGCTGGCGGCTTCGCTGACTTCTGCCAGAAAAAGATTGGCGCGGCCCAGAATGAGTTTGAGAAGACAGTCTGGGCTTTTCTGAAGGTAGGGTTAGAAACATGGTCAGAAAGTTTGTCTCTCTGTACTGCTGAAAAATATCTGCTTCTTACCTTCTCCCTTGTTAAATTGGTTTCTCAGGTGAACTTTGAGAACGACGCCCGTGGAAAGTACCTGGAGCTTTTGGGATACAAGAAAGAGGAGCTAGCAGCAAAGGTCAGGTGGCAAATTAATTTCACCGGATGACATCGGTGGATGTTTATCTGTGTTCTGTCTGTCTGTCTGACAGACCAGTCGGACGGTAATGCTGTCTGTCTCAACGACCCGTCGGATGGTACCGCTGTCTATCTGGTTTAACAGTAGTTCTTGGTCTTTGGTTTACAGATTGCAGTGGCTTTAGAGGAAAAACCTATTCAACCCAAAGAGGTAAGTCATTTTGTGTGGGTTGGAAACATAATTCATTATCTGTGAAAAGACAATAACCAACATGGCATCTGAAGGTTTAGTGTGTGGTTAAGTAGATGCTAAAGCTGCTAATGCAGTAAGGCTCTGCTCATTGACTGTGTGTGTGTGGCTTTGGTTTCATAATTCATACAGGAGAGTGTATGTGGTCGGTTAAAAAACTATGATGTAACTCTACATTTTCACAATACAATTGTTCATGTGACAATGAGTAGGAAGTAAGAAAGGGATGTGTCAGCACAACTGTTAGTTGTTGAATCATGTTCCTGACTTGTAACAGATCATTTTGATTTGGCCTTCCCATCAATTTTACCTTGCTATTTTATGATTTGGTTCTTAACTGCTAAAACTTTGGTGATTCTGATGTTAATGAACCTAAAAGCCAATGGTACTACTATTTCGATGAACAGAAACAGAAAGGGGTTTGTCAATGATTCTGGTGAATGTTGTTCTACGAATCTCGGTCTACTCTTCTCTGCTGGACTGTGTGATCTGGCTCTCTTTTTTACACATCTTTTACTCCTCCTGCTGCTCTCCTTGTGCTGTGTGAATGTGTGCAGCCAGCGCCTGATCCTTCCCCGACCTCTGCTTCTGACGCTGACCCAGAACCAAAGGTATGGCCTGACCCCATCCCTGCTGTCCCGCTCAGCACTGAGCCAGACCACCCTTCTCTCAAACCCCTGCTTCCGCCTGCCCTCCAGCCTGAACCTGATCCCCATCCAGAGCCGGAGCTTGCCCTCCTGCCCAGTGGTGGCTTTTCACCTACTTCTGATCCAATGACTGTCCTCCAATCTGTCCCAATGCTTGAACCAAGCGCTGACCACCTGCCTCTTGTCTTGCACGTTGGCCAGAATCTTGAGCCAGAAAATGACCTCACTCTGGCCGCCCCAGCTGACCTCCCGGGCATACCTGATGCTTTCAACCCGGTGGACATGCAGCTCGTTTCGATGTTGAACCAAGTTGACTTACAGCCTGTCTCTCTGTTGGGCCTGTATGGTGAAGTGTCTGATGAACAGCCTCCTCTAGAGGCTGAACTCCCCCTCACCCACATGGCTGCTCCTCCTGTCTCCACCCTGCAGCCTCTAGCAGATCTCCCGCCCCAAGTTGCGTTGGACGACACCAGTGCCACTCTTCTCCAGCCCACAGCACAACCGGAACTCGTTCCGGAGTCAGAACCGGAAGATCCGTTTGACCTCATCGCTGCTGGAAACCTCCGACCGGCAGCGGCGCTGGAAATGACTGGAGCTCTGGATCCAGCGGAAGCAGAGGTAGACCTGACAGAGCCTGGTAACCTCGAGGCTGAAGCTGGGCCCGTTGTGGAGGAACAGACGGTGGATGAAGCGATTCCTCTGGAGGAGGTACCCTCCCCACACTCCATCCCTGAGAGGGGCACATAGTGCTGTTACCACACCCCTTATCGTTGTTCTCCACCTAACTGTACCCCCACCCGTTCTCATAGTTCCACATTAATATTGTTGCCCTGCTTTCACATTGTCTCATCTCTAACGATGTAGCGCAATTACTAGTCCCCGATTTCCCTTTGAATTCAGATTCTGTCTCTGTGTTTGACTCACGCTTCTGTTCTACTATGTACCGCTCTCTGTGACGGTAGGTCGTATAAGGGGTGTGTAGTAATGGCATTGGTTGTTGTCGTGCTTTTGAGTAAATGCAGTTGAGACCCAAATGGAAGCAGGTTATTTGTGCAATAGTTGCAGTTGTACTCTGACTCAAGTGAGGACACTGCTCAAAGTCAGATTCAATTGGAAAACCCTCTCTGGTCTGTCAGGAGCCAGCCGTACCGGTGGACGCGGAGGTAGTGGCTAGCCTTCCAGAGGGGCCCTTGGATCCAGCCCCAGCCCCTGAGGGCATTGACCTCACTGTCAGTCAGGGTAAAGATCAGTTGATGTTTCCACCTGTCTGTTGTTCATAGTTCAGGCCGACTGTGTTCCGGTGTTTTGTTGAAGTGTGAAAATGAACAGCTGTTGGTTTGTCCCGTCAGACGTGGACGGCCTGATCACACAAGCCCTGCTGACCGGGAACTTTGAGGGCGCGGTGGAACTCTGTCTCCATGACAACCGCATGGCAGACAGCATCATCCTGGCCATCGCTGGGGGGGCGGAGCTTCTGAAGAAAACACAGCAGAAGTACTTCACCATGACCCACAGCAAGATCACCAAGGTAGCACACTGACACTGAACAGACCCCCTTAACACACTGTCATTTCCAGAAAATACCATGATAAGTTGATTGATTCATGATATGGTATTCCTGTATTGGCTACTTACATGTACACAGGGAATTGATGTAAATGCACAGAGGTAATACCATAGTGGGTCAGTGAAGAGCATTGAACCGCCACTCAGAACTTGTTTTTACTCTGATTTGAATGATTATCATCAACGTATCCTCTGGGATCAATGTACTGTATTGGCTGTCGTGTGAACTCCTGAGCACAGTGATTCTGCAGTGGTGATAATAGTGTTATATTGACGACTGTATCATTTGATTTGTCATGGCTGGGCAGCTGATCAGTGCCGTGGTAACGGAGGACTGGCGTGACGTGCTACAGACTTGTGAGCTGCAGAACTGGAAGGAGGCTCTGGCTGCGGTCATGACCTACGCCCATTCTGAGGAGTTCTCCTCCCTGTGTGGTAGGAGCTGACCCCCTTCCGTGGCCTCCTCATTTTCTCTTAAATGGGTTTTTTTTCTATATCTGTCCTTCTTCCCCTTTCTCTCCCTCGTCTTTCCATTCCATTCCACCGGGCTGTGCGTGAACATGTGCGCGGCCGTGCTCCTGTTTCTACAGACCTGCTCGGCTGCAGACTGGAGGCTGCGGAGGACGAGCGGCTGCAGACTCGGGCCTCCCTGTGTTATATCTGCTCCGGCAATGTGGAGAAGCTGGTTTCCTGCTGGACAGGCGCGCAGGATGGACACTGCCCTCTGTCTCTGCAGGTACCCCTGTCCTGCTGGTTTTCTGTCACTTAACACTAGAAACGCCAGGCCTTTCAGACCAACAGTGTCAGCCAGAGCCGCACGCAGTTTCTCGACATTTGCATACGGATTGGCCCTATTAGCATACACATTCTCTTCCACAGCATCACCATCCAACCAGAGCATCAATTCATCTACTGGGTCCTCATCAAACTGATGATCAAACTCAATCTGAATTACAGAATTAGTTATTTTTCCCAATGGTTAATGAATTTGAAAAAAACTTGTTTTTGTAATGAAGGTCTTATTATACGAAAAAAAAGAAGAAACGAAAAAGAATACATAGAACGATTATTTTTAAGAACACAGGCTGTAGTATTTACATTAGTTTATGAGGCCATTTCCCCAAATGAATAGGCTGTGAATGGCGCGTCTTTGCAGGTATCTACCCCCCCCCCGTGGGGCTGTCGAGTTGATGTCAAATAACCTATATCGTTATGTTTAAATAGTAGCCTGATTAAATTGTTGAATGGTCATGGAAATCTTTTATTTAATTTGTTAGTTCATTCAAATTCAACCATGGCTCTGTTGCCTGTGTTACTGCAGGACCTGATGGAGAAGGTAGTGGTTCTCCGCAGGGCCGTGGACCAGAGCCGTGCCTCCGGGCCCTCAGCCGTGGGGCATCTTCTGGGCGAGAAGATGAGTCAGTACGCCAGCCTGCTAGCCTCCCAGGGCAACCTCACCACCGCCATAGCATACCTGCCCCACGACACAGAGCAGGTCAGAGACACACACACACACACTATATGTTTTGCAGATAATCTTCCTTCGACTTCTTGTCCTGAATCGTAAAACGTCTGTTCTAGTAGTTGTAATTCTACGGCGTTGTCTCCGCCTCCAGGTCGCGGTGCAGCAGTTGCGCGACCGTCTCAGCAGAGCTCTGGGCCAACCGTCGCCCGTCTCGGCAACGGCCCCAACACCTGTGGCCCAGGTCCAGCCACAACCCCTGGCTCCCCACCCCACAGGGGGCCAACCCAGGCCTCTCTTCACCCCCACGCCCCAGCCCGGAACGGGCCAACAGAGGCCCCTCTTCGCCCCGGCCCAACCTCCCATGGTACCCCAGCAGCCCGCACCAACGCCAGCCCCGGTGCCAACCTCAGTCCCGTCACAGCCACAGTACTACCAGCCGGTAAGGAACAGCCTCGTGGCTATCCCCTAAATGGTTGCTGGTCCTCAGTACCGACCCAGTCAGTACACCCGGGTGTTATTCAAGCCTGGCCCTTTTTCCTTCATGTTGTCCGCTGAGAGGGCTTCTGTTGAGGCTCCTCCACCGTGTGGTCGTCATTGGTGTGTTTGTGTGTACCATGCGGTCTGTGTGTGTTCTCCAGGTGAGGTCTGCCTCTACAGTGACCTCCTGGAGTAACCAAACTCCCACTGCTCTTCCCAGTGCCCCTCCTCTAGGCCCCGCCGTCACTGAGCCCCAGGTACCCACACACTGGCCCTCACTGTGGCTGTGGCCACACTCACACACCTCCGTATCATACTGCCAGCTTGGCTTCTACTGTTTGGGCTAGTGTACAGTTATGTCACCCTCCTGACTAACCAAACTCTTATTTTAAAAGCTGACTGAACACCCCTATCTCTAAGCCTTACATGTTTACAGTTGTGCTCATAAGTTTGCATACCCTGGCAGAAACTGTGACATTTTGGCATTGAATTTGAAAATGTCTGATCATGCAAAAAAAGAACTGTCGAAAGACCTGTGTAACAAGATAATGGAACTTTATAAAATGGGAAAGGATATAAAAAGATCCAAAGCCTTGCAAATGCCAGTCAGTATTGTTAAATCAGTTATTAAGAAGTGGAAAATTCACGGATCTCTTGATACCAAGCCACGGTCAGGTAGACCATGAAAGATTTCAGCCAAAACTGTCAGAAGAATTGTTCGGGATACAAAGAAATACCCATAGGTAACCTCAGGAGAAATACAGCCTGCTCTGGAAAAAAGACGGCGTGGTTGTTTCAAGGAGCACAATATGACGATACTTGAACAAAAATGAGCTGCATGGTCGAGTTGCCAGAAAGATGCCTTTACTGTGCCAATGCCACAAAATAGACCGGTTACAATATGCCCCACAACACCTTGATACACCTCACAGCTTCTGGCACACTAATTTGTGACGAGACCAAAATTTAGCTTTATATTCACAACCATAACCGCTATGTTTGGAGAGGGGTCAACAAGGCCTATAGTGAACAGAATACCATCCCCACTGTGAAGCATGGTGGTGGCTGCCTGATGTTTTGGGGGTGTGTGAGCTCTAAAGGCACAGGGAATCTTGTGAAAATTAATGGCAAGATGAATGCTGCATGTTATCAGAAAATACGGCAGACAATTTGCATTCTTCTACATGAAAGCTGCGCATGGGACGCTCTTGGACTTTCCAGCACGAAAATGACCCTAAGCACAAGGCCAAGTTGACCCTCCAGTGGTTACAGCAGATAAAGGTTAAGGTTCTGGAGTGGCCATCACAGTCTCCTGACCTTAATATCATTGAGCCACTCTGGGGAGATCTCAAACGTGCTGTTCATGCAAGACGACCAAAGACTTTGCATGACCTGGAGGCATTTTGCCAAGATGAATGGGCAGCTATACCACCTGGAAGAATTCAGGGCCTCATAAACAACTATTACAAAATGCTAAAGGGGGCAATACACAGTATTAAGAACTAAGGGTATGCAGACTTTTGAACAGGGGTCAGGTCATTTTATTCTTTGTTGCCATGTTTTATGTTTGTGCCATTCTGTTATGACCTACAGTTGAATGTGAATCCCATAAGTGTGTTTAACCTGCCCACTAATGTTTTCTGTACAAATGGTACATATATTACCAATTTCTCCAATGGTATGCAAACTTTTGAGCACAACTCTATTTGCCCAGCTTTGTCATTTTTGGGTGGTACCTCCCAACCTTTTGTAGTTGTGCAGTTGTTAGTTGTGCAGTTGTTAGTTTTGTAGTTATTTCTTCCTAGCGCTTTCCCCTGGCCTCTGCTGGTTTCATGTTTTCTCTGGTTGACTGTAGACCCATACGGTGTAGCTGGAAGATCATGAATTTGTTGACTACATTGCTTGTAATGGAATGATTAACACCATTTGTGTATTTTTCAAATTGTATGCTTACTAGACTGTTATCAATAATATTACTTGTGTTCTTCATCTTCTCTGGTACAGTTAGTCTTGGCACATTTATAAGTTTCACAGCAATATGCCCCTGACCTTTCACCCCTGAGCCCCTCACCAGAGCCCCACTAACTTACGTCCAGAGAGTTGGACCAATGGGGGGCTGTAATTATCTGCAGTCCTCCTGCTGCTGTTTCCCACACCCTAACCGAACCCCAACTTCAGGGTCATCGACTGACACCCACAATGCAAAACCTCTATCTCTCTACCTGAACTGTAATGTCCTGTCACGGCTCTGTCCCCACATTCCCCACACCGCCTGGTCCCTTTCAGCTATAGTACTAGTGTTCAGGTCTCCCTCTAACACAGTGCTGCTCATTGACATGATCTGACACGCCATGAAAGGGGAGGTAAGACCAGGAAGTGAATCCCTGGTTACGTCCTGCTTTCCAAAGGCTGTGTTATAAGCTAGTCTTTACAAGCCAGGGAATGTGCCTCTGCCCAATATGAGTGTCCAATAAAGGTACTTGACTATCATTTGGAATACAGCCATTGGTGTTTGGGTGTGTGATGTCATTTCCTGTGTTTGTCCTGTCTGTCTCCACAGGCTGAACAGACACCTGCCATGTACGGAGCGCCGCCCCCTGGGTCTGCAGCTCCCCCGGCCTCTTCGTCCGCTGCCTTCCCCCCTATGTTCTCCCATCAGTACCAGCGTAAGGCTTTCTTAACGTCAATACCACTTCCAGGTTAAAGGTTCCCTGTAAACATGCAAGAACAATTTCAGACTGAACACCTGTGTGTGGCTACTTCCTCCAACTGGTCATGTGTTTAGCCTGCACATACAGGAGCTAGCTTTGGGTATTCAGGTTGTCTGACGTCAAGGACAGTTATCTTCAATACCTTACTGTAAAAATTCAAACCATCACACTCTTTCCAGTTTTTTTCTCTTTTGAATGTTCTTTGCTAATTAGTTGAGCTGTAGACTTACACGGCGATGTTTCGGAACATGAAATATCACCCTAAAATCTGTAATGACCGTGTTTGGCTGTTAACCCTCTTTGCATGACGTTCCATTCTGAAAGGAATTTCTTCTGTGCCTGAAAGTCTCGGCATCGAAATACTCGTGAATGAAGTTCTAACTAATTTGATGCATGTTTTCTGTATTGTAACCATGTATAGTCAACATTCCCTGAGATAAAACTGCTTCATGAACTGTTAGAAATAAGGATGCATGTTACTACTTTTAAAATACAACAGTGAGCAGATGAACGGGAACTAAATGACTAATGCATGCTGTTCTTTCTCCTGTTGAACCCTCAGCCTACCCTCCAGCCAGTCAGTACCAGGCTGACGCTGGAGGGCCATCTATCTATTCACCTCTTCAATACTCTGCGCCTCCTCCTCCCTCTTTCTGCTCCTCACCTGAAGCCCCGGCTCCAGGCTTCATGCCCCAGTACACTCAACAACCCCTCTACCCACCCCCTTTCACGGGCCAGCCTGCGTCCTCCGCCCCTTTGTCTCAGACTCCTTTCTCTCCTGCTTCTGCCACCTCCTTCTCTCCTCTGTCCTCTGGAGCGTCTTTCCAACATGGCGGACCGGGGTCACCTGCCTCGTACATGCCGCCTCCCCCACCAGCTGGATCCTCAGGTACACGGCCTGAAACCGCCTCCCACCAAGTCCCGGCCTCTCAGAGAACAGGTCCGCACTGGCTCCGCCCCTCTCTACATGACCGTACTCATTTAGAGGGTTGTCACTTCAGCAGCCACACCTCTTAGGACGAAGCAATGCCTTTTAACCAGTTCAGTGTTGCCACGGATAGGTTTCAAAGGTCAGCCAGAATCGCCACCCTGACGTGTCCAGTGGAGGATGCTATGGAACGGGTGTTAATGGTGGAAGTGACAGCAGCTGTTTAGACAGCGTGTAACTGTAGGGTCGAGTGGCTACGTGTCTGCATGGTGCCAGCACACAGAGACAGCCTTCAGATATTCAACAGCTGCCACTCTCTCACGCCTCACTCCCCGGGTGAGGAAAGCTAAGCTAGCATTTCTCAGTGGGGCCCCTGTTAGTCCTCAGGGCCCTCTTTTGCCTTTTGGGGAAAGCCATATGTGAACGGGTAATTAGCGTGACCTTGTTAAATTAAATCACATGGGACGTTGTTAGAGGCACACGTGTTGAGTCGTGAGTGTTAGTTCCCTAGCTGTTATTGGAACTGGCATGTGTTCTCTGTGTGCCCCTGTTGTGAAGTGTTCTACAGTTTATTCATGTCATCCACAGAGGGATATTATCCAGCAGACACTACCTGTGTCTTGGAAGGGGAAGGTGAATTGAAACCTACAGCTGTATCCGCTACCTTATACTATTCCTGCCTGAATATTTCTGCCTCTGGGCTCGACCAGAGCATACTAATCAAACCCGACTACAGGCCTCAACCAATTTTAGTGAGACTGACAATCAACAGAACGTTCCGCTTTCAATCAAAGAACCAGCAGCTGATTTCAAACCATCTCATTTTAAGGGGCGCTATTGCTTAATCAGCATGGTCATAGACTTAAGGCTCCCATGACAGTAATCATACTAGCCTTGACACACTTGCTAGGGAAGTAAACATTGATACAAGCTTAAGTTGGGTGAACTGCAGGGTGTCATTGAGTCACAAATGTTGGATTAAGTGAAATAGATTCAGGTTGGTATCCTTCAGTTCGGTCCTTGGCTATCCTGATGAATCAAGTGGCACAAGAAAAATTGCCAAACAAACCTGCTGTGCTTGGTGATGATACACTATTGAATACAACTGGTGGTTTAAATCATAAAAAAATCAGCAATTAAAGCAATCATCATTTTTCCTTACATTCTACTCATGAAATCATGTGAAAATATTTTGTTTCCATCTATCAAAACCAGCTTATGAAAAACAAGTCCTATTGTCTCTGTTGATCTCTCTTGCCATGCTCATGTTAGCCTGGCAAGCTAACCTGTTTTTAAGGCACAGAGATTAACAGCGTGGCACCCAGGCTAAAATGAGGGGACAAATGAGTAATGGGTTTTCTATCTGCTTGTCAACAGGCCCTCAGAACGGCTGGAACGACCCTCCCAACCTGACCAGAGATTCAAAGAAGAAGAAGGTGAGACCTGTTGCACGACGACCGTTTACATTGTCATGCTGGGATAGCTGACCTGGGGTCAGAAGTTCGTCAGGACACAGGAGCAGGGAACATGCAAACTAACCCACCCTCTCCACCCTTACAGGTCCCAGAGAACTACACTCCGCCTGCCCCCATCACAGCCCCCATCTTTTCCCCTCTGGGTGCCGGGGACCCTCAGGCCCAGCAGCCCCACTCCATGCCCCCCCAGGCCATGGCCCCAGACCAAACCCAGATCCAGACACCTTACCAGGGCATGCAGCAGCAGATGGCCCCCCCAATCTTCAACCCTGGCCTGCCGAAGACGCGCGGAGGGAGTGTGGAGGGAGCACCCGGAGCCCCTATCGGAGAGGTCATACAGGTGCTAGATCATACATGAACGGAATGACAGGTGTATAGTTGACCATGCTTAACACCAGTTGTACTGGCCTCAAAGCGCTTAACATTAGGAGGTGGTACCATTATAACTTAGAAAGGTCCAATGTTTGGTAAGTGTGGTGTCACTGTTAACTCAACAGTCGATGCAGTCTATCCCTGCTGAGAAGATCACTAAAAAGCCCATCCCGGCGGAGCACCTCGTCCTGAAGAACACCTTCGAGGGCCTCATCCAGAAATGCTTGGCTGCTGCCACAGACCCTGTGAGTATAGAATTTTGAAGCATAGCTCCAACGTGCATAAATTATCATATGCTGCAATTTCCTAATTTTGTTATCTGTATAGAAATATTCATGGTTCCTCGTCAGATATGTCCTCTGTGTAGGGTTGTTGATTTAAGGGCATTCGTATTTCTTCCTGTCTACCTACAGCAAACCAAGAGGAAGCTTGACGACGCCCACAAACGCCTTGAGGCCCTCTACGACAAGCTGAGAGAGCAGACCGTAAGTTGGAAGAGTTCTATATTTGTACAATTCAGAGGTCCATTTCACAATGTAGCGTGTCATTTTGAGATGTGTACTCACACGACACATCTCTCCCACTTCCCCTGTCTCTCTCTCACTGTCTCTCTGTCTCCCTCTTTGTTTCATTCTCTGTCTTCCTCTAGCTCTCTCCTGCCATTGTTGGAGGGCTGCACAACATTGTGCAGTGTATTGATTCCCGATCCTACATGGAGAGCCTGAACATCCACACACACATTGTAAGCAGCAGCAACTTCAGCGAGACGTCTGCCTTCATGCCTGTGCTGAAGGTGGTGTTGACACAAGCCAACAAGCTAGGTGTCTGAAAGCCTTGCCCACCCTCAGAGTCTGGGGCAAAAATGAGAAGGGGCCGATCAGAGAATGTCGTAAGAGACCAGGAAGTAGACATAGTTGGAGCTAATTTGGCTCCCATAGTTGTTCGACTTCCTGCAGAATCTCACGGTTGTATGACGTCACCGCCCGATCCTTCTTGTTTTTAATCCAAACTCAGAGAACCCTCCCACTTCCTTATACAACTCAAACACAAGCCATGCCACCAGTATCTCTACAGCACATTTAAATCATGCAGAACGGACCAACATGTATTAATATTGCCAGTCTTGTTTTAACTTGAATCATGTGTTTTAAAAGGAAACAGTTTTAGGATATCTTATGTTGTTTTTAGATATTTCTTCATTCTTTTGTTGTTTTATAATTTCTTTTTTTTTTCATTCTGTTTTAATTTCAGTGTTATGATTTTCAGACAGAGCAGTGTGCAATGGGGGGTTGCACCCCTTTTAACCAGAGACTGTAACTTAAGACCCAGGAGAAATGCATGCTCAGACATTATGCCTGGAATCATAATCAGACTGTTTTAATTGGGTTTTATTAATGTCAGGATAATAAGGACATATTTATTTGTCATCATGCCATTGTGACCATGCAATAGCGTTTAAATGTTCTTCTCAGTTCTTGTCATCAGTATGATTTAGGCTGTTGCTGATTAAACCAGTCTGTTGGTCACTTTATGTTGGTAAGAAAAATACTTTTTCAATCGACAACATGCAATATTTTCAATAAATAGTATTTATTTACAACATGCTGCTTCATAGTTTTTTAATATCTTAAATATCATAGGCTTTGAGATGTTCATTTTATATGCAACTTTAGACTTTTCCATTACAAGTACTATCAAATTATTTGCTAGTGGGCCTCTAACTAATCATGTTCTCAGGATACTCTGAACGCAGTGTGGTTTGTGAACTGAAAAGATTATGCCATATATGTTACTTGACTGTATAGAGCCTTCCTCAGCCTTTTTAGTATCTCGAACTGGTAATGTTTTTTTTATGTAATAAAAAAATAAAGATGATCACTATAAGCATTTATAACAATCTCTTGCCTGTCCTCCTATCAACTAGGCCTCATGTGTATCTTATAAAAAGTTATTTTCGTGTATCAAACATCCATGTTTACAGACAGTCCTATTGCCAATCAGAATTGTATAAGAGAAGTTATTTTGTCTTGCACCTAGGAGTTCCTTGCTCTACATGTTCCCATATTAGCAGCATCACAGCTGCAGCTACTGTGCCTGCGACAGCAGGGACTGGAAAGCTCTGACTGCCTGCCTCTCTTTACTGACATGAAGCAGAGGAAGGCAGAAAAGCACTGTATGAGCTTTCAGCTGTAAATGTATGACATTTCTGCTACATCATTACTGTAATTCTATATTTTTAATTGGGGTAACTTCATTGTAGCTTGAATCAAGTGATACGAAACATTCCTAAATTGAGCTTTATAGCCAGTGGAGATGGTGAGCTTTCCAGATGCTGGTCTTCCTTATAACGTAATGCTACGACGGAGTCTCTGTGACAGGCAGCTGGCGGTCTTGGAATAGTCTGGAGAAAAGGTATCCTCATTGCCACACTGGTACCCTATAGCAATGGCCCACATTTGGGTCTGGGGTACATGTTTGAGAGATAGAGAACTTGCCTTATGTAGCGTGTTTGTACAATCTCTGGAAAAAAACATGCAAATTGTGTTGAATGCAGGTGTCCACAGCCTTTGGCTCTGCTTATCCAATATGTAGGGGTGAGTAGTGAACTTAACAAGGTCACTATAATGTGTATAACTAAACAAAGGATTGTCAGTGTGTCTGGAATTTTCATTTGCCTTTAAAAATGTTAATAGAGTCGAACCTGTAAGATTACACATCAGCTGTTTTAGGGACAGTCATTGCCATGGGAATTAGGGGTGCTGATTGTAATTCCTCTGATTTCATAACTGAAAAGGTGTTGTCATTTAGTAGGTGTGTAATTTAGGTTAGCTAAAACAGATTGCTGTATTTGGTCTGAGGTGAGATGACAATTGAATATATTGACCCTTTAAAATATAGAGGTATCAAGTACCCTCAAAGGTTTAGGGTTTTGAATAGGAAATATAGCAAAATGAATAGGAAATATAGTCATTGAAAAGGTTAGAAATAATGATTTTGATAATTGAAATGATAATTGTGTCATTCAAACTGTGCTTTCATCAAAGAATCCTCTATATGCAGAAATTACAGCCTTACAGAACTTGAGCTTTCTAGTTTTCAAAGTGTTGTGGTAATCTTAACAGATTTCACTTCATGCATCCTGAAGCACCTCCCACAAGTTGGATTGACTTGATGGGTATTTCTTACGTACCATACGGTAATGTTTCCCCCACCACAGATCAATAGGGTTGAGATCTGGTGACTGTGCTGGCCACTTCATTAAAGACAGAATACCAGCTGAATGCTTCTCCTAAATAGTTGTTGCATAGTTTGGAGCTGAGCTGTGGGTGTAGGGATATCTTCATAAAATGGTGTTATTTCACATTAACACGATGAAGAGTAGACAGAATGTCACTTGTGTATTAATTGTGTTAATTGATAAAACATTTAACCAGGGCTCATATCATCCCAAACAGTCTAATTGTCTTTCCACATTTAATTGTTAAGAGAGAGTGATTTACATTTCTCTTGCTCTGGCTCGACTACTGTTCTCATGGTCAGTGCAATGAGTGGTTGTTGTTATATCATATTGAGGACAGAAGGAGCTGTTTCTTGTCCTTAACTCTCTTGGCAAAATCTTGGGAGAATGAGAGAAATCACGTCACCACCACGCCACCAATATTAACAGTGGTTTGGCAGGCAGATCCCAGAGGGTGGAAGATTGGAGAAGGATCCATCTGGAAATTAGCATAATGGGAGGAGCTGATATAATTGTAGAACCATACTGTACAAAAGTGTGTTTCCGAAGTTTGGAAGTCAGTTGTTCTGCAGACCAACATGGGTTGGTTGTTCTGCAGATCAGCACGTCTTTATTACCTTAATAAATAAAGTCCACTATTGAATTCACAAACCCCTGAGTTGTTTGAGAATGTTGGTGGGAAAAAGGGGAAACATTTTCCACAACATGGGTCATTGTCCTGTTCTAGGAAGAAATTGGCTCCAATCAAGCACAGTCCACAGAGTTCTTCTTTGTGATCCTAACACCTCAACCTTAGATTTGTCTGTCCGTAACACGTTTCCCCCAATCTTCCTCTGTCAAGTGCCTGTGTTCTTTTGCCCATCTTAATCTTTTCTTTTTATTGGCCAGTCTGAGATATGGCTTTTTCTTTGCAACTCTGCCTAGAAGTCCAGCAACCCAGACGGCTCTTCACTGTTGACTACTACTCGACCAATCAGAAATGCTCAGCACGGCAAGCCCCACCCCAAAAGTTCTGGTACTCTGGGAAAGTCCTACCTCCCGACCAGGGACTGTTTTGGGGTTAAAATGTAGACCCTGGTTCCTCAAAAGGTTCCTAGTTCCTGGGTGTAGTTCCTGCGGTGGAAATGCGGCTACTGAGACTGGTGTTTTGTGGGTACTATTTAATGAAGCTGCCAGTTTAGGACCTGTAAGGCGTTTGTTTCTCAAACTGGACACTAATGTATTTGTCCTCTTGCTCAGTTATGTACTGGGGCCTCCCACTCCTCTTTCAATTCTGCTAAGAGACAGTTTGCGCTGTTCTGTGAGGGGAATAGTACACAGAGATGTATGAGATCTTCAGTTTTTTGGCAATTTCTTGCATGGAATAGCCTTTTTTTCTCAGAACAATTATAGATTGTTAGGTTTCCATAACCTCCATCACATGTTCATTCCCCTTTGACGACTCCACCAGTGAGTGTGGTCAGCGTTTCAACCACACTGCCTGTTTTATCAATCTCATGGACTGGATATGTGTGGCCAGTAGGCCTCTGGGAAAATAATACAGGCTTGGAAAAGAAGGACTGGGGATCAGAGCAAAGGGGCTGCCAACACTACACTTTATAGAAGCATGAGTGGTGCATTTTCACTGAACCAAGGTCTGGTTGGGAAGTCCATGATAAACACGACAATATATTCTCATAGCGCCAATGCAGGATTTATCATAATTTCTGTATGGCCACCGTGGGGACTGGAGTCATTACTTGTGATTTAATTTCCAAAATGATGACATGCGTTGAACCCATTGTACTATAACACACTTGCTCACTAACACAAATAAATGTTTTACTGTTATTGTAGACATGCCAAGATATCCATTACAAAATGTCCCATTTTCACTATAATCATTGAGAATGCAATTAAAGTAAAAATGAATGAAAGTAACTGCCTTTTATACAGAAAGTTAATTTTCTGTTGACTCATACACGGATAACTATTCTTATATTGGCAAAAACTTTTTTTTTTAATCAAACTTTTATGTGAAATACACATTTCAAAACTGCTGGTGTTATGTAACATTCCTGAGACGGTCTGTGCTGATGAGTCAGTGGTCTGATGTTTTTTGTATAGGCTACCGATGCAATTTTAACACAGAAAAGTGTATTTTAATTATATTTAAAAGGAAAAAATAAAACTGTTGAACTTATATTGTAAGTAGTCATTGATAATATTTCACAAGAATCTGTTTACAAATGTTAATAATCACACTGAAAATGTAAATCTCAACTTACTGTAAAGAAGCTATTATTCTTTTAGCAAGCTTATATTTCACGCAACTTGCGAATGTTACTATGTCTATTTTGAAAATATCATATGATGTCTACCTTTTGAAAGGTAAGTAGGCTATAAAAGTAATGTTCAACTAAAAAAGTCAATTTTAGTAGCAATATGAATGTTGAATCATTATGTAATTATCTATTTATTAATATGTTATTTCCATTATGATTATACTACAGGATTTACTAAGGAAAGTTTTTACATTTAATGGCTTTAAGTACATCAGTGTACTCAGGGGTATTCAGGTCCAGGTATTTGTCATCAGCCACCCAGGACTTCAGCCCCTCCAGCTGATTCTGATCTATGATTCCCTTTTCATTGTGTTGATTCAGCATCTGATTGAAGCCAGCTTTGTAGTAGGACACTGTACCTTCAGTAGACATGAAGTTGGCGTTAGAGCCCAGGGAAAGAGGATTTCCTAGAAGAATATAGAATATGTTGGGTGAATATTCAAAACAATTTTTTAGATTAATACAGGTAAGAAGAAATTATTTAATTGTATTACTGACTCATGGTTTTATAAACCGCAAAAAGGTGAAGAGAAAAAGAATGACCTGCATTGTGTCTGAGCTGGTTGGAAGCCACAGGATGAGCCATGATGAAAGAGAGCTTAAGTGATTTCTCTGCATCTCCATTTACAAGTGTGTCTGCAAGCAGTTTCCTACAGCCAGTGGGGGAGCTCAGTGTTAGAGAACATAGTAAGTAGCATGTTGTACTTAAATGGAATAGAGTATTCACCTGCAGTTGTCAGACTCCTTACTGCTTCCAGTGGTCAGAGCATCTCTGTGATGCTGTTTGAGGACTCGCATTGCAAGTAGGTTCATTCCATCTGGATCAGATTCAATGCTTTTTATCATATCATAAAGCTTCGGATTCTTCTGTCTGAGAATTTCTATCTTTGGATGGTCTCTGGCCAGCTTTAGTGAATAATTTGGTGGGAAATGTTCTGCTTCAACAATATCTCGGTTCTCTGTATCATGGGAGAACAGGCTGGTGTTTTTGACTCTGATAAGGGTATATAAGACAAAATGTATTTAATTCAAGTATTAACCAGTCTGTTTATACAATGTGTATGTCAATGCTTTATGAAAAAGATTTCTGGTATTAATAATATTGTCAAGGGTAAAACAATTCATGATAAATGTATATATATGAACATTGTGCCAAATTACATTTTGTAAGGACCAACTAATGCAAGATGGTAGTTCTTGGCAATTTTATACTCCATTAGCCCTGTGGAACCATAACAAGCCTTCTTCATGGATTACTTGTCAAATGCACCGAACAACACAGCCAGGACGAGTTGCACCGAAGAACATTTACAGGAATTGTTTAATAGATTAGGTAACTATTTGTTAGATAGTTGTAACATGGCCGCCTTCAAGATAAAACATTATATGGAATTGACCAGGACATTTGAGGAGAAAAGGTGTGTTGGGAAGCACTCTGCCAATGGATGATTTTTTGCTTTTGACGCGGCCACATCAACTCGGTCCATACCATAGACTGTAAAAGGTAGGCCATGTGGTTCTGCTCTGCTCGCTTTGCGTCTCTGAAAATTGTGTTAATTGGTTAACATTGGCTGCTGACGTCATTTACTTTAAGCTAAGAGTGTAGGTTTATAATCACAGTTTATTTATTTCATATGCGTTTTGAAAATCTATCACTGGTGACCATAATAATCGCAGGTTATGTTCGCGCGGGTAAATGTATTTTCTATGTGGGTGTTCGCGATTGCAAACGTGCATTCGCGCGCAGGGGTTTACTGCAACATTTTGACTATGTTGGTTGTGGAGCAAATCATCACACTACTGCAGATTTAGTTTATGCGCGAAAAGCTACGGATATTTAAATTTTTATATACAACAATGTCAATATCCTTTTCGAGTAATTGCCATTTATTTTTCAACAATGTTTTGAGCAATTAAAAACATGAATAAAATAAATAACAGAACAGGCTTAAGCATCATTATATTTTGGGTTATGTTCAGGTAAAAAGTCAGATTCTGGAAGATGGAGGTTTATTGGATTAATTGGAATGACTGAATATCTAACAGACCTTTAGCATGTAGAAATGTAACCCAATCATATTGAAGTAAAAAGCAATGGTTTAGAAACCCATTTCCAAATTCACTGTAGCCTATACCGTAAAATGTGAATTCCATTTTTGGCCAGCTATGTAAACTCGTTGGTTAGTTATAGGCTATTCCTTTTTAGTTTTTCTTACTATGAAAGTAATCTTAAGTAATCGGATTACGTTACTGAGTTTGAGTAATCAAAAAGTTACGTTACTGATTACAAATGTGGACAGGTAACTCGTAACTGTAACGGATTAAATAAAAAAAGTTACCTACCCAACCCTGTTTATACATAGACATTTTTTCTCCATTGTTTACGTCACAGACATTGTATACAGACATTGTATACAGACATTGTATACAGACATTGTATACAGACATTGTATACAGACATTGTATACAGACATTGTATACAGACATTGCAGTATATGGGAATTCTAAAGGGTGCGCAGTGGTGCAATGGTTGGACCGCTGAAGTTTTATCAAAACATTTTTGGATGTATTTTTGCTGTGTTACAGAATATAATGTTAATGTTTTGGCTACCTACTCGCATCACTCAAAACTTTATTTTTCAAGGAAAGAAAAGGGTGCATTGGTCTCTTAATTTATTCCGGAGTTGTATGTATCTTTTCAGATCTTTTCACTGAAGAAATTACACTTTGATACAATATAATGTAGTGAGTGTACAGCTTGTATAACTGCCAAGTATCGCAGTCATCGCTCTCACACTCCCTCATACTGGTCACTGGAAGTTTAACATGGCACCTCATGGCAAAGAACTCTCTGAGGATCTGAAAAAAAGAATTGTTGCTCTACATAAAGATGACCTAGGCTATAAGAAGATTGCCAAGACCCTGAAACTGAGCTGCAGCACGGTGGCCAAGACCATACAGCGGTCAGAACAGGCCTCGCCATGGTCGACCAAAGAAGTTGAGTGCACGTGCTCAGTGTCATATCCAGAGGTTGTCTTTGGGAAATAGACATATGAGTGCTGCCAGAATTTCTACAGAGGTTGAAGGGGTGGGGGGTCAGCCTGTCAGTGCTCAGACTTTACGCTGCACACTGGATCAAATTGGTCTGCATGGCTGTCGTCCCAGAAGGAAGCCTCTTCTAAAGATGATGCACAAGAAAGTCTGCAAACAGTTTGCTGAAGACAAGCAGACTAAGGACATGGATTACTGGAACCATGTCCTGTGGTCTGATGAGACCAAGATAAACTTATTTGGTTCAGATGGTGTCAAGCGTGTGTGGCGGCAACCAGTTGAGGAGTACAAAGACAAGTGTGTCTTACTTACAGTCAAGCATGGTGGTGGGAGTATCATGGTCTTGGGATGCATGAGTGCTGCCGGCACTGGGGAGCTACAGTTCATTGAGGGAACCATGAATGCCAACATGTACTGAGACATACTGAAGCAGAGTGTGATCCCCTCCCTTCAGAGACTGGGCCGCAGGGCAGAATTCCAACATGATAACGACCCCAAACATACCTCCAAGACGACCACTTCCTTGCTAAAGAAGCTGAGGGTAAAGGTGATGGACTGGCCAAGCATGTCTCTAGATCTATTGAGCATCCCTCTATATTGAGCATCTGTGCAGCATCCTCAAACGGAAGGTGGGGGAGCGCAAGGTCTCTGACATCCATCAGCTCTGTGATGTCTTCATGGAGGAGTAGAAGAGGACTCCAGTGGCAACCTCTGGTGAACTCAATGCCCAAGAGGATGGCAGTGCTGGAAAATTATGGTGGCCACACAAAATATTGACACTTTGGGCCCAATATGGACATTCTCACTTAGGGGTTTACTCACTTTTGTTGCCAGCGGTTTAGACATTAATGGCTGTGTTGAGTTATTTGGAGGGGAAAGCAAATTTACACTGTTATACAAGCTGTACACTCACTACTTTACATTGTAGCAAAGTGTCATTTCTTCAGTGTTGTCACATGAAAAGATATACTCAAATATTTACAAAAGTTTGAGGGGTGTACTCACTTTTGAGAGATACTGTACATTAGTTGTTGAGTTTTGAAAATATTTATTTCAGACACAAAAATGTAAATGTCTCGCCATTGACCCAGATGTTATGTTATGAAAGAGTTAAACTACAGAAGGACGTTTCGTAGATTCACAGCCTCATTTTCAATCTCATCATTTGTCTTGTTTGACATTGTTGCTTGTGCCACGGCTGTGTAGAAGCCGTTCTTGTTCTCTGAGTGAACAATGATAACTTTCCCATCTTGGATAATGTCAAATTGACCACTATGTGGACTTTGCAATCCTTTGATCCTGTCTTTTACTTCAGAGATTATTCCTTTCTCACTGAAAGAACAGATATGAAAGAATATCATTTGTTGTCTTTAATCAAGTGGAAAGATCCTCATATTGAAGAATTTTAGTAGTATTGTAGCCTTGCATGGTGTTCCATACCTGATCCTTGATAAAGGTCAACCAAATAGTTTAGGACACATATGCTTACCTGTCTGTTTTCTGAGACTCTTTGGTCAGCCTTAGAGTGATTTGACCAGCTGACCTCTTTGTTCCTGAAAAGAACTCCTCTGAGAGTGTTATTCCATGTTGATCCACCACTGTCAAATGGATGCCTTTACCCTGAAGCAGGTCACTATTTGTGAGGACATAAATGTCCAGGACTGAGGCTGGACGATTCAAATCACCAATCTTTTCTGCATAGTCCAGAAGTTCTTTTGTTTCAGTTTCAGATTAAGCTTTCCCTGTCGTCTGACTGGCTGTTTTCATATCGTGTTTGTGTTGTAGATCCTTGAAAAAGGCCTCTGTTTTGTACCTGCCAAGTACATTGTTGACTACTTTTCCTGTGGCTCCATTGAACTTCTTCTTGACATATCCATTCACAAAGGAAGACATATGACCAGAACATGCATCTATGAATGCTTCGGAGACACTTTCTGAGATGGAGAAGAGGAATTCATTCTTTAAGCGAATAACGTCTGGTAAGCCATGTCTGCCATCTTGGTCGTACTTCCCCAGATATTGTTGCTGGTCTTCAATAGTTTTTACTAAATTAAGGACAAATTTGTCATTGATTACATGCTCTGTAGGAATAGACTGAACCATATTGGCCAAGTTTGTGGAGTGTTCTGCTATTTTTAAACTGATTTTTATTCCTTGGAATGCACGGTCCTTGGACACACTCTCCTGGGAGGTAGGCCCAAGGATACCCGAGATACCTGATTAGGTAACGAGAGGGAGTGAACAAGTGTAATGAATGACCTTGATTAGGATTCCCTGAAAAAATGAGGTACGGGTGAAAATGAGAAACCTAAATAGGCATCATAATTGCTAACTGAAAATGTGTGTGGGTGTGAAGTGTGTGCTGCTGCCATCTGCTCCAGTCAGTGGTTAGAACACTGGCGAGGAGGAGCACCGGAGAGGGACGCAGAGCTACGGGGAGTAGCCGTCACACCTTAATACATTTATAGAATTAGGAATATATCAGTTCAAAAAATTCCACAACAGCTGCAAAATATATTTGTGATTTAGGTCAGGATATTACTTTAAATATTACAGTCTGGCAAGTGCTATTTCATGGCTGTGTCTTGTCCATATTTTATTTTGGCTGTGTGTAGCCTGTAATGATTGCATAACATTTAGTTTTTCAGTATTTTAACAAGTCCTCATGTTACAGCAACAAAAAGGATCTGTAAGTGTAACGAGGACGCGCGTGGAGGACGCGCGCCATCCCCCCCGACGTGGTATTCGGCGCGCGTCGTCGCCGGTCCTCTAGCCACGCCGCTCCTCCTCCCACCGCACTGTCATGTCTTGTTATTGCACACACCTGGTGTCCATTCCCTCATTAGGTTGCCTATATTAGTTCCTGTGTTTCTGGGTGTCTTTGTGTGGTATTGTTCTATGTCTTTATATTGTGGAGAGAGGCACGTTCGTTTGAGCGTTTTATCGCCGTGTATAGCGTGCCTTTGTTGTATTATTATTATTTTTGAGAATACAGTTTTGTTTATCGCCTCCCTGCGTTTGGCTCCAAGTTCTTCGACACACTCCACTACACCCAGCCGTGACAGTAAGACAACGCTTTCCTTGAGTATTTGGGAGTACAACAACTGAGCAGGCCTACACAATAATACATTTTCTATAAGTTTAAGTGATTGTTTTATTACACTTGAAACTTATGGCAGGTGTACCTAATAAAGTGACTGATGACTATATATTGTTCATCAGCATAGCTAGGGTTCTTAATGTTGGTGAGTTAATCACAAAATGTCCCATTTTCATATTACACACCATAAAGATAATTTTTTAGAATGCAATTAAACTATTAAATCAACTGCCAATACTCTATTAACTAAAACCCAGCTAGTCTAATACTCATATTACAACTGGTCTGGTACTCATATTTCTGGCAAGAGTGTACATTTAAGAAAAAAACACTTCAAACTGACATTTCAAACAGATGGTTTAAAAAATGCTAGAGTGTTATGTAACATTCCTGAGGAGGATTGTACTGCCCAGTCAGCAGTGATAGGAAATGGGCATGAGAAACATAAAACAACACAGATGTGCTGACTAACTCTGAACCTAGGACAATGCATAGGACATGAGGCCTGTTACTGATGTGCCCCCACATCCTGTCCATACCTCCTGATAGGAGTTGCCCATGTGACTGTCATAGGCTATATGTATAGGCCAATTAACCATAGGTTGGAACATACCATACAAGGGTCTTTTGTAGGATAAACCTTTCTTATTGGAGGATATTGGACTATGTGATTGTTGGTTATGACCATTGTTTTCGTAACCTCTTGCTGAATAAAGATGTCTCTCCCCTGACCTATGGTTGCATTTATTTTTTTCTTGGATCAAACTTGGACAGAATCTAACAGCAGCCTAAAGAAGGATATGCTACAAGGTCTTCTTATGACTAGTTAACCACTATGCTATTCTGTTGCTGTACCCATCCCAATCACAGAAAATATGCTTTTTAACTAAAATGCTTTGAAAGGAACACAATTACACTCATATTGTAAGTAATCAAAGGTAATATTTATTACAAATCTGAAAATGCTTGGAATGTATTGATAATATAAGTAGAATGCGTAATCGAAAGAGAAATCACAGTAATGCAAGATAATCAAAAACATCTCATCAAAATTGCCAGTGACAACTGATTATGAAACCACTTCTGAAAATAAAATGTTAACATGATATCATAACACTAACACAGATCAAATAGGCAAATAATTTAAAACAGGGTGGTTTTAATCCTGTATGCTGATGGGTTGAAAGCTGTGTTACAACGCTGTATACCACTGGTATGACATCACTTTTTACTTCTCTAATTATATTGGTAATTATACCGTTTTATACTAGTAACACTAGCAGCAGTTTGTTGGATGTTGCCAATATAAGAAGTGCCACCACAATGCCTAAGAACTGGTTTTAGGTATGGTATATCGATCATATAACACATCCCCTATAGTGCCTTATTGCTTAATTATAAACTGGGTGGTTAGAATCTTGAATGCTAAATGGATGATAGCCTTGTTAAAAAGGTTGACCAGATTTCCTGTTTTTCCCGGGACAGTTCCGTAGTTCTGTTTTCAGTTGTCCTGGCTTATTTAGAAAAAATCATGTTTTGTACCATATTTTCCCTTGGTCCTGTTTTTTTATTTTATTGTTCCAACCTACTGCCCATTCGAATGTGACCAGTTTTTGTGATTTACCACAGCTGTCATTCTTAAAAAAAATATATAAAAAATTATCCAATCACATTTTAGTTCTCACGACCATGAAGGCAACGTTATTTTTCGAGTAGGCCTAAATTTTCATGAAAGTGCACAGCTTTCAATGACAAACTCAATAAAGACAAGCAGACTCTGAGAATGTTTGGCTCATGCCAAAATTACGACAGACCACAGAACTCCTCACCCCCAGAATGAAATTAGCAAAAGTGAGTAATTCTGTCACGTTATTACAGTTGTTGCTGTGTACACCTGAAACGTCAGAAGACGAATATAGTATCATTGTGGACTCTCATAAACAGCAATCTGCATGCTAAATACTATACTGTCAAAAGGGTCTGTAGATTTATCACTACTCAATAAATCAATGGAAACATGTTTAGGTCGATATTTCATCAATATCTTTTTCAATCATTGTCATAGGAACTTCAAACCTAATGTATTTTATTCTACACATAGTTGGCCTACTTGTTCAAGCTTTGTTTTGGTGAAAAATGTAAGATCTTCAGGTTAGAAATTGAAAAAAAAATGCTTCCATTGATTTATTGATTAGTTATGAATCAATAAAGATATCTTTGACAATATGAAATGTGGTATAGTATTAAGCATGTGGATGGATGTTGATGAGAGTCCATAATGATATTATATTCTTCTTCTGACATTTCAGCAGTTACCTGGTTTACTGTTTTACCTCGGTCTCTAAATGTGGAAGTGAGCCTGAACGAACAAATGTGAATCTGTTGAATCTCAAATATAAAACTGATTTCACCCCGTCTGTAGTAAAAATACTCTTGTTGTTGTTTCAATCCAATTAATTAATTTGTCACAAATGCAATATTTTGTTATGCAGTAGTACACTCACCTAAAGGATTATTAGGAACACCTGTTCAATTTCTCATTAATGCAATTATCTAATCAACCAATCACGTGGCAGTTGCTTCAATGCATTTAGGGATGTGGTCCTGGTCAAGACAATCTCCTGAACTCCAAACTGAATGTCAGAATGGGAAAGAAAGGTGATTTAAGCAATTTTGAGCGTGGCATGGTTGTTGGTGCCAGGCGGGCCGGTCTGAGTATTTCACAATCTGCTCAGTTACTGGGATTTTCACACACAACCATTTCTAGGGTTTACAAAGAATGGTGTGAAAAGGGAAAAACATCCAGTATGCGGCAGTCCTGTGGGCGAAAATGCCTTGTTGATGCTAGAGGTCAGAGGAGAATGGGCCGACTGATTCAAGCTGATAGAAGAGCAACTTTGACTGAAATAACCACTCGTTACAACCAAGGTATGCAGCAAAGCATTTGTGAAGCCACAACACGCACAACCTTGAGGCGGATGGGCTACAACAGCAGAAGACCCCACCGGGTACCACTCATCTCCACTACAAATAGGAAAAAGAGGCTACAATTTGCACAAGCTCACCAAAATTGGACAGTTGAAGACGAAGAATGTTGCCTGGTCTGATGAGTCTCGATTTCTGTTGAGACATTCAGATGGTAGAGTCAGAATTTGGCTTAAACAGAATGAGAATGTGGATCCATCATGCCTTGTTACCACTGTCCAGGCTGGTGGTGGTGGTGTAATGGTGTGGGGGATGTTTTCTTGGCACACTTTAGGCCCCTTAGTGCCAATTGGGCATCCTTTAAATGCCACAGCCTACCTGAGCATTGTTTCTGAATATGTCCATCCCTTTATGACCACCATGTACCCATCCTCTGATGGCTACTTCCAGCAGGATAGTCACAAAGCTCAAATAATTTCAAATTGGTTTCTTGAACATGACAATGAGTTCACTGTACTGAAATGGACCCCACAGTCACCAGATCTCAACCCAAAAGAGCAACTTTGGGATGTGGTTGAACAGGAGCTTCGTGCCCTGGATGTGCATCCCACAAATCTCCATCAACTGCAAGATGCTATCCTATCAATATGGACCAACATTTCTAAAGAATGCTTTCAGCACCTTGTTGAATCAATGCCACATAGAATTAAGGCAGTTCTGAAGGCGAAAGGGGGTCAAACACAGTATTAGTATGGTGTTCCTAATAATCCTTTAGATGAGTGTATAGCCAGATAGATGCAACGTGGTGTTGAAACGCTCTTTTGTTGCTTCAGTCAAATTCATTCGGTACAAACACAATAGACTGAATTTGTGTATTTGATAATGTACAGTAAAATAGTAGTCCCTACTTTGTTGTGCATTAGGTGGTGGGTGTGTGTGCATGGGGGGGGTCTGTGAAATGACTGTCCCATGTTTCATCCTATTGAATCTGATTACCCATTTGTTAAATGAGATCGAATACCATAGGTATGATATCAAAAGCACTTTCTACTGCTCTAACTGCATTTGTCACTGGTTTACAATTGCAATAATGCATCTCAGAGGTTTGTGGTAATCGCCAATATACCATCCACGCACTTTGTCCAGGCACTCCATGATATGTAGTGCATAAAAACTGTTGGCCGTATACCACACCCCCTTGTGCCATATTGCTTTATTAGATACTAATAGTATGAATACCATGCCGTAAGTAATTACATTGAAAAATACCGTCCTGTACATAAATGGTCATGAATGAATCAAACAATCAATCTACTGTAAAGAACCTAGCGTTCATTTAGCAAGCTTATATTTCACGCAACTTGCTGATATGTTACTCTATTTTAAAAAGATGATAAAATATATCTTTCTTTTGAAAGGTAGTTAGGCTATGAAAGTAATAATCAATTGCAAACAAATATATCCTGCTAATAACGTAAATTATTTTAGAGTACCTATATGCAGGGGCGGAAATCTGATACCATCTTTGGAGGGAACAATTACATTACATTTTCTCAAGAGCATTTATTGAGGGGGACACCAAAAGTAGTAATGTAATACTGTTTTAGTTTGCACCATCAGTTGGCTCACTACAGTAGCTCTGCAAATGTAGCTATTGTGTGTGAACCCTAGCAACACAAAACGAATTTACTGGAATTAACCTGACAATAGCTACATGCATTGAGTGCCATTCAGACGGTAGACACGAACACGATCACCAGCTAAGGAACACTACATTGCACTGTAAATGTAAATTGACTCGAATTCAAACTGAATACACTGGTTGATTATACTGTACTGTAGCTAGCAAAGTCAGCTAACCGCTATAGCTAACAAAATGTGCCCTGTAATTCGCTGTAGTTAACATGAAGGCCGGTGATGGTCGTGTGATTTAGAAGTAAAGAAATGTATATCATATCCTTTGTTTGACCTACTTACTGAAAGTCAGCCACAAGCTACTGACTCTGTCAGATTCCCACCCATGCACGTAGCGTACCTGCAAATCACCTTCAAATCGCCCCCCCCCCTTCCCCCCCGGGATTTCCGCCTATGCCTATATGAATTCAGGATAGAAATGAGATTTTAGTAATTTACCAATATCCTCTTGTATACACGTGTATAAGAAGAAAATAAAATGAACATTTCCCTATGGAAGGTTTTTTCATTTAATGGCTTTAAGTACATCAGTGTACTCAGGGGTATTGAGGTCCAGGTATTTGTCATCAGCCACCCAGGACTTCAGCCCCTCCAACTGATTCTGATCTATGATTCCCTTTTCATTGTGTTGATTCAGCATCTGATTGAAGCCAGCTTTGTAGTAGGACACTGTACCTTCAGTAGACATGAAGTTGGCATCAGTGCCCAAGGAAAGAGGATTTCCTAGAAGAATATAGAATATGTTGGGTGAATATTCAAAACTATTTTTTGGGGGGAAAAATCTAAGATTAATACAGGTAAGAAGAAATTATTTAATTGTATTACTGACTCATGGTTTTATAAACCGCAAAAAGGTGAAGAGAAAAATAATGACCTGCATAGTGTCTGAGCTGGTTGGAAGCCACAGGATGAGCCATGATGAAAGAGAGCTTAAGTGATTTCTCTGCATCTCCATTTACAAGTGTGTCTGCCAGCAGTTTCCTACAGCCAGTGTGGGAGCTCAGTGTTAGAGAACATAGTAAGTAGCATGTTGTACTTAAATGGAATAGAATATTCACCTGCAGTTGTCAGACTCCTTACTGCTTCCGGTGGTCAGAGCATCTCTGTGATGCTGTTTGAGGACTCGCATTGCAAGCAGGTTCATTCCATTTGGATCAGATTCAATGCTGTTTATCATATCATAAAGCTTTGGATTCTTCTGTTTGAGATTTTCTATTTGTGGATGGTCTCTGGCCAACTTTAGCGAATCCTTGGGTGGGATATGGTCTGCCTCAACAATACCTCGGTTATCCATGTCATGAGAGAACAGGGGAGTGGTTTTGACTCTGATGGGTGAATAAAAGTTGAAAGTTGTATTATAAAAGTGCAATTATAAGGTAAAAAACAAATCTGTGTATGTCAATGATTTCGGAATTGTTTCTATTTCTCAATAATGATTTCAAGTGTAAAATAGAGCAGGCTTATTATAACTACATTGGTATAAATGAACATAATGTACATAAAATATGCACAGAATTACCTTTTGTAAGGACCAACTAATGCAAGGTGGTAGTTTTTGGCAATTTTATACTCAGTTAGCCCGGTGGAACCATAACAAGCCTTCTTCATTGGACTTACATCCTTCTCATATTCCACATTCTTCTCTCTATCTGTCTTGGATCCTCCAACTATAGTATATTTTCCATAATGGTTTTCAAGTGCATCATAGGCCCTCTGGGTTTGAACCATTTGATAATGAGCAGGAAGGTTGTTTTTTATCTGTGGAAAGACATCACATTTCAGTAGAACCAAATATAGTTTTCATTCATTTGCATTTAACAGATTCTATTTATTTTAATCGAACAGTTAATATTTAGGAATGGCCTTCCTTTCTTAGTACTCCTTAATTCAATTTGATTAAAACAATATATATAAATATCTGGAAATAAATATAAGGATATAATAAACTACAAAAGACATGTGTACACTACCTGGTCTTTAACATTGTTTCGTAGATTCACAGCTTCATTATTGATTTCATCACTTGTCTTGTTTGACATTGTTGCTTGTGCCATGGCAGTGTAGAAGCTGTTCTGGTTCTTTGAGTGGACAGTAATAACTTTTCCATCTTGGATGAGGTCAAAGTGACCACTGTATAGATTTTGCACTCCTTTGATTCTGTCTTTTACTTTGGAGATTATTCCTTTCTCACTGAAAGAACAGATATAGAAGAATATCATTTGTTGTCTTAAATAAAGTTATAAGTGGAAAGATCCTCGTATTGGAAAATCTTATTTTATTAGTATTTTTTACATGGTGTTCCATACCTGATCCTGCAACCACACATTCCGTCAATGTTGTCTGCATGGAAAACTTGCAGGATCAGCCTACTGACTAGGTTTATTATTTCTAAAGGTCAACCAAATAATTTAGGACACATATGCTTACCTGTCTGTTTTCTGAGGCTCTTTGGTCAGCCTTAGAGTGATTTGACCAGCTGACCTGTTTGTTCCTGGATAGGACTCCTCTGAGAGTGTTTTTCCATGTTGATCCACCACTGTCAAATGGACGCCTTTACCCTGAAGGAGGTCACTATTTGTGAGGACATAAATGTCCAGGACTGAGGCTGGACGATTCACATCACCAATCTTTTCTGCATAGTCCAGAAGTTCTTTTGTTTCAGTCTCAGATGAAGCTTTCCCTGTCGTCTGACTGGCTGTTTTCATATCATGTTTGTGTTGTAGATCCTTGAAAAAGGCCTCTGTTTTGTACCTGCCAAGTACATTGTTGACTACTTTTCCTGTGGCTCCATTGAACTTCTTCTTGACATATCCATTCACAAAGGAAGACATATGACCAGAACATGCATCTATGAATGCTTCGGAGACACTTTCTGAGATGGATAAGAGGAACTCATTCTTTAAGCGAATAACATCTGGTAAGCCATGTCTGCCATCTTGGTCATACTTCCCCAGATTTTGTTGCTGGTCTTCAATAGTATTTATTAAATTAATTACAAATATGTCATTGATAACATGCTCTGTATGAAATAGACTGAACCATTTTGGCCAGGTTTGTGGAGTGTTCTGCTATTAGTAAACTGATTTTTATTCCTTTTACCAGTTTATTTTTCCCACTGTTTTCTACAAGCTCCAATCCTTTTTTGGACACCTCAGAGAGTCTGCTGATAACTTCACTTACTTTGGATGTGGTGTCATCATTCATGAGCTCAGGAATTAGATCCTTGGTCATTATCTGAACTAAATCTTTCATTTGTTGTTCAAGCTTTGAGTCAATCTTATAGTTGCTACTGTTTTGCAATGCTCCTTTTGGTACTGCAGAGGCAATGTACTCAGTGAGACAATTACCCAGTTTGGCATTCTGGTTGACGGTTGATGAGACAGAGATCTTGAATCCATCTTTCAATATCTCTTTGAAGACAGCTTGGATTCCAGTATCAATGGCGTAGTTTAGTGCCGTTTCAATGCCCTGCTTTGCTGCCTCCTGAACTGTATACTTGGTTGCATGTTTTAGAGCAGTTTTTATATTTGCTGTAGAAGACTTTAATACTCCTGTAGACACAGATTTCACTGCTCCCTGACAGGACTTGAACATATGTTTTCCAGTCCCAATGACATCTGTTGCAACGGATGAAAGAGTCTTTGTACCATTGAGGAGTCCTTTTGTGGCATGATACGCTGACTTGACCACATTTTTAAGGACACTGAAGCCGGCTGTGAGCAGAGACATTCCGATGCTAATACTTTTGGATATAGCCCACGACACCCAATCAAATGTGCCTTTTATCATGCCTGATATCCCTTCTATCATGTCACTGACACCTTCAGAGATTAAACTCATGCCAATATTGGTTGCAGCACCAAACGACAGGGCACAAACTAATATTCCTATGACAACCTGACACATTCCAATGAAGAAACAAATCAAAGCATCAAAGCAGAACTCAGGCTTCTTTTTCACCTCAAACACAATGAACAAGCCATTCTCATGCAGGGCTATAAGTTCATTTGCTGTGATGTAGTCTTGATTTTCTGAGAGGCTGAATACTGAAGATTCCTCTGTTATGGCCGTGCCTTTATCCTGAAGCTCTTTCAGTTTATTCACTGCCAGGGTAATGTTATGAATCCAAGCTTTGTAGATGCTCATCCTGGAATCTATCTGCTTTAGAAAGTTCCGTTCCCCCTCATGATGTGGTTCAAAGTTCCCTCTCGTGGCCATCTGAAAGGAAACCATAGTGTTGGTTGTTTCTAAAAGGTAAACATCAATCTTTGTCTTTGCCTTCTCCAGTAAGCCACGTGCCTCTGCTTTGTAGTCCCCCTTGGCCAGGTTGATGGTGATGAAGGCTTGGTTGTACAGTGCCACAGCACCATAAAAAGGGTCACAGTCTTCAACATCTTTCCAGTAGGATTTTGCTCCGTAGTCACAATTATTTTTGTTGCGGCAGTGCAGATCTGTTCTGCCAAGTGCCTGCTTGATGTGGTCATAGAAGTTGAGACTTTTTCCTTTCAATAGCATCTTGCTCCTGTTTGTGAGATGCTCAAGAAGGTCTGCTTTAAGAACATTGATATCTTCGTGTCTATTGATGTGCTCCTCATGAACGGTGAGCCACAATGCCCATGTTTCTTTCAAAGCATTGAGTGCTGGCTGGTAATCAAACTTTTTGCTTCTATCTACAAAACATTTAGGGACATTATTCTTATTTATTCCTGACAGTTCCCTTTTCTCATCCTTTGTGAATTCTTTACAGTCAAACTCTTCCAGAAATGTGCAAAACGTTTCAAACAGTTCCTCTTTTATGTTGATTTCAAGAAGCTCATCTGTCTCCATATCCTTGATGCGTTCAACTTCGTAATCCTCTCTTAGTTGCCTCATGATCTCCACAGGCTGGCCTTGGTATGCTGGGGCAAGTTTATCCTCACAGACGATCATCTGGACCATGCCTGGGTTTCCCTTCCTACCAGTTCGTCCGAACACCTGTTTCTCCACCCTGCGGCTGCCAGGGTAATGTGTCAGGAGGACAAATAGTCCACCACAGAGATTGACATCCTTATCAACTTTGATATCTGTTCCACGGCCTCCTAGATTCGTGGCTATAATAATATGCCCTCCAATGAATTTGGTGGTCTCAATGTTGTGCTTCTCACTAATTGTATATAATGTGATGGGGGGATGTGGATTGTCTCTCGACATTTTGTTCTGAAGTTCATTTGCTGTCTTGACATCCTCACATACAACCAAGACAACCTGACCACCATCTGCTACTCTCCAGGCTGTCTTACAGAGGATATCCATCCACTGGGCTTTCCCACTAACCTGAATTGCTGGAAGCTCCACAACCTTCTTATGGCGGTGAGCTGGTATTGTGTAGCTATTTGTTTCATAATGCCTTGCCAGGAAATCCTTATCAGCATCGCCCCCTAATGTCCCAGAAACACCAAACAGCCCATTCCCTTTCAGGTATCTTTTGAAGTAATGGAAGTTTGATAGGTAATTTGTCACATTGGACAAAGGAGTAATTGCTAACTGGTGTTTCATCTCCAGAAACTGCTGCAGGCCGTCCCCCCAGCGTTTGTTCTTCTCCAGCACCCCACTAGCCTGGAAATCAACTGGGATTATGGCATGGTAGAGTTGCTTGTCAGTCACATTTTCCAATGCCTGATCGATCATGTACTCTCTGCCTTGTGTCATCATGATGGCTTTCAGGGCGTTTTGCACAAAGACTGGTAATCGATCCTCAAGGTATTTCTCAAGGAAAGAGGGGATAACAAGAAAATCTGACTTCTGACTCTGACTTGGTTCAGATTTGCCAGAATATTTGATTTTAGTCTTCAGCTCAGAGACAGTTGCCTTAATAAGTTTCTCTTCAGGCATAATCTCACTGGCTCTGCCGTTTTCAAGGAGAAGCATTTTGATATCCAGGATATCAGGGTTGTGATCCAAAAAATTTTTCTCAACCAGTGTTGCTTTATTGTTTGTCACAGTGTAGCAGTCAATGGCCACAGTATTTTCTAGTGCGGTTTCCAGGATGGTGAGCAAATCACACTGTTGAGCAACTCCAACTTTGGCCATGAATGTATCAACAATTTCTTTATTCTCCGTTGTGTTGTCTTTCTCGTTTTTCTCTAGGACTTGCATGAATGTGTTAAATTCTTCACCTGAAAAAATACCCAACTGCACTCCGGTGGCCAAAATATCAAATTCTGAGAACTTTTCTGAAGTCTCTGAACCGATCACAGCTACCTTTGCAGCCTTGTGAAAATGCTGGATTCCAGTTGCCCACTCAATCTCTCCAGTATCTTCCATCTCAATTGGCTGGCACATAGATACCATGGACCATATACTAGCAAGGACTTGGTCAAGATGCCTCAGTCCACTTGCCTCGTGGGAAAGAAACGTCACCTGAACTCCATTGTCCAAAGTCATGTAGTCTACTTCATCCACAATCACCATGTCAAACGTCCTCTCCCCACGTGTGGTGTCCTTCTCAAATTCCTGCCTCAATGCATCTGCTGCAAAGCTACCAACGGTTCCATAAACTAATTGTTTCTTGTAAGCCTCCTGTAGCTTACTATCCCTGCTTTCAGGGGAGCTTCCTTCGATCTGTGGTGGCGGTACAACGGAAGACGTGACACCAAACATGTCATAAAATGTCTTCCACCCTTCCTGGTCTCGGCGAGCAAGGACTGGAGAACTGGTCACAATGTCAATGTTAATACCACGGATGGCCTGGATGGTGGCAAACATGGCCAGGATGCAAGACTTTCCTTCACCTGTTCCAATTTCAAGAAGGATACCTTTTTCCCCAGTTAACTGTGGTAGAAGGAGCATGAGAAGTGATGCCAGCTGAGTGAGTCGAGGAAAGTAGCCTTCTATTTTCTTAGCTGTTAGCAGTGATTCCTGTGGTTTAATACAAGGAAAATAGCCTTCTATATTTTTACCATCTTGAAAGTAAATGGTTGAGCAGTCTTGCACTGCTATAGACATCCTTAGTAATATCACCTTCAGAACTGCAAGGTCAGGGTTAGTCAAATCCAGTGACTTGATCATCTGCTTTGTTTCATCTATAGTTACTTGATTCAAGTCCTCTTTTGCATGTTTTGGAAGTTCCTCAGTCATAAACCCTAGAATTTCCTCCATAATAGATAGTAATTTATCTGGGTACTTTTCATTTCGCATTTCATTTACAATGTTGTTGGCATCCTTGTCCCGTTCTGTCTCAGCATACAACTGTAAATATTTGACAGGCTCATTTCCTTTCAGGGCAGATAAAGTAGTGAGAAGATCCAATTTGTTTGTCCTCACTGTGTGTAGGATTGAGGTTACCAGTTCTTGGTCTTTGCCTAAAACACCTTGTAAAAAGAGCAGAATTTCTGAGGGTGCCCAGATCATGTTGAAGAGAATTTGACTAAGGAGACACTTGTTTTTGTCTGAAACCTCTGGGAAATCTTTAAGAATACTCAAAGCAAGTTGTTGAATCAGTGTGGGATTTGTGCTATACAGATGTTCAAGAAGACGGATGAAAAAGTCATACTTCTGGTCCAAGTCTGGCTGGTAGACTTTTCCATTGCCTGAGTCATTGGTCAACGTTAACTCTGCCAAAGCAGTGAGGATACTAAACCACTCTGTGAGTGAATGCTCTCCTTTGCTGATTGCACGATCAATGGTCAACTGAAACCAGATGGCCTGTTGAGGTTCTCCAAAGTATTGAAGGATTAGCTCATTCCGTAGATTTTTCATTCGGTTTTCAAGTTTGTCCTCTTGCATGTCTTTGTCTTCAGTGATCTCAAATTGTTGCAGAAGTTCTTCAAATTTACTTTTTAATTCCGCTGGCTTCAATGTAATGGTTCCAATGCACAAAAAAGTGAAAAGAAAAAATAGGTCATACTGGCTGCATGTACACTGGCGATTGTATATATGTTAAAAAACATTGTTTTTAGATATATATCGCCATTAGGAATGATTTGCCCCTTGGTAAGAGATGAGAATGCTTTAAAAAATGTAATTGTGGTTTATTAGCTTGATATTACAAAGAAATTGAGAACCTTTTTTCGATTACAGGCATCCATTGAAACTGATAAATCAAATCTTCCCATTGATATACACTGCCGTTCAAAAGTATGGGATCGATCACTTAGAAATATCCTTGTTTCACAGGTCCTCAACTGGCAGCTTCATTAAGCTTACACTGTTCTGCATGGAATAGCCTTAATTTCTCAGAACAAGAATAGACTGACGAGTTTCAGATTTTATTTTTTGTTTCTGGCCATTTTGAGCCTGTAATCAAACCCACAAACGCTGACGCTGAAGATACTTAAACTGGCCTAAATAAGGCTTGTTTTATTGTTTCTTCAATCAGCACAACAGTATCCAGCGGTGCTAACATAATCACAAACAGGTTATCTAAAGATAAACTTCGATTAGGAAACACAACGTGCCATTGGAACACAGAGCTGATGGTTGCTGATAATTGGCTGCTGTATGCCTATGTAGATATTCCATAGACAATTTGCTGTAACCAGCTACAACAGTCTTTTACAACATTAACAGTGACTAGACTATATTTCTAATTAATTTGATGTTTTTTAATGGACAAAAAATACCTTTCTTTTGAAAAAAATGGAAATTTCTAAGTGACCCCAAACTTTTTAGGTAGTGTATATTTTACTATTTCATCGGAGTCATCAGGAATGTGTCCGATAACGTTGGGTTTTACTGGGACCTCATTTTAACTTTTTGCCGGACCGCGTAAACGGAGCCGGCCTAGAAGAACGAATATCCCTTACTGGCAGAGTGAGTGAGTAAGTCTGTCCCTGACTGACTAACTGACTACCCTTTGTTAAATAGGGTAGTGCTTAGAGACGCTGGCTACGGAACAACACGTCCTGTATTTGACTCCCAAAACAGTCAAAAAACACTATGCCTGAGGTTCAGGACAGACATCAATGTTTGCTAGTTATAAACTTATTTATCTTTGTAACAGGAAGTAAATATGCTATACTGACACCCAGCAAAGGATCAGCTTTGTGGCATAGTGGTTGAAGACCTGGGTACCTGGGAAGACCTGGGTTTGAATCTTGAGAGGGTACCCATGATCAGCACTTTCTATTGCGGGCCAGCTGAACTAGGCTTGCCTGGTTTCTTGTTTTGAAACTGGAACTTATAAAGCATTAGAAAGAAACACTATAAGTGGTTTTGGCATAAGAAGAGGGATGGCCATGCAGAAAATAGCCTAATCCCCACTTCAAGTGGTGGGTTGGTGATGTTCTTGGGTTGTGTTGCATTCAAAGAACCTGGTAAACTTATTAGGATAAATTAGATCATGGACTTAACCAGGACAGTGTAGACCAAAATCTCTGCCTTTTCCATGAGGCTAAAACTAGATCACCCTTGGATCTTCTAGCAGGACAATGAACCAAAACACTCCTCCAGATCCAGACAAAGTTTTTTTTAAACTTTTTTGCTAATATTTATTATATATATATATATATATATATATATATATATTCAGCTCCGGAAAAAATTAAGAGACCACTGCACCTTTTTGTTTCCTTTCCAAAAAAGTTGAAAAGGAAGGTTTTGAGTGAGGAAAAGAAGGGTTAAAATTTGAATGCAAATTGAATGCTCCTGATACTCACTCAAAACCTTCATTTTTGACTTTTTTGGTAAGGAAAAGAAAAATTGCAGTGGTCTCTTTATTTTATATATATATATATATATATATATATATATATATATATATATACACAGTACAGGCCAAAAGTTTGGAGACACCTTCTCATTCAATGCGTTTCCTTTATTTACATTGTAGATTCTCACTGAAGGCAAAACTATGAATGAACAAAAAGGTGTGAAATAACTGAAAACATGTCTTATATTCTAGTTTCTTCAAAGTAGCCACCCTTTGCTCTGATTACTGCTTTGCACACTCTTGGCATTCTCTGGATTAGCTTCAAGAGGTAGTCACCTGAAATGGTTTTCCAACAGTCTTGAAGGAGTTCCCAGAGATGCTTAGCACTTGTTGGCCCATTTGCCTTCGCTCTGCGGTCCAGCTCACCCCAAACCATCCGGTGACTGTGGAGGCCAGATCATCTGGCACAGCACTCCATCACTCTCCTTCTTGGTCAAATAGCCCTTACACAGCCTGGAGGTGTGTTTGGGGTCATTGTCCTGTTGAAAAATAAATGATGGTCCAACTAAACACAAACCGGATGGGATGGCATGTCGCTGCAGGATGCTGTGGTAGCCATGCTGGTTCAGTATGCCTTCAATTTTGAATAAATCCCCAACAGTGTCACCAGCATAGCACCCCCACACCATCACACCTCCTCCTCCATGCTTCACGGTGGGAACCAGGCATGTATTATCCATCCGTTCACCTTTTCTGCGTCGCACAAAGACACAGCGGTTGGAACTAGAGATCTCAAATTTGGACTCATCAGACCAAAGCACAGATTTCCACTGATCTAATGTCCATTCCTTATGTTTCTTGGCCTAAACAAATCTCTTCTGCGTGTTGCCTCTCCTTAGCAGTGGTTTCCGGACTGACTGACCTTTATTTGATAAAGTAATGATGGCCACTCGTTTCTCTTTACTTAGCTGATTGGTTCTTGCCATAATATGAATTCTAACAGTTGTCGAATAGGGCTGTCGTTTTTTCTGTATCAAGCTGACTTCTGCACAACACAACTGATGGTCCCAACCCCATTAATACGGGAAAAAATTCCAATAATTAACCCTGACAAGGCACACCTGTGAAGTGAAAAACATTTCAGGTGACTACCTCATGAAGCTCATTGAGAGAACACCAAGGGTTTGCATCGCTATTAAAAAAGCAAAGGGTGGCTACTTTGAGGAATCTAAAATATAAGACACATCATCATCATCATCATCTTCTTCCGCTTCATCCGGGGCCGGGTCGCGGGGGCAGCAGTCTAAGCAGGGATGCCCAGACTTCCCTCTCCCCAGACACTTCCTCCAGCTCTTCCGGGGGGACACCGAGGCGTTCCCAGGCCAGCCGGGAGACATAGTCCCTCCAGCGTGTCCTAGGTCTTCCCCGGGGTCTCCTCCCGGTGGGACGGGACCGGAACACCTTCCCTGGAAGGCGTTCCGGAGGCATCCGAAACAGATGCCCAAGCCACCTCAGCTGACCCCTCTCGATGTGGAGGAGCAGCGGCTCTACTCCGAGCTCCTCCCGGGTGACCGAGCTTCTCACCCTATCTCTAAGGGAACGCCCAGCCACCCTGCGGAGAAAGCTCATTTCGGCCGCCTGTATCCGGGATCTTGTCCTTTCGGTCATGACCCAAAGCTCATGACCATAGGTGAGAGTAGGAACGTAGATTGACCGGTAAATCGAGAGCTTCGCCTTGCGGCTCAGCTCTTTCTTCACCACGACAGACCGATACATCGACCGCATTACTGCAGAAGCTGCACCGATCCGTCTGTCAATCTCCCGTTCCATCCTTCCCTCACTCGTGAACAAGACCCCTAGATACTTAAACTCCTCCACTTGAGGCAGGCACTCTCCACCAACCTGAAGTGAGCAAGCCACCCTTTTCCGACTGAGGACCATGGCCTCAGATTTGGAGGTACTGATTCTCATCCCCACCGCTTCACACTCGGCTGCAAACCGTCCCAGCGCATGCTGAAGGTCCTGGTTTGAAGAGGCCAACACGACAACATCATCCGCAAAGAGCAGAGACGAAATCGTGTGGTCCCCAAACCTGACACCCTCCGGCCCCTGGCTGCGTCTAGAAATTCTGTCCATAAAAATTATGAACAGAACCGGTGACAAAGGGCAGCCCTGCCGGAGTCCAACATGCACTGGGAACAAGTCTGACTTACTGCCGGCAATGCGGACCAAGCTCCTGCTTCGGTCGTACAGGGACCTGACAGCCCTTAGCAAAGGACCCAGGACCCCATATTCCCGAAGCACTCTCCACAGGATGCCGCGAGGGACACAGTCGAATGCCTTCTCCAAATCCACAAAACACATGTGGATTGGTTGGGCAAACTCCCATGAACCCTCCAACACCCCGTAGAGGGTATAGAGCTGGTCCAGTGTTCCACGGCCCGGACGAAAACCACACTGTTCCTCCTGAATCCGAGGTTCTACTATCGGCCGTATTCTCCTCTCCAGAACCCTGGCATAGACTTTCCCGGGGAGGCTGAGAAGTGTGATCCCCCTGTAGTTGGAACACACCCTCCGGTCCCCCTTCTTAAAAAGAGGGACCACCACCCCGGTCTGCCATCCCAAAGGCACTGTCCCCGACCGCCACGCGATGTTGCACAGGCGTGTCAACCAAGACAGCCCCACAACATCCAGAGACTTGAGGTACTCAGGGCGGATCTCATCCACCCCCGGTGCCTTGCCACCGAGGAGTTTCTTGACCACCTCAGTGACTTCAGCCCGGGTGATGGACGAGTCCACCTCTGAGCCCTCATCCTCTGCTTCCTCAATGGAAGATGTGACGGCGGGATTGAGGAGATCCTCGAAGTACTCCTTCCACCGCCCGACGACATCCCCAGTTGAGGTCAACAGCTGGCCACCTCTACTGTAAACAGCGTTGGTAGGGCACTGTTTCCCTCTCCTGAGGCGCCGGACGGTTTGCCAGAATCTCTTCGAGGCCAGCCGATAGTCCTTCTCCATGGCCTCACCGAACTCCTCCCAGGCCCGAGTTTTTGCCTCCACAACCACCCGGGCTGCAGTCCGCTTGGCCTGTCGGTACCCGTCAGCTGCCTCAGAAGTCCCACAAGCCAACCAGGCCTGATAGGACTCCTTCTTCAGCTTGACGGCATCCCTTACTTCCGGTGTCCACCACCGGGTTCGGGGATTGCCGCCTCGACAGGCACCGGAGACCTTACGTCCACAGCTCCGAACGGCCGCTTCGACAATGGCGGTGGAGAACATGGTCCACTCGGACTCAATATCTCCAGCCTCCCTCGGGATCCAGTCGAAGCTCTGTCGGAGGTGGGAGTTAAAGATCTCTCTGACAGGAGACTCGGCCAGACGTTCCCAGCAGACCCTTACAGTACGCTTGGGCCTGCCGAGTCTGTCCAGCTTCCTCCCCCGCCATCGGATCCAGCTCACCACCAGGTGGTGATCAGTTGACAGCTCCGCCCCTCTCTTCACCCGAGTGTCCAAGACATACGGCCGCAGGTCAGATGAAACGACAACAAAGTCGATCATCGACCTGCGGCCTAGGGTGTCCTGGTGCCATGTGCACTGATGGACACCCTTATGCTTGAACATGGTGTTCGTTATGGACAAACTGTGACTAGCACAGAAGTCCAATAACTGAACACCACTCGGGTTCAGATCAGGGGGGCCGTTCCTCCCAATCACACCCCTCCAGGTGTCACTGTCGTTGCCCACGTGGGCGTTGAAGTCCCCCAGTAGAACGATAGAGTCCCCAGTTGGAGCACTTTCCAGCACCCCTCCCAGAGACTCCAAGAAGGTCGGGTACTCTGCACTGCCGTTCGGCCCATAGGCACAAACAACAGTGAGAGACCTATCCCCGACCCGAAGGCGCAGGGAAACGACCCTCTCGTACACCGGGGTAAACTCCAACACATGGCGGCAGAGCTGGGGAGCTATAAGCAAACCCACACCAGCCCGCCGCCTCTCACCATGGGCAACTCCAGAGTGGTGAAGAGTCCATCCTCTCTCAAGGAGTGTGGTTCCAGAGCCCAAGCCGTGCGTAGAGGTGATTCCGACTACCTCCAGTCGGAACCTCTCAACCTCACGCACTATCTCAGGCTCCTTCCCCGCCAGCGAGGTGACGTTCCACGTCCCTAGAGCTAGTTTCCGTGTCCAGGGATCGGGTTGCCTAGGCCCCTGCCTTCGACTGCCGCCCGATCCTCTACGCACCGACCCCTTATGGTCCCTCCTGTGGGTGGTGAGCCCACGGGAAGGCGGCCCCACGTCGCTCCTTCGGGCTATGCCCGGCCGGGCCCCATGGGGAAAGGCCCGGCCACCAGGCGCTCGCGTGCGAGCCCCAACCCCGGGCCTGGCTCCAGGGTGGGGCCCCGGCTGCGCCATACCGGGCGACGTCACGGAACTCAAATAATTATTCATCATTAAGGGGTATTTTGAACCGCTCTTAGTCTGACCCGTCGCCTAGGACCTGTTTGCCTTGGGAGACCCTACCAGGGGCATATAGCCCCAGACAACATAGCTCCTAGGGTCACTCAGGTACTCAAACCCCTCCACCACGTTAAGGTGGCAGTTCATGGAGGAGAATATAAGACACGTTTTCAGTTATTTCACACTTTATGGTTAAGTACATAATTCCATATGTGTTCATTCATAGTTCTGATGCCTTCAGTGAGAATCTACAATGTAAATAGTCATGAAAATAAAGGAAACGCATTGAATGAGAACGGGTGTACAAACTTTTGGCCTGTACTGTATATTATAATAACAATTGTCATTAGTCTTGAAAGTGTCACGGGTTTGACCAAAACAGCAGCGCAGAGATGCCTACAGGCCCCCAGCCAGGACCTGACAGAAAGTTATGATTAAATAGTGATTGAAGTAATGTGCAGTACCAAAGTGTTAGAAAGGTGTAATTAAATAGTGATTTCAGCAGTGGACTTGGTGAGAGGCATATTAGAATGGAAACCCATTCTATAACCTTTCTTGAATCATCTCTTACCTCATCCCTTCTGACCGCTGCAGCATCATCTTCTATCATCTGGTGTAGAACTTGTGTCCGCTGGTGATTGAACTGCTGTGCTTTTAGACTCAGCTTCTGTCTCAACTTTTCTTTTCCCTTTGACACCTTGTTACCAGAAAGTTCACTCTCCTTTTCAATTTCCTGCTGGATCCTTCTCTCCCTTTCCAGTTGCTCCTGGCGTCTCATCTCCTCCTGCTGTTGTCTTCGTTGCTCCTCCTGCCTTCGCCGCTCCATCTCCTCCTGCTGCTGACGGATGCGGTCCTCCTCTTGCTTCCCTGATGGTCAAACATTTTTAGTGTACAACTTTTGGCCAGAAGCTATGTGTACGAATAAGGTGCCATGTGAGATGTACATCAGGCTACCTTCTAAGAAAATACTTAATTTTTATTTAAAAAGACCCATTAGCATGATAAATACAGAGGTATCGAATGAAAGCTAAGAGTCTTCATTATTTTATATTAATTTATCAATATTATGAACTGGTTTTAAAATGATCATTAGATGAATCTTTTAGCTATTTGTTTTGGAATATTTAAACCTCCAAAATATTAACATATTTAAAAAGATAATAATAAAAGAATAATAATATATATATATATATATATATATATATATATATATATATATATATATATATATATATATATATATATATATATATATATATATATATATATATATATTGTAATGCACCATATTTTGTCCCATACACAAACATTCGTAAATTGCAAAATGGATTAAGAAATACAAATATTAATAACTAATGATCAAGTGTTTTCAATCAAACACAATGGCTTAATAATTGATTAATTATTTACAATCTGAGCATGTTAAACAAGATAATTTCGCATAGCTTATGTGTACATAAGTAATGCGCTTACCATAGTTCACACATGATGGAGCACCACTCTCTGCGCTGCACAGTAGCTGAATATATGAACGGTCACTGGTCTCTATAATTGTGAATGTTATATCCCCGTTCCCCTTGTTACTGTTGAATTGATATGAGAAGGAGTTCCAACTATGAGTGTCATATTTCAGCTTCAGGTAGTTATGGATCCATCTAACATTTAGGTATATTTGGACATTGCTCCTGGCCTTCAATCTGCCACTGCCACCTCCCTGGAAAACAGAAAATCAATACTATATTTAAACTTTACATCACAATATGTGGAAATAATATTCAGCTGAACATGCTTTAAGATGGAGCTAAGATCAATATTTTACATTAACAACATCAACAGATATCAACTCTACTAATTCTAACAATATTAGATTAGCTTGTTAAAATGATTGCTGTATCTTGCATGAATTCATTGATAATAATCTTGACATATTTCAATTGTGTTTAAGTTATTGTCTGTAATGATGTGAGGTTATAACTATCATTATTATTTTATCAGAAACTTACATCGCCAAGAAGTTCGTAGTACCAAGTGTAGGGGGTCTGGTTCCTAATGCTTACAGATGCCCCCATGATTAGGCTCTCCTGGTGGGGACAGGTCCTGTGGATAGGGTATGCTGTGAAATGTTGTTTGTTCATCTACAGGACTTTATGTGGAATAAATACATACATCTCCGGAAAAATTAAGGGACCACTGCACTTTTTCTTTCCTTTACAAAAAATGTGAAAAGGAAGGTTGAGGAAGTGAGGTCTTGAGTGAGGAACAGAAGGGTTAAAATTAAGAGACCACTGCAAATTGGGTTGGGTTGGCAAATTGCGTTGGGTTGGTTACGTTCAAAATGTAATCCATTATATAAATTATTTTAAATAATATGCCACTACTTCGAAATAACATTTTGATGGTCAATTGATGGTCAGTTCAAATTTGAAAGATTTGGATTGGTATGTTGACATCATCACACACAGACTAGATTGGCAGCAGAACATTGTAGTTTAGCCTACAGTGAGCTGATTGACATAAGATTTAAAAACACTGTGGAACACAGCAACAGGTGTTCATTTTAGAAGAATGTCTCAGTCTGCATCTCCTCTACCTAGCAGCTTGAGTGCTCTCTGATATGTCCATGATTTTTGTTACAATCTCTTTTCTTTTCCCTTTTTCTAATAATTTCTAATAACAAACAACTATGCACATCTAACACAAAAAGAACCCATAGCAAACCGCCACTAATATTCAGTGAAAGCCTTAAAAATCTGAAGTATCATGTAAAAGTTGTACTTTGTTGAAAATGTACAAAAGCTTTGACATATTTAAAACTAACCTTTTTTCTGCTCCCTTGACCTGTTGATCTGTGAGAACGCTGAAGAAGTTAAAACACTAAAACATCTTCTGACACTGAACTTGAAGACAAAGCACAGCTTCTATATATTTCTGAACATGCAGACCTTGACCTGACATGCAGGTAGATTTATTACTTTGGTGGAATTGCTTGTAAACTGATTTAACTGGGATCTCATTCTGTGGAAATGTATATGACACTTGACACATCATCTTAGGCATGTTCTTCAGAAGCAGACTTTGAATTGACAAACCCAACACCCTGACCAGTTTGGTTGTTTATTAATCCTAGAATTGCACTTAACCTTTTCCAGTGCACCACATTAAGATTCAGATAAATATTTATAGCACTGAATCAGAACAAAAACACTTTTTTATAAAAAATAAGAACACATTCTCATGCAGCAGCAACCTGGGAGAAATTATAGGGAGAACTTTTAGGGAGAGCTTTTGATCATGCTTAGTTTTTGGGATTACAGAAATTATACTTCAAAAATCCATCCAGATTCAGGTCAAATTTGTTTGACTGACTGTGGCTAGCTATCAGTAAATTTCAGGACAAGGTAGACCATGATGGAAAGGCTAAGGACGGGGAACTAGTATGCTTAGGTATCCTTGTGAATCATAGGACTGCTCTCTTTAGCTTTCCTGTCCTGTTTGACTTTAGGAAGACATGAGTCCTTGGACCATGCCTTCAGGACTACCTGGCCCAAATGACTCCTAGCTGACTCTGTCCAAAGTCCTCCTGAATCTGTTGCAGATCAAGTAGCTGCCTGATGTTTCCTTCTGCCACTGCCCACACCCCACCTTATTGTTCCTTGCTGTCTCTGTCCTTGTCCACCCGAATATGCTGTGGACTTCTGTTTAAGGACTCTGGACACAGCCCAAATGCATTTATTGAACTGTATTTCTTCTGATCATGCAATGACGTTGATGTCGGCCAAAAGATCATATACTCTTATAGTATTCACCTAACATAGTTTTGCAGACTTTACCTCTGGGATCCCCTAATTAATTAATTATTTACTTGTCCTGTTATAACTTTTATTCGGGCATGTAGTCAGCAGTACAGTCAGCCTCGGGTTCCAAGGTGGGTCCAGTAGCCAAGAGACAGATACACACCCATGTTGAGCATCAGGTGATCTTCCCTGTAACTGAGCCCCCTCGGCCCCTTCTATAAAATATTTTTTTTACTCAGGGCAATTTTCTTGCAAGTTTTTGTCACTTACCCTTGGTACAAACGTTACGTTATTCACACTAATACATACATCACGGCTTTTGTCGCATATCTAGGCTTTTGTTCTCCTTATCAGATACACAAATGCAGTCATTCATTCACATAATTCCAAGGAATCTACAGTCTTTGAAAGGGATTTTGACCTCTTGGTTGCACAGTTACGCCCTTTTATTACATTCCAATATGCCTGTTCATGATGTCTAGATGTTCCTGCTTCAAATGACTTGACCAGGTTCCAAAAAGTCCCTTGACCTAGACCATTTACAGTCTCCTTAGTTATGATGTATGTAGTCTCTCGTACTCTCCTTGCAGAGTTGGTTAAAGCTAGAAGAGGTTCCTCTTCTAGCTCTGCCTGGTTTCTGATAAAAAATATGTTCCAAAAAAGGTCCAGAAGCAAGGACCATGAAAATATATCCTGTCTAGACACTGTCTAGACCTAAACATCAACATCACAAGTGACTTCAATAAGGCTGTGAATGACCTGTGAATGACCTGATAGACAAGATAAGGAGGGCCTTTCATGCCATCAGAAATAACAGGCAATTTTACGACCAGGTCTGGCATAAAATACTCCAATCAGTTATAAGATCCATTGCCATTTATAGCTGTGAGATTCTGAATCCACAGGATAAATAAATTTCATTGAGACTCTGCATGACAAAATCTGCAGTATTCTGCAGTATGCAAGTATTCTGGGTCGTCACATTGATACATGCAAAGATGAATTTGGACAAAAAAAAATCCAGAAAAAATGCTATATTTCACACCCGCATAATGGCATGGACAACGTTTTGAACGTAACCCATGTCTTTATTCCCGTCATTCTCATTATTTTTACATTTTACGTTATTTTAATGTAATGTAAATAAGGGTCCCATTCAAATAAAGCTCTTCAAATTCAAATTGTATCTTAACACCCGAAATCAGCAGACCAAAATAGACTGTCCATGGTGGCCTACTCATAAAGTTTGAAGCAGACTTGCAGCGTTCCGTCAAAAGCGTGTCATTTGATTTTACCGCTCTCTCGCCTAGATCTGCAGTGTTCCAATGAGAGATCAGATCGCCCATGTCTGGGTCCATGTTTTCCACTGCGCTCTCTACTTCACTATCTTCGGATTTTGTGTTCTCTTACACGTGTTAATATTATCATTTGTTAACAAAAACTGAATCTTTGAGTAAAATGTGAAATGAGAAGAACACGGAATAAAAATTAAACAGGCGCTGGCTGACGAGGTAGGCTATTTCTTTTTTGTCTGACGTTTGAACATACATGCATGAGGCATTGGGGTTGGTACAGCGAATTGAAGAAGGGTTAGGGGAAGTATCCTCCATTTTATAGGTTGTGGGAAACAACCGAAAACGTAAAAATATTTACACTTTATTTATTCGTCCTTATCTTGCACACCAAATAAATATTGCACCAGTGCAAAATTCTGTAGCAATAGCATGCATTTTGGGAAATGGGTATTACAGCTGTCTAGTAGCAGAGGTTCTGAAATAAAGGAATGGCTGTCCAGTGGTACTGGCCCAATGAGCATTCCGGCGCTATTCAGTGCTGAAATAGCTCTGCCTAGAAACAGTATGTGGACCTGTTTGTATGTCGGTTACTTCAAGGCTATTACAAGTCTATTTATTTATTACAGTTTATCTGAACTTATTATTAGCAAATAACAGGCTATTACTAGTAGCCTTGACCATGCAGTTTTTTTATTTCAAAGAGATGACTGCAGAGTGATACATTTTAAAAACAGGGAACACATTTTTTTTTCTTTTGTAGATTGACCTCTGGGTCCGACTTTGTCTGGGTCTCGTCAGTTGGTGTGGCATTTGACAGTATCTCTGTGCTTTGAGTACTGAGTAATAGTAAATCCCTCAAACTCACACACCCACATCTCTGGATAGGTACTACCGGTTATTCTTCATTTCAGGTCCTAATACACTTCTACCTTTATACATTTCCTGTCTCACCCTTGACAAACAGTGGAGATGTTTTACATTGTCTTTTTCTCCAGGAGACAGGATGAGGAATTGCAGTCCCTGGACGTTTCTCCCTATCATGTATTCTGTCTTTACAGCTGGTGGACTCTGGGTTGTGTAGGTTGATTCATTTTAAAATAATATTTATTTCACATTTAATTTTATTTCACTTATTTGTCCGTACCGCTCTGTGTGTACATGTAATTAACAACAGGTATTTCATAGCAGTTGAAGATGAGAAGATAACACCTCTGAGTTCAGAATACAAGTAAGGTGGAATAATAATGAATATCATAGAATGTGTTATTCCAGTTATCATGACTCCACATCATTTCCTAATACTGTATTTTTTTCACAGGCGATCTGGGCCCAAATCACCTCCATATATAAGGTACACTTCACACAGAATATATTACTATTGCCTAAGACCTGAAACAGCCAAAACCCTACATTTGTTTCTGGGAATTACAGGCTATGTAAATTTAATGTAGTATTTTTATAGTTAGCAATACTACCAACCAAATTGGTTGTTCTTTCCCAACAAATCCTCTTCTTTTAGCATTGCTGGCAATGCACCTCCGGCTAGCTGTGTGTTTAGCCAGGTCATGAACCTTGCTGCCTTCGTAGGTAAGAAAGGGGCATGTTCTTTATCTCTGGTTGAATGTGGACACAATTAACATTGAATACTGTATGGAAATAATATCAGAACATTGTAAGCAGGAAGACAAGCATAGAAACAGCAGGATGCACATGACATCAAACAGGGGAAGGTCTGTCTATTCATTTGCATGAATGTAGTCCATAGTTCTAAAGGCTGTAATGACTGTCCATGTAGTGCTCTCAGACAGTTATTGATGTTAGTATTAAGCTGGACCAGAAACGTGTATCAACTCTGGAGCCCAAGAATAAGGAAGCGAATGCTTGGAGACCAGCAGACCACATAGATCCCTTATGGTTATTCCCCTTTCAGGGTTCATCATTGGTGTCCTCAGATACCTGCAGCTGAAACCCCAGGTCCACAAACCCTGGCTCAACATCGGCAGTCTGGTGGCTATGTCCCTGGCCTGCTTTGGCATGACCCTGGTGGGAAACTTCCAGGTAGGACACAATGGCCCTGTTCAGGAACAGAAAAACCAAGTCAATGACCTCACACCTCCATTAGGTCCTATTGTCCAGAACCAGCATTTTTGGGGTCCACTAATAAAATCATCCAAAACTTGGTATGAAGTACAGTACACTGAAGGCATCAAAACTATGAATGAACACATATGGAATTATGTACTTAACAAAAAAGTGTGAAATAACTGAAAACATGTCTTATATTATAGATTCCTCTAAGTAGCCACCCTTTGCTTTTTGATAGCGCTGCAAACCCTTGGTGTTCTCTCAATGAGCTTCATGAGGTAGTCACCTGAAATGGTTTTCACTTCACAGGTGTGCCTTGTCAGGGTAAATTAGTGGACTTTTTTCCCTTATTAATGGGGTTGGGACCATCAGTTGTGTTGTGCAGAAGTCAGGTTTATACGCAGCCGACAGCCCTATTGGACAACTGTTAGAATTCATATTATGGCAAGAACCAATCAGCTAAGTAAAGAGAAACGAGTGGCCATCATTACTTTAACAAATAAAGGTCAGTCAGTCAGGAAAATTGCAAGAACTTTGAATGTGTCCCCAAGTGCATTAAAAAAAAACATCAAGCACTACAACTAAACTGGCTCACATGAGGACCGCCCCAGGAAAGGAAGACCAAGAGTCACCTCTGCTGCTGAGGATAAATTAATCTGAGTCACCAGCCTCAGAAATCGCAGGTTAACAGCAGCTCAGATTAGAGACCAGCTGAATGCCACACAGAGTTCTAGCAGCAGACATCTCTAGAACAACTGTTAAGAGGAGACTGCGCGAATCAGGCCTTCATGGTCAAGTAGCTGCTAGGAAACCACTGCTAAGGAGAGGCAACAAGCAGAAGAGATTTGTTTGGGCCAAGAAACACAAGGAATGGACATTAGACCATTGGAAATCTGTGCTTTGGTCTGATGAGTCCAAATTTGAGATCTTTGGTTCCAACCGCCGTGTCTTTGTTCGACGCAGAAAAGGTGAACGGATGGATTCTACATGCCTGGTTCCCACTGTGAAGCATGGAGGAGGAGGTGTGATGGTGTGGGGGTGCTTTGCTGGTGACACTGTTGGGGATTTATTCAAAATTGAAGGCATACTGAACCAGCATGGCTACCACAGCATCCTGCAGTGACATGCCATCCCATCCGGTTTGCGTTTAGTTGGACCATCATTTATTTTTCAACAGGACAATGACCCCAAACACACCTCCAGGCTGTGTAAGGGCTATTTGACCAAGAAGGAGAGTGATGGAGTGCTGCGCCAGATTACCTGGCCTCCACAGTCACCGGACCTGAACCCAATCGAGATGGTTTGGGGTGAGCTGGACCGCAGAGTGAAGGCAAAAGGGCCAACAAGTGCTAAGCATCTCTGGGAACTCCTTCAAAACTGTTGGAAAACCATTTCAGGTGACTACCTCTTGAAGCTAATCAAGAGAATGCCAAGAGTGTGCAAAGCAGTAATCGGAGCAAAGGGTGGCTACTTTGAGGAATCTATAATATAACACATGTTTTCAGTTATTTCACACCTTTTTGTTAAGTACATAATTCCATATGTGTTCATTCATAGTTTTGATGCCTTCAGTGAGAATCTACAATTTAAACAGTCATGAAAATAAAGGAAACGCATTGAATGAGAAGGTGTGTCCAAACTTTTGGCCTGTACTGTAGATGATTGTCAGAAGTTATAGGCAGGATGTAAGGGTATAATTGGGGGGACCAGATATGATGTAGTTTTTGTACACTGGAAATTGACAACAAGCCCCAACATTTTTGAAACTTTTTTACATTTGGATATGACCAAACACTATGCCTATCAATTTACCCGTGGGAACAGATTGCTTTAAACTACTGTCTCTAGAAACGATATCTCAGTGATTGTACAATCCTCAAAATCAAACGTTCAGATCACAGACAGGTCTTAAATGTAGTAACATCCGATGTAATGTGTCTGGCCCAGTTGTCAAATGACGAGGAGCTCCACAACATTGGGACGTCTATGACCTTTGGCCTGGGGACATTGTTCTGTTGGGTGCAGTCTTTCATCACTCTGAAGGTCAACCTGAGGAACGAGGGTCGTAGGACGGGGATCCCACGCTTCCTCCTGTCAGGGGCTGTTACCGCCTGCATGCTGCTCTGTATCCTTCCCCTGGCTCACATCAGGAACACACCCCCCCTTTAGCAGACACTTTGAGTCACTGACATGGTGCCCACAACATTAGCATGGCTTTGTGAGCAGGATACAGCTGTACTGGTTTTAAATATTGTCTTCTCTTACCCAGGTGTCAGATCGTTGTTCATCTCATTGAGACAAGCAATTTTCAGTGAGGTTTATTTCATCCTTAACCCTAACTCCTATCCCTCGGGTATAGACTTCGCCCTAATGGCGCAGCGTCTTCACATGCATGCGGCGCGGGCGCAGTGGGCACTGGTCATGTTCTTCCTCTGCTTCCTCGCCACCTTCGGCATTGAGTTCAGACACTACCACTTTGAGATTGTCTGCACCGACGACCGCGACCCACCTCTGAGCTTGTCAGAAACCTTTTCTGAGGTGTCAGAGTACCAGTCTGACCAGTTGTAAGTCGGGTGTGGTTGACAGAACCAGCTACTAGGGCTTTTGGCTTCTAGAAAAAACAGGTTAGGCTGCCTGTTATTTTGGGGGAAATGTATGAACAAACATGAAGCGTTTGGAGTCCAGGTCTCCGCAGGTCTGCTAGTTACTGATTAATTAGTCAACCACTACTGCATGTATGCATTTGAATTGTCATTTGAATGTCATGACCTGTTACATGTCTTTCTACCAATGCTGTATGTTGAGGTGATCTTAGAAAAACATTGAAACTCTTTCCGTAAAGCACAAGTCCTTACTGTTGTAATCTCATCAGCAGTGTAACTGCCTTGTAACTGGTGTTGTTCAATAAAGATTCTACAGTTTCACTGTAGATGGATGTGCAAGAGCATGGCTGTTGATCATGTATCTGTGAGCTGTAGATGGATTTAGAAGTCATGTCTCCCAGATTGATATTAACTCAGTACCTCACTGTTTCAGATGATGAATGTAGCCCAATCCTCAACAGACTGTGATGAGTCAAAGTATCATTCTCATTGAGTTCTCAACATCTCTTTTCTGTCTACTTACTCTCTCAACCTGAATGAAAACAGACAATGATTTGTAGTGAAGCCAACAACAGCCTCTGAAAAAGATTACATTTGAAGAGTGCCATTCTGAACCATATCACTGTTTGCTTCCATGAAACAGATGTCGTGGGATATTTTTCCACTGTTCTCTATTTCAAATGACACAGTTTGGCTTTATCGTCACCATTGGAACTTACCCAACTCATGGATCAGTGTTGTCCTGCTGTTTGTAAGAACAATAAATCATTATTTACAGTAGAACCAGTCTTTGCATTTTTGATTAACACACATGAGATCCGTTTCACCCTGAGGTCTCAAAATGTGACCATTATGCAAACAAACACTTCAGAAATGTAATACACCAACATCCAAGTCCAATCAGCATGATTTTGAACCACAGCACAATTAAAGAAATACATTTAAAGTGATCAACTTAAATAGGGTTTTTTATTTAAAAGGCTAAAAAAAAAAAAAAGGAGGAAACCCAGGCAGGTCCTTTAAATGAGCAGTCTGCAGACTGGTATGACGTGCTCCTTGTTGCCCACCTGACCTGACACCATGAGTGTAGCCTGGATACCAGACCGCTCTGGGTTCCAACAATGCTACACTGTTCCCTGGTAGAGAAAACAACATGTTGGATAGACCAGAAACAGACTGCTGGATTGGCTACTCTGTGCACTCCCAAAAAGCTTGGTGCAATTTTCTCCCCTCCCCACCCCAGGGACAAAGTTCTTATGAAAAGGGCCTGGTTCCATTTTAGTTAGTAGCTCCTTCCCTTAGCACAATCCAATTCAGACTCTGAATAGACCAGATGAAAGAAATAAAACAACAGCTCCACCTGGCCCTCCAATATACTCAGAGGTGCATCCATACATTTTACTGTTCCAGCCCTTCAATAAGACCAAAGGGACATCTGCTGCTAGGGGAAGAGGGTAGTGTTCTGATTCCTGTTTTCTGACTGTGTCCTGATTTTTCACCCTTCTCCTCCAAGTTTACACTCCTGACCCCCCCACCCAAAAGCAACCCTAACGTGTTAGACATACTGCATAGAGAGAACTCCCATATTGAGTCCAATACTTTTCCAACCACAAGGGGGAGCCAATGAGTGCACGCTGTGGAGGAGAAGGGGCTGAATCAGACGACAGCATTCCTCCCCCTCATCCTGAGTTAAGCGCTGTCTATCACTTCCAGTTGGCTGAAGGTTGTAATGAGGTTGTAGTGTAACTTCTCCTCCTCCGTCAGCTCCATGTTGCCCGGGCGCACCACCACCACTACGTTTACACCCGCGTCCTCGGCTGCCTTGGCCTCTGAAGGGAGCAACACAACACACTCCCTGTAAAACCCCCATCCTTCAACACAACACACTCCCTGTAAAACCCCCATCCTTCAACACAACACACTCCCTGTAAAACCCCCATCCTTCAACACAACACATTCCCTGTAAAACCCCCATCCTTCAACACAACACACTCCCTGTAAAACCGCTCATCCTTCAACACAACACACTCCTCCCTGTAAAACTTCAACCTCACCCTTTAACACAACACTCTGTAAAACTAGTTACAGCACTGCTACACTAAAATGATGGCGTTGCATCTTCTCGGGGAAGCCCTCACTCTGCTGAATTGCAGCACGCAGCACTAATACAGTCACTGCTTTAACTCACAGATAAAACAGCCTTTTCAAATGCTTTTCTGGATTAGTGCAAGGGCACGTGACTTCAGATATCAAAACTGAATCCATTTTATATTGATTCTCCTTCATGTTACCCAGTAGGTTAATGAGAACATGCGTGTCCTTAAAACAGTCTATAATGGTATTCAGGGCAGGCCATTTGACTGACAAGTGGAAAATTCCACTGTAGAATTCCGTCCTGGCTAAGGCCTTCAGAGCTTCGGAGGCTGGTCCTGCTGTGGCTCAGTGTGATTTATGGAAATAGCGTTCGTTGTTCTGCTAATCTGACTGCAACCACACTTACCCCTTGTGACATCTGTCAGGAACATGATTTCCTCGGGCGGGCAGCCGATTCTCTCTGCAATCCTCTCGTAACTTTTACTTTCAACTTTAGCGCCTATGTTGGTGTCGAAGTGGCCATCAAACAGCTGAAAGTATGGAGAAAATCTGCAGTTAGCTGCCTGGGGGTTTATTACAAATTACCATTGAAATTACTGTGTGTTTGCTAGGAACAATAAAAAGTAAATGAGGAGTTCCTTACATCTAGTAGGTCTCCTTCTACTGAGTATCCAAACAGTAGTTTCTGAGCCTCCACGCTGCCAGAGGAGTAGATATAGACTTTCAGGCCCTGCCGTCTCCACCTTCTGATGGATGGGACCACATCCTGGTACACTCTGGTACGCACACACACACACACACACACACACAATAATCCCTCCTGTTCAATGGGGTGAATCATCAGGACTCTGACATTTTGAATGTCACAAGTGGTTAGAAACCCACAATGGAGCTTTACATCAGTATAGAACATCTATTGGGGTAAAGGAGCTTTTGGTTTTAAACACCCTACAACAAGTTTAAATTTTTTTTTTTTCATTATCCACAAACAGTAATAAAACTATGACAAAAAAACACGAAGAAATGCTAACAGTAAATGGCCTAGTGTGTCTAGGGCTCTTCGCGGCTGCCTCCGGTACACGTGCTTCTGCAGCATGGGTTAAAATCCATCCAACGCCACTCTTCCCCTGTTCCACCAAAACAACTCCCTTCAGATGAACATCTCAGGGCTCTATGCTGCCACTCTTCCCCTGTTCCACCAAAACAACTCCCTTCAGATGAACATCTCAGGGCTCTATGCTGCCACTCTTCCCCTGTTCCACCAAAACAACTCCCTTCAGATGAACATCTCAGGGCTCTATGCTGCCACTCTTCCCCTGTTCCACCAAAACAACTCCCTTCAGATGAACATCTCAGGGCTCTATGCTGCCACTCTTCCCCTGTTCCACCAAAACAACTCCCTTCAGATGAACATCTCAGGGCTCTATGCTGCCACTCTTCCCCTGTTCCACCAAAACAACTCCCTTCAGATGAACATCTCAGGGCTCTATGCTGCCACTCTTCCCCTGTTCCACCAAAACAACTCCCTTCAGATGAACATCTCAGGGCTCTATGCTGCCACTCTTCCCCTGTTCCACCAAAACAACTCCCTTCAGATGAACATCTCAGGGCTCTATGCTGCCACTCTTCCCCTGTTCCACCAAAACAACTCCCTTCAGATGAACATCTCAGGGCTCTATGCTGCCACTCTTCCCCTGTTCCACCAAAACAACTCCCTTCAGATAAACATATCTCAGGGCTCAATGCCGGCATTTTAGCCCCCCAAACATTTAAGAGCACAATTTAATTGCTGGGGTAGAGATTTTCCTCTAGTGCTGATAATTAGCCACATCAATTATGGACAGTAACAGCTGAAAACACACTATACATGTGTATTGCAGAGGATCCATTTATTTTTTTAGTATGAAAGCAACTTTTAAAAAAAAGCAATAACTTTTTTTCTGCTTTCAATCAGGCACATTCTTCTCTCCAATACAAAAGAAAGTAAAGCACAAAGTTTTCTGTCAATATACCTAGTAATATACATTTGTCTAAAGGGGACACGATAAATTGTGTTTTACATTTGCTCAAATTTATTTTGTTTTGGGATTTTATCAACGAATATTACAAATACTCACAGAGAAAAAAATGGCAGTCCATTTCAATGATACAAATTATGTTCTAACTCAATATTATGTTTGCGATGAAGCTGGTACAATTGCTGCATTAAGGCAACATTTACAGAATGAGCCAAGCCCTGTAACTTCTTTTCGCTGATAATCAAATGAGCAAACTACATCCGGACCACCACCGGACATCCTGTCAAGTTTTGTATTTAACCCAATAATGGCTAAACAGGTTTGGGATCATTTCAATGATCAGACAGTAGCTGAGAGCCAGTAGTCTGAAACGTGAAATGTGTTTCTGATATTTTGCTGTGGAACAGATGAAAGATGTATTATATGATATGACATACGCTCCCAACGAGGACAGATCAGAGCTCTCACATCCATGGTTCTCGGTTCAAATCTATTTCAATTTATGAACAAAATTGTGTTAAAAATCAAACGTAGAATCGCGTTCATCCTCCTAAGGTAATTCCAGCCTCTGACTAAGCTAGGCTACGATTGGCTTGTTGAGTTGCGCATCGCATAATTGTATCAGTCGTTGTGTGTGATTACCGATTATGAATTTAAACAGCAGAATCATTAAAACTGTAAGACCCTTGTTTTTCTGGGTAGAAATTGGTAACCACGCAAGTACGAAAACGTCATTTCATAAATTCCTGCACCAACAACGTCAGTCGCATATGTGATTAAAATTGTATCACTCTGCATCCCCTCTCCCTCCTCATTCACTATCCCGCACCCCACCCCCAAATCCCTCCTGACCCTTACCCACCCCCACTGAATGGAAAGAGATAAGCGGATCGAAGGCATTATGCAGAATGTGAAAAATTACAGCTCTGAATCTTCTAAATAGGAGCTGCTGCTAGATCTTACAACATTTGTTTAGACTGTTGCTCAGCATTCATGGAGTTCTCTACAAATGTAGGGTGTTTGACAGTTTTGCTGAGCCGCAGATTAGTTGATGGGACCTCATTACGCAGTGAGGAATGTAATCTTGCAATTTGCGCACACAGCTCTGAGCTATGTTAGCTGTGAAGTATTAACTGCATCTATAGAAAATTTGCACTGAAATCAAGTTGTGACTAATCCCTGACTCACTACAATCAAACACGCCACAACAGCGTCACCGTAGAAAGAACAATTCTGGCTACTTACTCGCCTTTGATTCTCCCGGCGGCGTAGGCCGCCCTCCACATGTGACCCTGCAGCTGTTTCAGTGCTGGTGTCTTCCTGTCTGAAGCCATCTGCCACAGCACGTTGTCCACCACCTCCCTGATGGCCTTCTCCTCATCGGTGTGCACTGACTGGTCCAGGACATGCTGCGCACATGCTCGGTTCAGACGCAGGTCCTCCTCAACCTAATGTGATGAGAGGGTTCATCAGGGGGACGTTCATTAATGAAAAGAAAAAAGAAAACACAGCGCATGAATGACATGTTGGGGCCACAAGGGGGATCATCCAACATTGACATTGAGAATTCAATGCTGGCCTCTGCAATCTTATCGATTAACCCCCCACCCCCATCAAAGACTGAAAACAGACCGCATTTGGTGGGCAGGAATTCCAATTATGGTAGTCAACTCTATAATGAGAACAGATTACAGTTCTGCATTCTCCAATTCAATAAACTCACTTAAGGAAAGATCTTGTTAGCTCCATTCACAGACCACCAAACTGCATCTCATGGCTAAGTTTACATTAGTACTATTATTACTGGCCTGAATGACCCAGATCTTTTTTCTACTAATCCTTCTGACCAATCACATCAGATTGTTTTTTGCAAAAAAAGGTGTGTGTGAAATGTGTACTTCAGCAACTGTACCTTTCGAAAGTACTTTTAAGCAAATGTTTTTGTAATTCTGCTAAATGATTATAATGTAAATATACTGTATATATGAACATACAGTGCTTTACACATTTATTGGCATCCTAATTAAATATAAACAAAAAAAACGCTGTGAAAAATGTAATTGTCATCGGCTTGATTTTACACTCATAAAAATCCTAGTAATCTAACCTTAGAGTGAACATTTCTGAAGAAAAATAAAATCATCATCAAGAAATTTGTATTTTATTTCAAAACATGCATGCCACACTTATTGGCACCTCTGCATTTAGTACAGTGAATCAATTAAAGGTTAGATTCTAATTATTTTGTTCAGTGTAAAATCAACCTGATGAATACATTTTATTTCTAAATCACAGCCCTTTGTGCTACGGTGTCAATAATTCTGGAAGACTTTGTACATTTTAAAAAAAGATAATTATTTAACAAAAATATGTTATAATAGGTGGAGAAGGGACTTACTCCCCTCTTGAGATCTGGAGGGTCTCTGTGTCACACATTTTAATGGCAGACTTAGATTTAGAAAAAATTCATTTTTGTATATTTGCTACTTTTGAGTCATCTCTGTGAACAGGTCATCATAGATAAGAGCCTGCAGGCTTCAAAGACGCAGTGCATATCTAAGTTTGGAAGCTAACCAAATACACCCATTATCTGGGGTCTAAATAGCAGTATATTCCTTTGTAAACCCATTGGATTATGAAGGAAACAATATTACGGAAATAAAAACAGGAAATCCTACATCCATTAAGGGTCTTAGTAAAGTAAATCCCTGCAGTAAATAACGATCAACAGTAGCTAACTACTAGTTTGGCTGTTGACTGACACCCAAGTGACGGACAGCTTATAAATGTAACGTATTTCTGGAGCATTCCACACACCGGTTCCACACAACCTAAATCTATTTTGTTGGATATTGTCTGAGATTGCGTGCAGTCATGACTGCTCATCACTTTCCAGTTTAGAATAAAAAACTGTTACCTGTTTCTTCAGAAGATGCACGTCTTGTTTGCATTCATCTTCTTCCCAGTGCGCCGACAAATGCTCTTCAAGATGATCTTTGATGTATGGGAATAAAATGTCCTGTAGTACAGAAGGAAAATACCACGGTTAGCATGTAGCCAGCTGTCATTAGCTTATCCATCGATCTAGCAAAACATGCAACTTGATACCCATAGCACACCCAACAAAAAACGTGCATTTGTCTCGGTTTATTATCATAGCTACCTTTACAAACGTTATTGGTGTCGTAGTTCCTTCAATATCCAGCAAAATAGCGGATGTGTTTGCAGGAATTGAAACCATGGCCATTTTTTATAGCTGAAGCCGCCTATCTACTGTACTGTACTAGCTAACTTTTACTCGCTCTTCGGATATCCAGGCTGGAGAACAGCGACTAAATCCCCCCCCAAAAAAACTACAAATTCCTTTTAAAATCTCTTTAGGTTTCCTTTCAATTAACTAGATAATGGTGGACAGTGCCGGCTCGTCAGCAGGCATAAAGCAGTCAGGTCCATTGAATGTGCTCAACACATGAAGCGTGTAAACGAATAGCCGGGAGCCCAGGAAGTGTTCAGTTTCCACCAAGGCGGTGATGATCATTACAGCCACGAGGAAAATTCACCATGGAAGTCTATTAATAATTATTTATTAAAGTAACCATTAGACTAGCTAGGTTAGGAATGTCAAAATACACAGTTAACTAAAGAATCATAACAATGGTCATTTTACTAATGTTTTTTTAAAAAGCATTGTGAAGTTATCAAGATTAGGGCCACGTGTTCATGCGGTTTATTTTCGAAATAAAGTCCTCCTACAAAAAATGTTCTCTGAAATGTTGCTTTCAGTTGAAATTTATTTTAACATATAGGTACAAAAGTTTGATTTTTTTTTCAAACTCTTAAGTATGACATTTTTTTTTATTACCTCATGGGGGAAAAACACCAATACTTCATCAATAATTATTCATGGTTTAGAATTACTGTCAAGTCCAAACAGAACATGTTTTAAACGTTTTAAGATGTTACCACAATCAGTAGAACTGTATCCAAGGTCATACTATTCAGATTTGCATAATTATAAACTTTTTCTATTGGCTTATAATGTACTTCTATTTGTTGTCAATTGTTTTTTTTATGATTTGACTGAAAAATATCTTCTCTGTGACCCTCTGTCCTTCATTCTGACATGCTCGGTTAACTACCCATAATGTGATTAAAAGAATAAATAATTATAGCAGGTTACCAGTTAATCCTGTAGACTACACCTTTTCTTTAACTAGACCCACATTGTTATAATCACTGTCTGCAAACCATTAATTCACAAACTCTTCATATTGTAGGTCTGTTGTTTTAAAGATTTTAAAATAATCTATAGTGTAATATGTGTTTATAAGTCAATAAGTGTAACTAGTCTATAGAAATGTCATAACTATAATCATGCACCACACATATAACAATGCACACAATGCACAATGTTTGAAAATCCTAATGCTTTAGAACCTGCACCTGACGTAAAGTAATTTGGGGGACAGTGTGATTTAGTAGAATGGAAATTAAATTGTCACAGATATGTTTGAATGTTAGTAAATTCATTGATATATACCTTATTGTTAAAAACATACGTTGAGGTCCTTATTACAATGAAAATATTCAACATACTGTATATAGTAACAAAAAGACGGTATAATTGCACAAACAGAATAGTAGTAAGAGAAACTAAAAATCTTTGCTGATTGCTAATGCAAAACAATGACTTTTATATTGAAAATATTTTGAGCGAACAGAACCTGTTAATGTTGCATATTTTTGCTGATGTCACAGAATTCTTTTTGTGGTTGTGTGCAAGGAAGCACCGACTGTCAGAACTGGAATCCCTTTATTTACCAAGTACATTTACACATAGCCAGAATAGTACATGGTGTAACGATGCTGTTAGTACTGCACAACAAATATCAATACAAAAAATCTACAATTAGTTTTTTCCCCAAACCAGCCAAGTCAAAATGTGTAATAACTTGCATTTTGCATTAATATTTTAGTATGTTCCCGCTCCGGCATGTAGCCTTGGACAAGTAACAGGAAGGGTTGTGAGGTTCAAATCCCCGAACAGACAAGGTAAAATATCAGTTGTTCTGTCTTTGAGCCAGACAGGCAACCCTAATTCCTCCATGAATGCTTTCTGCCATCATTGCACCTGTACGAGGTACCTCCGTGGACCACGGACCACAGATTGAAGACACTTGAGTGTAGAATAAATATTTGCAGTATCTGTTTTGAAGAAATGTTTGAAACAACTTTCAGTTTCTGGTCTTCCTTAAAATAATAAAAATTGAAATCGTAAAAGCATTAATCAAGCATACCGTTTTGAAGCAAAAAAATGTATTTACTGTGATCCTTTCAATAGTTTAGCCAGGTCAAACATCTCCGAATAATAACCTTCAGTAAAATTAAGAAATATTTATAATCAGGAAGTCATTTGAAATACTGTTGATCTGGGATCATCTATAAAATTCACAATTATAATCGTATTCATTTTAGGTAAAACCTCTGAACTGAGCTCTGATCAGTGCCTTTTTAGCAATCTGCAGCGCCTCCCAACGGCACTAACACCACAAACATCTGCGTCACTCTTTACCACCCTGTCCGCCCTTGATGTCAGCCATTTTACATAGTAATCGCCACTGAATTCGGCCAAAAAGTAGCTAGCTAGCTATCAGGATTAAATACATATTTATTGCTAGCAAATAACCACCGAAGAGCGAAAATGGAGACCGAAGGTCAAGTTGACTTCAGCACAGATGAGTTTCCAGAGGGCTCCAAGATCAACGCAAGTAAAAACCAGCAGGATGACGGGTAAGCAACTAGCCAAGTGCGGTACCTTGGTAGCTTGTATGCGTAGTTTGTTTTTACCAGGGCTTTACAAGTACTATAACGTTAGCTACATTTAATTAAGTGGCAATATAATGGACTGATAATACTTAACGTCTGTGGTTCTAACTAGCCAGTCCCTATTCTTATCATTCACGCATTGGGTATTATCAGTTGCTAACGTTAGCTTGCGTCATGTCAACTCAAAGTTCACTTGGCTAAGAAACTACAGTCAATGGGGAAACCAGTTTGGATATGTCAAAAAAAAAAAACGGTCACCGCGATGTATAGCTATTTTTTCCCAAAAAAAATTATTAGCAAAAATTTGCTAACAATTGCCGTCGGTGTACAGTAGTGTTGGTGGTTGGGTATTGCCGCTGTTTTTGTTCTCGTGCACTGCTACTTCTGACCATGACAGATAGAACAAACATACACTTGTCCTGAGCATACTCACTTTGGCCTCCAGGGCTAGAATCGGATGCGTGACTGTAGTGACGATTTAGGATATTGACAAATGATAACCGTAAACAGGTTTTACTGTTCTAGTTGTAATAATTACGGCATAAACATCTTGCAGGTGCACACTGTCAATTAATTAACTCTATGGTAATTTTGTCATAGTTGTTGACTCAGCTTTTTAGCTTAAAGATTACTGAAGTCTGAAATATAAAAGTTGTCAGTAACAGTTAAGGACGTAGTTAAACAACTGCCCTTAATTCTACATCCCCAGCAAGATGTTCATCGGAGGGCTCAGTTGGGACACCAGCAAAACGGACCTCACAGATTACCTGTCAAAGTTTGGAGAGGTTCTGGACTGCACCATCAAAACAGACCTAATGACGGGCCGGTCCCGAGGATTCGGCTTTGTCCTCTTCAAAGATGCAGAGAGTGTAGACAGGGTAAGAACAGGCACAGTACAGGCTGGTTTACTTTCATTTCTACAGATACAAATTGAAGAGCTATATAGTTGTCATCCATGCACTTTATTGAACAACACACACACACTTTATAGCACTAAAACCTTTTTCGGAACACAGTTACAAGAACTTGGCAACTAATAACACAGTCAATAATGGCAACTAATAACATTTTAGTCAATTAAAGTTGCATCAGAATAATCTGTACCCTTCTGAATATTCAGTATTGTTTCCCTGACAATTTTGCAGATTGATGTGCTACATGTTCTGTTAATCCCATTAATGGTATGGTAGCAAGATATATCTTCAGAAATGTAAAAACTTTTAAAAGCTAAGAAAATGCCGGTTCAAAATTATATCCAGAGAAGGTTGTCTGCATTTTAAAGGTGTAGTGTGCCCTAATAGATATACAACTGTCATAACTGAGGCGGCACAATCGGTACATCTGAAAAGGTTAGCACTGTATTATGTGCAGGTGTTGGAGCTGAAGGAGCACAAGCTGGATGGGAAGCTGATTGACCCAAAGAGGGCCAAAGCCATGAAGGGGAAGGAGCCGCCCAAGAAGGTGTTTGTTGGAGGCCTCAGCCCAGACACCCCAGAGGAGGAGATCAGGGAATACTTTGGTGCTTTTGGAGATGTACGTTGTAGTGACAATGCTTGTATGGTCAATGTCTTTTTTTGTATTTTGTAGAATTTAGGTATGTTAGACCTACACTTAAAAAAATAAGATTCATTTCCCCTAAACAAGAGTGGGGGAATGTAGCTCACCAGCTCACAACCCTCGAGTCAGTTGTGGGATTAAACTGGGTCGTTGACAGGCACGTCTTCATTGGGAGACATCCCACGATAGCATTTGTGCCACCCTGGTTGTTTTCACAAACTTCTCAGCTGTTTTCATCCACACGTTACTGCACAAAGCACATTTGGGCAGAGGTGTCTGGGAACAAGATCACATGACGTGCACAATTTGTGTGGCAAAAAACAAGTGTATGTGCTGTGTACTGTGTAGCTGTGGATGCTAACAAGATACACTGGCAAATAATGTATGAGGAGGAAGTGAAACGCAAGTTACCGCTTTGTAAAAATTGTATATGACGTGAGCCACATGAAATTGTTTAATTTAATTGTGACTGCTGAAACTAAAAGCCAACTGGCCATGTAAAATGAAAGCCAGGGAACTGGCATGAAGAATGCAGCAGACACTTTGAAACATGAGTGGATACGAGTCAGCAAAGCAGGACATGGTTCTCTTTTCCACATAATTATGGATGCTATTTTCCTTAATTCCTTAAATAGCCAAACTTTTGATTGGACTTCACTAGTCCTAATATTCATCTTCCATTGGTGATGTTTAAATTAGTTAACAGTTATTGTTGCCCAGCTTCACTGGGAGAGTTACTACTACTACAACAGGTAGGCTTAAGACAGGCTTCCCCAAATATGCTTGTGTTAAATTTCATTTCTTACTAAAAAGGCTTGTCTGGCTGCCATGCCCAACTATTCTGTTTTGGATAGCTATGCTTGCGTGTACGAGTGGGGATGCAGTGCCCAGATAATTCATGTCTATGATGCATTCGTAATATCAATTGACCAAGGTTCTAACAAAATGTTATATTAAACAATGAATTTCAAAATTCTAATGGGGAAAAAAATGCTTTTGTATTGTTGAATTCCATTTTAATAATGGCAACCCAGGGTGATTTTGTTTGGTTAGCTAAGGCCACAACTGTAGCAAGTAAGTAAACTTGCTTGGGGCTCTGCACTCTAGAAAACTGCAAGCACCACATCATGCCACATTTTCCAGAGTATGCGAAGCCCCTTTGTTGTAAGTTAGAGAAAAAAGGGGCAATGTACACTGCCGTTTGAAAGTTTGGTGTCACTTCGAAATGTCCTTGTTTTTGGAGGAAAATCTTATTTTTTTTCTCCATTACAATAACATCAGATTGATCAGGAACACAGTGTAGACATTGTTAATGTTGTAAATGACTATTGTAGCTGGAAACTGCTGATTGTCAATGGAATATCTACATAGATGTACAGAGGCCCATAATCAACAACCATCACTCCTGTGTTTCAATGGCACGCTGTTTGCTAATCCAGGTTTAGCATTTTAAAAAGCTAACTGATCATTACAAAACCCTTTTGCAATATGTTAGCACAGCTGAAAACTGTGGCCTTTAGACTAGTTGAGTATCAGGAGCATCAGCAATTGTGGGTTCAATTACAGGCGCGGACAGGTAGAAAATGGCCAGAAACAAAGAACTTTCTTCTGAAACTCAGTCTATTCTTGTTCTGAGAAATTAAGGCTATTCCATGCAAGAAATTGCCAAGAAACTGATGATCTACTACTTCCTTCACAGAATTGTGCAAACTGTCTCTAATCTGAATAGAAAGATGAGTGGGAGGCTCCGGGGCACAACTGAGCAAGAGGACAAATACATGAGTCTAGTTTGAGAAACAGACACCTCACAGGTCCTCAACTGGCAGCTTCATTAAATAGTACCCGCAAAACATCAGCCAAAGTCAACAGTGAAGAGTTGATTATCGGATGCTGGCCTTCTAGGCAGAGTTGCAAAGAAAAAGCCATATCTCCCACTGAAAAGATCAAAGAACATTCGTCAGACTCAGACAAAATGAAAAGATGCCGGAGGAGTGCTTGACACCATCTGTCAAGCACGGTGGAGGCGATTTGATGGTCTGGGGGTGCTTTGGTGGTGGTAAAGTGGGAGATATGTACAGGGTAAAAGGGATCTTGAAGAAGGCTATCACTCCATTGTGTACAAACATGCCATACCCTGTGGATGGCACTTGATTGGAGCCAATTTCCCCCTACAACAGGACAATGACCCAAAGCACAGCTCCAAATTATGCAAGAAGTATTTAGGGAAGAATCAGTAAGCTGGTATTCTGTCTATAATGGAGTGGCCAGCAACAGTCACCAGATCTCAATCCTATTGAGCTGTTGTGGGAGCAGCTGGACCATATGGTACATAAGTGCCCATCAAGCCAATCCAACCCAACTTGCGGGAGGTGATAAAGGAAGCATGGGGTAAACTCTCTTCAGATTTCCTCAAAAAATTGACAGCTAGAATGCCAAAGGTCCGCAAGGCTGTAATTGCTGCAAATGGAGGATTCTGCAAATGGAGCAAAGTTTGATGGACACTATTTAAACTAAAAATCATTATTTCCAACCTTGTCAATTACTATATTTCCTATTAATTTTGCTTTATTTTCTATTCAAACTTAATGTATGCTTTCATGGAAAACAAGGACATTTCTGAGTGACTCCAATTTTGAACAGTAGTTTGTAGATGTAATATTTACATACCTCCCCCACCCTTTTCACCCCTCTCTTTCCCAATTGTCATATCATGGGGCTTTGCAGTCACTTGTCACCTAGCGGCAGTCATGGCTCAAACCTAGACTGTGCTGGTCAGCTTGGTGCAATGACAAAACACCTCAGACTGCTGTGGCACATGGGAGGCCTCTTTTACATAGTCCACCTGTCGTCACGTGGTATAACATTTTTCATCCTGTGTTGTTTCAAGATTGACAGCATCGAGCTTCCCATGGACACCAAAACCAACGAGCGACGCGGGTTCTGCTTCGTGACATACTGTGAGGAGACTCCTGTCCAGAAGCTATTGGAGTGTAGATACCACCAAGTCGGAAGCGGAAAGGTAGCTGGATTACACTTATTTACAGTGACCATTTGAACTGTTACAAATCTTGTGCTGATATGCAAAATAATTCATAATATTCCTGTGCTATTTAACCAAGTTCAGACCACTTACTTTAAACCACGAATAATAACATGCAACTTTATTTGAAGAAAGTGTCAGTGCTGTATTCTGGCCTGCAGAAGTGTTCTGGTTCATGGATTGTTTTCTCTGCAGTGTGAAATCAAAGTGGCCCAGCCCAAAGAAGTGTATAGACAGCAGCAACAACACAGAGGAGAGAGAGGGGGCTACGGAGGTGGGAGGGGAGGAGGAAACAGGGGCCGGGGACGAGGAGGTATGTAAAGATACATTAACTCCATGACACTGAAGAATATATATCAGAACATTTTTTACGGTCAATACATTTTATTCTTCCACAAGGGAATTTTTTGTTTGGCATTTGACACAAGGGACAGTAACAGTACTGAAGCAATAAAGGACTTCACAGTAGAAAATCAAAATGCCTTTGAAAACAACGATACAGACTTGTGACATTGAACTTCTCTGTTGTCTCCATCTAGGTCAGAGTAGCTACAACCAGGGTTACAACGGCTACTACAGCCAGAACTATGGTAGCTACGGAAACGGATACAGCCAGGGCTACAATGGCTACACAGGCTATGACTACTCTGGCTACAACTATAATAGTTATGGTTATGGACAGGGATACGACGACTACAATGGTAAGCTACACTATTGATGCCGACTATCGAAACAAGCAGTGCCTTTCAGCCCCGAACAACAACTCATGTACTTCTAGCTAAGACATTGACAGGTGGAAAATTACTCTCCTTGTATGTACTCAATAGCTCTGGAAAAATAAAACATGTCTGGAATGCTGCCTGCCTTGGGTCTCTTTGCTCTGGTTCATGGTTGTGAGAGGTGTCTATATCCAGGCAGTGCACTATTTTATAAGAGAACACTTGCAACAATAAATGTAATTAAGCCATATAAGAGGACATTTGTATTGCACACACACTTCTTAACAGTACTTGTTTTCACTTTCCTGGGTATGTAAGGTAAAATGGCTAAGATGTGCTCTCTTAGGTACATGCGTCTTGACCACATGGTTGTTAGTTTCTGCACGGACACTCATTCCCTTTGAAAGTCTGAGCCAAAATAACACAATTGGATACAACAACACTGCAGGCTACTTGCTTCCTGACAGGGAGATGTCTGAATGCAACTTCACCTAAACAAGGAACATGAACTTTAAAAGCCTCCCATGCACCTCAACTTCCATTTCAACCGTATATTTGACTGACAACACCCTGATAGATTTCCTTCTGCAACTTTGTTTTGTGAAGAAATCCTGTCACACTCAAACTTCCTGACCTCTAACCTTTAACCCTTGACCTTCCGATAGGTCAGCAGAGCAGCTATGGGAAGGCCTCTCGAGAGGTCACAACCCACCAGAACAACTACCAGCCTTACTGAGCTGATCTGATCCAATCCAACAAGACCTGCATAGACTTCTGGTAAGACCACCGTCGCTTTAGCTTTGACCTAAAGAAAACCTTAAAGATCAATAGACAATAAACAATTACTCTAAAACATGTCAAGTGAGAAAGCAAGTGGTTACCATTACCATGCACACCCCCATTCTGACAGATAAAACTAAAGTCGTGTCTATAGATCTTTAATTGCAAGAATGCTTGTGTAGAGGTTTGTCTTTTATTAAGCTCTCCAGAAAAAACATAGGTGTTTTTCTGTAGATTCTCCTTTTTTCCCTTGCTTTTTAACAGGTGTTCATAAGGAAATAACATAAAGACACTTGATAGCATTGTTAACAGGTAAAGTACTGCTAAGGGTACAGAGTAAGGACCTGTCCTTAGATTTCCTTTCCCTTTCCTAACTCTGATGTTGTACCTTGTTTGTACCTGCCAGCGAGGACTTCATTGCAGGCCGTGTGTCGCCTGACCACGACAATCTCTGGGCGTCGCACATAGCGGGCAGAGAGCACGGCATGCACAAGAAAACGCTGTCCTGTGGTATGGTCTCTTCACACTTCCTGTAACCAGCGATAAACAAAAAGAAACATAAGAGAAAAGGGAAAAATGAATCTTTTTTTCAGTTTTAAAGTGATTGCTTTAATGATTTGTCTGAAATTGATTTTTTACAGGATATTAATTGAAACAGTGTAAAAATGTACTTTAACTTGTATTTGTGTATTCTCTTTTAATTTGAGTGGTCTTGTGTTTCAGTTCTGGAGCATCAGTGGTTTTTTGTTTTTGTAATGAACCCTTTTCTTAAATTGCTTAAACTCATAATGCTTGCTTTTTCTTTATAGCCCTTAGAGAACTTCACTTGATAAACACCCAAAACTTTTTTTAAACTTAGGTGTTAAAGATCATATGTAAACCAGCTTTATGATGCCATAAAAAGCTGACTACTCAAAATTGAATGAGCTATTTTGCGTATCTGGCTTGAAACTTCAACCAAAGTTGTTACATCATACCTTAGGTAGGGTCATGTTTGGGCCTGCTCCTTAATGGTGAAATTGACCCACCAATTCATCGGAGCTGAAGCTTTTGCTGGCCAGTGAGCTGTTACAGGAAAGGTTACAGAACCTTGGTGAAGCTGTGCGTTCTACATATGATCTTTAAAACGGAATACGGAGAGAAACAAACTTAATAGTTTAAAGTTGACAGCACAAGCAGAAGTTAAAACAGTGAAACATGGAGGTGAAAAGTTCACTGTGCCCTACAGAGTTCCAGCTGTTAACAACCAGTGTGTTGTGTCCTTGTTTGCAGATGGGCTAGGCTGGCTGGAGAATGACCCTGTACCCAGGTGCCAGCTTTTGGGGATGATTCCTATCCTGTCCACCGATCGGCTCATGTTTTAAACACCAGACCCTTATTTTGCTTCCCACATCTTAGCTGAAGCTGACATGATGACATGCAGCTTGTCTGACTTTGTAAATACAGAGGTTGCTGTTTTTTGTTTCCTGTTCTTCCCACCCTTTTCTCTTTGTTGTGTACTCTGCTGAGATTGTAGGTCTAGGTTTCATCCTGATTTAATGTGTTCTTATGACCTTGATTTTCACCTTGTCCTGTGATTTTAAACTTGGAATTTTCTTTAAATTTTTTGGATAATGGTATTATTAAAAGTGGGTACAAAACTGACATAAGCTTGACTTTGTCTTTTATATTCTGTTCTGCATTTCATAAGTCCATAACTTTGGCTGTATTTTCTGACTTGAACAATAAATCTTGTACCAAGTGTTTATCGCGACGTGAGAATAAATACTACCACACGTCTGTATATGAAAGGAGTCAAATTTAGTCGTGTAATAAAGGTCATACTCCTTTGTCATCCAAACCACACTTAACTGCCGCACAGACAGCTGTTCAGTACTGTAAGTTTCCAAAGCATGGCATACGTGTGTTTAGAAATGCACCTCCCAAAAACAGTACTCCCACCATTTTATACATGACGCCATTTATGTTTAACATTACGTAGCTAGCTTACTGAAGCATATTATCTGTGAACTGACAGTATATTGCTAAAATAATGAAAGTACTATAGATTATTCCGAAATCATAAGAGTCAGTCACCCGTTGTCTACTATTTGTTGTTTTTCTCCGTTTTGGTCTATACTAAACAAGAGACTAACCTGGGGAGAAATATAACGATTCCCAGTTAGCTAGGGAGCAATCTTATCTAACAGAGGAACAGATTAGAAAGCAGCAACGCTCGTGCAAACACAACTTCGTTAGCGGCTGATGAGCTAGCTAGTTAGCCGTTAGTGCAACATCAAAAATGTCGGAGGACCTTGAAACCGGGGAAGATTCAACTCTGGTGAAAATGGAGGATGATGGAAAGTCTAGCAGCGAGGAGCAGATACCGACAGCTGCAGAGGGCAACCAGACAGGAGAATCCGAGGGATCAAAGATTGATGCCAGCAAAAACGAAGAGGATGAGGGGTGAGACGTTTTAAAGTATAAGCTAGCTGTAGTGTTTGTTCAGCTTCGAAAGACTGACAATTCCTAGCTGATTGTATTTTTTTTATATAATTTTAAAGCCGTGTCGCTAATTTTCTACCTTCAATTAGGAATAAATTGAATGCCAGTACCTTAATGTCACAGGCAAAGAAGTATGATAGTACCTTCTTGGCAGATCAGATCAACTGCATCTTTGTCTCGCTGCTGTCGTCAGGTCACTAGAACCTTCCATCTTGCTTCCATAAACACATGTTTGCTGAATTTTGGGACGTGTATAAGAAACAGTGTTCGCGTTTGGAAGGTGATGCTACCTCTGGGAACGTTTTAGTGTCGACATATGAGATTGTTATTAGGTAACCTATTTGTTAACATCATCCACATTTTTTTTGCCGAAGCAAAAACTCTGAAGGGGGGTGTGGTATATGGCCAATATAACATGGATAAGTACTTTTCTAAAAAAGTATTACTCATTACGGAATGGATTCACCAATAATGATATATTGCCAATATACCAGGACTAGCGCTGTGACCAGACACTTCGCAATGCGTTGACCCTAAGATAATAAAGTTAAGCTGTGAGAACTGATCTTAGCTGTGATATATTGGCCTGAATGCTGATTTGCTGATAGACATGGCATATGCCACCGTATACCAAGGCTGTGACATCACATCACTTCAACTCTTAGCCGTTTTATATTGGAGATATTCCACACCTGTATATTATGGCTTTCAGTCAATCAGCATTCAGGATTCAAAATACCTGGTTTATAGTAAACTATAATTTCCTTTATGTATTGCCTATATAGACCAATGAAGCCATTGCTACAGTAATCTTATTAATTCTAATGATTCCATTGACCCTAAACTATGACAGTGTCTTGTGTTCCCTATCTAATGGCTGCAACTCATTGTTTCCTTTCTTTCTTTACATCACATGGGTGAAAAAAGCAGATGAGAAAAGGACTTTGGAAGAGAACCTGAACACAGTCCTTGTGCTGGAATTTGGTATGCAGAACTGAAATATCTGTATCTGTCTCTAAATGCAGCAAAATGTTTGTGGGTGGTCTGAGTTGGGACACAACAAAGAAGGATTTGAAAGATTACTTCTCCAAGTTTGGGGAGGTGGTAGACTGCACTCTGAAGCTTGACCCCATGACAGGCCGGTCCCGGGGGTTCGGCTTTGTCCTGTTCAAAGCAGCTGACAGCGTTGACAAGGTATTCCTGATTGGATTCAGTAGTGTTGATTATTCTGGAAGATTGTGTGAATCATGAAGGTAAAACAATTTTTCTCATTCTCTTCATTATATGAGGTCACTGTGGCATGGCAGCAATGGAATGGAAATCTTATACGCCACATCTGGTTCTTGTGGTTGTTTTTCTCTGTGGCTTGCTTCTGGTAGGTGGTCTTACAGAAGGACCACAAGTTGAATGGGAAGGTGATTGACCCTAAGAAAGCCAAAGCTATGAAGAACAAAGAGCCCATTAGGAAGGTCTTCGTTGGCGGTCTTTCCCCAGATACTCCAGAGGAGAAGATCAGAGAATACTTTTCTGCCTTTGGAGAGGTAGGATACAGTATACTTTCATTTAACTCTGTCAGATGTTCCTCAGACATTTTTATTGTCTGGCCACTATGCTGAATGTTTGGAACAGATCTGACTAAACCAGTTAGCGGAACAAACTTGACTGTGTTCACAGAAATGCCTGCCTTCTAAACATCCAAACCTCACTGAATAAGGGGGTTTATTCTATTCAAGGACTGTCTTTGTGAACAGGTGGAGTCCATTGAGCTCCCCATGGAAACCAAAACCAACAAGAGACGAGGCTTCTGCTTTGTCACCTTTAAAGAGGAGGATCGGGTGAAGAAGGTCATGGAGAAAAAGTACCACAATATAGGACTAAGCAAGGTACAACACAGTACAACCAAACTACACCCTCTGCCAAAACTACCCACAGACTATGTTTTGAATTTCAAAGCCAGTTGGCCTTTGCATTCAATGGATGTTTTTCAGATGGCATTTCCTTGCCAGGCCCAGTTGCTCTATTTCCTTATTGTTACTGAGAATTCCCAGTCGTAGCTTAGAAGCATGAGCTTTTTCCTTCCTGTCTTCAGTGTGAGATAAAGGTGGCCATGTCCAAGGAGCAGTACCAGCAGCAGCAGCACTGGGGAGGTGGGGGGGGCGGCAGAGGGGGATACTCCGCCAGGCCTCGTGGCAGAGGGGGTAAGTTGGCTGGATAGTTATACTAGTTTCTTGTACCAATATTTTGCATATATAGAGTAGTATTGTAATTACGTGTGTAAGGCTATTTATTGTGATGAATATTCAATGTTTGTCACATGTTTCTGTGATCTGTTAAAATGGGCGAACTGGCCAAATGGGCTACCTTGTGGATCTTGTGTATTTCAGGACCGAATCAGAACTGGAACCAGGGATATGGCAACTACTGGAACCAAGGTTACGGCAACAGCTACGGCAATAACTATGCCAATTATGGCTACAACAACCAAGGCTATGGTGGCTATGATTACTCGGGTTACAACAACTATTATGGCGGATATGGTGGAGACTACAGCAGTATGTTATTGCATTCTCTCACAGAAGCACTTTAAAAAACTGTTGTAAAGGATGTATGTAATTTGTTGTTTTGCGCAACATCTTGTTTTGTTTTCCTTTGTGGCTTATATTTTAGTGTTTAACTGAAATCCTGCCATTCTGTATAAAAAATAATATTACCCATGTTTTGCCTATCCTAAATGATGAAATAATCAACAGAAATATATCAGGAAAACTGCTGATTTTGAAGGCATCTTCAAAACATTTTATCCAAGAGATATACCTATTGAATATCCATGTCCTTTTGGTGTTTCTGTCCCATCAGCAGATCAGCAGGGTGGTTATGGGAAGTCCCCCAGACGAGGTGGTCACCAAAACAATTACAAGCCATACTGATGTCGCAGACATTCCACACGCAGACAGGTATGTTTAGAAGTCAACCACAACAAACCTAGATACATTTTACCTACCTCTGTATAATAATGGTATCCGTCTAAATGTTTTTCTCTTTATAGTTTTTCACAGCACCTGAAGTGCTTTACAGTAGTGGTAACATAGAGGCTACAGTCTTTTTTTGTGACAAATAATTTTAACAGCCGGCCTTCTGCTGCCTCTTATGAGCCATTTTGTAATTTTAAAGTTAACAGGTAAAGTACCACTACAACAGTAAAATGAATACCAAGATTTAAGGATTTACAAGGAAAAGAGAGTGAAAGAGAGAAAAGAAGAATGTTGTCTCCTAACTTTGACATATACCTTGTTTGTACCTGCCAGCGGAGCTTCCTTGCAGGCCATGAGCTGACCTCCCCGGTACTCACTGGCCCGCTCAATGCGGACCGGGTACGAGAGGCGTACACTCTCGAATGCCGCCATTTGGTATGGTCTTCCAACATCCTGTCTCAGCATTGTAAACCAAAACAAAGTGGGACATACCCAGCTTTGTCCTCTTTACTTTCTAAATTGGTTTAATTTCTGTAATGTTTTTTTTTGTAATGTAAAATGTAAATACAAATTATGTAATTTCAATGTCATTTTTTACAGGCCCTTACTCCCCTGTCAAGTAATGGTAAAATACAAAATGATACTGAGAAAAATAACTACTTACTTTTCAAAGGACACAGCTTTCTCTGGATTTTCCAGTGTATTTTAATATATGTATAATTCCTAATGATACCTGTAATTCTTGCTTTTCTTTATTTAGCTCTTGTAGCAGTAATAGCCAGTAGTCCATGAGCTAAAACCTGGTTTGTACTTGGATGCCACTACGTTGGAGAAGTGCGTTATTTTTGTACTTGTATTGTTTGCTTGTGTTACTGACAGCGGTGGGAAAGCTTCTCCTTTAAGCATTGTTAATTTTCCTCTAACAAAATTCTCTTTTTAACCTTTTGAAAAAGTATCAAAGTATTTCTCTACGTTTCCTGGTAATTTGCATGTAATGTTTTTTTTTTATGTGTATCTTTTTGACCAATTGAAAGCTTTACTTATTGATTTTTTTGTATTTGGTCTTTGACCTCTTCAATTTGTCACACTTCAGGATTTCTAGCTTATGGACTAACTTGTTTTTTAATTCTTAATTGTAAAAAGTATTGCTATGAATATTCCATTGTGTTTTCTTAATGGACATGGTAAAGACGGGGGACTCCTTTAACATGTAGTTGTAGCCCTACTAGTGTGTTGTAACCTTCATCATTAACCGTTTAACTCGTTTGTCTTTTTCAGGCTACGAGGCGATGGAAAATCAAAGGATCTTCTGGAGGATCATTGGCAGACGAGGTGAAATGTTTCAGTCAAGAATTTATTTTATTACGGACGGATTGGTTACGGACAGAGTCAAAGAATTCAGTTGAACTACGTACATATATTTTCAGCGTTGTATTTGATTGTTTCTTCTTGAAACTTTTAAAAGCTTTGCCTGTTTGTCTTGTGTTGTTACACTGGGTGAAACCAATATACAGTTACTGAATTTCATTGATTAGTCACTTATACTGAATGATAATCCGTATTATGTTCCATGTCACTTTCTGTTAAGTCACTGAAACCCTAAAAGAAATACAAGGGGGAAATTTGTATTGGATAAATCAAATTGGATTGGTCAGGGCAAGAAAAAGGGTATCAAGAAGCACATGTACACAGGCTATTAAATACATTTCTATACTTCATTGTAGTTATTGCAAATACACGTTCAGTTAATTGATACCTGATATGGTTATATTTACACAGGATTGTTAAACATGCAGAAATGCTTAAGAAAAAAATTAATACTAAAATGTGTCTGAAATAAATTTTGATTAAAACTTGATTTAAAAAAATCTGAATAGGAAGTACAGTGTGAACTTATTTTGCTACATTAGACTTCATCCCTAGGACAGTACAATGATAGTGGAGTGTACTGTAACATAGTAACGAGTGAAGTATTATTTGATTATGGCAGCCAAATATATAAATCATCCAGTTTGAGGAATTCATTGCACACTTACACTGTGAGATGAGGCCCCTTAACTGTAATGTTAGTGGTGATAACATTTCTCTATTATCTATTTTTTTTAATTGACATAAATACACAAAATGTATCTACAAACATTATGTTTATCAAAAACTGAAATCAACAGATCCATATAATCTAAAAACAATCAAGTCCAGGATGCTTATTTACAGATGTCATAATGTCAAATGTTATTTCGTCACTTTACTATACAGAATTCACTTTGAATCCGCCTTAGAGAATACAAAACCTAAGTTTCATCGAAATCAAAACATGGCTGTCGGTGATTATGGTTCATCCTATCCATTTTAGTGGTACTGTTGGAGTCTGCCCCTATGTTTAGGTGGGGATGACACCTGTAGCAAACAGGATGATAAGGATGACGATGATCAGAACTATCACTCCAATAATGATCATCATCTTGATATTCTTCCACCAGTACTTCCGCGCTACACGCGTAGACGTCTTTTGAAAGGTGTCTGCCTGAAAATGGGAGGAAATAATGGAAGGTTTAGACAAATAAACAAAATTTAAGCAGAAACAGACAAGCAATGTGAAGCAGAATGGGTTTTTTTTCCCCTCAAAACTTGGGGAACCAGTTTAGATTCGAATAAAAACACTATTGCCATTATTTTATAATACTTACAGTTGCTTGGAGGTCGTGTGTCTTGTCGACCAAGTCATCTAGCCTCTCTCCCCTCTCCAGAACTTTATTAATGTTGTCTTTGAGTATAACTTTGACTTCATTAACTTGGCCCTGCACTGAATCCAGTTTAGAGGAGGCTGGCTGTTGAGAATTGTAGTCAGCCTACATAGAGGAAGATGAAAGGAAGAGAATCTGTTCTGAATATCAACATATCAGGTAGGACATACTGTAAAGACTATCTTTACAATACTGTGACACTAGTAACTACTATGACTGTAGGAAAACACGACCCATTTCACAAGAGAGCATCTCAATTACAAGGGAGAACATGTATCAGTGTGGAAATTTGCATCACATTTGGCAATAACACTAACAACATAGGAGGACTCACCAATATCTATTCATGGTAGCACTTATATCTATTGATATAATAAGTACACACGTTTTATAAGTTATTAATTGTTACTTGCAAATTTGTTTATGTTATTAACCTAGTAATTCAACTTATGGAGTATTTTATGAATTTTTATATAAAATAAATGAGATGTTTAATGTAGGTCCTAATAAACTACTATTAGCCTAGATGTTTCTTGTGGCCTATCCTAAAGTATTTAAGGGTCCATGTGTATGAATTTTACTGTAGTACTAGCATAAATACAACAACAAATGAAAAGACATCTGCAATTAATGTTTTAAGTTAATGTTTCAAATATTTGCTTGAAATATTCCCCATTCCCCAGTTATTGCTAAATAGTCCTGCAGTAGTATGATGTGACACTTTGCTGATGAAACAATTTCTTTTGCCAGAAAGTGCTGACATAAGCATTTTGTGGCACTGGTTTCTCTATGAAAGTGTGGATTGCAGACACTCTTAGAATATTCTAATTTTGGTTTACCCAGAACTAAAATATTGAGTCAATTCTGGCTCCATATGTATTAAAGATTTAGGTTTTTTTTTTAACCCTAGCACTCTTAAATGAAAATGCAAGATTTAAAAAAAATCCCCCAGACCTGGCATGTCCAAATAATCAGTGACAAAGGACCTTGGTGGTCCCAATTAGTTATTGCCAAAAGCAGAGTAGCTAAAGTGTTCTACCTTACCTGGGGTCCACACAAAAGCTGCTGTCTATGCAAAGGAACTGCTATCCTTGAGAGGATAAGAGCAGTCCATAGACTGTTTACTGTGTAACAAAACTCATCTGAATTTTTGGACTTCAGAGCTATTCCTTTAAAATTACCCTGCGAAGCTTAAAGGCCAAGCAAAGGATCTACAAAAACTGGAAGAATTTAAAGGTTACACATGGAATATTTATATCTATCACGAGTCATGAGTAAAGAAGTAATAAGAATCCACTAGAGTAAAAACTGTCAAGTTTGGTCAGATTTGTGCCACCTAAATCCATTTTTTATTATTAGTTCAATCCATCAAATTTATTTATAAAGCCCTTTTTACAACAGCAGTTGTCACAAAGTGCTTTACAGAGACACCCGGCCTTAAACCCCAAGGAACAAACAACAGTAGTGTTGGATTTCCATTTCCATTTAATTTATAGTGTAGTATGCAGTTATAAAGTTAGTTCTAAAGTTCTATCCAATTCACTTCCACAGTATACATGCGGAAGCATGTAGTTCAATAACAGCAGGACATACAGAATCTGAAAGCAGGCCAAGCAAATATTGCTTTAACGCTAAGCCATTCCTTTATTGACACTCACAGCTAGGTCACCGATTTCTTTAGTCTTAAAGGTACTGCCAATGTTATAGACCTATGGACTCTATTCCACATTCGAATATATACACGCAGGTCACATGTTAAATAACAGGATTCACACTCCGTGCTCTGTGTGCCTCTTTTTCCTAGCATCCATAATCTAACTGCTCAGCTCACTATAATGCAAACAGTTCCGATAACTTGTAGCCTCTAGGCATATTACTAACGCACAACTTCCACTTCACTAAAGTAAAAAAAAGGAATTCTTACCATATCAGAAAAGTAGATCTACAGCAACTGTCCGGAAACACAGAATTAATCCAAAGGCTAAATATTTCACAAACACGTATTCTTCAGACTAGCTACTAGCATAGTAACAAAAGTAGAGTAAAAGTAAAGTAAAACTTTGCTTCAGACAGCTTTGGAGGAAAACAAGCGGGTACAGACACAAGTTCCGCACAGGGCGGCCCCTCCCTTTAGTTACACATTAACTACTTCTCCTGTACCATTGGCCCAATATTTGTCACTCATCTATTTACATAGAACTAGCATGATAAATATCGTAGTTTAATATATTTATACGGCACACCCAATATGACATTTTGAGCACATATGGCTAGAAAGGGATTCTGACAGAGATGTAAATGTGTATCACGTGATGTAACTTGTCCTGACTGGGATTTTTTATTCTACTCATTTCTTGTGTCTTCGGGACATACCATCAGCTGTCCAAGCGCCTGATGCAGGAAAGAGACGAACTCAAACGGCAGGGCAAAGGCCGCTTTCTTTGTCTGGAGGGTATTCGCGAAGGAATAATCTGATCGGATGTCTATGATGTCACTTATACTTGCCAAATAAACTACATCGGTTTTCCTTAATTAGCCGGTCGTGTTGTTCAGAGCATTGAACCAAACATGAGATTAGAATCAGGAAGAGCTGGTCATACACTTTACTTATGGAAATATGTTCTGATGTTTTTATTTTAAAAACAGTTCCTCCCTCATAGCAGTCTCATTGTTTTGACATGCATGATTTAGGTATCACCGAATTGTTAAGATTTCATAGTGCTTACTTCATAACTTGTTCTGGAAAGTAGTCGTACGTTTATAAGTTTTAATGTTCAAATAACCAACACGTACGTTATAGCGGATGTCGTGGGTGTGGCACAAAAATCTTCAACCGCTCCTAACCAATGCAGCTTTTGATTGAAAAGGTACGAGAAACCTTGACCTCAATCAATGATGCGCGTGCATCTTAAATAATGACCAGTCCAGAAGTTATTTTCTAAATTCTTAATAATGATTTAATAATCCACGTAAGTAGTAGGCTGTTCTGCAAGCCAACTATACCGAGTCCCTTTGCCCCAAAGCAAAACATAGAAGCTAATCTTGAACAGACCGTGTCCAAGTCCATCATCAACTAAATCGGTCTTAAGAGATGTTGAGATGATGACAGACCTTGCTATAATCACGGTGACATATTTGACAGTTGATAAGGTATAATCACTGCGTTACGAAAATAATGATGTACATAGTAATTCACAATAAAGTAATTCGAGTACTGTATAGTCAAGACTATCTTTATCATTAACACCGTGAAGACTCAAATTTCGTTATATAATTTGCCAGGTCATACATTTTTAACAACTTTGTTGAAAAGAAGGAACAAATTAAATATTGTAATATAACTTTCTTTCTCTCACTAGCTCAAATCCGATTTATTGTTACTAGTTACACCTGTAAATGTATAGGAGCTGGATTGATGGTGCCTCCAAGATGCGTGCGCATCGACCTATTGAACCAATGTTTGTAAACAGGAAAAATGTCCATATTAAGTAACTCTAACATAAAGCATAAGAGTACAGTTAAAAACATACTAATCGATCATACAAATGGGAGTCTGTGAGTATGTATTTCATACCACTGGAAAGATAAAACGTCAAAAGAATCAAACAAAATTAAATCTGCATTAACGTTCTACTTTTGTAAGTAAAGAACTCATAACTGTATTGACTGAAGGAGTCATATTCCCTGTAAAACCTAGCGGCAAAACTGTGTGTGTGTTGAGTGTGGAGGTATGAGTTTGAATGAATGTCTGTAGATAATGCATGTGGTTGAGTGAGTGCATGGTCAGTGTGCGTGAATGAGCTGGAGCATGTTGTGTGAATGTGCTCAATGTGCAGATCAGACTGTAGTTTTTAACAGTTAGTTTAACATTCTTATGGTCGGGGGGGGTCAACGTTTTTTTTCAGTGTCTGTGCTTAATGGTATCAGGCTCGGATGGCTGAGGTTTATTACAACCATTTGTGGCACCTTGTGGGCTAAATATCATGCAATTAACATGTCAGTTAAAATTTCACTAAAATCCAGGAAGTGTTTTCAGTATTTACTTTTTGCTACATAGTTGTGTAGTTTACTGAAACTACACTACTTTATTTGCAATAACATAAAATGTCAACAAATTCACATGCAATGTTCCTTTTTTTAAAAGCTTCTATCATCTCCCCATGTCCTGTGGTGGAATCTGTCCTTCTAATTCTTTATGTCAGCATGTTACAATAAAGGGTTGTAAATGTAAATTGACCTTTAAGGAATTGATGGGCTCTCCTGAACTGAGCTGTGACACAGTAGAACACTCCATCCGCTGACAGGATGTGGAATCTGAACCTGATTGTTAAAACAAAAAAGAGATTATGGCCAGCGCATGGAATTCCACTGGCAATTGTAGTGTAGTAATAATTCTCTCTCCCATTCAGTGGAATAGTCCTTCAATATTCGAGTTCCAAACAACTGGGAACTGTGTTGTTTCCTTCAACCCAAAAGTACAACAATTGTATTAGGATAATTGACCCCAACTCCTTTCTCACCCTCACTACATGCGTACACATACAAACACATAAAAGTAAAACCAGTTAGAACAATTAGGACTTCAAATAATATAAATAAAATCTAATGCAAAAACAAAGAACTATAATAAACCTCTCACACACAAGCCTGGAATGTTCCACCTCTGATAGCAAGGTCAGCCAGGATGATTTGTCTTGTCAGCCTCAACAGTAGTAGACTTCTTCCATTGTGTTCCTCAGTTAATAAGCTACGACGTAATTTTTCAAATGTTCAATTTGCTGCGGTATTCTTGATGGGAAAACAGTCATATTGTCTTAAGATGATAAAGATTTCATATAAAGCTGACAAATCTGTTAACCTCATTTAGCAATCAATTTGCAGACATTAAAAAAATCACTAAGCATCAAGTTGCAGACATTTTTTAATCACTAAGCTGCAGTTCGGTTCCCAGGTGTTGTTACTAGAATGTCTCCCGATTCAAACAAGCGTCATACGCACAGCTGGGCGCGTGCACATTATGACCAGTAGTCGGCGCTACGTTAAATAAAAATATTGCCATTCGGCGAACTTGAAACATTATCGCCTTCAGTAGATTTATGATTGTATTAATCATTAATCTTTTACCAGCCCCATATAGCAAGTGATTCTGTTGTAACCTGTAATTACTCAACGCAAGCTTTTGAAGTAGCACTTTGCATTGAACCGACCAACACAAGTCAAGATGAATCCCAGCGGCAACAGGTCCAGTGGGAAAACATTCTTGTTTACATCGGAATCAGTTGGAGAGGGACATGCTGGTTGGTTGGTTACTTAGTCCAAAATATGTTTTCATGTGTCTGTTGGCTACATTGTGTCTTAGTTGTACAATGGGTGAACTAGAAAACGCATTTGCTTTCGTCGTGCATGAGTGCTTTTTCTTTGTATTGGATAGGCTAGTTTTCGTTTGCATTATTATTATCATCATCCAATCTTTACTAGTTTACAACGTTTGGTATAATATAAACTTAGTTTGGGTGCGTTTCACAGCTTTTTGACTACGTGAAAAAACTTCTGCCTACCAATATCGTATCGTTGAGTAGCACAGTTGGGTGCTACATCATCCACTGTCAATGGACTATGCCACTGCTAGATAAAGGGCATTGGAGATGATCGAGAGGATCATAACAGAAAGAATTGTGACCGATTGGTCTACAAAAATATTTTTGTTATTCATTTTGTTATGTGCTTTATATATGTCAATCAGTCAGAAGTAGTTTAAATCCTCTTGATCACTTTATTCACGCCAGATAACAGTTGATAATGTAACACATTTATATTTTAGTAATTTAGCAGACCGTTTTATCCACAGTTACTTCAAGCTAGGTGGGACAACCACACAACCCAGTAATAGTAAATACACTTTACTCAATAAAGCAGCCTTCAGCAAGATGTGGATGCATGCAACACACAGGACCCAACCATTTACCAGAAAGCGTAAATAATAAATTGTAATGATTATTGCATTTCTAAAGTGCTTTTCATTATAGAGGAATAATCTCAAAGTGCATAAATAAAAGGGAAAGAGTAAAAAAAGGAAGACAACCCAATTAGAGACGTTCCTTCACTGGGCACTATGGTCTCCTTATTGGCCAGGGTCCTGTCACCTGGTCCAGGTGTATGTCCTGCTGCTTAGCGAGAACCACTTGGACCAATGTCCTACTACTTCATGCATACATTCCACTGAAGAAAAGGTGACATTATTACCTTTTGGAATGATGAGTAGGATTATGGTTTCACTACTCTATCATTTAATACACTGTAATCTCCCCCTAGACAAAATGTGTGACCAGATAAGTGACGCTGTCCTGGATGCATACCTGACTCAGGATCCTGATTCCAAAGTGGCCTGTGGTAAGAGTGTCCAGTCGTGTCCATCCTCTATAGCTTTGAGACAAGCTTGATGACCTTGACAATAGTTTCCTTTCCTTGTTTAAAGTTTTGATATGAATGTTTTGCCTTTCACTTTTGTGTGACTGAACTCCATGCCCCAGAAACTGTTACTAAGACCGGTATGATCATGCTGTGCGGTGAGGTCACCTCCAAGGCTGTGGTGGACCTCGTGGATGTGGTCAGGAACACTGTGAAGAAGATTGGTTACGATCACTCTTCCAAAGGTACAGGGCAGGTGTAGCCTTATCCTTATCTTTGCATGATAACATTGGTCTATGATTTAAATAGAAAATACAACAAATTGGTTTTGAAAGGTAAACCATGAGGTGAATTCATGAGTGAAAGTGGCTGTGATGTAGAGCCGCTGTGGCTTTCAATGACTATAAGCAGCAGCATTTCTTCCGGGGTTTGACTTTAAGAAATGTAACCTTGTCCTATAGGATGTGACTGTATAACTGAAGTGCTGTGACTGAATAACTCATGTACAGTATTTATCTGTTGCTACAGGGTTTGACTATAAGACATGCAATGTTCTGGTGGCCTTGGAACCCCAGGCAGTGGAGATATCGGATTGTGTGTTTGAAGGCAGGGACCAGGACAACATTGGAGCCGGAGATCAGGTATTGGTATTCAAGTACACTGTGGACTTCTACCTTATCTACTGTGATTTACATTATCTGATTCTTCATAGACTTTACAACCATAGTCTGTCTGCAGTCTAGTAATAATAACGCAGTGTCAATTTAATGGTTAATATATCTCCTGGATATCCTAGGGTCTAATTAAGTCTAATATAATAATGTTTCATTTAACAGACGCTTTTATCCAAAGAGACTTAAAATCGTGATTGGATGCATTTTCTACATACTTGTTGTACACTGCATTCTACATTGCCACGCTAATGCCGTGGCCTATGGTTGTACCAGGGCCTGATGTTTGGCTATGCTACCGATGAGACTGAAGAATGTATGCCACTCACCATCCTCCTGGCTCACAAACTCAACCACAAGATGAAGGAGCTGTCTGCCAACGGGGAGTGTCCCTGGATCAGACCTGACTCTAAAACTCAGGTGAGTCCTGCTTGTAATCCTCAGACACTTCGCTGTGCACGATAGTCTAGGTATGAGCTGAGCCCCGTAGTGAAGACGTCGACCCATCAGTGAGAGGAACATAGCACCTTGTCAGTGGATGTCCCATAGCGTCCCAACCCGTAACGTCAGAAATAAAACCAAAGTGCTGTAAAGTTTGAAAATGGGGTACCCTTTGAATTTTCTGAAACAGAATGCATAAACTAAAACTCCTGGGGAAAGAAAAAGACACTACTGGAAAAAGTTTGCTTTGGACAGGTGAGTCATGTTTGGCTGGAACAAAAACATTTCCTTTGACAAGAAGAATCCCATGCCAACTCTAAAGCGTGGTGAGGGAGCATTATGGGGGGGCTGTCCTTGGCACCTGGCCAGTTTGCCATCATTGAATCAGCCATGAATTCCACATTGGAGAATGTTGAGCAATCTGTCAAAAAGCTGAAACTTTACCAAAAATGGATCCAGCAAATCAGCATCAACAATGGCCAAACAAAATAAAAAGGGGAGGGGTTAATGGAATGGCAGTCAAAGCCCACTTGAACCGGGACACACATGTAAGACAGCCCTCAAACATCGCACAGCTGAAACAGTTACGTAAGGAATAGCTGGCAAAACAAATCCCTGTAGTTGAGGTTAGAGACTTAAAGTAATTTATTTAGTAATTCTTGCTAAAGGGGTGTACATGTAAAGCTAGGGTGTACATCTTTTTTCCACACAAGGAAATTGCATTAGCATTTTTGTTAAATAAGGTTGCCTATGTTTGGTAGTAGGGTTGAAATAAAGTTGAAATATCCTAATATGTGAAGAGAAAATTATAGTAATGTGCTCCTCACAGTACTGTAAATGTAAAAAACAGGTGATACATATTGATTCTAAAAATGATAAAAAAAATGTATCAGATAAAATACTAGTACAATTAAACATGAATCAATATTTTTTTAAGCATATTATCTTTGCACAAAGGAAAGGTATTTATAGAAAACCTTAGTGATACCCAAACTGTGACCTCTGACCTGTCTGTCACCCCTCTGTCTGCAAGGTGACAGTGGAATACCGTGAGAACAGTGGAGCCCTGGAGCCGATGCGTGTTCATACGGTGGTCATCTCTGTGCAGCACAGCCCCGAGGTGAGTCTGGAGGAAATACGCCGCAGCCTGATGGACAAGGTCGTCCGGACAGTCATCCCTGCCCATTTGCTAGACAACAAGACCATCTACCACCTGCTGCCAAGTGGGAAGTTCCTCATGGGCGGACCTCAGGTGAGAATGAGCAGTGAATCACTTCATAACAGCTTTCCTTACTGAGCCATTACACATTAACCAAATAACTTAAAGTGGGGAGAACAAGTATTTGATACACTGCCGATTTTGCAGGTTTTCCTACTTACAAAGCATGTAGAGGTAAAAATCCAGAAAATCACATTGTATGATTTTTTAATAATGAATTTGCATTTTATTGCATGACATAAGTAAATGATCACGTACCAACCAGTAAGAATTCTGGCTCTCACAGACTTGTTAGTTTTTCTTTATGAAGCCCTCCTGTTCTCCACTCATTACCTGATCATGAGGAAGGTGAGGGATCAGCCCAGAACTACACGGCAGGACCTGGTCAATGACCTGAAGAGAGCTGGGACCACAGTCTCAAATAAAACCATTAGTAACACACTACACCATCATGGATTAAACGCAAGGTCCCTCTGCTCAAGCCAGCGCATGTCCAGGCCCGTCTGAAGTTTACCAATGACCATCTGGATGATCCAGAGGAGGAATGAGAGAAGGTCATGTGGTCTGATGAGACAAAAATCAAGCTTTTTGGTCTAAACTCCACTCGCCGTGTTTGGAGGAAGAAGAAGGATGAGTACAACCCCAAGCATGGAGGTTGAAACATCATTCTTTGGGGATGCTTTTCTGCAAAGGGGACAGGATGACTGCACCATATTGAGAGGAGGATGGATGGGGCCATGTATCGCGAGATCTTGGCCAACAACCTCCTTCCCTCTGTAAGAGCATTGAAGATGGGTCTTGGCTGGGTCTTCCAGCATGACAACGATCCAAAACACACAGCCAGGGCAACTAAGGAGTGGCTCCGTAAGAAGCATCTCAAGGTCCTGGAGTGGCCTAGCCAGTCTCCAGACCTGAACACAATAGAAAATCTTTGGAGGGAGCTGAGAATCTGTATTATCCAGAGACAGCCCCGAAACCTGAAGGATCTGGAGAACGTCTGTATGGAGGAGTGGGCAAAAATCCCTGCTGCAGTGTGTGCAAACCTGGTCAAGAACTACAGGAAACGTATGATCTCTGTAATTGCAAACAAAGGTTTCTGTACCAAATATTAAGTTCTGCTTTTCTGATGTATCAAATACTTATGTCATGCAATAAATAGCAAATTAATTACTTAAAAATCATACAATGTGATTTTCTGGATTTTTGTTATAGATTCCGTCTCTCACAGTTGAAGAGTACCTATGATAAAAATTACAGACTTCTACATGCTTTGTAAGTGGGAAACACTGCAAAATCGGCAGTGTATCAAATACTTGTTCTCCCCACTGTATATGTTTTTTAAATGTTTGTGAATGTTTCCTCACACTGAAATGTTAAATTGATTTCAACACACACTTGCTTAGAGATGATTATTAACCAAATTTGTAATGGTATTTTGCCACATTGCTGTACATATTGCAATGTCCGAAACAAAACTCCCGGGAATGTGGATGTGCATGTAAACTGTTAAGCTGTGTACTCTTCTGGGCAGGGTGATGCCGGACTGACTGGCCGTAAGATCATAGTGGACACCTATGGAGGGTGGGGGGGACATGGCGGAGGGGCCTTCTCAGGGAAGGACTACACTAAAGTGGACCGCTCTGGGGCGTACGCAGCCCGCTGGGTGGCCAAATCTCTTGTGAAAGCCAAGCTCTGCCGGAGAGCCCTGGTACAGGTCAGTCGGACAGCTCCAAAGGTTATATTTAATGCAAACTTTGATATTGCATTTTCACCTTGTATTGTATGTTGCAAACAAAAGAACACACATACAGTAAGCTCTATCTACAGTTAGCTTGAAGTGTTGCCGATTGGGCTATTGATTTGGTGCCTTTGGTGTAGCTCAAATGGTCAAAATGTTGTCAATTAGGGTGGTCATGTGTGTTGTAAAGCAGAAGAAAATGGGTTCTTAACCAGAATATGGGTTCATAACCAGAGTGGGGCCAAGCAAACTCTCGCTGGAGGAAGCTAAACTGTTAGCAGTAGCATGTTGACATCGGTTTCATGTTCTAAAATGATATATTTCATATCTGGGAGTGAAATAACAGGTTGGTGACAAATTTTTCATGTTAACCTGGCTCTCACAGGTTTCGTATGCCATTGGTGTAGCTCACCCACTGTCAATCTCAGTGTTTCATTATGGAACGTCCACACGAGACGAGGATGAACTGCTGAAGATTGTAAACAAAAACTTTGACCTCAGGCCTGGGGTCATTGTCAAGTAAGTATAACTTCACTCCTGTAATGTAGAGGTCTATCAATACTGTATTGAGGCTCTGACATTTTTGTGTGAACATGTTTCCTATCCATCAGAGAGCTGGGCCTGAAGCAGCCCATCTACCAGCCCACCGCTTGCTATGGACACTTCGGCAGGGATGAGTTCCCCTGGGAGAAGCCCAAGCCATTGGTGTATTGACGGAAACCACTCTTACACAAAATGTGTACATTCTGCTTGAAAATGTTATGATCATTTTTCAACATTTACATTATCAACTGTAAATCATGGATCAAACTCTTAATATTTTTGATTACTGAAATTATAAGTTAACGTTTCAGCAACGTTGTGTAATACATGTGTTTTGTAACATATGGTTGGTTTAAACATGCTACAGTGGGGAGAACAAGTATTTGATACACCGCCGATTTTGCAGGTTTTCCCACTTACAAATCATGTAGAGGTCTGTAATTTGTATCATAGGTACACTTCAACTGTGAGTGACGGAATCTAAAACAAAAATCCAGAAAATCACATTGTATGATTTTAAAATAACTTATTTGCATTTTATTGCATGACATAAGTATTTGACCACCTATCAACCAGTAAGAACTCCGGCTCTCACAGACCTGTTAGTTTTTCTTTAAGAAGCCCTCCTGTTCTCCACTCATTACCTGTATTAACTGCACCTGATTGAACTTGTTACCTGTATAAAAGACACCGGTCCACACACTCAATCAGACAGACTCCAACCTCTCCACAATGGTCAAGACCAGAGAGCTGTGTAAGGACATCAGGGATAAAATTGTAGAACTGCACAAGGCTGGGATGGGCTACAGGACAATAGGCAAGCAGCTTGGTGAGAAGGCAACAACTGTTGGCGCAATTATTAGAAAATGGAAGAAGTTCAAGATGACGGTCAATCTCCCTCGGTCTGGGGCTATGCAAGATCTCACCTCGTGGGGCATCAATGATCATGAGGTAGGTGAGGGATCAGCCCAGAACTACAGGTGCTGGTCATGAAATTAGAATATCATCAAAAAGTTGATTTATTTCAGTAATTCCATTGAAAAAGTGAAACTTGTATAATGTATACATTCATTCCACACAGACTGATATATTTTAATTTCTTTTAATTTTGATGATTATAACTGACAACTAAAGAAAACCACAAATTCAGGATCTCAGAAAATTTGAATATTGTGAAAAGGTTCAATATTGAAGACACCTGGTGCCACATTCTAATCTGCTAATTAACTCAAAACACCTGCAAAGGCCTTTTAATGGTCTCTCAGTCTAGTTCTGTAGGCTACACAATCATGGGGAAGACTGCTGACTTGACAGCTGTCCAAAAGACAACCATTGACACCTTGCACAAGAAGGGCAAGACACAAAAGGTCATTGCTAAAGAGACTGGCTGTTCACAGAGATCTGTGTCCAAGCACATTAATAGAGAGGCGAAGGGAAGGAAAAGATGTGGTCAAAAAAAGTTTACAAGCAATAGTGATAACCGCACCCTGGAGAGGATTGTGAAACAAAACCTGAGCAGTGCCACAGACTGATCGACTCCATGCCACGCCGCATTGCTGCAGTAATTCAGGCAAAAGGAGCTCCAACTAATTATTGAGTGCTGTACATGCTCATACTTTTCATGCCCATACTTTTCAGTTGGCCAACATTTCTAAAGAAAATCCTTTTTGTATTGGTCTTAAGTAATATTCAAATTTTCTGAGATACTGAATTTGTGATTTTCATTAGTTGTCAGTTATAATCATCACAATTATAAGAAATAAACATTTGAAATATATCAGTCTGTGTGTAATGAATATAATATAAAAGTTTAACTTTTTGAATGGAATTACTGAAATAAATCAACTTTTTGATGATATTTAAATTTTATGACCAGCACCTGTACACGGCAGGACCTGGTCAATGACCTGAAGAAACCTGGGACCACAGTCTCAAAGAAAACCATTAGTAACACACTATACAGACACGCAATACAGACATTCAGCTCCCTCCAAAGATTTTTCTATTGGGTTCAGGTCTGGAGACTGGCTAGGCCACTCCAGGACCTTGAGTCGCTTGTACATGCTTTGTAAGTGGGAAAACCTTCAAAATCGGCAGTGTATCAAATACTTGTTCTCCCCACTGTAAATGAAACAAAAAAAAATGAATTACGCCATTTTCCCCCTTACCGCTAGAGGGAGGCAACAACCAACCTGTAGATGCTGCATCAGCGTATCGCTGAATATTTGGTTTTTTGTTTTGCTTCTCTGTTTTGTGATATTTTCTGTATTTGTTCTGTCGATACACGTCAAATATGCAGTTGCAAATCACTTCGAGTAGACTGTCTCAAAACCTTCCTTGATGCTGTCGGAGTTTTATTCCGGTGTGCCAATAATATTTTGGCGAGACAGGGTTCAGTGTTACGGCGATTTCAGTTGGTTGAAACCTAGAGCAAGAAATAATACTAATACGTATCAGGTAGATTTTGCTTTGAGGAACTTAAGGGAAAGCATTCACGTTTGAGGGACAAACACTATTTATAAATGGACTGTAGTTTTTGTGACTTTGGAGCGTAGGAATATGACCTCACCTCAATTAACCTTCTCGACCTTGAAATAAGCCGATGGACGTGTGGACCTGCATCTTTTGTAAATGTAGTCTACGTTAGTGTTTTGCTTCGAAAGTTCGCTAGTAATTAGTGAAGGAAAACTATTGTTATTTTATTTATCTGACTGATTTTTATTTTAACAATTCAAAGTCACAATGTTGGACACTGATGGTGTCTATGCGGTAAAGAAAAGGAAGAAACCCATACAGAAAAGGTAACGTTGCGCATAAATACGTAGGATTCACCCGCACTTTGCGACTGTATGCGTAATTACTGGGTGTGGTGGTTGTCGGGAGGTGCATTATTATATAGACAATAAGATCATGAGCAATCGGAGAAGTTCAATTTAAAACTTGTTTCCACTAATTCGTTTATATTATCAGTCTGCCTGTGAACGCAGCCTTTGTATAAAGCAAACCGGACCATACTTTCGTAAGTTACGTTTAGCGGTCCATTTCCAGCTGATAGCAGTGAAACTTGGGTATGAATATAACCTTCGTTCCCTGAGGGAGGGAACATGGTGCTTCTATGGTGATTACATAGGGCATGTATATTTGTGATGATCACACCTGATCATTTCCTGCTGATACGAAGCAGCCAGGAGCCCCCCTTCCGAATCGTAAGTACCCAGCGCACACGTGCACTTACAGCTAGTCACTGCAACTTCTACTGCATGGGACCCAAAGGTAGTTGCACTTCGTTCCCTCCTTTCAGTAAACAAAGGTTACATTTAGAATACATATTCACGCAGAAAGCACGCCTGAAGACAAAAAAAAAAGTTAAATGAATGGGACCCCCGGTCCGGTCTAGCTAAAACGGAGGCACACCGGTGCAGACGCTGCTGGTTAGTAGATGAAAAGGGAGGGGAGGCCGAACTCCAGTCCTTATGTCCATGACGTCATAGGCATGAAAGCTTAGATATGTCTCTGTGTATCTCGGAGTCACCCATTGCAAACGAAGTGCAGGAGGGATGGACGGAAAGCGTGTGAGACACTGATCTATTAAGCCAAAGCCAGATCCAAAAACAATCCTGTCCACAATCTATACAAGGCCACATCGGGCTTTAGTCGATTGGTGAAGTCTCAAATGGTTGCACACACAGTTCTGGCCACCAAGAGTGCAGATTGGGCCAGGCATCATCTGAGATCAATGGTCATTCAGGGTTTGGAGACATACATCTCCCTCCCAGGAACTGAGATTATCAAAATGACGCCTGCCCTTTCTCAGGTCCAGGCCATGGGAAATCTGCAAATCTGTTTCTCTAGGAGGATTCCCAATGTATACACAGCCTCTATTTGCTCCTAGTCCTGTTTTATCTTTCTGTTTTTAGTTCACTGTTTTCTGTTTGCCCTTCTACTGCTCTCTGCTTCCCTCCCACTCTCAGTATGCTTGTGGAGGTAAGGTTAGCAGACACTGTGGCTTGTCCAGGCCTGTTGTAAAAGAGTAAACGCTGGTCTGTACTTTGTCTAAGAACACATCCGTAAACCAATACAATGCAGGAATTCCATAGAATTCCAGAAGTAGGATGAAATCACATTTGTGTCTACAGATGCCAGTAGGCATAGTCATGCTGTAATATCTTCTAGTAAGTCTACACCAAAAGAACGACAATGACTCCGTCTGAAGTTCAGCCTGTGCCTTGAGCATCATGCCAGACAACCTCTGCTCCGGGCCAGCAGCAGTCTGTCCTACACAGCCTGGAGCTGCACACGGCAGGATGATCTCTGGAACGGTCCTCACAAAGGCCACATCTCTGCAGACTTATTTCCTTTCCTCCCACTCTACCAGAAATGTCCCAGCCTTCCTGATGATTCCGTGGGCTCCAACCCTTATTTTGCATTCAGTTCTAACATGGACTTCTGTGCGCTTCATGTTTAAGGAAGTCTAGTTGTTTGGTAAACCCGTCACCTGATGGAATCTGGGTCATGGCACTAATGTGACCAACTGGGAGACTGATTCGCTTTAAACCAGATTTGTCTACGTATGTTAACCCATCAAACTAAAATTCCTGTAAATCACGTGCTTTAGTACAGATTGTGTTTGGTAGATTCCTAACCATCCCTTGTTCTCTTGTCCACCTCTGTCAGTAGATTCCTAACCTCTCCCACTCCTCCCAGTTTGAAGCCAGTTTCGGTGGAAGGAATGGTGAAGACCAAAACGTCACCGGGACCGTCTGAATGGAGAGCTGGACCGGCTGACCAGTTTGCTGCCCTTCTCTCCAGAGGTCCGGGGTCATCTGAACAAACTGTCTGTCCTCAGGCTCAGCATGGGATACCTCAAGGTCAAGAGCTTCTTTAATGGTAAGTACATACAACAGTGTAACTTACACTGTCTGTGAGTTGCTACAGAGAAAGACAGAGAGGATGTACCACCGTACTACCACAGGATGTACCACCGTACTACCACAGGATGTACCACCGTACTACCACAGGATGTACCACCGTACTACCACAGGATGTACCACTGTACTACTATAGTCTGTACCAACAAACTACTACTACAGTCTGTACCAGCATACTACAAAATACTACCACTATACTACTACAGTATGTACCAGCATATTACAAAAGACTGTACCACCGTACTACTACAGTCTGTGTCAGCATACTACTGTACTAAAGACTACCACTATACTACTACAGTCTTTACCAACACACTACAACACATTATTAATGGTATATCATCTGTATGGATTGCAATGTCTCTACCTAACCCACAGCTCTGTCCCATAGTGACCCTCCAGCTAACCCATAGCTCTGTCCCATAGCTGCCCTTTTTCTTTAGGATTGTTGCAATAGTCTATCTATAGATAATTATTTCAGTTTTGGATGGAGTTATTTCTTTCTCCACATAATTTCTTTTTTCCTCCACTTCCTTGTTTCTACACTGAACATGTACCTACCACTGTAAAATGTTTTTAGGATCTAAACACATAATTGAGCCTACAAACCAATTATTTTAGGACACATAATTAAGGGTTTGCAAAACATAACCATTGTAAAACCAAGTGTTTAGGATGTGATATTCTGGCTCAAATCAGACCTGTAAATCACATTATGCTAGTGTGATGTGATTAGTAACATGACTGCCAGACTGGAAGGATGTTTAATTATAGAAAATGGTCACCCACGAGCTGCACTCAGAATTACTTGTTTTGTTAACGTTGCAAAATCCGGGGTAAAATATAAGAGAAAATACAAATTACTACAATAGAATTAAAGCAACCCAGAAAATCTAAGTAAGCTGTACAAACACATTTTAAATGAATAAGGGCCTTTTAGATAAGTAATATTGACCTCCTAACAGTTTTGTTACAATGTGAACTAATTGTCACTTACTGTCCTTTACTTGGTGGCAGGTTTTTATAAAGTGTGATGCCAGCCGTTTCTTTCTGTCCTAATAGGAATGATAGCTTTTCATTTTTACCAAAGGTTGTTGAAACCTATTCACTTAGACGTAACATTTGTTGTGCATTTGTGCAGATCTCGCACTGGTTATTTCATATTGTAAACATCACAGCCTTTCCTCTACAGACAGAAAGGTCTACCTGAATCTACACTTCTCCATGGAAAGGCTGTGCTCCCTGAGCCTTGACTTAGTCAAGGTTTTCTTTGAACAGCAACCATGGTTTGCCATTGTGCTCTGTAGATTTAGACCCAGATAGCACTGTTTTCCTTTGTGCTTTTGTTTTGACTGTGATGAAATTAGATTTTTCCTGATTGTTTTGATGTCCGGAGGCTCCAGTATGTTGGTGGATCAGCCCCAACACCCATTGGATGAAGGGACTTCTTTGTTCAACTCTTGGTATTGCAGAATGTTAGATGTTTCCACCCCTGGATGGCTCATTGTTTTTGTTTTTATTATTAATGGAAATTGGCTAAATTCTGCCTTGCATGCATCCTTTTCTTCTCGTCTAAACATGTAGGAGAATGTTAACCAACACTGTATGCAAGATGTCAGTGGGGTTTGTCTCATTCAGTTAGATCTTGTTTTGCAGGTGGAACCCACACATTGCCATAAAGTGCAATTCATTCAAGTATATTTTCAATAAATATTAACTATTTCTTGTGATAGAATGCCCTGCATACTCTCTTAGTTAATCCACTGTCCCATTTAGCTGTCCAGGTTTCCTGATTCTTTCCAGTACATCAAATAATTCTTTTTAATCCCTTATTATTTGGTTGGGTTTTACTGTGGTGCTTTCCTGCTTTCCCGTATGTTTCCCAATAGGTGATGTCTCTCTTCTGTCTCTCTGTCTTTCTGTCTCACTCTGTTCTTTGTCGCCATCTCTCTCTTCCTTTCCTCTCTCTCCCTTCTCCTTGTCTGTCTCCGCTCTTTACTTTGGGAGAGTTTTACAGATTGTTTTATTTAGACTTTTTCAACAGATCCTCCCTGTGGCTGCAGAGGTCTAAAGACTTCTTCAATGTACAGTTGTGCTCATGAATTTGCATATCCTGGCAGAAATTGTGAAATGTTGGAATTGATTTTGAAAATATGACTGATCATGCAAAAAAAAACTTTTATTTAAGGATAGTGATCATATGAAGCCATTTATTATCACATAGTTGTTTGGCATGATTTTTAAATCATAATAACAGAAATCACCCAAATGGCCCTGATCAAAGGTTCACAAACTTAAATGTTTGGCCTTACAGACACACAAGGTGACACACACAGGTGAAAATGGCAATAAAAGGTAAATTTTTATATTGCAATTAGTGTCTGTGTATAAATAGTCAATGAGTTTGTTAGCTCTCACGTGGATGCACTGAGTAGGCTAGATACTAGGTACATGGGGAGCAGAAAAGAACTGTCAAAAGACCTACATTACAAGGTAATGGAACTTCATAAAGATGGAGAAGGATATATAAAGATTTGTAATATTCACTGTCCATATTACCATTTCTACATACTCTGGAATTGCTGCTAGTTTCTATTGTTATATTTTAGCTATTATTTTACTGTACAGAATGTTATTCGGTGCATCTGACAAATATAAAAATACTTTTAACTTTGATGCTCCAGATACTCAACTACTCGAAAGGACAGTTTTTTTATTGCGTCTTTAATCACCACAACAGTTTTCAGCTGTGCTAACATAATTGCAAAAGGGTTTTCTAATGATCACCTAGCCGTTTAAAATAATAAACTTGGGTTAGCAAACACAACGTGGCATTGGAACACAGGACTGATGGTTACTGATAATGGGCCTCTTTCCACCTGTGTAGATATTCCATTAAAAATTATCAGTTTGCAGCTACAATAGTCACAACATTAAGAATGTATACACAGTATTTCTGATAAATTTGATGTTATTTTAATGGACAAGGACAAACACACAATTTCTTGTTCCCAAGCTCAGGACCATGGGTCATAACACCTCTATTGGGTTGAGATCTGGTGACTGTGGGGGCCATTTCAGTACAGTGAACTCATTGTCATGTTCAAGAAACCAATTTGAAATGATTCGAGCTTTGTGACATGGTGCATTATCCTGCTGGAAGTAGCCATCAGAGCAAACCTCATGCTTTGGGGCTGTTTTTCTGCAAAGAGACCAGGACGACTGATCCGTCTAAAGGAAAGCATGAATGGGCCCATGTATTGTGAGATTTTTAGTGGAAACCTCCTTCCATCCGCGAGGGCATTGAAGATGAAACGTGGCTGGGTCTTTCAGCATTACAATGATCCCAACCACACCGCCCGGGCAACGAAGGAGTGGCTTCGTAAGAAGCATTTCAAGATCCTGGAGTGGCCTAGCCAGTCACCAGATCTCAACCCCATAGAAAATGGAGGGAGGGAGTTGAAAGTCTGTGTTGCCCAGCGACACCCCCAAAACACCACTGCTCTAGAGGAGATCAGTGTGTGAAAACCTTGTGAAGACTTGCAGAAAACGTTTGACATCTGTCATTGCCAACAAAGGGTATATAGCAAAATATTGAGATTAACTTTTTTTATTGACCAAATTCTTATTTTCCACCATCATTTACCAATAAATTCTTAAAAGATCCTACAATGTGATTTTCTGGATTTGTTTTTCTCATTTTGTCTCTCATAGTTGAAGTGTACCTATAATGAAAATTACAGGCCTCTCTCATCTTTTTAAGTGGGAGAACTTGCACAATTGGTGGCTGACTAAATACTTTCTTGCCCCACTGTACAGTACAGGCCAAAAGTTTGGACACACCTTCTCATTCAATGTGTTTCCTTTATTTTCATGACTGTTTACATTGTGCATTCTCACTGAAGGCATCAAAACTATGAATGAACACGTAGAATTATGTACTTAACAACATTTCTTGAAATAACTGAAAACGTCTTATATTCTAGTTTCTTCAAAGTAGCCACCATTTGCTCTGATTACTGCTTTGCACACTCTTGGCATTCTCTTGATGAGCATCAAGAGGTAGTCACCTGAAATGGTTTTCCAACAGTCTTGAAGGAGTTCCCAGAGATGCTTAGCACTTGTTGGCCCCCAAAACCATCTCGATTGGGTTCAGGTCCGGTGACTGTGGAGGCCAGGTAATCTGGCGCAGCACTCCATCACTCTCCTTCTTGGTCAAATAGCCCTTACACAGCCTGGAGGTGTGTTTGGAGTCATTGTCCTGTTGAAAAATAAATGATGGTCCAACTAAACGCAAACCGGATGGGATGGCATGTCACTGCAGGATGCTGTGGTAGCCATGCTGGTTCAGTATGCCTTCAATTTTGAATAAATCCCCAACAGTGTCACCAGCAAAGCACCCCCACACCATCACACCTCCTCCTCCATGCTTCACAGTGGGAACCAGGCATGTAGAATCCATCCGTTCACCTTTTCTGCGTCGAACAAAGACACGGCGGTTGGAACCAAAGATCTCAAATTTGGACTCATCAGACCAAAGCACAGATTTCCAATGGTCTAATGTCCATTCCTTGTGTTTCTTGGCCCAAACAAATCTCTTCTGCTTGTTGCCTCTCCTTAGCAGTGGTTTCCTAGCAGCTACTTGACCATGAAGGCCTGATTCGCGCAGTCTCCTCTTAACAGTTGTTCTAGAGATGTCTGCTGCTAGAACTCTGTGTGGCATTCAGCTGGTCTCTAATCTGAGCTGCTGTTAACCTGCGATTTCTGAGGCTGGTGACTCAGATTAATTTATCCTCAGCAGCAGAGGTGACTCTTGGTCTTCCTTTCCTGGGGCGGTCCTCATGTGAGCCAGTTTAGTTGTAGCGCTTGATGTTTTTTTTTAATGCACTTGGGGACACATTCAAAGTTCTTGCAATTTTCCTGACTGACTGACCGTCATTTGTTAAAGTAATGATGGTCACTAATTTCTCTTTACTTAGCTGATTGGTTCTTGCCATAATATGAATTCTAACAGTTGTTCAATAGGGCTGTCGGCTGCGTATAAACCTGACTTCTGCACAACACAACTGATGGTCCCAACCCCATTAATAAGGGAAAAAAGTCCACTAATTTACCCTGACAAGGCACACCTGTGAAGTGAAAACCATTTCAGGTGACTACCTCATGAAGCTCATTGAGAGAACACCAAGGGTTTGCAGCACTATCAAAAAAGCAAAGGGTGGCTACTTTGTGGAATCTAAAATATAAGACATGTTTTCAGTTATTTCACACTTTTTTGTTAAGTACATAATTCCATGTGTTCATTCATAGTTTTGATGAATCTACAATGCAAATTGTCATGAAAATAAAGGAAACGCTTTGAATGAGAAGGTGTGTCCAAACTTTTGGCCTGTACTATATATGTGTATACTCTCCAGAGAATATATACTGTATATACTAATAAAATACAGGATAGTTTTTTTTGGAACTTTGTCTTTCCATGGCCTTCAGGAGACTCGAATGATGATACTTCCTGTTGCTCATGTGACTTGTGGAATGTCCTACATTTTTATAAGTGGGAATGTGACAGGAGATGGTATAGGAATGTAACAGGACTGAGTGAATCTGGGGACACAACCATTTATTTTTTTTACTTTAGCTGACATATTATGAATTTCCGATTTATACACATTTTTTTGGTCTAAATTGGAAATAGTCAAACAATATTACAAAAATACGATTTCTAAAGGATTGTAATCATTATATTTCATGAAGTGTAGTGTTGTTGAGTGGGGATGGGTTAACATCCAATTTTGTCAGTGTTCAAGGTAGTTTTATTAAGGTTTTACATGATGTATCATCAAATTGCAGTAAGGACAAAGTGCAGGACACTTTTCTTGATAATATATTAAACAGACACTTCATGTGTATGTGTGCTTGTAATGGCCAGAGGATGGAAAATTTGATTAGATTCAACTTTATTGTCATTGAACAGTACAAGTACAGTACAACGAAATGCAGTTAGCGTCTAACCAGAAGTTCAAATATAGTGCAGAATATTATATGTATATACAAGTGGAATGTATAGGTGCGCATTGGAAAATTTATACAAAATGTAGAGGTATTAAGTATAATGTATGTACAGGTGGGATAAATAGTTGTGACAATTGTCAAGGGCATTCTGAATTTGCAGTCGAGGCCAATTGAAGGAGTAGGGCAGCATGTGCAACTGAATTGCTGGGATAGCAGCAATGATGTTCTGGAGGTAGACGTGTATGCAGCAATTAAAAATGCAAGTACAGTGGCAGTTCTAAATGTGCAATGTAATAGGCACCGATTTGGCGGAATGGCCAATACGTACTATGTTAATGTTAAATAAATGAAATTGTAATCATTACTGGGCTGTTGATACAACTCAAGTGGGGCAGCACTGGACCATGGTGGCAAGAAATAAATGTGTGTGTTCGCTTGAGTGTTGGGGGGCCGTTCCAGCATCTAGGTGACAGAAGAATTCCAGTAGCATCCACATCACTGCCAGATGAGGCAAATGTAAGATGAAAACCATGTTTTGCAGCAGTTCTTCACCTCAAAACTCAGCAGGGGTTGCGATGGGGAATGATTTCTTGGTCAAAAGCTTTTGAAAGTCAGATAATTGAAAACGTTTATGCAAACCGCTGGAAACGCTTTAGAGCAGAGGTGTTTATCTGTGTGCTGTCGTACACTGCTGGACGGTTGTATATCTGTTCCGTACGCCATCATCATATGACCTCTTCTATGGACTCTCACCACCACTGATCCACTGGCTGTGGCTCAGACCTCCCCATCTATCTTACTTCTTCAAGGTCTTGCTATTTCAACAGTATGACCCACTCTGGCACCTTCGTAGCTAAGCTGATTGATGGGGCTGTGTCTTCAGCTCTCACTCTTCTCTCTCGCTCCTCTCTCCCTCCATCTGTCCATACTAATTAGACATGGGTAATGGCTTTTATAACAACTCTCTTTAGGTCTTTCAAGGCTGGGTTCAAGGCAGGTTTTCTGGCCATGAGTGTGTGAGTAATATTTTTATTGAGAGTTGTGGCCTCCGCAACAATTCTCCCTGTGGAGAGTGTGGAATCTGAGCATTAACAATTACAACATGAATGTACATTTCATTGGAAGTGCATGTGCCTAGATAATGAGAACAACAGAAACCTCTCTGTTTAGATTATCTCTCTGTAACAGAAACCTCTCTGTTTATTTCTCTGTAGGAATGTTTACGATGGTCATATGGCATGGGGGTTGACTTCTAAAGACATGGTCTTAGTTAGAAACGCCTTTAATGTATAGGCTAGCTGGTAACCAACATTACAGTGAGAAAAGATAATGGAACGTTCACCGTATGACATTTGTGCTGCAATTTTCCAATAAACGTGAGCGAACTTCTCCCTCGATTTGATACGGGTTCTAAATTATTTCACCACTTTACGAAACCGCCGATTTCTTATACCTCCAGTTGTTTTGGGACTTTTGGGACTAGGCCTGTATGATGTTGTTGCGTCCTACTGGCTGCAGTCACTTCCTGCTTGTTGTTTCGGTATTGGCCGTGTGATCCTCCAGGGCCAATCAGATCTGAGCTTTGGTGTAGATGTGTGTACACAGGCCTAGCTGGCTGATCATCTTCCTGTGCTTGCTGATAGATGGAGGGTGTACACGCACACACCTGTCATCCTGTGCGTGCGTGTGTGTGTGTGTGTGGGTGGGTTAGGTCTTACTGAACGAATGGGGACCAAATGTCCCAATGAGTATAGTCAATTTTCGGCTCAGGGTTTAGGTTTAGGGTCAAACTTACAATTGATTTTATAGTTAGAATTGGGGTTTCTTTAAGGTCCAGGCGTTGTTGATTAAGTTTAGGCTTAAGGTTAGGCATTACATCTAGGTAAAGTTTAGGCATAAATGTTACTTTATTGAGGTTAGGGTTAGGGTTAGATTAGGGTTAGGTTAAGGTTAGGTTTAGGGTTAGGTTAAGGTTAGGGTTATGGTTAGGTTTAGGGTTAAGTTTAGGGCAAGGGAGCATGCAATTTCTATTTTCTGGTCCCCATGAGGGTAGCTGTACAAACGTGTGTGTGTGTGTGTGTGTGTGTGTGTGTGTGTGTGTGCGCGATGACACTGACTATACTGCTGTAGTTACCCTTAAGCTCCAGACAAACCGAACCAGATGTGAAACCTAAACTTGGCATAAATTAACTCAAATGAACCCCCCTTTAACTTATTAGTGGCGTGTCCCTGTCTCTGGGGTACCATTAACCAGACCTGTCCAGAAGCTAACGCTAACTGATTATCAGGTCAAGCTGCATATCCTGTTGCTGTAATGTTTCTGGTCCCCCATCTCTTGGTGTGACGCGCAGTGTTTGTGTGAACTCTCCACCCCGCCTGGCCAGAGCACAGTGGAGGAAGGAGACAGACCAAGAGTAGTGGAAGGGGAGCAGGAAGTGAGCCTAGTTAAAGTGGGGGGGCAAAAAGCGAGAAGAGGGTTCAATTGAGGGAATAGGAATGAATGTAGATCTAGAGGTTGTGAAAGTGGAAAGTTCATCCCTTTACTTAATCTTGACTTTTTTTTTACATTTTAAATTCAGCACAGTATCTCAAATAATTCTGTAGTATTGACATTAAAATGACTCCCGAAGAAAAGTTTGCAGGGAAAGAAATGACTAGTTAGTCCTGATTGTTTTAGCTTTGTTTTAGATTGTCAAATACATCAGGGGTATATTCAGGGGTTGATTCATAAAATTTGGAAAGAGTATGGTTCCAGATCCTTTGGTTTGTTTAAGAAGGGGAGGGGGATTGAAAATAAAGACTAAATGGGGGCGGGGGTGCTGTTAGCATGCCATCAAATCATTAGGGTCCTGGTGTAATGTGTCACCACCAAACCCTGCCCCACGTTGCTTGACATGCCTGCCACCCTTCACCCACTATACTCTCTCCTGTTCCTGGTCCTGAAAAAAAAAACCTCATAATAAAAAGATGTAATGGAAGTGTCCGGTATCCCCAGGTTATAGCAGTCCACAAATGAAAGTATTACCAATCCCAAAGAAATCAGATAATTGTCACAGTTCAGGAGGCCAGACACAGGCGCAGAGTAGTGGGAAGACATCCTTTTATTGCAGAAGTCTCAAACCGGTTCCACGGAGGGCCAAGTGTCTGCAGGTTTTCGCTCTCACCTTGTACTTAACTGACTAATTAGGTCACTAATTGGTTAGTTTCTACCCCCACCTGGTTGTTTAGGTCTGAACTGGGAACCAATTTAAAGGAAAACCCAAAAACCTGCAGACACATGGCCCTCCATGGAACTGGTTTGAGACCTCTGCTTTATTGTTTCTTGGCAACAAACTTAATCAAAACACCAAAAGGCGAGTATGACCATGAACTGAAGCTTAGTAACCACAATGCTAACTACAAACAATGACCAACAACCAAAAGAAAAACTTAAATACGGTCCCCAATTAGAGACGAGACAAAGCTGTCTCTAATTGTGGTGAACAGAAAGCAGTAGTGCAAAGATGCCTAGAGGCACCTCTGCAGTCCGGTCACGACTGTGGCGCCCCAGTGCATTGAGATGGCTAGAGGCCCCCAGCCAGGACCTGACAATAATTAAAGAAATTTAAATAGAAATAATACATTTCATGAATATAAAATATAAAACTCAATTAATAAAGGCTTCGCATTTCAGCGATTGAGTAATACACAGGCTGATAAGGACTTGAAAAGCAAGGCTTACTTGGCCATATTTTTATTTAACATGAGCTATGCTTGAGCAATGTAGCAGCAAGCTAAATATCTGTTAAGACACTTAAGCTACCAATCTGTCTGGGCCAATTCATATTTTTTGGAAAAATATGAATTTGATGCCAGCAACACATAAAATGCAGGGAAAAGTTGTGCAATACAAAACAGTGGAAGATCTCACAACTAATTATGTTAATTGGCAACAGGTCAGTAACATGATTGGGTATAAAAAGATCATTACAGAGGGAATGAGTCTTTCAGAAGTGAGGATGGGGAGGGGTTCACCACTCTGTGAAAGACTGCGCAGACCATTAGTGAAACAATTTAAGGATACCTTTTCTCAACGTAAAATTGCTAATAGTTTGGGGATCTCATCTATGGTACATAATATCATTAAAAGATTAATAGAATCTGGACAAATCTCTGTATGCAAGGGATGAGGCTGAAAACCAATATTGGATTGCTGTGATCTTCAGGCCCTCAGGCGGCACTGCATTAAAACCAGACACGATTCTGTAGTGGAAATCAATGCATGGACTGTCTGTGAACACAGTACGTCGCTGCATCCACAAATGCAAGTTAAAACTCTACCATGCAAAGAAGAAACATTAAATAAACAAGATACAGCCCTGTCGGCCTGCCGGTGTAGCAAACTGGACCCGGCGGTCAACGCGCACACACTGGGCTGTGCGTGTCTGGGACCGCTGCATGCTCGCGACGGCACCATCGATGAACCAGTGTGCACCGCCTGCGCCGTCCTCCCTTTGCAGGTGAGGATGGACAGGCTGGCATACTTCGCCGAGGAGGTCCCCCTCGCAGACATCCTCTCTCTCCTTTCTGAGGAGGACTCCTTTCAGGAGTCGTGGTCGGAGGTTGAGGCCCGTCTACGGCTCCTTCCACCTCCGGAACTGTTCTCCCCCGCTCGGCCGAGTGGGTGCGGAGTTGTTCCGACTCTTCCTCTTCGGAGGAGGAGGTAGCCCCCCGAAGGACAGGAGTGTCGACCCCCCGGCAGTGAAGGAGGACTTCTTTGCTGCCATCTCCACTGCTGCGGTGGAGGATCTCTTTGAGGCCGACCGCTTGACGCAGGCTCGCCACCCGATGCCAACTGGGGTGCCGGAGGTCCCTTCCCTACGCAAATACGCGGAGGAAGCGTGGGGGGTACGGTTAAGTCCCACCTGGCCTTCACCACGGTGGAGGGACGGCTGGAGACTTTAGGTTGGGGCATTCTGCCTCTAGAACCCTGCCTAGTGACTTCCCTGGTCCCGGGCCTGAGCACCTGGAGTGTCAAGCACCCTGCCCTGGCTGTTGCAGGCCCGGGTAGGTTTAGTGAGTGGTCTTCCTGCCCTCAGTCTCTGGCTGGTTGGACAAGACACTGAGAAAGGGTTATGCGCTGCAGTTCCACTGCCTGCCTCCCCCATTCTTAGGGGTCATAGAAACAGTGATGGTGTCTCCAGTGAAGATCGCTGCCCTACAGGAGGAGATTGCGGACCTTCTAGAGAAGGAGGCAGTGTCTTTAGTCCTGTTGGAGCAGAGGGAGAAGGGGTTGTACTCCCCTTACTTCCTGGGGTCGAACAAAATGGTGGGCATGTGGCCTGTTCTCGACCTGCAGGTTTTGAACAAATGCGTGTTGAAGAGGCTGTTTCGCATGCTCACGACAAAACGTCTCTTGGAGTGCATGCACCCCGGGGATTTTTGCGTCAGCATTGACTTGAAGGATGCTTACTTTCATGTCCCGATACTGCCTCGCCACAGGAAGTTTCTGCGGTTTGCCTTTCAGGGCAGGCCGTACGAGTACACGCGGATTCCGCTTGGATACGCGTTGGCCCCCCGCACTTTCACAGAGTGTGTGGAGGCGGCATTGGGACGGCTGAGATGTCAAGGGGTCAGAGTTCTGGCCTACTTAGATTAACTTTTGGTCCTGGCGCACTCTGGGGGACAGGCCCAGGTTCACACAGTCAGGTTGGTGACTCAGCTCACTCGCCTGGGGTTTGCGGTGAACTGGAAAAAGAGGGCTCCTCAGCCCAGTCAACTGGTGGTGTTTCTGGGGCTTCGGTTATCCACAGTGTCTATGATGGCGCCCACTCTGCAGGCCCTGGCCCACATCCCACCGCTGCGTGCAGTTTCAGTGTACGCGTTCATGTCGCTGCTGGGCTTGATGTGGTTCCACTGGCCAGCTACAACGCTGGTTCGCACGTCTCTGCATAGATCTGGTGCGTCACAGGCGGCGGTTGGCCAAGGTCCTGAGCTCTCTGGAGTCGGACCTAGTGTACTGGAGAGATCCGCACACTCTGCTACGTGGGGTTCCCATGGGCAGAGTGTTGGTTTGGGTCACAGTGTTTACAGACACGTCCATGACGGGCTGGGGTGGGACGAGCCAATCGTACTCAGTCAGAGGGGTGTGGTCTCTGTTGGCGCGCCACATCAACTGGCTTGAATTGGACACAATCAGACGTGTGCTGCTGCACTTCGCACAGACCCTGCGGGGTCAGGATGTGTTGGTGTGGTCAGACAATCGCACGGCGGTTGCTTACATAAACCGGCAGGGCGGGGTCAGGTCTCTGCCCCTTCACCTGTTGGCGGTGCAGATCTGGAAATGGGCACAGGTGCACCTCAGGTGTCTGAGGGCCCTTCACATTCCTGGAGAACTCAATGTGGGCGCAGACTTGCTGTCTCGGGGAGGGCCCCGGGACGACGAGTGGAGTCTCCATCCCGACATTGTAGCTGAGGTCTGGAGACGCTTCGGGAAGGCGCAGGTGGTTCTGTTTGTATCCCGGGAGGACACGCACTGCCCCCTGTGGTTTTCTCTTCGAGCGCAAGACAGGCTACCGTTGAGCATGGACGCTTTGGCTCACCGGCCGAGAGTACCCTCTACAGTGCATTCACCCTGTCATGTCTCGGATACGGTTGGAGGGGCTGTTGCTCATCCTGATCGCCCCTTTTCACCCGGGTCCCTTACCGATCCCTTACCACCACGGGGCATTGACACAGGCGAACGATCCGCGGTGCAGTTCGCTCCCCCAGCTTTTTGTGTGTCATGGTGGACCCAAATAGGCAGCTTCTATCTCACTGGTTGTGTGAGGCGATTGATCTGGCTTACAAATCACGTGGCACTCCTACACCCAGGGGGTTTGGGGCCCAATACACAAACGTGAGTTGGGTCAGTTGAACTGCTGGGATGGTGCATTTGACATGGTTCCGTCCGATGCTCCGGTTTGCCTGTACAGTTGGGTTGGTGCACTCAGAGAACTGGAGTTATGAAAGTAACTATCAGTTTTGGAGCAACATATGCAGCCATCCAGACGTCTTTTTCAGGGAAGGCCTTGCTTGTTTCAGCAAGACAATGTCAAACCACATTCTGCACTTATTACAACTGCATGGCTCTGTAGTAAAAGAGTCCGGGTGCTAAACTGGCAGATCTGTCACCCAGACCTGTCACCCATTTAAAACATTTGGCGCATTATGAAACAGATCAGGGTCTCCTCTGAGCAGCTGAAATGCTGTATCAAGTAAGAATGGCAAAACATTTCACTTTCAAAACTACAGCAATTGGTCTCCTCAGTTCCCAAATGCTTACAGAGTGTTGTTAAATGAATAGGAGATGCTACAGAGTGGTAAACATGCCCTTGTCCCAACTTTTTTGAAACGTGTTGCCGGCATCAAATTCAAAATGGGCATATTTTTCCAAAAACTTTCTTTGCTTCAACATTTGAAATGTTGTTTTTGTACTAATTTCAATTAAATGTAGGGATTAAATGATTTGCACATAATTGCATTCTGTTGTTCTTTGTATTTTATGCAGTGTCACAACTTTTTTGGAAACGTGGTTGTAGTTAACACATTTTAAAATGGTAATTCCAAACTACACAATGTATAACATTTGCTAGATTGCCAAGCTAGCTAGATTTTATCTAGCCGTTAAGCCTACCTAAAGTTGTAAACACATTGTTTCTACTGTTCCTCTTGCTAGAGAGCTGAATTGACAAATATTTTCTTTCATGGTGCCCTTCATCACCATAGTGAAATTGCCAAACTTATCAAAAGGCTTTTCTAGGAAGGTGATCTGACCTTGTCTAAACCTGATCTCACATTTTCTCAGACATATCACCACCAATCACAGTCCTATTAAAAATTAGGTAAAAAATGTGCAGCAGATCGTTTGTTGGAGATGCACTGTTCTCTTTTTTTTAATAGGCTGGAATGAGTCACTCAGTTCCAAAGTGGGAGTTATTGGTTTGCAAAAGGTGACTTTTTATGCTATAAAGAGATTTCATGAGGATCTTAATGTGACTTTAGTTTGTTGTTTGCTACTTAGCCTTATTGGTAATTCAAAATTGGTATAGAAGTATGCTGTATTATTATTATTTAATTTTTTTATTACTTTTTTATTGTTATTTTTTATTTTATCACTAAGGATCATGACTGAATAGCACCTTTGAACTTCTGTCTTTAGAACTAAAGGACTGAAGAGTAGAGACCTTAAACTAAGAAGTATAGTCATATAACTGCTACCTCTAGTAACATGCATGCAGCACACACATGTAAAATGTACTTTCATCAGAGAACATAACTTTGGACCACTCAGCAGCAGTCCAGTCCTTTTTGTCTTTAGCCCAGGTGAGACGCTTCTGACACTGTCTTGTTCAGGAGTGGCTTGACACAAGGAATGCGACAGCTGAAACCCATGTCTTGCATACGTCTGTGCGTGGTAGTTCTTGAAGCACTGACTCCAGCTGCAGTCCACTCTTTGTGAATCTCCCCCACATTTTTTAATGGGTTTTGTTTCACAATCCTCTCCAGGGTGCGGTTATCCCTATTGCATCCATCATCTTCCGCTTATCCGGGGCCGGGTCGCGGGGGCAGCAGTCTAAGCAGGGATGCCCAGACTTCCCTCTCCCCAGACACGTCCTCCAGCTCTTCAGGGGGGACACCGAGGCGTTCCCAGGCCAGCCGCGAGACATAGCCCCTCCAGCGTGTCCTAGGTCTTCCCCGGGGTCTCCTCCCGGTGGGACGGGACCGGAACACCTTCCCAGGAAGGCGTTCCGTAGGCATCCGAAACAGATGCCCAAGCCACCTCAGCTGACCCCTCTCGATGTGGAGGAGCAGCGGCTCTACTCTGAGCTCCTCCCGGGTGACCGAGCTTCTCACCCTATCTCTAAGGGATCGCCCAGCCACCCTGCGGAGAAAGCTCATTTCGGCCGCCTGTATCCGGGATCTTGTCCTTTCGGTCATGACTCAAAGCTCATGACCATAGGTGAGAGTAGGAACGTAGATTGACCGGTAAATCGAGAGCTTCGCCTTGCGGCTCAGCTCTTTCTTCACCACGACAGACCGATACATCGACCGCATTACTGCAGAAGCTGCACCGATCCGTCTGTCAATCTCCCGTTCCATCCTTCCCTCACTCGTGAACAAGACCCCTAGATACTTAAACTCCTCCACTTGAGGCAGGCACTCTCCACCAACCTGAAGTGGGCAAGCCACCCTTTTCCGACTGAGGACCATGGCCTCGGATTTGGAGGTACTGATTTTCATCCCCACCGCTTCACACTCGACTGCAAACCGTCCCAGTGCATGCTGAAGGTCCTGGTTAGAAAGGGCCAACACGACAACATCATCCGCAAAGAGCAGAGACGAAATCATGTGGTCCCCAAACCTGACACCCTCCGGGCCCTGACTGCGCCTAGAAATTCTGTCCATAAAAATTCTGTCCCTATTGCTTGTACACTTTTCTCTACCACATCTTTTCCCTCCCTTCTATTAATGTGCTTGGACACAGAGCTCTGTGAACAGCCAGCCTCTTTAGCTATGACCTTTTGTGTCTTGCCATCCTTGTGCAAGGTGTCAATGGTCATCTTTTGGACAGCTGTCAAGTCAGCAGTCTTCCCCATGATTGTGTTGCCTACAGAAGTAGACTGAGAGACCATTTAAAGGCCTTTGCAGGTGTCTTGAGTTAATTAGCTGATTAGAGTGTGGCACCAGGTGTCTTCAATATTGAACCTTTTCACAATATTCAAATTTTCTGAGATACTGAATTTGGGGTTTTCATTAGTTGTCAGTTATAATCATCACAATTAAAATAAATTAACACTTGAAATATATCAGTCTGTGGTGAATGAATGTATACATTATACAAGTTTCACTTTTTGAATGGAATTACTGAAATAAATCAACTTTTTGATGATATTCTAATTATATGACGAGCACCTGTATACCATGATGTTGTCTGATGTGAGACAAAGTCATCTCTCAGCACTACTGGGAACCCTGTCCCCACAGAGACTTTTATAAAGGGAACTTGATAGGGTCGTGTTTGTTAACTTAGATTAAGGTGCTGTGTGTCATCAGACCTTCATGAATCAATCAGTGTTTGTGTGAGATTAACTTACTATTACTGGTTTGTGTGGTTGTCTCACCTAGCTATCTTAATATACTGGATACACTGAATATACTAAATGACTTAAATGTGTGTAATGGCTGTCGGCTGTGTCTCCTCCAGAGGGAGAGTAGTGCTGGGCTACACTGATACAGAGTTGGTCAGTCCTGGCTACCAGTTCATCCATGCAGCTGACGTGATGTACTGCGCAGACAATCACCTCCGAAGTGAGTTATCATCACGCACACGCGTCTTATTAAAGCTTTGATCTCATAATTCACAAGGCAACATCAGGATTTACGTTCTCCACACAAAAAATACAACATTACACTACAGAATATTAATATGCAAGTACACTGCCAACACAATTATCTGCATTTCAATTAAGTATAATGTGGAGTCTGACTTTTCCCTTTTTCAATCTCAGTTTTTCTCTCTGTCTTTATATATCGCTCTCTCTCCCATCCCCTCTCTGCAGTGATAAAAACAGGAGAGACAGGTTTATCCATCTTCAGACTGCTGGCTAAACGAGGCATTTGGGTCTGGGTCCAGGCCAATGCCAGGGTCGTCTACAAGGCAGGGAGACCCGACTTTATCATCGCTCGACAGAAAACCCTAACGTGAGCCTACTATGAATGTACATCATTGCTTTTCTGAAACAGTTCCGGATCGATCTTTGCATGGTATTTCTATAAGTTTACATACAATGTGTTTTAGTGTCATCCATTTAAAGGAACAGGGAGGGTGAGGAACACCTCCATCTGCGGAGTAGACAGCTGCCCTTCAGCTTTACCACTGGGGAGGCACCGCTATATGATTCCTGTCCCTCTCTGGATGCAGCCTTTATGTCTCCCAGACCTTCTATCCCCTCAGGCTCCTGCCCTGAATACAAGGACCTGGAGCCTACCTCTCTCCTGGGGTCCCTACTGCATCAGGACTGCTCCGCCTACTCTCAGACCCAGGATGCTAATCTTAGCTTGGACCTCCAAGACTTTTCCCGTAACCTAGACCCTGCCTTCCCCCAGGAATAGGACCCAGGCCTGGAGAGAGCCTTCCATGACAGCCATGCTTTGCTGAGTGTCCCCGGGGAGCTCAAAGGGCCCCAGAGGCCCAGCCGGGGAGGTCTTACAGCCCAAGCCATGATGGCCTCTCTTGGGGAGATTCTGGGGCAGATGGGGGTAGGAGGCACGGAAGAGCTACTGGTGTCAGGGTTGGAGGAGACTGAGCTTAGGGAGTGGGACAGCACCCTCTTCAGGATCAACATGGAACAGCAGGATGATGGTGAAGCTGGATGATAGCTTTGCCAGTGTTCTGATATGTGGAGGAGGCTCTGATGCGGGACTGTAACCAGTGTCTCTCTGCCCACCACATTTCCAATCAGAACACACCGGACATGCTCCATCACTCCCAGAGTTCCTTATTGCTTGGCAGCCAGAGGTTCAACAGAAGAAATATCCAATGGCAACACATGGGTGGTCAACACATGTCCTGTAACCTTAACAGCTTTGAAGGGCAGAGGCTCCTGGGAAATGTTGTTGATAATGCAGATCAAGGACTGTGGTGTAGTCCTGGGATTTATGGAGAAACATGCATAGTTGTAAACACGTACACACGACCTGTGGCTGATGAGGCATTTGACTCAAGGAAACGCTGGGCATCACACCAACGTCCCTGTCCCCCACAACAACAGTCTCTCAGAGGCTTTTGAGCCACTGATGCAGCCCAATTTGGAGTTAAACCACTGTGGGACTGAAGATGCAAACAAGTGGTTTTCAGGGCCGGGACCTTCACATCAGGACCCAAAGCAGCCCTGGCAACAGCCCTGGCAACAGCCCTGGCAACAGCCCTGGCAACAGCCCTGGCAACAGCCCTGGCAACAGCCCTGGCAACAGCCCTGGCAACAGCCCTGGCAACAGCCCTGGCAACAGCCCTGGCAACAGCCCTGGCAACAGCCCTGGCAACAGCACTGGCAACAGCCCTGGCAACAGCCCTGGCAACAGCCCTGGCAACATACACAATTCCACATTCCAAAGGATTTTCCAGCAGGGCTAATAACTGCACACAAATGCCCCAGTCAATCCACACACACAACGTTCAAGAATATATCCACAGCTCAAACGCTCACACACACCACACACATACCTTCAGGCAGCTGTATGTTTGACAACAGGGCTCCAAATGTCTCCAATCCCTACATTGGTGTTACAACTGGCCCAAATGGGTCATGCTTGTCCATAGCTGCTCCTCTCTTCAATGGACCTGGACCTATTCCCACTCTGACCAATGACTGTAGAACCAACTTCTCAACCCTGATGCCCAAACCCTTTGTGCTTTACCCTCAAGCATCTCCAATCCCAATATCTACTGTCTGTTACCCCCAAGCCTCCATTCCTAACACAACCTACCCACCGACCTCTATACCCACTTCCATCCCAGACCAATCTACAGTATCTCAAACCAGCCAGGATGCAGCAACATCTCCTAGACTAGGGCAAGCCTCAAAACAAGCAACATCTAGACTAGGACCAGCCTCAGGACCAGCAACATCTCCTAGACTAGGACCAGCCTCAGGACCAGCAACATCTCCTAGACTAGGACCAGCCTCAGAACAAGCAACATCTCCTAGACTAGGGCCAGCCTCAGAACAAGCAACATCTCCTAGACTAGGGCCAGCCTCAGAACAAGCAACTTCTCCTAGACTAGGACCAGCCTCAGGACCAGCAACATCTAGACTAGGACCAGCCTCAGAACAAGCAACATCTCCTAGACTAGGGCCAGCCTCAGAACAAGCAACATCTCCTAGACTAGGGCCAGCCTCAGAACAAGCAACATCTCCTAGACTAGGGCGAGCCTCAGGACCAGCAACATCTCCTAGACTAGGGCAAGCCTCAAAACAAGCAACATCTAGACTAGGACCAGCCTCAGGACCAGCAACATCTCCTAGACTAGGACCAGCCTCAGGACCAGCAACATCTCCTAGACTAGGACCAGCCTCAGAACAAGCAACATCTCCTAGACTAGGGCCAGCCTCAGAACAAGCAACATCTCCTAGACTAGGGCCAGCCTCAGGACCAGCAACATCTCCTAGACTAGGACCAGCCTCAAAACCAGCAACATCTCTTAGGCTGTTACTGGGACTTTAGATGGGTACTAAATACACAAAGGAAGGAAGTTAAGAAGCAGCCCTAAATTACACAATCATATAGCCCAAAATTACACCAGCCCTACCAGTAAACAGCCTGCCTTACTATTTGTGTTTTAAAATGTCTGTCCTAATATGTTATAGATGTTTTATTTATACATTTATTTGCATGATTTCTATGACGTGTGTATAACATTGAATGTATAATATACTGCATTTGAAAACCTGCGTCTAAACATTTTTTGTATTTTTAGCTTTTTGTCTAGTATTTGATTTGGTGAGGTGATCATTTTAAATTTGGTTTCTTTCTGTTTTTATCAGAGAAGCTGTTATATGTTTATGAAAACACCATCTTAGATCAGCACTCAATGTGGATTTCTTCTGTTTATTTCTGTGGGATTTCTTCTGTGTTATGTTTTATTAGAACATTTGAGTGGTGGTATATAGAAACGTGTTGTGTAGCAACACTGGCAAACCATCAGTCATTTACTTTATGTGCCCATCATATCACTTAGCTCCGATGCACGAAAATCCGATGCACAAAAAATAGCTTTTTTAATTACATTAAAAATTAAATGGGGCACTGCATAGAATCCTGCCTGTATACAATAACACGACTCGTCTTCCCTTCCTGAATGAGACAGGAATAGTATAAGCCAGTCCAGGTGGTTTAGGGTGTGAAGAATAGTACTGCGAACGTATAAAGCAAGTATAAGCAGATTAGAAGTCAATACAACAGATGGACGGATCAGCAAGGATGTTTAAATGGGGAATATCTTAGGTGCTCTGATTAATTTTGGTGAAAAATATTATTTGAAACATTAACTGGAGATGTCCACTGGCAATTTTTGCTAGTGTTTATGATGGTAGTACATAAAAAATCTTTGAAATTGCCCCTTTAATCAAACAGACCCGAGCCTGAATACGAGCACAGTGGAGCTGGCGCATTCATAATCTAGTTAGAGCGCAGACCACTTAACAATTTAGCTTTCAGCTAGTGGTCCTAACACGTTGTTGGCCCCTTCCAAAACTGTCCCGGGTATTACAAGTTAAAATTTTTCCACTGTCACCTGAAAATGCTGCTCTAATACAGTTGAATGGTAGATGCCATTTGTAAAGATCCTGAACACCTGGCCCTGGCTGTACTGTCTAGAGACCACTAAAGAAAAACTGATTGGATATTCTTTTCCCTGTGGCTTTAACCCCTCTCATTCAACCCAAACTGAAGAAATGTAGTCAGAAGACCATTAAGATGATTGAAAACCTATTAATAAAAAAAATTGTAATATAGATAAAAGTATATTTTTGTATCATTCCTTGTGCTTTTTCTGATGGTTCCGCAGTGGTCGTCACATGGTGTTTGCATTTTATTGTTTGACAAACTAGTGTCTAGGTATACTTCCAATCAATTACACTATAGAATATTGTGCATTTACAAGTCTAACATGTCCAGCCCTTAAAAGAAACTAATGGGATACTATAGTAACAATGTTTTAAATGAGCTGGTGGGGCGGCAGGTAGCCTAGTGCTTAGAACACTGGAAGTCTTCACCAATAATGGCTGATCTTCTGGCTGTGGGGTCTCAGGAACAGTGTGATATGCATCATACAAATGTCCAAACAACTTATATTTTAACTTTAATTCAGGGCTGGCATTGTTCAGTGAAAATTAATTAAACAACATTTGCTTTTGATGGACTAGACTAAGGGAAGAAAATTCTGAAGTTGTTATCAAATTCAACAGAGGTCCGTAAACCATTTCTGGGGATGAAATTGAGTCATTTAGCTCAGATGTTATTCATTTAAATAATTTATCATTGACTTGTTCTGGTCGTTCAATATAATTCCTATAGAAGCAAGAGCAACACGGTCCAACAGCACCAGGTATTTCTTTGTTTTTGTGATGTTCATCCGTTTGCATACTGTTCTGTGAAATTACTTGCATCTTTGCAGTCTAACATTTTTTTTTATTTTGTTTGGTTTGTGGTTGTCTTAACTGTTGTCTAAAATCTGTGCTATTAACTAAAGCAAATGTGTAAAGACTGTACGTCAGACTTCCATAGAGTGACTAGAGGTTTAATAAACACTTTAAATTTGTGACATACTCTGGAATAATACAATTCGTTGTCCACTTTTAATTAATTAATTAAGCATTAATTAAGTATGAAAATCAATGTTACAAATCCCTCCTATTTTCTAATAACAAATTAATATAATTAGCATTTGAACATGTTATTTAGGAGTTATATTTCTTTCTTGTATATGTGTCCCAAAACCAGATGTAAACTAATGCAAATGTCGTATCATTAGGCACGCCTTTCCAATCTGTTTCTGTGAATTCAGCAATTGTATGAACCTAATCATGTATATGTCCCGGTTTTCCCGGCCAATGTGACAAAGTTTAAGCAATTTTGGCAAGACAAATATCCAGGCTTATCCAAATAGACTCATGACTGTAATTGCTGCCAAAGATGCCTTGCCTTGGAGTCCTAACAATTTGAGATTTTATGAGACATTATGGAGATTGGTGTTGATCAGTGTCAAAAACACCTGATTAAATAAATTTTGATTCCATGCTGTAACACAGTTATACACTAGAGGACAAAAGTATGTGGACACCCAACCATCACACCCATATGAGCTTGTTGGACATCCCATTCCAAAACCATGGGCCTTAACATGGAGTTGACCCCCCATTGCAGCTGTAACAGCCGCCACTCTTCTGGGCTAATCCACAAGATTAGTGTGAATTTGGGCCCATTCACTGTGTGAATTTGGGCCCATTCAGCCAAAGGGGCATTTGTGAGGTCTGGGCACTGATGTTGAACGAGAAGGCCTGGCTCGCAATCGCCATTCCAATTCATCCCAAAGGTTTTCAGTAGGGTTGAGGTCAGGGCTCTGTGCAGGCCACTCGAGTTCCTCCACACCAAACTTGTCGAACCATGTCTTAATGGACCCTGCTTTGTGCACAGGAGCACAGTCATGCTGGACCAGGAAACTGCTGCCACAAATTTGGAAGCCCCAATTGTCTAAAATTGTCTTCGTATCCTGTCAGAGATGGGGACAAGTCACACATGGTCAAGTCCAAGCAAGTCTCAAGTCTTAACCATCAAGTCTCGAGTCAAGTCTCAAGTCACAGTTCAGATAAATCAAGCAAGTCAAGTCAAGGGTTCACCCTAAGCAAGTCAAGTCGAGTCCTTATAAGTTTCAAGTCAAGTCAAGTCACAGTACTAAAGAGATGAACACACACACACACACACACACACACTGTCCTCTGTTTCTGACGTGCGCTCGGTGCGAAGCTCGATTTCAAAATCAAATACCGTTCTGTCTCTGGTTAGAATCCTCCTGCGTCCATAGCAACACGCTGTTTTTCATGGCAACGGTCTGTTATCAAGAAATAACACGCATTCTGCACTGGAATTCAGCCAATCGACGTAATAAGGGCTAATAATAACAACCTTATAAACTAATTATTGTGACTGGAAAACTGCCTAATATGTAATTACGCTGTAATTATTCTTGTCTGTATGAGTAAAAAAATAAAACTCTTCGAAATGTTTAGGTGCTAGTAATCACATCGGCGCCTCCATGTTAGCCTTTCATGCAGTAAAGTTAACTGTTATGGTGTTAGCACAATGCTTTTAAGTTTCCACGCGCAGTCCACAAACACTTGAAAATGCGCACATTTAATACAGACATTATAGCCTATGTGTAATAATATACATGCCCGCTCATTTTAAGATGCCAATCAACATTAAAATTCAGGCTATGCCACTGTTATAGTCAAATTCCCTTACATCTATTTACCAGACGTATTCAGTAATGATAATGGTCACATTTCTAACAAGAAAAAAACAAACATAATATGCAACCAAGGCCAAATTATGACAAACAAAATATTAATTCATTACATTAGTAACTTAATCGTTATAGATCTTAGTGAAACTGAATATAAAGAGATTAATTTCTTACCTTTCCTTGTGGTTCTTAAAATGACGAATGAAATTTGACGATTTTGCATATGTAGCATCTGGCAAATCTTTTTTTATTCACACGGTCCAGTTCAAAGTCCTTGTATCCAAACGATACTATTTGTGGAGCTCGACTAACGTTACTGTCTGCCATGTTTGGCGCGGTTTGAATTGTGCAGCGTTAAAGGCCCATACGCTGATTAGTGGTGCTGATGTCACAACATATAAAATAATTTATTGCTGTTTGTTTATTATAAGTTCAAGTCATTGTCGAGTCTTCCACTTCAAGTCAAGTCAAGTCTCAAGTAACTTGTTCTCAAGTCAAAGTCAAGTCAAGTAATTTTGATACTTTAATCAAGCAAGTCACAAGTCCTGAAAATTGTGACTCGAGTCAGACTCGAGTCAAGTCATGTGACTCGAGTCCCCCACTTCTGTATCCTGTAGCATTAAGATGACCCTTTACTGGAACTAAAGGGGCCTAGTCCAAACCCTGAAACACAGCCCCAGACCATTAACCCTCCTACACCACACTTTACAGTAGGCACTATTCATGAAAACCCATTTTGTGAAGCTCCCGACACGCAGTTCTTGTGCTGATTCTTGTGCGGACTCTATGGTGAGCGACACAACAGATGACAGGTGGTTTCTACGCGCTATGTGGTTCAGCACTCAGCTGAAGCTTGAAAGAAATAAGTAATCATCTGATGAAATACTAAACAAAGACTTTTCTGTGGTGGAAATATCCACTGTGAGGCAATTCATTTACAAATGGAGATGTTTCAACACAACTCGGCCTAGAATTGGACCTACTTCCAAAATCCCCAAGAGACAGAAGAAATGTAATGAATCAGGTAAATGCCAAACCAAACATAAGATGGAGATTTTCATAACTCCCTTGCTGCATCTCAGGTTACTGTGCATGCTTCAACAATAAGAATAACACTGAATAGAAAAAGCATTTAATGGGAGGGTTGCTAGGAAGAAGTCTCTGCTGTCAACAGAACAAAACTGCCCGTCTTTAGTTTGAGAGAACGCCTCGACCTGAAGGTTTCTGGAAGTCCGATCTCAAGACAGATGAGTCCACAGTTGACATTTTTGGTCACAATCAAAACTGCTATGTTTGGTGAAAACCCAACATTATCCACCACCAAAATATTATCCCAACAGTCAAGCATAGGAATGTCAAGATCTGGGGCTGCTCATTTTCCTCTGGACCTGGTTGACTGCACATCATCAAGGGAACCATGAATTATGAGGTATACCAGGTGATTCTTGAACAGAACCTCAGGCCATCAGTCAAGGAGCTAAAGCTAGGCTAAAAGTGGGTCTTCCAACAAGACAATGACAAAAAGCATTGAAGCATATCTACCAAAGAACGGATGGCTCAGGAGGAAAAATATTTGTTTTGGATTGGCATCCTGACTTTAATTCTGTGGCAGTATAATATATGTGGCAGTTTATGAGAGACACCGCTCAAGAGGAAAAATTGAGGTCAGAGACTAATAAGTGGCTATAGGAGGTTACTCCATGTTATTGCTGCTAATTGAATGAAGGGGTTCACATTTCAACAGCAATGAAAATATTTAATGTTTATGTTTGTGTGCACTTTTTAAAGTGCCTTTATTACAAAATGGGTTTAGATAAGGATTTTAGAGTTCATTTTAATATTCTATATAGAAATAATGACCATCCCTGTAGGGTTCACATACTTTAAGAAGCACTGTATAATATTAATTGAAGGTGATTTGGCCATTAACAAAACAAACATGCTCATATTTCGCAGTGGCTAATATTTGCTGATAGAGATATTCTACTTTGATTTATTTTCCCGCCACTGTTTCCAAATGATTTTATTTGTGGAACAAATCAAGTCCAGAGACCCATATTAGAATTTTGTTAGCATAGTTTTCAAATTGTCCAAAGAGCCTGAAATCTACTGTGAAGCTCAACAAAAGGCTTGTTATAGATGATTAACATGATGCATAAAGAATGCTTATATTGGTACTATTTCTTGAATGGGATTTGTTTCACAAATGCAACATAATCATGGTACTGATATTATAATTAAATGCATTTCATATAAAAAAAAAGATCTCTAAGGGCTTTTGTTAAGCTTCACAATACAGTTAAAAGACCTTTGGACGAGTTGGATAAATTGCTCGAAAAATGCCAATATAGGTCGCTGGACTTGGAATGGGATTTCTAGCATTCAGGAGCAATGACATAGAAACTAAACCAAAGCATGTACTCCGGTCAAACTTTGTCCATAGTTTGCTATGTTGTTCTTCTAACATCACACATTTGGATTACAATGACGCCAATGTTTATTATGATGGTGATAGCTACAGTGCTGATAACAAATTAGCGATGTTGAAGTCTACCCTCTCCTGGCTCCCCAAGAAAGCTCTGACAGTGTAGTGACGCAGAATGCAGTGTGATCCAGGTATATGTGGCCCTGCTGAAGGAAAAGGAATGGTGCAGCAGAGTGAGAAAAGGAAGGTGTATGAATGCACTTGATCATGATTAAGATGATTGAGAAACTGTACATTTGAACAAAGTGGCTTTGTGCTTCACTGTAGTCGTAGCTTATAAGGCAGTATGTTCCCTTCAGATAATTATTTGTAAACTAATTGATTTAATCTACTGAAAGGGGCAGCAATGCAAGTGTCTTTGGAAGTGGCACTTCCATTCAACAAGAAAGAAAGAAGGTATGTTCAAAATGAAATGTTGCTTTGATAAGGACAATAAGGTAAAAAAACAGATGATTGTGGGGTCTCAACCAGACTCTGCCTAAGGCCCCCAAATCACTAAAACCACCACTTGTTCAACTCTGGGTTTGTGTAAATTAATTCTGATTCTGGTCCAGTGTAAGCTTATTCACTGAGAACCGATCTATATCTCATGTACACTGACCAAGGATGCCCTCTAGTGGGCATGACCACAATCCTATTGCACAGACTGCATAACTCAGGGTTTGGTGTCGAAAGTTGGATACAACCACCTTTTTAATCATAAGAGTGAGAGACTTGAGAAATAAAGGTGTCTGAGAGAAATGGGTTCAATGTTATTTCAGCAAGACATACAATTACTGTTTTTGTTTGTCTCCTCTTCACTAATGAAACATTGTTCTCACACAACACAGACACACTGAAGGTCATGACTTTGATTGGGTCACAGATGCAGTAGGGTAACCAATGCAGTAAAATCTGGCCTCTGACCTCAAGGATGGACACAGATCAAAATGATAGATGACTAGAAGAGCAAAGTGCTGATACAGAGAGAAAAACAAAGACAGAGCATGTAAGAAACTAGCATGTGACATTGTAATAAGTGACCTGAGAGACTCCTACCCGCATGTCTTCCTTTCATGTTTTCTGGTGATTGTTTTTGCGTACCTTTGTGTAAATATTATACTCAAATTTGGCACCTGTTTGTACTATGGCCAACTTGATGTAGGAGAGGTAACAGACCAGTGTAATATGTAAAATCTGAACTGGTACAGTCAGAACCCATGCTTTGTCTACATTTACTGTGGATTCAACCTTGGCTACTATGGGCAGTGGCACACATTCACAACTCAGAGAATGCTATTTTGTGTAGCCAGTTGAAATGCTGTGTGTGAACTACAGTGGATATAAAAATTCTACACACCCTGTTAAAATGCCAGGTTTTTGTGATGTAAAAGAATGAGACAAAGATAAATCATGTCAGAAATGTTCCCCCTTTGAATGTCACCTATAATGTGAACAATTCAATTGAAAAACAGACTAAACTCTTCTAGGGGGAAACATTGAAAATAAAAACCTTACAATAGCCTGGTTGTATGTTGTATGTTCAGAATTAACCAATCACATTCAAACTCATGTTAAATAGAAGTCATTACATACCTGCCATCATTTAAAGTGACTCGGATTAATCACAAATTAAGTTGAGCTTTTCTTAGTTGCATCTCAGAGCAAAAGCCATGGTCCACAGAGAGCTTCCAAAGCATCAGAGGGATCTCATTGATGAAAGATATCCGTCAGGAGAAGGGTACAAAAGAATTTCCAAAGCATTAGACATACCTTGGAACACAGTGAAGACAGTCATCATCAAGTTGAGAGACATTACCAAGAACTGGAAGTCCCTCCAAAATTGATGAAAAGACGAGGAAGAAAACTGGTCAGGGAGGCTTCCAAGAGGCCTACAGCAACATTAAAGGAACTACAGGAATTTCTGGCTGTGTGCTACATGTGACAACAATCTCCTGTTTTCTTCATATGAATGGGCTATGGGGTAGGGTGGCAAGACGGAAGCCTTTTCTTACAAAGAAAAACATCCAAGCCCAGCTGAAGTTTGCAAAAACAAACACGTGTTATGGTCTGATGAATGCAAGGTTGAACTTTTTGGCCATAATTCCAAAATGTATGTTTGTCGCAAAAACAACATTGCCCATCACACAAAGAACACCATACCCACAGTGAAACATGGTGGTGGCAGCATCATGCTTTGGGGCTGTTTTTCTTCAGCTGGAACCGGGGCCTTAGTCAGGGTGAAGGGAATTATGAACAGTTCCAAATACCGGGTAATTTTGGCAAAAAACCTTCAGGCGTCCTTAGAAAGATGAAGATGAAGTTCACCTTTCAGCACGACAACGACCCAAAGCACACATCCAAATCCACAAAAGCATGGCTTCACCAGACGAAGATTAATGTTTTGGAATGGCCCAGCCAGAGCCCAGACCTGAATCCAATTTAACATCTGTGGGGTGATCTGAAAAGCGCTGTGCACAAGAGATGTCCTCGCAATCTGACAGATTTGGAGTGCTTTTGCAAAGCAGAGTGGGCAAATATTGCCACGTCAAGATGTGCCATGCTCATAGACTCCTACCCAAAAAGACTGAGTGTTGTAATAAAATCAAATGGTGCTTCAACAAAGTATTAGTTTAAGGGTGTGCACACTTATGCAACCAGGTTATTGTGTTAAATTTTTCCCCCTCAAAGTTTGTTTTTCAATTGAATTGTTCATGTTATAGGTCCCATTAAAGGTGGAAAAAGTTCTGACATTATTTATCTTTGTCAAATTTTTTTACATCACAAGAACCTGGCATTTAACAGGGGTGTGTAGACTTTTTATAGCCACTGAATTGGTGGCACGTTACAATGAGGAAAATGTAAAGCATGATCAATAGTTATGAAGAAAGAAATAGATAACAGTTATAGATGCAATGATAAGATGTATATTTCTTCAGTACAGATGCCAGCCGGTTTGAATATTTTCGCTGAATTTATAATCGTTTCCTCAGTTCTCAGTCGTCTGCCAGAGAATAGTGCTGAAGATTGGTTTTCCACACAACAGCAGATGGCTGACTGTCACCACACACACACACACACACACACACACACACACGTACACATGCAGAGATTCAACTCATACACAGAAAAGAGATATACAAATACAAAGAGACAGACCCCAGATTGCCGGTTTGTCAGCTGCAACTCGGCCCCCTGGGTAAAATTAAGGATAAGCCGTTTTGCCTTGGTGCCAAAACTGGTATGACTGGTGATGAATCCACCATACAACTTTTTCATCTGAAGTGTTATTTGGTAGTTTATGGAAAGTTGCAATATGGTTGTGCATTAGAATGGCTCATTAAAATGCTGTTTTTAGAACAGAAATCTATGTGTTAACACCAGAAATTATGCTACAGTGAGACACCATGAAAAACCTGTGGTATGCCAATCAGCTACAGGATAGAACATACTGTGCACACACACACACACACACACACAGCTCCTTGCTCTTCTTTTCTATACCCTGGTCATGTCTGAGGGCCACTCCGGAGAGTTTGGGTCTCTGAGGCGGGGAGGATCTGGGACTCTGAGACCGTAACCATGTTATCTTGTTTTATTACTGGCCCCATCTCCAACCCTACCTCACCCTCTAGCCCCTGTTCTCACTTTCTTCCTCTCCTCCCCTCTTGTTTAACATCCCCATATTACTTCTCCATTATCACTGCAGTGGTTACAGGTAACCACTAGCGATTAGAACATTAAGCCAGTAATGAGCAGGTTGCTTGTTTGAATCCACACCTCCAAGGTGGTTTTGGGTGCGGCTGTAGTAGTGCATCTGTGTATGAGGAGACATCAATGCAAACTGAGAAATTTGTCCCAATTTTTTTGAAACATTAACTTAAATCATTAACTGCAGATGTCTTCTGGTCACTTATGGTTGTATTTATGCTAGTCGTACAGTAAACATCTTACATATGGCCCCTTTAAGTATTTTAAAATAATATGTCCCTAATCAAATATTTCTGTTGGAAAATTGGAAATATTTTAAAATTTCTTTAAGTATTTTCATTATTTTCAATAAATTGAAATACTTCTACATATAACTACAAATACAGGTGCTGGTCATAAAATTTGCATATCATCAAAAAGTTTTTATTTCAGTTATTCCATTCAAAAAGTGAAACTTGTATAATGTATACATTCATTCCACACAGACTGATATATTTCAAGTGTTTATTTCTTTTAAGTTTGATGATTATAACTGACAACTAATGAAAACCCCAAATTCAGTATCTCAGAAAATGTGAATATTGTGAAAAGGTTCAATATTGAAGAAACCTGGTGCCACACTCTAATCAGCTAATTAACTCAAAACACCTGCAAAGGCCTGGTCTCTCAGTCTAGTTCTGTAGGCTACACAATCATGGGGAAGACTGCTGACTTGACAGCTGTCCAAAAGACGACCATTGACACCTTGCACAAGGATCAATCAATCAATAAAATGTATTTATAAAGCCCTTTTTACAACAGCAGTTGTCACAAAGTGCTTTACAGAGACACCCGGCCTTAAACCCCGAGGAGCAAACAACAGTAGTGTTGAATTTCAGTGGCTAGGAAAAACTCCCTAAGAAGGTCGAATTTTAGGAAGAAACCTAGAGAGGACCCAGGCTCAGAGGGGTGACCAGTCCTCTTCTGGCTGTGCCGGGTGAGATATTAAGAGTTCAATTGGAATAATAAATACATTTCTCTGGGCTAAATCCAGAGTCTATTTGATTTTAGACTAGGTCAGAAGTTTGACCAGGTGGACAAGGACAGGGACAGCAACGGGCCCCCCAAACCAGGTAATCCGCAGGTGTGGACCAGGACCTCATCTCCTCCTAAAATTTAAAACTGGAGGAGACTGAGAAAAGTTAGTAGTACATTTGTCATATCCCCCAGCACAATAATATAGCAGCGTTACACCTTGGAACTGAGACGGGGGTCCGGTGACACTGTGGCCCTACCCGGGGGAGGCCCTGGACAGGGCCCAACAGGCAGGAAATCAATCCACCCACATTGCCAGGCATCAACCAAAGGGACACCCAACAACCGCAACCCCCCTGAAGGATGGCAAGACACAAAAGGTCATAGCTAAAGAGGCTGGCTGTTCACAGAGCTCTATGTCCAAGCACATTAATAGAGAGGTGAAGGGAAGGAAAAATGTGGTAGAGAAAAGTGTACAAGCAATAGGGATAACCGCACCCTGGAGAGGATTGTGAAACAAAACCCATTAAAAAATGTTGGGGAGATTCACAAAGAGTGGAGTGCAGCTGGAGTCAGTGCTTCAAGAACCACCACGCACAGACGTATGCAAGACATGGGTTTCAGCTGTCGCATTCCTTGTGTCAAGCCACTCCTGAACAAGACACAGCATCAGAAGTGTCTCACCTGGACTAAAGACAAAAAGGACTGGACTGCTGCTGAGTTATGTTCTCTGATGAAAGTACATTTTGCATTTCCTTTGGAAATCAAGGTCCCAGAGTCTGTAGGAAGAGAGGAGAGGCACAGAATCCACGTTGCTTGAAGTCCAGTGTAAAGTTTCCACAGTCAATGATGGTTTGGGGTGCCATGTCATCTGCTGGTGTTGGTCTACTGTGTTTTCTGAGGTCCAAGGTCAACGCAGCCATCTACCAGGAAGTTTTAGAGCACTTCATGCTTCCTGCTGCTGACCAACTTTATGGAGATGCAGATTTCATTTTCCAACAGGACTTGGCACCTGCACACAGTGCCAAAGCTACCAGTACCTGGTTTAAGAACCATGGTATCCCTGTTCTTAATTGGCCAGCAAACTTGCCTGACCTTAACCCTATAGAAAATCTATGGGGTATTGTGAAGAGGAAGATGCGATACGCCAGACCCAACAATGCAGAAGAGCTGAAGGCCACTATCAGAGCAACCTGGGCTCTCATAAGACCCGAGCAGTGTCACAGACTGGTCGACTCCATGCCACGCTGCATTGCTGCAGTAATTCAGGCAAAAGGAGCCCCAACTAAGTACTGAGTGCTGTACATGCTCATACTTTTCATGTTCATACTTTTCAGGTTGCCAACATTTCTAAAAATCTTTTTTTTGAATTGGTCTTAAGTAATATTCTAATTTTCAGAGATACTGAATTTGTGATTTTCATTAGTTGTCAGTTATAATCATCACAATTAAAAGAAATAAACATTTTGAAATATATCAGTCTGTGTGTAATGAATTAATATAATATACAAGTTAAACTTTTTGAATGGAATTACTGAAATAAATCAACTTTTTGATGATATTAGAATTTTATGACCAGCACCTGTAATTTCAAATACCATAGTGACAATGTAAAACCAACCTTGGTTTAATTGCACTGGAGTATGTAAACAATCATTGATTTAGTTGTTTTTTTTTGCCAGATTTATTCCAGAACTACAACTGCCTGTGTTTTTAAGTGAAAATTAAACAGTATACATTATACAGTATACATCAAAAATACTTAGTATTAAGACATTTGGAATTAAGTAATAATGGAGGTACTGCAGCGCAATCTGTCAAGGAAAGCATAACAAGAGCTCGACTAACTTGTTTGTAATTATGTAATTTAATTAATTTTATAATTTTTTTAATCAAATCTGGTTTCTTGTCAGTAACTAGTAAGGATGCTGGTTCTATAACAGAAATGCAACATTTTGAACATTAATTGGGTGCTTTTATCCAAATGTTTGAAATGCCTTTCTTTTGTTCACTTACTCTGCCAGTCAATCCCACTTAAGAGCTGTATTTTAATTTCTCTCTGCGACATTGTCATAGAAATTATTCACCTATTTTCAATCAGCAATTCTACACCGTTTAACAGTAATTGAATTTTGATTTAGGGCAATTAATACCCATTTACGGTTATTTGCATTCATTTAAAATATTAATGGGTTCTTTTGGATGAGTGGAGAGATGAGGATTTGGCCACAGAGGACACTCTCCTCCCCCATCTCCCCTTTGGTCCCCTCTAGGCATATCCAGTCCAATTAACCAGGGTGCCAAGCAATACGGGAAGGGTGTAAATAAATAAATGATATATATATATATATAACCTTTAACTGGTACTGTATACATATACACTGACGAGCCAAAACATTATGACCGCTCACATAACGTTGATCATCTCCTAACAAGGACATGTTAAGTCTGGGTGGAGTAGATGATAAGCAAACTGTCATTTCTCTTAGTCAACGTTTTGGATGCAGGAAAAATGGGCAAGAGTAAAGACCTGAGTGACTTTGACAAGGACCAAAATCTCTGAAATGGTAGGGCTTGTGGGGTGCCGTAGAATTGTCAGAGTGCCCATTATGCACCATAAAAACACCTACAATGGGCACGCAAGCATCAACACTGGATCTTGGAGCAGTTGAAGAAGGTTGCCTGTTTGATGAGTTATGTTTTCTATTATATCACGTGAATGGACATGTACGTGTGCCGTTCACCTGGGAAAGTGATGGCACCAGGATGCACTGTGGGAAGACTACAAGCCGGTGGAAGGAGTGTAATGCTCTGGGCAATGTTCTGCTGGGAAACTCTGGGTCCAGTCATTCATGTGGATGTCAATTTGACATGCGCCACCTACCTAAACATCATTGTAGACCAGGTATACCCCTTGATGGTATTCCCTGATGGCAGTGACCTCTTTCATCAGGATAATGTGCCCTGCCACACTGCACACATTGTTCAGGAATGGTTTGAGGAACATGATAAAGAGTTATAGAATAATAGTGAAGACATACAAAATATATTTCATATTGTTGATTCTTCAAAGTAGCCTTCCGTTGTCTTAATGGGCTTAATGGGTCTATTATTTGTTTTTCAGCAAGACGATACACACCTCCAGGCAGTGTAAGGGCTGTTTGATCAAAAAGGAGAATGGTGGAGTGCTGCATCAGATAACCTGGCCTCCACATTCACCCAACCTGGTGATTACCTCATGAAGCTGGTTGAGAGAATGCCAATAGTGTACAAAGCTGTCATCAACACAAAGGGTAGTTACTTTGAAGTATTTTAAATGAATGTGTTTTGATTTGTGTAACATGACTGTGTTACTTCACTATTCTTCACTATTATTCTACAATGTTCGAAAATAGTAAAAATTAAGAAATACCCTTGAATGAGCTGGTCTCAATGTCAAAAGCCAATTCCGGGATGCTGGCTGTCTAGGTAGAGTTTGTCATCTGTCCAGTGTCTATGATCTTTTGCACATCTTTTCTTTTTATTGGCCAGTCTGAGATGAGTTTTTCTTTGCAGCTCTGCCTAGAAGGCCATTATCCCGGAGTTGCCTCTTCACTGTTGATGTTGAGACTGGGGTTTTGCAGACACTCAAATGTATTTGTCGTCTTGTTCAGTTGTGCCTCCCACTTCTCTTTCAATTCGGATTAGAGCCAGTTTGTGTTGTTCTGTGAAGGGAGTACTACAAAATGTTGTACGAGATCTTCAGTTTCTTGGCAATTTCTCGCATAGAATAGACTTCATTTCTCAGAACAAGAATAGACTGATGAGTTTCAGAAGAAAGTTTCTGTTTCTGGACATTTTGAGCCTGTAATCAAACCCACAGACGTTGTTTCTTAAGAAAGAATCCTAAAGAAGGCCAGTTTTATTGCTTTTTGCCAGACCGCGTAAGCGGAGCCAGCCTAGAAGAGCAAATGTCTCTTACTGACTGACTGACAAAATGAGTGAGTGGGTGGGTGACTGACTGACTGACTTACTTCCCCTTGTTAAATAGCGTATTGGTTAGAGATGCGGACTAGGCAACAACAGGTCCCGCATTCAACTACCGTCACAGTCAAAACAAATTATGCCTTAGGATTTGTTCAGGACAGACAAAAACGTTGCTGCCTACATGACTCTCTTGTCTTTTCACTTGATGAAAAAGTCAGTTATTGTAACCAATATTGATAGTTACTGTATCAATGTCATTCACAAATTGCTAATAACCTGTTAAAACGGCCAGTGGCAGAAGAGGATTTGTTCAGGATAGATAAAAGCTTCACTGGCTACAACCTTCAGTAGTTTCGTTATAAGAAGCTTAAAATAAAACTGTTTACTGTTATATTGTGTCTATTTCTGGTGGATTTTCAAATTATGCATTAGGATTTGTTCAGGATAGACAAAAACTTTGCTGGCAATACGATTCTCTCGTCTTTTCACTTGATGACAAAGTCAGTTATCGTCACCTATATTAATAGTTATTATATCAATGTCATTCACAAATGCCAAATAAGCTGTTATAAAACGGCCAGTGGCAAAAGTTATACAGTTCATACAGTAGATGCTATTTGTGGTGGAGGTAAACTTAATAAGAAACGTTAGTCAGTTTAACACAATGCTTAATGGTGTTTAATGAAATATTACTGGCTAATAAGCTTTTAAAATGGCCAGTGGCAAAAGTCATACAGTTTATTGATGATATTTGTGGTGGAGGTAAACTTAAAAAACATTGTCAGTTTAACACAATGCTTAATGGTGTACGGTGAAATAGTCCAATTTGCGTGATGTTAATGCGTGACACCCTTTCATGGCAACAGTATTCCCTGATGGCATAGGCCAATTTTTACAGGATATTCCGCCCTGCCCCAAAGCAAAAATTGTTCAGGAATGGTTTAGGGAACACAACAACAAGTTCTCAATCCAATTGCGCATCTGTGGGATGTGCTGAGCAAACAAATCTGATCCATGGAGGCCCCACCTTGCAACTTACAGGACTCAAAGGATCTGCTGCTAACGCCTTGATACCAGATACCACAGCACACCTTCAGAAGTCTAGTGGAGTCCATGCCTCGACGAGCCAGAGCTCTTTTGGCGCCAAAAGCGGGACCAACATAATATTAGGCAGGTGGTCATAATGTTATGGCTGATCTGTGTATATACAGTTAGATCCAGAAATATCAGTTGTTGTTTGTTCCTCTAAAGCAAGTGAAATGCATGCTTGATCGGGTTGAGATCAGGTGATTGACTCGACCATTGCAGAAAATTTCACTTTGCCTTAAAAAACTCCCGGGTTGCTTTCACAGAATGTTTTAGGTCACTGTCCATCTGTAAAGTTAAGAGCTGTCCAATAAACTTTGCTGAATTTGGCTGAATCTGAGCAGACAATATATCCCTATACACTTCAGAATTCATCCGGCTGCTTCTATCTTCTGTCACATCATCAGTAAACACTAGTGACCCAATGCCATTGGAGGCCCCGCATGCCCATGCCATCACACTGCCTCTACCATGTTTTACAGATGATGTGGTATGCTTCGGATCATGAGCCGTTCCAAGCCTTCTATATACTTTTCTTCCCATTATTCAGGTACAGGTTGATTTTGTTTAATCTATCCAAAGAATGCTGTTCCAGGACTGGGCTGGCTGTTTTAGATGTTTTTTGCCAAAGTCTAATCTGGCCTTTCTATTTTTGAGGCTTATGAATGCACCTTGAGGTGAACCCCCTGTATTTGCTCTTGTGAAGTCTGCACTTTATGGTAGACTTGGATAATGATATGCCTATCTCCTGGAGAGTGTTCTTTAGTCTGCTCGATGTTGTGAAGTGGTTTATCTTTACTATGGAAAGGATCCTACGATTATCCACCACTGGTGTCTTCTGTCGACATCCAGAACTTCTTTTGTAGCAACGCTCACCAGTGCATACCGTTTTTCTCAGAATGTGCCAAACTGTTGATTTGGCCACTTCTAATGTTCCTGCTATCTCTCTGATGGATTTATTTTGCAGCCTAAGGATATTTCACTGGCACTGAGAGCTCCTTTGACCGCATGTTGTGGGTTCACAACAACAGCTTCCAAATTCAAATGCTACACCTGGAATCAACTCCAGAATTTGTACATGCTTAATTGATGAAGGAAAAACGAAGGAATAGCCCACACTTGTCCATGAAACAGTTTTTGAGTCAGTTGTCCAATTACTTTTGGTCCCTTGAAAAAGAGAGGGCTACATTTTAAAGAGCTGTAATTCCACCGGCTTGTGAATACCTTCAAATTAAAGCTGAGAGATAGCACTTTAAGGCCATATTCATTATTCATCTGTAACTTCAATATGTTTTGGTATACAGCCAAAATAACAAAACTTGAGACAGTGTCCAATTATTTCCGGACCTAACTGTGTGTGTATATGTGTATATATATATAAAATATATATTCAGGTGCATCTAAAAAAAAAATCTAACATCGGGAAAAATTTCATTTTTTCCCGTCATTCTAATCAGAAAGAGACAACTTCATATATTCTAGATTCATTACACAGAGTGAAAAATGTTAAGACTTTTTGATTCAATCTTGATGATTACAGCTTAGAGCTCATGGAAAAATCAAAAATCCAGTATTTCAAAATATTAGAATAAAAACTGTATAATACAGAAATGTCGACCTGAGAAGAGCTCTAATCATCTAATTAACTCAAAACACCTGCAATGGTTTCCTAAGTACACTTTTAAGTACACAATTATTAACGCAACACTTTTCTTTTTGCCCCCATTTATCATGAGCTGAACTCAAAGATTTAAGACTTGCTCTATGTACAAAAAGGCCTATATCTCTCAAATATTTTTCACAAATCTGTCTAAATTTGTATTAGTGAGCACTTCTCCTTCACCGAGATAATCCATCCACCTCATAGGTGGGGCATACACACAGTTAGGTCCGGAAATAATTGGACACTGACTCAAGTTTTGTTATTTTGGCTGTATACCAAAACATATTGAAGTTACAGATGAATAATGAATATGGCCTTAAAGTGCTATCTCTCAGCTTTAATTTGAAGGTATTCACAAGCCGGTGGAATTACAGCTCTTTAAAATGTAGCCCTCTCTTTTTCAAGGGACCAAAAGTAATTGGACAACTGACTCAAAAACTGTTTCATGGACAAGTGTGGGCTATTCCTTCGTTTTTCCTTCATCAATTAAGCATGTACAAATTCTGGAGTTGATTCCAGGTGTAGCATTTGAATTTGGAAGCTGTTGTTGTGAACTCATAGGCCTTTTGTGTACATAGAGAAAGTATTAGATCTTTAAATTCAGCTCATGACAAATTGGGGCAAAAACAAAAGTGTTGCATTTATAATTTTGTTCAGTGTATGTTAATTTATGTATTCAATAGTTGGTCGGGGCTCCTTTTGCACAAATCACTGCATCAATGCAGCGTGGCATGGAAGCAATCAGCCTTTGGCACTGCTGAGTTGTTACGGAAGCCCAGGATGTTTTGATAGTGGCCTCCAGCTTGTCTGTGTTGTTGGGTCTGGTGTATCTCATTTTCCTCTTGACAATACCCCATAGATTCTCAATGAGGTTCAGGTCAGGCAAATTGGCTGGCCAATCAAGCACAGTAATACCATGGGCAGCAAACCAGTTACCAGTCCTTTTGGCACTATGGGCAGGTGCCAAGTCCTGCTGAAAAAGGAAATCAGCATCTCCATAAAAGCTTGTCAGCAGATGGAAGCATGAAGTGCTCTAAAATCTCCTGGTAGACGGCTACATTGACTCTGGACTTGATAAAACACAGTGGACCAACACAAGCAGATGCTGACACCCAAAATCATCCCTGACTATGGAAACTTCAATTCTGTGCCTCTTCACTCTTCCGCCAGACTCTGGTACCTTGATTTTTAGATGAAATGCTACATTTTCTTTCATCTGAAGAGAGGACTTTGGACCACTGATCAACGGTCCAGTTCTTTTTCTCCTTTGCCCATGTAAGACACTTCTGACGTTGTCTCTGGTTCAGGAGTGGCTTGACACAAAAAATTTGACACTTCCTGGACAAGTCTGTGCATGGTAGCCCATTTCCTGGACACGGCTGTGCATGGTGGCTCTTCATGCACTGACTCAAGCTTCGGTCCACACCTTGTGAAGCTCCCCCAAGTTCTTGAATAGGCTTTGCATGACAATCCTCTTAAAGCAGGTTATCAATACGTGTCTTCTGGACAACTGTCAAGTCAGCAGTCTTCCCCATGATTGTGGTTGTGTGTATTGAATGGTCAGGGAGTAAATTAGTTGATTAGAGCTCTACTCAGGTTGACATTTCTGTTCTGTAAATTTTTTATTCTAATATTTTGAGATACTGTAATTCTTGATTTCCATGAGCTGTAAGCCGTAAGATTGTAAATCATAAAATGTGTAATGAATCTAGAATAAATGAATGTGTCACTTTTGTATTAGAATTATGTATGAGTATGAGACATATATACTATATAGTGTTTATGTCTCACAGTTTTTCTTTGCGTTGGTGAAAAAGAGGCCTTAAGCATTTTATTTTTTGTTAACTCCTGTTAGTAATGAAGCAGGAGACAAATAACATTTGATTTGAGTTCTCTCTGCTGGATTCTCTATTGAATATAGAAATTCAGTTAAGGAAAATGAAGATAGTGGTAATAGAATTATTTTCACTACAACTGCTCTGGCCGACCAACATAGCTACCAATTAGAAAGTGAGGTGGGATGATGATTTGGGTGTTAGTGGATGATGGTATAGGCTTTATGAGGTGATAATGTAGGCGTTAGTGGATGATTAAATACTGTAGGTGTTAAGGGATGATTATTTGGGCATTAGGGGATGATGATATGGGCTTTTTATATAGGTGTTAAAGTTAATGAAATGGGTGTAAAGGGACGATGATATGGGTGTTAAGGGATGCTGGCACAGGTATTATGAGATGATAGTGGGTGTTAAGGGATGATCCAGGCGTTACGTGAGATGAGATTTAAGGGATACTCATATGGGTGTTCAGGGATGACGATATGGACATTACGGGATGATTATATGGGTGCAAAGGGATGATGATATGGGGATGAGGGATTATAATATGGATGTTAAGGGCTGAGGGAGTTCTGATAAGCATGAGAGGAGTGATGAGGACTGGGTTTCAGGTCAGGCTTTGGCCACTGCCCATCATATTCAGTGCCTACCGCGGTGTGTCAGGCGTCACAGACAAGATTGTTTTGACAACCTGTTAAGAAATTCAGGAGGAGGACGTCTGGCTCATAAAATTTGCAGCCCCTGATTGAATTTATCATATTTTCATAAAGGCCATCAACTGTCTCTGCCAGCGTGGCCTGACTGGCTGGTAGAGACAAGAGAGGGGTGGATATGGTCGCAGGGAACATCATTCCCTTCCCTCCTAAAGCTGTGAATCCGAATTCTCTGGAGAGCTTTTCCTTCTCTAGAGTGTCTCTTTTCCACTGTGTCAGTAAAGTCACTGCAAGTAATGTTTTCTAGCTATCTGCAAGTTTAAGCAATAGATTGTTGAATGACTTGTGACCCTGCAAGACGGTACCTCGTTCCCTCTCTCTGTGTGTCTGCTCCTCCCCTCTTGTTCCAGAGGGTCTTTGTCTATGAATCATAATGGGTGCTTTGTATGTTAATAATATATAAGAGATAATAAAATAACATATTTCTAATGGCCTTCCCAGAACTTTTTCTCCCTACCCTACCATCTCTGATTAGTTTGTCAGCTAAATAGCCCCCCCCCCCCTGCCCCCCCAAAACACTCTGGCTTAATTATTCAACTGGCTGAAAAATTCATATCACACCCCATTTCGGGGTGCAAACGCCATGACTCACAATGAGAAACTTAGGGAGGGAGTGGAAAAGGGCTAGGAACAGGAAGAAATGAAATATTTAGGGATGCACAATCCTTTCAATTATTTTCCTGATGCTTTAATGAAAAAACAGATCCACAATGAAAAGAGCTGCAGCATTTTAAAGTAGCTGAGGTCTTTTTAACAGTAATACAATAATATAACATTCTCAATTATTCACACTGCAGCCCAGTCATCGCCAGTCAGAGACAATACATCCATGTTTTATTACATTCTGGGAATTTCAATACAGTCCTTCCAGAAATGTCTTTTCCCTTTAGCCTTGCAATTAAATTGTTTAAAAAGTTTACGGAAACATTTCAAAAGGAGGCAAAAAGTTAAATAGTTAGCACTGTGCGCATATGTTATTAGCCATTTGGGAGCAGGGCCCAGGGCTCGATTGCTAGATAGTCCTACACAGCCAGACCTTGGGCAACGTCTTAATCTGTAGCATTCAAACATTGCGGAAGTAAGTTGACTGGCTCAAGAGACTATGCAAATGGAGTTTTCCACACACATACACACAGGCACACACACCAAGCCTCCAGTTACTGCTGCGGGTAGTAGACACAGCGAGCCAGGTCTTTGTAGCTCCCCCTCACACATCCACGTTGTCTGCCTCCCCAGTAGATTGGTTCCATCAATGTTTAACAGACATAAAAGATGTTTCCTTGCTCATCTGTAATTTAGGCAGCATTCTGCAGCACTCTACTGTACCCCTGTATCATCCATCAACACAATCACTTTCTTTTGCTGCTTTTCACCAGGCTCTATTATTTATTGTGAGAACAGAACAGAAAGCCCTCCATTTTCTCTCTGTTCTCCCCTTCTTCTGTTCTTCCTGTTCTCCTTAATCTCCGGCTCCTTGGTACTGTCTGTGTAATGACCACAAGGGCTCAGAGTCACCTCAGGTGGATGTCTATTTTCTGTTTCTCCCTTATTCTGTCTTTTTTTACTCCCTTTTGTCCTCTCTTTCTCTGTCTTTTTTACTTTTTCTCTCCGTGCATGTATCTATTTTATTCGCTCTATCGTTGTATTTTTCCCTCACTCCATTTCTTAATTGTTTCTTAATCTCTTTCTCTCTCTCTCTTATTTTTTCTCGCTTTGTCTTTCTATGTCTCTCTCCCTCTCTTTCTCACTTTCGTTGCCTTATCTGTGCAGTTGTCCCTCCCACTGACGTTGAGGGTTGGGTTTGGTGTTTGTCCAGCCCACAGTGGGGCTGGTTTGGCACCAACCTGTTATCTATCTAAAGATAGGACCGGCAGGCAGGCCAGGTCACCATAGCAACCAACTCCTCTATCAAAGAGGAAATGAGGTAGAAAGAAAGTAGAGAATAGGATGAAGGAGCAAGAAGTTGAGAAAGACATGGGTGAGTATGTGTAGCTATGTGGGCATATTGTATGGCTTCTGTGAGTCAGTCCGTTTCTGTGAGTGCAACGATAGGAGCAAAGATAGAAGGCAGAGAGAAAGTGAGCAGGAATGGTTGGAGTGATTAGAGGAAGAGGGGGTGGAAAAAATATGTTTTAAACATAAACTGCATTTAGAATTTATGTGATAATGAATGGCTTGCAAGATCTACAGTATATGAGCTAAAGGTCAGCATGCACATACAGACACGACAAGTCCTTTTTTGGTTTTATTCTTCGGGAAAAACTATTTCCCTAACTCCTGAGAACCTCACACCTAAGTCTAAAATAGAAATGTTCATATTGAAGACTTACAAAATATAAAATATGTAGTTATACGGGCACATACACGCACACCGACAAAACACACACACAAACTCATAAGACCCAGGGCCTTGCTCCTGGACCCCTCGACAGGAACAGATAAATCTGCCCTCTGATTTATGGAAATGCAGATGGGGCTTTTATTATTCCCAAACCTTCCCTTCACACACAAACACACACACGAATACACATACGCAATAACACACCTTGGTGCAATGGTGGATCTGTACTATGGAAAGAGAAGGACAAAGGAGGGTCAGATAGGATATGAAATGTGTCCACACTGCAGGGGAAATGGTGATTCAATTATAAAATGTGTGTGTATGTGTGTCCTATTGCGTAGAAACAAAGAGAGCTGTGAATGTCTGTCTTGACGGACACATGCTGGAATTGTATAATGAGGCATCACTAACATACACATTATGCAGACAATGGAAACAAAGAGAATCCAGCGTAATTGATTGAATAAACATTACATTAATCAAATCAACCAAGCAAGGAATTGCTCTTTTATTCTCTAACATGAAGATAGTCTGATGGATGTGATACAGTGTTTGTTTTTTATGAAGGACGTTCTTACAGTAACCTAAAAATAATAGTAAATGAGGGTGTGTGTGTGTGTGTGTGTGCGTGCGTGCCTCTGTCACCCACTCTACAAACTGAGACGAAGACCATCTGTATCATGCTGTGTCTGCATACTGTACAGCGCCATACATTACTCGCTGGAGTGGAACCTCATTGTTTGTTTGGGTGTTTGTGTGTGTGTGTGTGTGTGCATTTGTGTGTCTGCGCGTGTGTGTCATTGTGTGTGTGTGTCTGTGTGTGTCTGTGTGTGTGTGTCTCTGTATGTGTGTCTGTGCATGTGTATCTGTGCATGTGTGTCTCTGTTTGTGTGTCTGTGTGTCTGTGCGTGTGTATCTGTGTGTGTGTCTCTGTTTGTGTGTCTGTGTGTCTGTGCGTGTGTATCTGTGCATGTGTGTCTCTGTTTGTGTGTCTGTGTGTCTGTGCGTGTGTTTCTGCGTGTGTGTCTGTGTGTGTGTGTCTCTGTGTGTGTGTGTGTGTTTCTGTGTGCATGTGCATATGACATAGTGTGATTCTATGCATTGCTGTCTGCACTGCATATTTTGGCACAAATCTGGAAATGCAAATGTGTGAATGCATCCAACAGGACCAGAGAGGAAAATGAAATTAAAGATTCTGCCAACTGAGCTCCTCCATGCAGTAGGAGGATGATAAGAGTGTGTGTGTGTGTGTGCGTGTTGTGTTTGTGCATTCTATGAGGTGTGAGAATGATCAAATGTGTTCAGTATTACATGAATATACATATATTAGGTAGAAAAATTCGCCTCACAGTGAAACAGCTCTTTACCAAGAAAAGCCATATGTTTGCATAGGATGCCATGGAAAATCTTCAGAGCTTAATTTAATTTGTATTGCAGAAATTGCACAGTAGGATTTTCATACACAATGATGGTGATTTGAGTAGCTCTATTTTGACAGAGAAGGATGGGAAGTGATAGAAGCAGAGGAGAAAGAGGCAGGGGAGACAGAGGCAGGAGAGAGATAGAGGCAGGAGAAAGACAGTGACAGGATGGAGAGAGTCAAATAAAATAAAAGATAGAGGTAAGAGAGGTGGAGACAGGAGAGATAGAGGCAGGAGGGAGATAGAAAAAGGAGAGAAATACAGGAGATAAAACGATAGGAGAGATAAAGGCAGGAGATATAACGATAGGAGAGAGAAACAGGAGATATAACGATAGGAGAGAGAAACAGGAGATATAACGATAGGAGAGAAATACAGGAGATATAACGATAGGAGAGAAATACAGGAGATATAACGATAGGAGAGAAATACAGGAGATATAACGATAGGAGAGAAATACAGGAGATATAATGACAAGAGAGATAGAGGAGGGGGAAAGAGGGAAAGGAAAAATAGACATACGACGTGGAGATTGGGGAGCCTTAGAGCATCTTGAGAGATCCCACCTGTTTAGAAATGGAGGAAGACAGTGCAGGCAGAGCAGGAGTCAGAAGAAGAGACAGAGACTGCAGCGTGGCTGGGTCAACATTTCCCAAACCCTAATACATTTAATTCATCAGTTCACAAACAGCACAGGACAAATGTCAGAAACACCAGAGGCATCGCTAGGATCCCAGTACATGTTTTGAATGTACATGCAGAAAATGTTGATGTACACCCTAGCGACGTCTACGTTTTCATAATGCGCGATCGGAATCACAGATGAATAGATCAGGAGCTATTATTGTTTTTTTTGGTCCATTTGAGATCCGGGTCTATTCATAAAAGACCCGGGGCTATAGCCCCGGACGCTCAGGGCTAACGATGCCAATGCAAAAACACCATACATTTTCGATAAGACCAACAGACCATTGTTAGACTTGTAGTCTAGTCACTGACCTATTGATATACGTACAGACTGGTGCTTACGACACAGCAGAGAAAATGTAACTGACTTCCCATGTCCGACAGGCAACAAACAATGAAATAGTCAAACCCAACATTAAAGAAGGGGCACATGAGTTTCATCATAGGAAAAGCAGTTCCACACAAATAGACATTTATAACCTAATATTTTTAGGAAACATTTCAATGCAATTCTACAAGAATTGACAAGTCTGGAGACATTATCAGTATAAGGCTGATGAGACTTACCACACAGAGTCACTGGAGCGTGACAAGACAAGTTAACCCTATCTGTCATCCTACCCAACCATCCCAGATGGTGCTGAGACAATTTGTACCGTCTTCAGTGGGACTCCCGGACATTATCAATATGCTGGGAACAGGATTCAAACTCCTGGCCTCAATGAAACACCTGTGCTGCTAGAAAGTAACTTACACGACTGCACCACAGAGGAGCCTGGTGCAGGTCTTTGTAACAAAAGGAGGTCATGAGTATCAAAATTAGGACAAAAGGTTTTGTTACTAATTATTTGCCATTTTCAAGCATTAATGCACCAGATTATCAGCTCCTTTGAGGATTATTTTAGTAGAATGCTCAGTTGGACATCAGCCCCAAAACAATCATACAAAACAGAATTGAAATGAAATGTGCAATCCATAAACAATGATTTGGAATAATTTTATGGTAGTCTTAATAGGATTTTCATATTGGATATGTTCTTATTTATAGATTTTAGATGTTGTCACAATATTGTTTTGAATGTTAATTTTGTGGCCGATGTCCAGTTGAGCATTCTTCTCAATGCATCTTCAATGGAACCTAATGAATCTATGGTCTGAAGTGCAATACTAATGCTTGAAAACATGATATCTCTAATTAATATCTTAGCCTCTTAAACCAGGCCTGGCTTGTCGCTAGGAGGCCGGACGAGATTGGATGTGTGGCCTCGCGGGATTATTAGTAGATAAACCCTGTGTCGTCATAGTAATATGACCAAACTGATTTTAGATGTCAATGTCAACTTTATTTATATAGCACATTTAAAACAACCATGACCAGTGCTGAACAGGATAAAATATCAAATACATGAATAAGCAAATAAATAAGTTAGTAACTTCACGTCCTGGCTATGCCCCTAGCTATCTCTGTGCTGGGCTGGGGCCATAGTCGGGATCGGACAGAAAGTGGTGCCTCTAGGCACCTCTAACTCCATTTTGGTCTACCCAATTGGAGACAGGTATAGATCGTTGCCTCCAATTGGGGACCCTATTTATGTTCAGTGTTGGTCCACACCCGGTGTGGATCATTGGTTTTGTGTTGGTGCTTGCTGTGCAATGCAATTGGGTGATGCTTTGTTTTTGTGTTTTTTTTTTTTCTTCTTCTTCATTAAACTATGGATTTCCACTATTACATCTCTGCGCCTGTGTCCTGCCTCCACAACTGTGACAGTAACAAAGAAAAAGAAAAAAAAGAACAGCAGCACAGTAAAAGATGCCAAGGTCAGCTGGGATTAAAAGCCAGAGTGAAAAGGTGTCTTTAGCAGCGAAGTTTGTAGAGTCTGCGCAGCTCTAATGTGCAGCGTAAGCTATTCCAGAGGATGGCGGCACCCACCACAAAGGCTCGATCCCCTTTATTTTTTGGTCTGGATCTTGGGACATCCAAGAGCATCTGGTTGTCCAACCTCAGTACTCTAACTGGAGTATTGTGGTGTACGAGTTCAGCCAGATAAGGTGGCACCAACCCTTTTAAAACTTTGAAAACAAACAATAAAATCTTAAAATCAGTCCTGAAACGGACAGGAAGACAATGGAGGGAGGCCAAGACAGCTGCATTTTGTACTAACTGGAGCTGATTTAGAGATGACTGTTCTAGCTGAAAAGTAATAAAAGCATGTATAACTTGCTCAAAATCATTGGGATATTAAAAGTTTTAACTGAAAGAAGCTAGTTTTGACAACTGAACTAATCTGCCTATGAAATTTGAAGGAGCTATCAAAAATAACACCAAGATTCTTAACAAAAGATCCACTGTGAGAAGCTAAAGGGCCCAGAGTTTACGATCTCTGCCTTTCTTTCATTAAGTGAGAAAGGGTAAATCCATCCAAGTTTTGATGTCCTTTAGGCAGTCCAACAAAGGCTGCACTGAATCTTTGCTTATAGTATTCATCAGCAATTAAATTTGTACATTGTCAGCAAAAGAGTGAAAATAAATATTTTGTTTCTTAAAAATGGACCCCAGGGGTAATATATTCAGTGAAACCAGGATGGGGCCCAAAATGGAGCCTTGAGGGACCCCACAAGTGAGAGGTACCGTAGTCGAATATTCGGCTAAGTGAACCAAGAAGCTCCTATCTGTCAGGTATGATTGAAATCATTTCAGGACGGTACCGTTGATGCCTACAAACTGTTCAAGGCATGATAAGAGGATCCTATAATCCACAGTGTCAACGGAGGCAGTCAGGTCTAAAGGCACCAGAATAGCAGAGTTCCCAAAAGGTTACAAGAAGGTCATTAAAAACTCTTAAAACCATGTTTCGGTACAATGACGTGATTTAAAACCAGATTGAAACTTCTCCTGGATACCATGATTATCTAAAAATGTTTTCAGTTGGTTAAGAACAAATCTATCTAAGACTTTAGAGAGAAAGGGTAGCTTAGAAATAGGCCTGAAGTTAGAGAGAACATAAGGATCCAGATGTATCTTTTTGATAAGAGGCTGCACTAAAGCATGTTTAAAAGCAGCAAGAACACACCCTAGAACGCTGTCTAGGGGACAGTTTGAAGGCCGCATATTATGAACTACCTTTGATAACAAGGAGAGTGATACACCGAATTTTACCTAGCTCCCATTAACTACTCTTGACTGACTTTGCTAGCTAATGACAACATTGTCATCTGTGAAAGTGCATTTGATAATATAGTAGCGACCTTGGAAAGCCACAACTTGCCCCTCCTAATAGGATGTCCCTATTTGGAGCAGTGGGTAGTGCATATGGCTGGGGTGCTGGAGGTTGCATTTTTGAGACATTCCCTGCCAAATAGTACAGTTTCATGATGATTTTAATGTTGTTTTCTACTGAACATTAGCCTACTTTAGGCAAATGTCGTGTTTCCACATAAAATGTTGACAAACCCTTAACTAGCCCCTGTTTTAAGTAGTAAGCCCTGTTCAACATCTCCCCATCAAGCTGCGGTGTCTAGAATGTTAGTGGCAAGGACGTGATCTATGACTAATATTTTCATATAAATCAAACCTATGGGTTTCTTTTTGAGTATTTCTTGTAGGATTTTTCTTGGAACCCAACAATCCTACAATATTTATATTTACTAAACTTTCCTTGCCAGATTTTTATAGGAAATAAAAATCCTATAGGATGGTTCAACATTATAATAGAAATATTTTTGACAAAGGTAGGTGGTACATTTTCACAGGTTTTAATAGTAAGTAATTAGACACATTTTCAACAAAGTACAACAAACAAAATCCTACAATAAATAATATTTGTGAAACAACTAAACCATTTGGTAAAAACCAACAATAAATTGATGACTTGGGCATATGGACCGCAACATCTAAGATGCTGCTTTGCAGTACAACTGCCTCACGGTGGCCAGTGGTTCACATCCTGATTGGTTCATACCGACAATTTCTGGGGTCCAGCAGAGAGTGGTGCAAACTAGCCGGGAAGGCAGGTAGGTAATCAGATGGTACTACCTTGTCATGTTGCATTCTAGCAACTCTTTATGTCAAAGTTGGGCTCTGGAAAACACAATTGTGGATGTACAGAGGGTCAGAAAGTATTCACTACCCTTAAACATTTCCACATTTTATTCAGTTACAACATGAAATCAGAATGGATTTCATTTGGAGTTCAGATAGAAAACACCACATATGAGTTAAATCATTCATTGGAGAACTTATGTACAGCCCTCTACATGCAAGTCTTGGCATTAGGTTCTGCTCCTTTAGGGTAACACATTTCCATCACATATATGTGTATATGATACCACCACAATAACATACCTTTGATATTATTTATACAATTCCCATGACAATGAGCAAGGTACGCAGTACTGATCCCGCCCACAAGGAACACAGAACCAAACAGGTGAAGGCAGGGGTGGTGGGTGGATGTGCACCCGCATGCTAGTACAAGCTCAACGACTGAGTGAGTGACCTCATGGTTATATGATGCATAGCTGACCTATTATCACTTGGGTTTCCTGGCTGAACTGGCTACACAAATTTTTTGCAGCAAAAAAAACACCCCAAAAAAATGTTGATGTGAAAAATTATCAAAATAATCAATTGCATATGTATTCATCCAGTTAAATTAGTCTTTTTGGAGTCTCTACAAGTTCGGATAATAGGTATTTTCGCCCAATCTTTTTTTACAAAATTGCTGAAGCTCTGTCAAGTTGGATTAGGACCTATGGTGAATAGCAATTTTCCAATAATTTCTCAACTTTCTCGTTCTCAGATGAATTAAAATACAGCTTTGACTGGAGCACTCCAGGACATTGACCCTTTTTGGTGTTAAGCCACTCCAGTGTGGCTTTGGCTGTATGTTTGTTGTTGTTGTCTTGCTGGAAAAAGATTTTTCTTCTATAAGTCCCAGTTCTCTCGCAGGCTTACGGAGGTTTTATTCCAGGATTTCTCTGTACATCCATTTTGCCCTCAAACTTTAAAAGCTTTCCAGGCCCGGACACAGAAAAGCGCCATGCTCGACAGTAGGGATGGTGTTCTGAAGATGATGTGGGGTGTTAGGCCTGCGCCAAACATAGGGCTCAGCGTTTCAGCCAGAAAGCTCTATTTTTGTCTCATCAGACCACAGAAACTTCTTTCACTTGGTCTCAGAGTCTCCCTCATGCCCTCTGGCAAACACTGGCCAAGTGATTTTCAACAATGGCTTTCTTTTTGCCACTCTCCCATGAAGGCCACTTTTGTGAAGCACCCAGGCTATTGTTGCAGTATGCCGTGTAACCCAGCTCAGCCGTGGAAGAGTGTAACTCCTTCAGAGTTGCCATAGGCCTCTTGGTGGCCTTCCTGACTAGTTTGGTTCTTGCCCGCGTCCTCCATTACTGAGGACAGCCTGTTCTAGACAGATTCACAGTTCTGCCATATTCTCTCCATTTCTTCATAAAGGGCTTTGTTGTGCTCTGTGGGACTCTCATTGCCTTGGAAATGTTATTACATCCTACCTCAAAATGGTGCTTTTCGAGGACCTTATTCCAGATTTGCTTTGAATGTTCCTTCATCTTCATGATTTAGTTTTGGTTAGGAATTGTTGGACTGTTGGACCTCCCAGATACAGGTGTATTTTACCTGAAATCATATAAAACACCTTATTCCATAACTATATGGATTTCATTCAACTATTTAGGTGACTTCTGATGAATTGCACAGACAGGCTCATTCAGGTGTGTCATAGCAAGGGAGGTGAAAGCTATACTTAATTTAAAAACATTACAAGAAAAAAATGTTTTTGCTTGAACATTACAAGCTTTTTTGTGTTTATAAGTGGCAGAAACTAAAGACTAATTGATTCCATGTTGTAACACAATACAATGTGGAATAGTCAAACAAAGTGAATACATGAGAGCCATTTTATAGTGGGGTATGCGTTAACTTGGGTTGAATAGTGTGATAAGAAATTGACCGGCTTGGAAAAGAAAATACATAAAATTCTTTGATAATACAGCACCTGATCTGGATTTGCGGTGACAAGCCAAGCTGTAAAAGACAGATAGATAGATTAGGTAGATAGATATTTCTAGTGAAGGTTATAAAAAATTGCTTAAGCATTGAATGTTCCCAGGAGAACAGTGGACTCCATCATTGTGAAATGAAAGAACTTAGGAACCACTAAGACTCTTCTTAGAGCTGGCCATCGGGCCAAGTAACCAGGCAAGAAGGGCCTTGGTCATTGCAAGTCTCCCAGAACCCAAAGGCCACACTAACAGAATGTATCTGCAAGGATGAGAAAACATGCCAGAACAACAACCATCTTAAGAGTTTCATCTGGTAAAAACAAAATACTGTTCATCACCTGGCTAATACCATCACTACGGAGAAGCATGGTGGTGGGTGTATCAAGGGGATGTTTAACAGACTGTGAAGAGACAGGTCAGGATAGAGGGATGTGTGAACTGAGCAAAATACAGAGGTTCATCTTACAGCAAGTTAATGACCCACAGCACACCACACAAGCCAACTGTCCAAATCAAGCTGTGTAAAGCTGTTAGAGGCATATTCAAGAAGACTCCAAACTCCATGCCAAAGGCACTTACATGAAGTACCGAAATAAAGGGTTTGAATACATTGAGATATTACAGTTTTACATTTTTTAATTTTCACAAAATTCAAAACACAAAATGTGTTTTCCCCTTTGTATGTATTGAGTATTGTATGAAAAAAGATGACAAAAATAAATATTAATATATTATAAATTAAGCGTATAACAAAACAAAATGTGAACAAAGTAAAGGGGTCTGAAAACGTTCTAAAGCTACTGTATATCCCTTTATACATTACATAAGGATCCCTTATACATGTTGAACCTAGTACAATGTTGATCCAATTTTACAAATTCCTAAAATCATACATAATTACAATACAGGTGGAGCATGTGTAATTGTCATCCCCATGAGCATACAACCCTCCTTCAGGCATACATTTGCTATACCTAAAGAGTTTTTACCAGGTGATTGAACAATCTGGACATTTACTGTCATGTCATTGAGAATCTTTGGCCCAATTCTGAAGACAGGCTTGATGCATACTAGTGCCTGCCAATTCTTTTTTGTCTTTATTAAATTTGTATTCATTGGTTTAATGTGATTACAGTACACAGTAGGATTTAATATGTTTAATATAATTGAAATGTTTTATATACTGTATATCTTAAGGCAGCTTGATTGGACGGGGCATTATTCGTTCTGGTTCCGCCTCTGGTATATATTACTGTATGCTTGAATGTATAGCTCTCTGAAAACAAACCCACTGATGTGGAAAGGGGTGTGGCTTCCCCCGTTTCTTCCTGTAGTCCACAATCAGCACCCTAAATCACTTCCTCTCCATAGGCTGTCTTGTGGTTTACTGGAGATCAGGCAGTGACAGTGGTGATGTCAGTAAACTCAACACTGATGTTGGAGCGCGCCGCCACACAGTCGTACGTGAACAGGGAGTACAGGAGGGCCCTGAGCACACCAGTGATGGGAGTCAGGGTGGAAGAGGTGGAGCTGCCCATCCCAACCACCAGGGGGTCTGTCTGACACGGAGTCAAGGATCCACCTGCACTGGTCGGAGTTGAGGCCCAGATCCCTGAGCTGCAACACAAGCTCGGGCAGCACAGTCTTCATCTCTTTCCTCTCTTTCTCCTCTGTTTCTACTCTGTTCCATCCAGGTATCTTATCCTCCATCTTTCTTTCTCTCTCCTCTAACCTCCGCCGACTTCAGTGTTAGAGGCTTGTCCTAGTCTCTAAAACGTCATGAAATATTTTTAAGTTGGTCCACTAGGGGCACTAATACCCCCCCTCAGACAGTGGTGGAAAACTGAAGTGAGATGGTGAGATCTTGTTGCTCTCCTGCCCTCTACTGCTTATTTGCTACCCCGTCCCTTCCCCCTGTCCTCCCTCTATCTCCCTTCTTCCTTGAGAGTAGCGTTTAGTGATTAATGTGAGTTTTAATTGTCATGCTCACTTTTATGCTCATTAGACTGTATTATGCAGCAGTTAGGCTATTAAAGTTCAGCCTGAGATTTCATGCATACTGATGAGGATGCAAATGAGCCCAGCATGAAAGGAAGGATCTTTGGATGTGTGTGTCTGAGTGTGTGTGTGTGTGTGTGTGTGAGAGAGAGATCCCCTGGAGCCAGCAGCAGTGTCATCTGTTATCTCCCTCAGTAGTTGTAGCTTCTGCATAAGAGTCTGGCTATAGAAATCATGTTAATGTAGCTTTAGAGTTCCTTTATGACTGAATAAGCTGAAAATACCGATATGCTCTTTGGAAAATGCCTTATAAGTCCTTATTCAATAAGGGTCAATGTGGTAGGTAAGAATAGGACTCTGCCTACAATGAAGTCAATCAAAGTTATAGGACTAGGAGTTTAGTATACTGTATATTCCTATTTTACATTTTTTTTTAAGATTCTTGTCTGCCATGCTCTCATTGCAAGTGCAATTCTTGGTGAAATACAGGACAGGGCATGGTTTATTAAATGGGATTTAAGCCTGATGAAAAGATACAGGGTGGAAAAAGACGATAAGAACCACATTACCATAATTAGTTATTAAAATTTAAATTGAGAGAATGTACAATGCCATGAAAATAAAATACAGAATCATTTTTTAGGCATGAACGACTGCATTTCTACTTAGCTACATTAAGAAACGTCATCTTCCCTGTATTTATTCTGATGTCAACGAGAACCTCCAGCCAAAGTCTGAACACAAACAAGTGCCTGCCATACATTATGTTTCTACAATTAAATTCATGTTAACCATACATTGATTTTCTTTGCATCGATGACTGCGAACGATTGTGACTCAAGAAAAGACCAATATAATATATATATAAACGCCTGTTTTTATTTGTTCATTTCACCATGCAATAGAAATGTATAGCGTGTGCGCTTCGGCACGTGCCTGCGTACATGTGCATTTATCCATGCATTTATCTGTGCATGTATCAGTCTGTATACCCCCCCTCCCAACCCTTTACCTCCCCCCACCCCACCGCCGTGCTCTACGCCCACTGAGAGAATAGACTCAGTCATCCCAGAGCCTGTCTGGCTGTGTCTGCCTGTCACTACAGGGCGGAATGAGACAATGGGAGACATATTCAGACACCAGGCTCACATAACTCACCCAATGGGAACAACACTATGGGGATGACCAGGACAGTGTGCAAGCACTGGCAACCGTTACTGTTGAGACAGCCCGGCTCCTACTATGTCATGCCAAATGGTGAACTATGTACAGGTGTCAATTTGCGCCCCAATGTCATCCAAACCATTTGCTTTCAAAGTTGGAATTTCATGGCTGAGGTATGATAATGATTCAATGTACAGTTGCACATATAAACCACATATTATCCAGTCCAAAATGGGAGGCTTATGCAATTACTTTGTTAATCGCAAAAGTCCAAGACCGATGAAAGTAAAGTTGGCCAGTTACACAGAGAAGCCAGAGGTTGGGACTGTACACAGTTAGTGGTGGCAGGGCAGCCTAGTGGTCAAGATTGTTAGGCCAGTAAAACAAAAGGTTGCTGGGTCTAATCTGGAGCCAAGAAATTGAAAAACTCAGTTATCCTGAACTGCTCCCAGGTTAGTGCTGTAAATAAGAATTTGCTCTTAGTATACTTACTCGATAAAATAATGGTAAATATAAACAAATAACAGGGCTGCATTTCACAATGAAGACATGTAACCCACACACATAAGCTAATCAGAAGAATGCCAACACATCAGTGGCCAACACAGAGAATGTCGCCAGCTGCTTCATTTAAATGCTGCCAGCGCCTGACAGATCATTTTTGGGCAAAGTTACTCAATTATTGGACTAAAAAGCACACACACACACACACACACCTTTTGAAATGTTGTTGTGGGGACCCCACATGTATTTCCATTCAAAATCTGATTTTTGTGTCCTCAGCTGGTCTAGCGGTCTGGCCTAGCGGACTGATCTAGCGGACTGGTCTAGCGTTCTGGCCTGAACTATCTTACAAATATTTGTATTTTCCCTAGCACGTCACTTCAACCCCCCAAATGTAACCTTAACCCTGTACCCAATTACACATTTTGTAGAATTATACAATTATATACACAATTATACATTTAGCACAAACCTAACCCCTAAATTGAAAATAGCCTCTTTCATATTCGGGGGCACCATTTTCCATGTCTTACTATACTTGTGGGCATTTTCTGTCTCTACCAGAATAGTAACACATTTACACAGACACATTGGTCTTTGCTGTATGGCTTTCACTTAAGCGACCACTGTCACCCACACATTTTGTCCACAAAATGTATCCCCTGGGGACAAAACTGAAGGACATTTCTGGATTCCCTGGGTTTCCCACATAAGGCATTGAGCTTTGAGTAACACTAGAAGACAACTTGGCATTTCTTCAGGTTAACCATGAGACATTACCTCTTTTGCACAGTCGATCCCTGTCTGCATTTAGGGAAGTAGGGGGGCAGGGCCGTCCGATAAGACACCAAGACAGCCACCTGGTCTGTCTTGTTCCTGTGTAATTACTTTTATCAATAAGGCAACAAAAGAGGATCTGTCCTTGTATAACACAAACAATGGTGTGAAATAATACTATGAAAATCACTTTTAAAATTTAGACAGAGGGAGAAAAAGCAATAATCTCCAATTTAGTAACGTATGCATATAGGCCAAAGTCTGAATCAGATGCGTTGAATGACATTGCATTGATTGTCCAAAGATTACAACACTCCCTATTTCAGTTGCAATTAGTTACATCACATTTTCTAATCAATTAAGCCTGCCTGGGGCTGCAGGGCTTTACTGAACGCCACTGAGACTCCCACACCAGATTAGATTAACCTCTGCTCTGCATCTTTCTCTTTTCCCCTTTTCCATGACTTTTTTTTCTCCCTCTACCTCTCTGTTTCTTTTCCTTTTTCCATTCCTCTCTCACTCCATGTTATTCATTCTATACACTAAGCCAAAATAATGTCCAGCAATTGTAGCCTAGGCCAAAGGGTAATTATAAGGGGTTATCCACTACTACTTACGCAGGTATAAATATGTGTTCATAGACATTTTCCCTCCCAACCAGGCTGTATGGTTTAAGGGGGAGACCCCATCAGCTGTGCCATGATCCAAATATGGGACCGCAAACGCAAACCAGTTTTTTATCCACCACATTCCTTTGGAACTGTAGCCTACGTCACATAAGGCGTGGCGTTCCTGTGTTTCAGCCCGCCCTCACGCTCTCCACAACTCCCGAGCCACCAACTGACAGTTACAATCACTGCCTTCATCCGACTTGGCCCCCCCATCCCCACCGTTTTTCTTGGAGAGGGGGTGCCTTCTTCTTCCATCAGTCACGAGGGAATTATGTATGCACGTCCAATAATTTCACTATACCGCCTGTAAATCTTGAAACAAAAAACGTCAAAGTTTTCCCAGTACCTTCCCAGGCCTCCTGTTCGAACAGGCGGCCTCACAAAGGATTTTGTCTACGTTCGGGAATTCCGCTTTTCGTTCCTTTTTTTAGAACAGAATAAACCCCGCCCATTTATCATTTGTCAACACAAAGGGGATTTGACAACACTGTAAAAGGACCGCCCACTATGCCCAAATAAGGGCCATTTGCCCATACACGGCAAACAATCGATTCGAGTGTAACCTTTTCCCTTCCTTATCCCGTTCATATGGTACGTTGACTTCCGCCGTCGATGTTAAAGCAGTGCTATCATGGCGGAGCGCGTTCAGCAGCCCCCAGCCAAACGGCTCTGCTGTAGACCAGGTTATAACACGAATTGTAGACAGGGACAACGGGCCGGGGGTGCATTATGTGGCGGTTCGGGTGCGGCTCAAGGCGGGTCGAGCAAAACCCACAGCCCGGAGTCTCTGTTGGACATCTCGGCCCGGAAAGTGGCCGAGAAGTGGCCGTTTCAGCGGGTAGAGGAGCGCTTTGAACGGATTCCGGAGCCTGTACAGAGACGGATCGTTTACTGGTCTTTCCCCAGGAGTGAGCGAGAGATCTGCATGTATTCTTCGTTCAATACAGGGGGAGAGGAGAGTGGAACTAGCGGGGAAAATAGCGATGAGACGCGGCTGCCTTTCAGACGAGGCATCGCTCTGTTGGAGAGCGGCTGTGTGGACAACGTATTGCAAGTCGGTGAGTGGATGGATCCAGGCGATTTAAAAATAACGTTCTGTTTTATTTGTTGAATTTTTAAGCTCAACACTCGAACACTAAAGAACCAAATAGATTGAAATATATCAAAAAAGCACAGAGAAATGAAAAGGGAAGTGAAATAGGTTTGAACAAAGGCATGGTGGAATGAGGCGACAAAGGGGGCTTTTAAATTGCGGGGCTGCGTTGGCGAAATGTGTTGGCCACACGAGGCTCTTTTTAATAATGAAATTATACCACGCTGTATGAATAGCTATTACAATTAACCGTTCATTATTTGTTATATAACTAACCTACGTATACAGTTATCATATAAATGTGCTTAACGTTTTTTTTTGGGCTTGGGTTGAAAAATAACCATTACGGAAGTAGTGGTTTAATTTATAAACGTTCCCATACGGGTTTCTTTGCTAGCTCGTCTTTGAACATTTATCAAGACCACTTGCATTCAGACAGTTTCGAATAGTGTTTCGATATTTTGAACAGAAAGGGCGATGTTTTTCAGAGCGGCGAGTGTGTCGAAAATAGTGGTTCAGGGCTGAGCTTGTCGACTGTTTATTTTCCGAAGTGAAAGGCATGGGGGAGGTTTTCTGGCTCAGCCGGCTGGAACATTATGCTCTCATCTTAATTAGCAGTTCTTTCTACATATATGACTACATTATTTCTCCACTATAAATATATTTAGTAAAACACTATTCTATCGTGCAATCACAGCATTTTCTACTTAAGAAGCTGAGAAATAGCATTACTTCATGTTTGGGAGCACAGCTTTGACTAAGAATCGTATTTACCCAGTGCGCATATCAAACAGCCGTGAGCCATTCCCATTGAAAGCCGTGGTACTTTGTTCCCATTTTCATGTTCATTTGTTTCTTTTCAGCTTTCTGTCACCCTCCAAAAGGAAGGCAAACAAAAGCGCCTTTTAATTTCTTTTCACTACTTGTTAAATAGAAGATTTTGGAAAGGGGTGGGAGGAATAGCGATTTAAAGCCACAGAGACTATTTTTTAAATGGACCTTGATTTGCACCAATTTTCAGCTAATTGGGTCATGTGGGTTTCTTTTGCTGTTCTTTCACTAAACGTTCCGACGCCAGGAAATGACTGACACACTTCATTGTAATATTCCTTAATATCCCTATCAAAATGTAGCTTTATGTACTCGAAAGCACGGCCACGTCTTCTACCGTGAGCTACCGGTTGGTCTTCCCCGTCTTCTTCCCTCATATCACCTTAGTTGCCAGTTCATTCGCCCCCCCCCCCCCCCCCCCGCCCAAATGCTTCAGGGTTCTAATCCCATTACTCTGCCTAGTTAATCTGAATTGTAATGCAATCTGCGAACGTAATTTTCTGCATGGCCATCCATCGCTCTCTGTCCCCTCCTCCCTCTGAATGCAGCGGCTCGATCGGCTGGGCTTTGGGCCCTAGCCACAGTGCCAACAGAGCTCCAGGCTGCTGACTATATAACAAATGATGCTATAGGGACAGCCAAACCTGGGTCTATGTCTGGCCTATAGGCAGAACAAATCTATGTCCTCTAGTCTCTCTGCTCATAGTGGGGAAAGAACAAAAACAAATGCTTCCTCCTTTCTTAGATCAATAGGCTCTCCTATCCTCATTTTCCCCTCTCTGTGCTGTGGAATGCAGTCTGTTGTTTTTTTCCCCTGGCAAAAATTAGCATGCCTTTCTCCCGCCTGTGTATGTATGTTATAGCATGCAGAAGCGTGCACACCTTTCTCAATCTGCATGCTAGCAATGGGAAATGACAGCAGCTAACACACGGGGAGGCTTCTTGGCAGGTTGCACCCCAGCCTGGAATTTACTGGAAAAACAGAGCCAAGAAGTGATAAATAAAAGATGCAATCTTCCCACACGGGCTGCCGCTAAGGAAGGAGCGGAGATGGAAGGGGAGAAGTAGAGAGGGGGGTCGCCGGGAACCGACCTGAGGGACAAGATCACTTACAGATCTACTTGGCAGACATTCATACATACAACAAATCCTCTCTTTGCGGGAATTGCGCACACACACTTTCTCTGGCGCTCTCTGTGTAACCTGTGAGACTTGTGGATTATCTGTCTGCTTAAGAAACCCCACTGTAGTTACATCATCGGTCCAAATAATGATTAATGTTGTTTTGGGTGTGGGGGAGGGGTTCAATGACGTATTGTATTGAACATGTCAGCTGCGCCCTGTGGCAGTTATTTAGGCTGATGTGCCAGGCGGTCAGTTTCATCCCACGGCCATAAGTGAGGGCCTATATCCAGCCTGCTCAAGTCCTGCTGATTGGAAAGCTGCTTATCTGATCGTCAACCCATAGTAAACATGTCATGGACACGTCTGTTTTTAGAGGGAACCACACACATCCAGGATATGGCTACCCAGCACTCCCCTTTTTCACAGGGATCTGGCATACCACTGCTGTTAGCAGTATCAACACCGCCACGTTGCAGTGAGTGTGAATAAACGTGTGTGTGTGTTCAGTATGCAAGCATGTGCAGACCAGCCAAAAAGGCCTTTTCCATATGGGCATGTGAAAGGTAAGGATGAAGGTCTAGCATGGAAAAGTATATGAAGAGGAGAGGGCGGAAAAACACTGGATATTAAGTGAAAGGGAAAGAACAAAGCCTATTAACCTGTTTATAACCAGTCTCTCCATACAAACCTACACGGTACTTTATGTCCTCTTTACCAGCTGGTTATACAGGGTGTGTTACATGTTGGTAACAATGTTTGTCTTTTCACACTGACACGCATTGTGTTATTACTGTCATCGGTGTTGTCTGTTGTTTGTCAAAACGTTTAGATGTTAACATTTATTATCCTCTTTATGAATATGTTATTGTCATCTCTTATGTCCCATCAACATTGATCCATCTTGTAAAGCAGCTCTTAAGCCCCTCCCACAGCACCGTGGAGGGCCAAGTTCAACCCCCCCCCCCGCCTTGATGACCCCATCTCTCTCTCGCTCTCTGACTGTTGTTCTCTCTCCCTGTCTGTTTTCCATCTGTTTCCTGTTCTATGAGGTCAGAGTTCGTCACCGCTGATCCGGTTAGCTGTGTCTTTCTTATTGATGGGAAATGGCCTCTAGCCACTCTACGCTTCTAATGTTGAGACAGGGCTTTGGGGGATTAGAATGAGACAGTGGACTGATTCACACTAACAGAAGTTATTAGAGTGACATTTCAATGTATGCAACATACATAATATGTGAATGCACAAAGGAATATGTATGGTCAGTGCCTTATCCGGCCAAATCATTATCTGCTTTCTGCAACAGGTTTAGGAACAGTGGTTGGCCAGTGTGCTTGTTTCTTTAATCTATTTATTTCTGCAGTTTCTGGTCTGGCTGGTCGCTTTGGAGTCGGCCAGGTGCAAAGCTAACATGAGCTATTGCTAATTCAACGTACGCAAAGTTCGATTATATCATTTTTATATATTTTTTTGACACATCGAATAAGCTGTAATGGCATGCAGTAGCGTTATTTAATGTGTTCATGTTTACAAAATGTGACGCAAACACGTTCCACGTGTACATTGTTATGAGGGCCGGTGGTTAGCACGCAAAGTTCAACTTAATGTTGGAAAAAAGGGAATCAGGTCAGGGGTGCTGCTAACCAGTGCGCCAGACATACCATGGGGTATGTTTCACCAAAACCAGTCTACAGTTGTTGAGTTGGTAACCTGCTTGCTCGTTAGTTTTGATGAGTTAGCAGACTTCTTCAGCCACCCCCTGCAATGTGCTTATGACACCAGCGGTACATATTGTCTACGACATACACCTGGCAATAGTGAGTTCACCCTGCGGTAGTCCGTTGAGGCTGTCTGAAGTGAAGGTTTCACCTTGGAAGGTGACGGTCAATTTAGATTTTCCTGTTATTTACGTTGTGTTTTGAATTAAATGAAACTATCCAAGCTTGAACAGACCCTTTATGGTGTATTTATGGTTTTTTTTGTGATTGGGAGAGGTGCTTTTCATCTTCAGGTTACAATCATCAAGTCACTGATTTGAGGTCAGCGAGTTTGTGTTGAATGCGGGTTATTGGGAACTGGCTCTGTGGCCTGACTTGCCCTTCACAGCCCGGCATCTAGAGTGTGGTAACGACAGTTGGAACATTCAACATGACAACAGTACTGCAGATTGATTTGCTGCCAGATGAAGGCCGGGTGACACGGGCATGCGACAACTCTGCCTTTGACGCTACAACGCTGGTCCAGAAAGGTGAGTGTTGGACCCGGTCTGCCATGAGATATGTGGTGATATAGGCTAGTTTATTATCAGGCAGACCTGGCTTTAACCCGGTCTGCCATGAGATATGTGGTGATATAGGCCAGTTTATTATCAGGCAGACCTGGCTTTAACCCGGTCTGCCATGAGATATGTGGTGATATAGGCTAGTTTATTATCAGGCAGACCTGGCTTTAACCCGGTCTGCCATGAGATATGTGGTGATATAGGCTAGTTTATTATCAGGCAGACCTGGCTTTAACCCGGTCTGCCATGAGATATGTGGTGATATAGGCCAGTTTATTATCAGGCAGACCTGGCTTTAACCCGGTCTGCCATGAGATATGTGGTGATATAGGCTAGTTTATTATCAGGCAGACCTGGCTTTAACCCGGTCTGCCATGAGATATGTGGTGATATAGGCCAGTTTATTATCAGGCAGACTTGGCTTTAACCCGGTCTGCCATGAGATATGTGGTGATATAGGCCAGTTTATTATCAGGCAGACTTGGCTTTAACCCGGTCTGCCATGAGATATGTGGTGATATAGGCCAGTTTATTATCAGGTAGACCTGGCTTTAACCCGGTCTGCCATGAGATATGTGGTGATATAGGCCAGTTTATTATCAGGCAGCATTGGCTTTAACCCGGTCTGCCATGAGATATGTGGTGATATAGGCCAGTTTTTTATCAGGCATCACTGGCTTTAACCCGGTCTGCCATGAGATATGTGGTGATATAGGCCAGTTTATTATCAGGCAGCATTGGCTTTTACCCGGTCTGCCATGAGATATGTGGTGATATAGGCCAGTTTATTATCAGGCAGACCTGGCTTTAACCCGGTCTGCCATGAGATATGTGGTGATATAGGCCAGTTTTTTATCAGGCATCACTGGCTTTAACCCGGTCTGCCATGAGATATGTGGTGATATAGGCCAGTTTTTTATCAGGCATCACTGGCTTTAACCCGGTCTGCCATGAGATGTGTGGTGATATAGGCCAGTTTATTATCAGGCAGCAACCACAGGCCGGTTTCTCTTGTTCCCTTTTAGCCCCAGCGTTTTGATCTGCCTCATCAGCTGAGGTTGTTATAAGGTACAACCATCACGCACAGCTAGTCATGCGTGGCAGGCACCCTAGCACGCTGCCATTTTAGGCCCAGAAATGCCAGTCCAGACATCTGGGCCATGGTCCACGGGCCTATACCCGACTCCACACCCCTCATCTTGCTGGCTGTTCCTCGACCCTCCTTAGTCTGTAGAGATCAGAGGTGAGCGGCCGTGTTGCTTTCGTGTGTCAACTCCTTTCAGATCAATATTGATGAAGGCAAAGACCAGATGCAAGGAGAGTGTTTGAATCAGCTGTGTCACTGCCTCAGTCCCCCCTCTGCTTCAGCAAGCTAAATATAGCACGTTTGGCGACTCATAAAACCACTCTTTTGTATTTCTGGGGGCTACTTCTTTATTTAGAGCTTCTGTCAGTGTTACTTTGCGCGTGTTGTGTATTCAGGCCTGCAGCTGTTTCTCCAGGCTAAGACGAACGCCCTTAGAACAGCACTGAAGTTAGGGTTGCTGAGCTTAGCATCACTTATTCAATGTTACACGATGACTGTTCACTGTGAGGGATACCTGGCTCTGTTTAAGAGGTGTGTGTGTCTGTGTGTTGTGTTCCCCACCCTGACTAACCCTTCCAGCGGTCCCTGGCTAGGCATTCATGGACATTTCTAACATTTTGTGCACCGAAGTGCAGAATTTAAGGCCTGGTATTTAAATGTGGCGTGGGCCTGTTGCTCTGGAGCCACCCAGCGAGAAGGAAGAGAGGTTATGAAGGTTATCCTCAGAGCTACGTCTCTATTAGTGTCCCGTTACAGCTGGCAGACCTCTGATGTTTCGGAGACATGGGCAAGAGGGCCGGCACTCTGGTGCCGGTATAGCCTGACGTAGCCGTGGTAACTCTTCCTCCCCCTCATGGCTTGTGCGGATTCTTGTTGGTCAGTGGTTACAGGGCTGTGTTGTGGTCCTGGCGTGGGGATGACAGTTTCACCACACAGTGAAATGTCACCCCGCCTCTTCGGGTCCCTGATTCCACAGAGGGTTCGATTTACCTCCGCCAAACGCCCGTCTAGTGCATGGTGCGCTGGCTTTAGGGCAGAGTTCTTTTCTGGTAGCTTCCGACTTTCCCCTCCGAAAGGCCCTCTGCCCTTCTGGACCTACTTCTGAATAAGATCTGTCACCTCCCCAGAGGATGCTTTTTATGGAATGCGAGCCGGTCTGATTCGACTGCGGATCTTCTCTTCATCCCACGCACTTAGATTGGTATTTAGTGGCTGGCGGGCGGCCAATGTCTTGTCCCAGACGGGGAAGGTAGTACAGGAAGTTGTTAGCAGCCCTGGGTGGTGAACATGTCTGGTCTGGTCCACACCTGGCTGACTAATAATGATGTAATGATGTAATAAGCCTATGTAGTGTCATAATGACACTTTCATTGGTGCAATTGTATCTGTCAGACTGGTTTTACTTCCTGTAATCGTTATTATGGCCCACTACACTTGTTTGCACAAACATGCGCATGGTTCAAAGTGTCCAGTGGCGTTGACGAATCATACAGAAACTATAACACACGAGGTGGTATAAGCACTGGAACCAACATGGAACAACATGGCGGCTGTTACAATCTTGAAGTTGTCACGGAGCAAGATGTTGCCCTTGAGCGACACACTTAACCCGGTTCGTTCTTTTGCGCTACTCCGGATGTGAGCGTCTGCTGGAAGGCCGCGGTAGAAAGGGAACAGCTTCCAGTGGAGACGAGGAATTGCGCGTCCGTCGGTGTGGTGTGAGCGGGGGACTGGGTGAGGCTGGCCAGCATGCTGGTTGTTATGTTAGAGATGTGGCCCAGCCTGTTGGTGAATTCCACTGTGGTAGAGTGGGAATTTGATCGTGAACCCTTGAGTACACAGAATGGACTGAATAGAATTGAGTGCTCCAAATGGATGGTACCGAATAAATGGATAATTGAATGCAGATGGGATAGCCAGGCTTGTTTACTGACGCTATTGTTCGGAGGCTGGGAAGGAGGGGATTAGTGAAATGGTAAGTTATCGAGTTCATATACGCCCTTGCGAATGAGCACGCCCGCACAAGCACACGCTCTCGTTGTCTCTCTCGCGCACACACACTGCTGCGCCCGTGAACTCAGAGGCCCCACCAGATATGCACTGATAAATGCTGACTGTCTCATCTGCAGTCTTGTGCTCGATCAATGTTTTTCAGAGCGCATCACCTGAACGATGAGATGTACAGTCAAAGCATGCGGTTCTTCCGATTTCCGGGCTTCACATGGTTGAAAACCAAAAGCAAATGGAGACTTCATATTGGCGTGCCTCACATGATGGAGTAGTAGTGGATGAAGCCGGCGCTGGACCGAGCGGTGAACTGAGACAAGTGATCCACACCAACAGGGAATAATTCGCACAGCGGTAGGGAAGTAGAGATCCGGACAACTGGGTTGTGTTGTTGTCCCACCGAGTTATCTTAAGGCGCAGGCGCTAACTGGGAGCCTCTGTGGATAGGTGTGCCTTTTAGACAGCTAAATGGGAACATTAGAAGGCGGTGTCCATGTGAAGAGGACTTGAATGTTAGGGAGAGACGTAGCCTCTGTAAAGCTGAAAAGTTTCCTCTGTTGTCGTTTCTTGTCCCGTGACTAAATCCGGTTTAGAGTTCCTGTTGTTCCCGTTGTATGTCCTGGAGTTCTGCCTTGGTGTTTTCCAGCTCCCTTTCAAAATGTTCATGGAATGTGTCTGAAATTACCTAACGACACTGTTCCGCCCCAAAAATTCCTGAGTAAGTCAAAGCATTTCATTTATCGCTTCTCTGCTCGATTTTCCAAGGAAATTTCCAGTGCTAGCATGGAGATGTTTCTTCGAGCATGACCCACACACACATACACACACACACAGATATCACACTTATGTATTCAGTCTAATGATCTGTAAATATTTGTAGTAGTAGTCAGTGTGTGTTTGTGGTTTTCCCTTGATCAAGCTAACATTTGGTTATTCTTTCAACATTTAGGAATGCCCCCCCACCCCCTCTGATCTGGATTCCTCTGGTTACCTATTGGTCCTAACCTTCAGCCGTGGGGTTAGAGGGAGCGGGGTCATTTTGCGTACCCCAGTCTTGGCTTTATATCTCTTATCAGCTGTACTGACCCCATTAGACAAGCGCTGCCTCTGACAACTAGTAAACACACCGTCACCCTGTGGCCCCCCTTAAAGGGGACGTGTCAGTAGAGGATTTTTTTTGTCCCCACAGAGCTCTGAGCAAGTCATAGCCTGCCGATCCCAAAGCAGCATGGGAAAACGGGGGCCCCATGGAATGGTGTCCCGGGAACAGACAAGGCAACACCCGGCAGACTCTGGCAGTTTACGGTTGGAGCTGTGTACCCTGAGCCTCCATCTGCCTGCCAACTACATTCCGAGCACGCCACTTCTAGAAGATTCTATCACTGAAACAGGCTGTTTTTGCCACTCGCTCTGTTTCCCCCCAGTCCTCTTCTGTTCAGTAGGTCAGATAAAAGCGGAGTAGCTGCCAAGCCAGCCGCGTGATCTGTACGAGGAGAAGCCGTCGCCTTTCTTTTTTCCCCTTTGCTTTTTACGGACGGGAGCTCCTAACTATGAGCAACGCTTAGGTTTTAACGAGATGTGTCGCATGTGCACACGCTCTCTCTGTCTCTTTCACTCCGAGTGTTAATCAGAAGGTGCTTATGAGCAATACTTAACCGTTAATGGGAGTTTAGCGGAGTGATCCATCAAAGGCCCGTTAGAGCTCCGGCTGCTAATGAAGACCGATGACCTTATCAGTACTACCTAGAAAGGAGGGAGGGAGAGAGAGGAGAACGAGGAGGGGAGAGGAAGAAAAGCAGACCAAGGGGCGTATAAAAGAGTGAGTGGAAGGAATGAATACCACTCCCCCTCCATCCCTCTCCTTACGGTCTCACCTAACTGAATAGAAACAGCGTTGGCAGGTTGAGGTGTCGTAGCTCTGTGTCGCGTTGTGTGCGTCACACCCGTGGACAGGTCAGTCAGACAGGATGCTTGGTACCAGGTAGATGCTCCGATTAATCCTCTGGGTTTGGACCTGGCGGTGGTTGACTCATTCTGGTTCTGTGGTTTATGTACTCAGCCTGTGGAGAGACCTGATGGCTGGCTTTATCTTGCCGTGTGTGGGTTTGTGTGTGCGTGACCTCCTCACCCCCAGTCATGTCCTTTCTGTAACATCCTGCTTTAACGTCTCTCTTCCTTCTGGGACCCCTCTTTGAATGGAGTTATATTCCCCATCTCCCCCTGTTCCCTGGTCTCTATCTCTCTCTGTCGTTCTCTCTGTCTCGCTCGCTCTGTCGTTCTCTCTGTCTCGCTCGCTCTGTCGTTCTCTCTGTCTCGCTCGCTCTGTCGTTCTCTCTGTCTCGCTCGCTCTGTCGTTCTCTCTGTCTCGCTCGCTCTGTCGTTCGCTCTGTCTCGCTCGCTCTGTCGTTTTCGCTCGCTCGCTCGCTCTGTCGTTTTCGCTCGCTCGCTCTGTCGTTTTCGCTCGCTCGCTCTGTCGTTTTCGCTCGCTCTGTCGTTTTCGCTCGCTCGCTCTGTCGTTTTCGCTCGCTCGCTCGCTCTGTCGTTTTCGCTCGCTCGCTCGCTCTGTCGTTTTCTCTCTCTGTCATTCAATCTCTGTGGTTCTCTGTCATTCTCTCCGTCTCGTTTGCTCGTTTGCTCGCTCTGTCGTTCTCGCTATCTCTCTCTGTCGTTCAATCTCTGTGGTTCTCTCTATCTTTCTCTGTGGTTCTGTCATTCTCTCCGTCTCGTTCTGTCACTCTTTCCCTCTCGTTCGCTCGTTCTGTCGTTCTCTCTCTTGTCCTCTCTCATGGTCCCACTTGACATCTGACTAATGACGGTCAAATTAGAGATTAGGGGATCTAGTGGGCCCCTTGTTTCCATAGCAGCCAGAGTACGAACACACACACACACACCCCTCTGTGTCCTACACATGATCACACATGCCCAACCAGCCCTTCCTGTCTGTTTTAGCATGAAAGCACGGTGTGTGTGTATTTGCTGATTGAATGAATCAGAGAACCAGACTGGCCTGAAGGAATACTGGTTCAGGGTGAGGAGGGAGGGAGGGAGGGAGAGCGAGGAGGGAGGGAGGGAGGGAGAGCGAGGAGAGGGTTCAGAGAGGGGGAGGGAAATGGGAAGTAGTGCAGTGTCCAGAGAGGAAAGCCGAGGGGAAAGGCTATCAGCAGCGTGTGGTAGAAAAGTTTAGCTGGTTCCGTGTTTACGCTTCAGGGCTTACAGTTCATCCGAGAAACCATGTGACCTGTTTCCTATTGGGACAGATTGTTTGTGATGGTGGGTTGGGTGTTGACCATAGCTGAGGAATATATTATCTGGGGCGTGTCATTGAACATCGATACACACACACACACACACCCCAACAGTTGAAACAGTTTTTCTTAGTCACACTCCAAAGCCATATCTATTATAATGTTCTTTGATTGACTGTTATATAACTGGGTTACCCACACACACAGAGAATGTCTGAGTCACTGGTTGAGAAGAAAAAGACACAGGAAGTGCTAGATGTTTATCTTCATCACGTTTAGCTTATCACCTCTGTCTGTCATCTCTTTGTCTTGTCCTTGTTTGTGTGTGTGTGTGTGTGTGTGTGTGTATAAACATTTGTCGTTACCTTTAGAATATGTTACTCATTTACTTCCTGCTTGTTGAGACATGGAAAGTTCTAGCTGGGTTGGCGGTTTTCTGCTGCAACAGGACTCTAGGCGTCAGTACCGGGATGCTGGGTTGGTTACAAAGATGAGGAACCGCCGCTAATGGATGGGACAAAGTGACCGACGTAACCATGGAGAACAGCGAGTGGTGAAACAACGGCTGACTTGAGACAGTAGATCTGCTGGAATGTCATGACATTGTCTTGCCCCTAGTGAGCCTGTTTAATTTGGATCCCGGGTTCTGGAGTAATGAGAACATCTGGAATCACACATTGATAAATAACTTTTTCTTTTTTCTTTGGGTCATTGGGAACTGTCCATTTGTTTGAGGGCGGGCCTCTAGAACAATGGTTCCCACCTCCGGTTCTCCAGTAGCCCTCATGGTTCCTCTTTTGGTTGTAGCCCGGGTAAAACCCTTATGCAATTCAACCCTGTGAGGACCTGATGATTGGCTCAACCGTGGCAACTTTGAATGTGTACTGTTGGGTTACTGGAGGAGTTGGGAACGACTGTTGTAGAAGCAAGTTAGACCCTTAACCTGAAGAAAGCATGTGAGGGCTTGTCTGGTAGCAGGGATTGATGGGGGAAGGAACATGACGTGTCAACTGACAGGTGGGCCTGTGGTCTCCAGGAAAGAGGCCACATGTGTTACGCTTGTAGCACACACAAACACACACACGAACCCCTCCACACATACTCTCTTCCCCTGCACCTGTTGGAGTTGAAAGGTTAAAGGTCATGTGAGTTGGTGACCCCCCCTCCCCTGCCATGAATGCAGTTCACCAGATATGTCTGTCTGTGTTGTGTGTGTTTCTCTCTGCGTGTGTGTGTGTCTGTCGATGTTTAGCTAGGTGGTACAGGGTGGGTTTGAGTGTTCATGTTTCAGAAACCAGAACAGAAACACAGGTTATGGGCAGTAATGTTGTGTGATTGGAAACCGGGACAGGACCACGTTATGGACAGTAACATGTGGTGTGATTGGAAACCGGGACAGAACCACAGGTTATGGACAGTAACATGGTGTGATTGGAAACTGGGACAGAACCTCGTTATGGACAGTAACATGTGGTGTGATTGGAAACCGGGACAGAACCACAGGTTATGGACAGTAACATGGTGTGATTGGAAACTGGGACAGAACCTCGTTATGGACAGTAACATGTGGTGTGATTGGAAACCGGGACAGAACCACAGGTTATTGACAGTAACATGGGCACACTCAGACATTGACCCCTCTCTTCTGTGGACTGTTATAACAGCTGGCTTTTTTGCTCTAAGTTAGTGGGGGAGTTTCATCTGTTATTCTTTACAGTCTATGGTTTCATCATGTCCCTGCTCAGCAATGGAAGGCTTCAGCCAAGACATCTCCATAATCGAGCCCAGAGCCACAGCCTTTCTCTTTCTTTCTCCCTCACTCTCTTTTTTTTTCTCTCTTTCTGTGTGTTTCCCTCACACCTTTATGTACCTGATTCATATTCCGGAATCGTCTCTCCTTGTTGAGTAAATGTTTCCCAGCCTCAGTGAAACCTCTCAGCTGGGGTCTCAGTGTTTGGTCACAGGTTTGTTCTGATGGCCGTCCATCTGTTACGGTGTCAAAACACTATGGCTGGTTTGGTTTCTTTTACATGCCCCCTCTGCCAACACCACTCCAATGGATCTTTTGTTGGGTTGTGTTTTATCCGAGCGGTGAGGGAACGAGACATTCAGGAAAGAGAAGCGTGCATGCGTGCGTTGGCCTGCTGTTTGATGGTCCTCAGGGGAACGGAGAATATCATGAAATGAAAAGAGAAAGGAAAAGTTAATGCCAGACATTTTCAGCCCCCCCACCACACACGCACCTGATCCATTTACTGTAACCATTTTTCAGATGTGCTTTGTTTCCTGGCGCTGGTAATCTGTGTAGTCTGTGTCAGTGTGTGTGACTGATCTGGGTTACACATTGTTTGCTGAAGGGAAGAGCATGTTGTTAATTAGCTTACTGATTTCTGTCGTTTTCTGTCTAAATGTCTCTCTGTCTGGTTGTCTCTGTCTCAATGAATGTCTCTCTCTGTCTCAATGAATGTCTCTCTCTGTCTCAATGAATGTCTCTCTGTCTGAACTTGTCTTTGTGTCTCACTGTTTGTCTATCTGTGTTTCTACTCCCTGTTTCTTTAGGTCTAATCAGATACAGCTCTTGTTTTCTTCAGCTCTTGAGGATAATTTTTCTGCTGGAACATCAAGAGGCAGAAGTCCACTGGTTCATATGTGTGTTTGTGTGACCAGACAGGGTTTGTTAGTTCCCAAGGCCTTGCCCAGTTAATTAGATCCCAGTGAAACCCCAGCTACAACCAACAGTGCTTCTAAACTCTTCACCGCCAATGACCTCCCTCTCTCTCACCCTCTCCTGAGGTTTTTGTCTCAGTCTACTTCATGGAGGTGGTTTTCAACCAGTGCTGTGCGTTTGTTAAGTCTCGTTTGTTGAATAAGGTCTTGTCTCGTTTTTGATGGAGCAGCAGAATTTTGATCTGGTTGTCAGTGAACTCTTCTCGATCCTAGAGTGGGCTTTCAAATCGTTCACCTTCAGATAGTGGATGTATACAGTGGCCATCTTGTACTCCCACAGGTGATTGGGGTTAATGAGGGGATGCTGCCTGGAGAGGTTTAAATGGCCTGTTAACCCTCCGTTATGAGGAGCCCTGAGAGATGTCCTCCGAAGGACACACACTGGCCTACTTTACTCAAGTCCTCATTGACCCAATTCAGAGCTTGCCAAAAGCATCCCCCACCTGCGCATACACACTCCCACAACACCCCCTCATACCAGCCCCCCGTGCCCCCCCCCACCCCTCCTCCGCACACTCATTGTTGGTGTGTACAGAGCATGCTCTCGTCCTATTGGCTGAGTGACAGAGGTAAGGACTGGGAGGGGCTGGCCATTGTCTAATAAAGGCGGGTCTTTGTCACAGTGCTGTGAGAACCCGAATGACCCCTGCAGCCAACCGTCTCCACGGGTAACCAACTGGACAGCCTCTGGCATGACAGGGTCCTTACAGAGTGCCTGTAGGGTGCCATTGCTCTCTCACAGGCCTTGGGCTGAACTGTTTTATGCCCGACTAAAAGCCCATCTCCGTTTACTGGAGCTATAGTTAACCATCCGTGAACTCCATTGGACATCAAATTAGAACATCCTCAAATAATGATTCAGTGATTTCTGGTATTCAATGTGGTAGTTTGGGGTTACGTATTGTTGCCATGGTGGCCAGTTGTGGGTTTGTGCTGAGCTTTGTACTTGTGGGTTACTTCTGGGTGTGTAGTGGTAGTTAAGGGTTACGTCTGGGTGTGTAGTGGTAGTTAAGGGTTACGTCTGGGTGTGTAGTGGTAGTTAAGGGTTACGTCTGGGTGTGTAGTGGTAGCCAAGGGTTACGTCTGGGTGTATAGTGGTAGTCAAGGGTTACGTCTGGGTGTGTAGTGGTAGTTAAAGGTTACGTCTGGGTGTGTAGTGGTAGTTAAAGGTTACGTCTGGGTGTGTAGTGGTAGTTAAAGGTTACGTCTGGGTGTGTAGTGATAGTTAAGGGTTACGTCTGGGTGTGTAGTGGTAGTTAAGGGTTACGTCTGGGTGTTTAGTGGTAGTTAAGGGTTACGTCTGGGTGTGTAGTGGTAGCCAAGGGTTACGTCTGGGTGTATAGTGGTAGTCAAGGGTTACGTCTGGGTGTGTAGTGGTAGTTAAAGGTTACGTCTGGTTGTGTGTAGTGGTTGTTAAGGGTTAGGTCTGGTTGTGCGTGCATGTGTGCGTGTATGTAGTGGTAGTTAAGGGTTAAGTCTGGGTGTGTGTAGTGGTAGTTAAGGGTTAAGTCTGGTTGCTGTGCAGCTCGGCAGTATTATGCAAGCTGCAGAGAGCCAGGAAGAAGGGAAGTGCATTACAGAATGCTGAGCTCAGGGCTCTGGCACGCCGCCAGTCCTCTCTCCACACACACACAAACACACTCACACACACGCTCAGCTGAGGGCTTTCCAAGCTTCCCACCAGCCCTACAGCCCCCCTCCCCTTCTGTTTAGGAATTCTCTCTGCTCCTCCCCCCCTCCCCACCTCCCTGTCCAGCCCCTTCTCTGATGTCTCTAGTTCAGCTGTGGGCCACGCATGACTCTGGCTGGGCAGAACAGGGAAGTGTGTCTCCGTCGCTCTCTCTCTGTGTGTGTGTGTGTGAGTGTGTGTGTGAGAGAACTGGCACATTGTAGAGCAACTGCCAGCCGGGGATGTAATACGTGTGGGTGTCTGTTACGCAAGCAGATGTGAAATGTGAGTGTGAGAGAGTGAGGTGTGTCGGGATGTGAAACGTGATCCCTCGTGTCGCCCTGTCGACAAACTGCTAGGCAGGAAGTGGAGGAGTAAAAGGAGGGGAGGGGGGGTTCTCTCTCTCAACATTTGTTTTCCGCTGTCGCTGGCTGTTGCTCTCTTTCTGTCTTCTCTCTTCTGTGTTGTTAGTCAGCTGTTCCGGTTAGTCTGAGTGTGTTTCCTTATTGAGCAAATTTTGTTTTTAGAGAACTGAAACCTGTGTCTGTCAGTGGTGTTTTTGTTTTGCGTGTGATCTAGCTGGGATATTTGTTTCCATTCGACTGTAATTTTGTATCAGGCTAACGATATTGACATTGTTATAGGTTAAATTTCCTTGCCTCACCTACACCCAGAAGGTATTTAAAGAAAAGTAGACCCATCTGCAGTGTTTGCACTAATGTCAGTTTAGATACAACATTTCACACTATAGACCATATGGAGATCTAATTTCACACTATAGACTGCATAGCGACACCATATCGGCCCATGAAAACGAGGCTCGGCAATGTTTCTTGGTAGAGTCTGTAAAAGTAGCAACGTGATACAGTATCACTCTGGTTGAAATAGCATAGGTGCCCGGGGAGCCCCTACCATACCAAATAACTTTGACCCAGGCCCGCTACTAAGAAACTGCCCCCCTCTCCTGGAGTGCGTATGAATGTACTTTGAGAAAGGCCAAAATAAAACTGAGATCTTAACTTCTCAGTTAACTCCTCCACCTCCCGCTCCTCCTCTTCACCTTAGGGAAATGTGAACACCGTGAAGAGGGCCATGTTATGGTAGTAATGTACAGTATGTGGACCTGTTATGGTCGGGTCATATTTTGGCTAGCTAACTTCGTTACGCAGATCTGTGATGTCAACAGAAGCCAACTTGAATTTAGACTTTGAGCAGGAGGTTTTATTTCATTTGTTCTGAATGCATTTACAGTATCTGTTTTTGTTAATTTCTTATCAGTTCCCACAGTATTGGCTGTTTTAAATGTTCTCCCTGGAAAAAACGGACAGAATTTATGGTAGTCATTTTGTCGGCCACACTGTGATGTCCGTGTCCCATAATGGCTGTGAGCATGGTTTTCAGACCTCCTGCGTTATCGGCAGGAAAACACTTCCTCCCGGACATTCTTCTTAGTTTTCCATTTGTGCATTGTGTGGAGTTGTTGTTGTGTGATGGTATGTGTGTGTGTCTGGTGCGATGTGTGGTGTGAAAGGAGGCATCGGTGACCAGGGCATGACTAGGTAAGCATTGGGACTGGTTGTAGAAAGGAAATGAAAGGGAAATGAGAATGTTTTAGTTGTTCATCTCGCTGGCTCTCGGCTGGTTATGTGTGATTGTGGGGCCCTGACGGGCTATGTGTGACCAATGGATGACCTCTCAACTACTGCATGTCAGGTTTCATGTTTTCAGAAAATAGACAACGGTTGCGTCTTTTAGCATATTGGGCAACCATTTTAAACGGGGATCCAAAATATTGTTGATATCTTCCCATTTCATCTGGCATTTCTCACAGAAACATCATAGGGAGGATTGTTGTTCAGTATTATTTTTATGTTCCTTTCCTTTTTCTTTGTGGTTCAAAACCTGGTTGGTGAACTGTTGCTACATGATACAGACCATCTTATTGGTCAGTGAACTGTTGCTACATGATACAGATCATTTTATTGGTCAGTGAACTGTTGCTACATGATACAGACCATCTTATTGGTTGGTAAACAGTTGCTACGTGAGACACTCTTCTACTGTACTATAATGTCCACTAAAATAAGGTCTGTCTACTGTACTATAATGTCCACTAAAATAAGGTCTGTCTACTGTACTATAGTGTCCACTAAAATATGGTCTGTCTACTGTACTATAATGTCCACTAAAATAAGGTCTGTCTACTGTACTATACTGTCCACTAAAATAAGGTCTGTCTACTGTACTATACTGTCCACTAAAATAAGGTCTGTCTAGAATCTGGAATACACAAATTTGACATTAATTTATGCAAAATGTGTGGTTTGAAACTTTTTAAGTAATGATCCATTTTCTGAGAAGCAGCATCACATTACAGGGAAATGACTTTAAAAGGAACTCCCTCTGCTGGCCATTGGCTAAATGTACAAACCAATGAAGGGCCTTGATTGGTTAAAGTCCTGTAATTATCATTATGAATGTAGTATTGTGTATGTAAAATGGATCATATCTAGTCAGAAAGAGCTGCCATATTTTACATTGCCTGGTAGATATTAGGTTAGTAATAATATTTTGCATCTATCACTGCCTAAAATATCCACTTTCATCATGATTTGCACAACACAAATTTGTGATTATAATTAAAAGGCATGTCATCCTTCCTCTGTGAAGTTTCTCTGTGAAAGTTGCCGAATTAATCGTACTTTATTGACTGGCTAACGCTTCTCCTCTCTTCTTCTCGCAGGGTTCCACCTCAGTGGAACGGTAACAGAACCGGCCACAGCGTCGGAACCCGAGCTCGTCTGCAGCGTAAGCGTCAGCTTTGACCGTTGCAAGATCACGGCAGTGACGTGTGGCTGCGGCAACAAGGACATCTTCTACTGTGCCCACGTGGTGGCGCTGGCCCTGTACCGCGTACGGAAGCCCGAGCAGGTCAAACTACACCTGCCCATCTCTGAGACACTGTTCCAGATGAACAGAGACCAGCTGCAGAAGTTTGTCCAGTACCTGATAACAGTGCATCACACTGAGGTGCTGCCTACCGCACAGAAACTAGCGGATGAAATACTGTCCACCAACTCTGAGATCAACCAGGTTCACGGTGAGTGGAGGAGTGGGCCTCATGTCCCAGAGGGAAAAGATGAAGAGATTACGAAGATTTTTGAATTTTTGTGTGTCCATTATAACTTCATCGTGCTTATGTAGTGTGTTTCAAATGGGAAATACATTTTGAGGTGAGAAAGTTAAAGCACAAAATGTTTCTGTGGAAGTGAAGACAATTAAAATAAAATGGATGGTTTTAAAGGTAGATTCAGCTGTTTGACATGGATGGTTTTAAAGGTAGATTCAGCTGTATGACATGGAGGATCTTAAAGGTAGATTCAGCTGTATGTCATGGATGGTTTTAAAGGTAGATTCAGCTGTATGACATGAATTATCTTAAAGGTAGATTCAGCTATATGACATGGATGTGGAAAGCAAACTGAAAACTGGGTCAATCTTCACACCAACTAAGACTGTTAAGCAGCGATGCATAACTTCTGTGCTACAGTTTATGTGGTGCTGCTTGTGGCTGCTTAGTCCACATTTAAGAGTAGAATGAAAAATTATATTAAATCAGGTGAACACAGAATTCCCGTGACCTGTCCATGTTGGTCTGTTCACGTGTGTGTGGTTATATTTCCCCTTCAGCAAGTTTTATTTAGCAGGGTTTAGGAGTTTTTTTTTTATTTTAGTAGTTTGCGAGGGAGAGCCCAATGCTTTTGCGGAACTATTATTCATTTCCCAACATGGAATGAGCGTTGTGTTTAAGTGTATAACTAAACTCTCTGTCTGTGTGTCTGTGTGTCTGTCTGTGTGTCTGTCTGTGTGTCTGTCTGTGTGTCTGTCTGTGTGTCTGTCTGTGTGTCTGTCTGTGTGTCTGTCTGTGTGTCTGTCTGTTTGTGTCTGTCTGTCTGTTTGTGTCTGTGTGTCTGTCTGTGTGTCTGTCTGTGTGTCTGTCTGTTTGTGTCTGTCTGTTTGTGTCTGTCTGTTTGTGTCTGTCTGTTTGTGTCTGTCTGTTTGTGTCTGTCTGTCTGTTTGTGTTTGTGTCTGTCTGTGTGTCTGTCTGTTTGTGTCTGTCTGTGTGTGTGCAGGGGCCCCGGACCCCACCGCAGGGGCCAGTGTGGATGATGAGAACTGTTGGCACCTGGACGAGGAGCAGGTTCAGGAGCAGGTCAAACTCTTCCTCTCTCAGGGGGGGTACCATGGATCCGGAAAACAACTTAACCTACTGTTCAGCAAGGTAACACTCAGACAAACACATAGAAACACATTCAGATAGAGAGACACATAGAAACACACACAGACAGACACATCAAGATAGACAAGCAGAGACAAAAATAGACCTACAGAGACCGGAATAGAGACAGACACACACATACAGAGAGACAGAAACAGAAACTCACAGCCCTTACCCCCCCCCCCCCTTCCCCAGGTGAGAGAGATGTTAAAGATGCGTGACTCCAATGGTGCCAGGATGTTAACACTCATCACAGAGCAGTTCATGGGCGACCCTCGTCTGGCCCTGTGGAGACAGCAAGGGACCACCATGACGGACAAGTACAGACAGCTGTGGGATGAGCTGGGTAAGGAACAGACACCACTTCAACAAACCACATCAAGACAGAACGAAAGACTGAACTTGTGTGTTTCTAACCTGTGTATAATATAGCGTCTGGTGTGTATTGTAGAATGCCTGTGGGGTCTAAGCGGTGTGCCCTTTATGTTTTGTCTGCTGTGTCTCTTTGCCATTCGCTTTACTGGTATGTAGGTCTGTCAGACCCTTTGTCTTATTTAGGTGATTTGCCATTCGTCAGCTCTCTGCATCTTCCCCTGAAAGAATGGGTGGCCTGTTTCAGTCAGAGAAGAATTTGAAACCCTGAATTAGTTTTTAAAATGTTGTAGTTTGTCTCTTCAGATGAGATGTGGAGCTAGTCTTTGTCAAATGAGATGGGTAGCTGGTCTTTCTCACCAGATGTGTGGCTGGTCTTTCTCACCAGATGTGTAGCTGGTCCCACTTCACCACCACCAAAGCACCCCCCGACCATGACATTGCCTCCACCATGCTTGACAGATGGCAAATGCTCCTCCATCATCTTTTCATTTGGTCTGCACCTCACAAATGTTTTTGTTGTGATCTAAGCACCTCAAACTTAGATGAATCTGTCCGTAACACTTTCTTCCAATGTTCTTGAGTCCAGTGGCTGTGTCCTTTTGCTCATCAGAGTCTTTCTTGTTAATTCGCCAGTCTGAGATATGCCTTTTGGTGACACTGGTGTTTTGCGGGACTATTTAATGAAGCTGCTAGTTGAGGACCTGTGATGTGTCTGTTTCTCAAACTGGACACTAATATATTTGTCCTCTTGCTCTGTTGTGCACGAAGGCCTCCCACTTACTATTCTGGTTAGAGTCATTTGGGGCTGATCTGTGAATGGACGGAGTAGGAGGCCTTGGTGCACAACTGAGGAAGAAGACAATTGTTGATGCTCCAGATACTCAACTTGTCTAAAGAAGGCCAGTTTTATTGCTTCTTTAATCAGCACAACAGTTTTCAGATGTGATAACATAATTGCTAAGGGTTTTCTAATGATCAGTTAGCCTTTTAAAATGATCAACTTGGATTAGCAAACACAATGCGTGTGTGCGTGCGTGCGAGAAGTCAACTGTTTGTACCCGGGATATGCAGGAAAGTGAAACGGCAGCTTGACCCTAACGTAGTAACTGCATTCCGTCAAAATCCTAGCCTAGCAACAAAAAACAACCTCAATGTACTGTACTACAGAAACAACATGCCTGTTTTCATGTTCATTTATAATTGGAAATGTATTAAAACAATTGTGTGTAGCCATTTGACATTTTATATCTATATTATCTAAATACTTATTTCTATGTTTTTAATGTTATAGACCCTGCTTTCTGAATGCACGGTCCTCCTTTTTCTTCTCTCCTTTCCTCTGCTTTCCTTCTTTCTAGAATCTCCATCCTTCTCCTTTCTCTGTTGTCCTTGATGCAGCCTAAACAAAGAGACAGAGGATAACAACTCTTGTCCCCTCCCCCATCCTATTTCCCTCCTTTTCATCCCCCTCTCCCCCTCCTGTTCTCTCGTTTCACCTCTCTGCCTCAGCTCTGTCTCATTCTGTTATCTGCCCTCCTTTTTATCCCTTGTTCATTTTTCGTAATTTCTTGCTCCTCCCCGTCTTCATCTCTCTCTCCTTTTGCTCCCTCCCTCTCTCTAGCCCCCTCCCTCTCTCTAGCCCCCTCCCTCTCTCTAGCCCCTCCCTCTCTCTAGCCCCCTATCTGCCTCTCTCTTCCCTCTCTGTCTTCCCCTGTTTTTTGCAGCATATTTATTTTTAATGCCTTCCATCCCCCCTCTTTCTGTCTTCTATCCACCACCTCTCTACTTCCCTGTCTCCCTTCATCCATCCTTCATCTACCTTTCAGCTCCAGCCTCAGGAAAGCAGTGTGTCATTAGTGTCTGCCTGCCTGCCTGCCTGTCTGTCTGTCTGCCTGTCTGCCTGTCTGCCTGTCTGTCTGCCTGTCTGTCTGTCTGCCTGCCTGTCTGTCTGTCTGCCTGTCTGTCTGCGTGTGACAGACATATGCTTGTTGCTCCCAAACATTTTAATAAAATTGATGATTTTGCTTTTCACAGAATCTAATTCCCTGCTTCGTGTGTGTGCGCGTGTGTGCATATGTGCGTGTGTTCGTGCGTGCGCGTGTGTGTTTCCTGGGTTGATCCAGTGCACCTGTACCACTGCAGTGTGGGTTCTGTGTATTTCCCCACTTTCCTGTCCAAAGAAGCCTAAAAATAAATAAATGTAAAACTTTGTGTGTGTAGGTGCGTTGTGGATGTGCATCGTGTTGAACCCCCACTGTAAGTCGGAGCAGAAGGCTGTTTGGCTGAGACAGCTCCGGAGGTGGAACAGCGTTGACGTTTGTCCCTGGGAGGACGGAAACCACGGCAACGAACTGCCCAACCTCACACACGCACTGCCGCACGGCAACCCAGGTGAGAGAACACACACACCTAAGGAAGTGCTTCAGGTCGCCCATGGCAACCCAGGTGAGGGTGTGCGTGGATTTTTGTAAATCAAGGATTTCTCTACTGCCTTTGTTGATGCCTTTGTCTGTTTCTCGTTGTCTCTGTCTCCTTGCTCTCTCTCTCTCTGTCTGTTTCTCGTTGTCTCTGTCTCCTTGCTCTCTCTCTCTTTCTGTTTCTCGTTGTCTCTGTCTCCTTGCTCTCTCTCTCTTTCTGTTTCTCGTTGTCTCTGTCTCCTTGCTCTCTCTCTCTTTCTGTTTCTCGTTGTCTCTGTCTCCTTGCTCTCTCTCTCTTTCTGTTTCTCGTTGTCTCTGTCTCCTTGCTCGCTCTCTCTTTCTGTTTCTTGTTGTCTCTGTCTCCTTGCTCTCTCTCTCTTTCTGTTTCTCGTTGTCTCTGTCTCCTTGCTCTCTCTCTCTTTCTGTTTCTCGTTGTCTCTGTCTCCTTGCTTCTCATTTAATCAACTGTCTCTCCATGTCTCTGCCCTGCAAGCTAGTCTTATTAGTTTCTGTGTGTCTGATGGAATAAGCCCAATAACACAGACGGGGTCCTCCAGCTATAGATGCCCTCTGCTGCCCCTGTACGTGCCTGAGCTAAATTAGAGAAAATATGAGCCTATCAAAAAAAATGCCTGTCAGGTTACGGAACAGGCGCTGGGCCGTTGGATGGGTATTTCAGCCCGGTAGCTTTAGGTGGCTGATCAAAGCCACGTTTCCTAATGAACATTTTCACAATGTACTCTGGTTTCTCCTTCTCTGCTTACTCTCGACACCCCCCCTCTTTGTCCATCTGTCTGTCTCCCCCCACCAGACTCATCGTCCCGGCCCCACAGAACAGTCTTCACGAGGGCCATCGAGGCCTGCGACCTGAACTGGCAGGACACACACCTGCAGCGCATCATCACACATGACCTCTACACACACTCACACACACACTGTCACCACGACAACCACGACGGTTCGGGGGCACTGTTTGATGCCCGTGGCTGGCCCCTTTGGCACGGTGAGTGAGTGAGTGAGTGTGTGTGTGTGTGTGTGTGTGTGTGTTAGGAATTAAAAAGCAAAAGCAGGGAGACATTTTTACAGCCACGTTTGAGCCAATGTTTTTGTTTAGTTAAGGTAACCCTCCTTGCACTTGCAGAGCACGTCCCTACCGCATGTGCCAGGGTGGATGCTCTCCGGTCACATGGTTATCCCAGGGAAGCCTTACGATTGGCCATCGCTATTGTCAACACTCTGAGACGGCAGCAACAGAAACAACTAGAGCTTTTCCGCAGCCACAAAAAAGGTCAGTTAGAATTGTCTTCATCTACTGTTTTTGGAAAAGAGAGCCTCTCCATCCTGTCTCTATTAACACAGATGTTCAGTGTTGGGTACTAGTGTTTATTCTTCAGTTATTAGTAACTATTCCAATTTTAACTTGTTGCTATGATGTTTTTATGAGGCAAAATTGTATTCAATAAAAGATATCCATAATTTTTATAATAACCTGTAACAAAGCCAGCTTTGATATCCACCACTGTTATGCTAATCATCTGCTAAATATTCAGTGCATTATGCTACTGGTTGGACAGTCTTTAGCAAATGAAGAGCCTGTCTTGTTAGAGATTGCATTCATTTTTGGGGGTGACAAAATCTGGTCTTTGCATTCAACCGAGAACAAATATATTGTTTCTGAACATAAACATGTTATGTTTCCTCCAACATGTCTTCTAGTTCTAATTTTATAGCAAGTTGCTCTAGCCTATTAAGGTGCCAAGCTGCTAACTTCTAGTCATGTTTACAGACTAGCTGCACTAATGATATAGAGTTTGAAAAAAATGTCAAGGAATTTAGCATCCATTTTCAACTGAGATGTCAACTGTTTCAACCAAGGCTTGCAATTCCACTTCGTTGTGGAAAGTCTGCATTGACATGATTAAGCACAACATAATGGAGTGAAGTAACGTGATGAGTAACGTAAATGACTGCTCTACCTGCATTTATAGAGAGAGTGCAGGTGGAGTGGCTAGTGTTCATGCATTAGGTTCATTTCAATATAGAGTAGATAGCTCTAATTTAAAGGTATCTTAAAAAGATGTGACTAGTAGTTATGTCTATCCTTTGTCAACTATATAGCTCTTATTATTTTTTCAAATGATGTGTACAAGTCGATTATAACATTTTACTAATTCTATTTTAGTGACTAGTAACATTTTATACTACTCATTGCTATTTCTAATAATAACTATTAGCTATTAATTACTACTATCTTATAAATAAAGTGCTTTTGAATAGCCGCACATTCATTGTATATCAACTGTTTTCTCTGTGCTGTATTAACCATGCAATATGAAGTAGTGTTAACAGTGTATTAACTGTGTGATATTAATGTATTAACTGTGTGATATTAATGTATTAACTGTGTGATATTAATGTATTAACTGTGTGATAATAATGTAGAACCCTGTTTCCAAAAAAGTTGGGACACTCCTTTTATTAAATTAAAAATAGTACAAAGACAATATGTCAAATGTTGAACCTGAGAAATGTTATTGTTTTTGGAAAAATGCATGCCCATTTTGAATCCAAAACCTGTATATATTGTTCAGCATTAATGGTGCCTTCACAGATGTGCAAGTCACCCATGCTTTGTGCACTAATGCTCCCCCATCACGGATGCTGGCTTTTGAACTGAGTGCTGATAAGAAGCTGGATGGTCCCTCTCCTCTTTAATACAGAGGACGAAGCGTCCATTATTCCCCAAAAAAACATCACATTTTGATTCATCAGACCACAGGACAGTTTTCCACTTCACCTCAGTATATCTTAAATGACCTCAGGCCCAGGGAAGGTGGCAGTATATCTGAATGTTGTTTATATCTGGTTTCTTCTTTCTTCTTTGCATGGTAACATATGATATGTGGTCTTTGTACTATTTTCTATTGAATATAGGGATTAAATGATTTGCTCATCTTTGCATCCTGTTTTTATTTCCATTTTACACATCATCCCAACTTTTTTGGAAACAGGGTTGTCTTAGCTGTGTGATGTCAATGTATTAACTGTGTATTAACTGTCTGTCATCCAGAGCTGCTCCTTAAAGGCATGACATCAGTCACCAACATGGAGGGCTGGGTGGGTCATCCCCTGGATCCTATAGGTACTCTGTTCAGCACACTAATGGAGACGGGACGTGTAGAAGAGGATGGGGGCAACGCCTTCCTAGACTTCTCAGGTACGCTGTCTTTCCATCTACCTCTCTAAATCTCTCTTTCTCCCACATACTCCCTCACCTTCTCTCTGTCTGTCTGTATGCATTTTAATTGGACCTTTTTTTTACCCGCCTGTACCCCCCCCCCCCCCCACATCTTATTCATGAGCTGTGATTGAAGGACGGCTGAGGAACAATCAGTGATGTTGCCAGTGATGATTGGGTGTGATTGGTTCTGTCAGACGCCTACTGGAGTTTAATGGTCTTGGCAACTTCTCTTGTAGACCAGTCAGGGTGTTAACATGCGTGGATCGGGCTGATGGGTCAGTACTCAATAGTTGAGAAACTAACACCCATACATTGACCATTGGTAAGGCCCAGACCTCGGTTTGTCATTCCAGTCCCCGAAAATCTGGTGCATTGTTGCTATGAGCAACGCTGCACAACTGAATCACATGATGTAGTGCTTAACCAAGCAAATGAGCAGTACCTGCACACTGGGTAAAAAAATTAATTGGTGACATTTGTGGTACATTAAATACATTCTTTTTTCATGTGGTCAAAATCTCCACTGTTTCAGGGGAAGAAAATAGGAGAGTCATATGGCAGTTACTGGAAAAAACTCACTATGTTGGTTTTATATTGGTTTTACTTTCACTTTATCTTGGTTTTATTCTAGTGTTATCCTGGTTTTTACATTGGTTTTTATCTTGGTTTCATCTAGGTTTTACTTGTGTTTTACCATGGTTGTACTATGGTTGTATCTTGGGTTTATTTTGGTTTAACCTTGGTTTTACCTTGCTCTTGGCCTGCACATTCTACAGTGTACCATGATATGGTTTACTGTTCTCTGCTGATTCAAGTTCAAACTAGATTTGATGGCAGATTGCGTTTTAAGCATCTTACCAGTAACTTTGAGTCTGCTAAATCCAAATCTCTGAGCTGGCAGTATGAAAAATATGCCCTTGAGCAAGACAGTTAACTGGAATTGCTCCGGTAAGCTGTGGATAAGAGCATCTGGTAGATGATAAAAACATTTTCAATTCTAAAGACAGAAATACATGCATATTAAAAGAGAATTAAAAATGGTTCCATAGATATTAGACTGTCCCACCCAGGTCTTACGATGAGTTTATTTCACAACATATACAATGCATCCGTTCCCCTGTGTGGTTGTCAGTGTCTCCCGGCTGTAATGGGTTACTGAAGAGAACGTGTCTCGTGGGCCTGAACAGCAAACCACCAGCAAAACAGAGCTTCAGATAGCAGCCTACACTGTTGGAGGATGGCACTGAGCTGTCCTCGTCATAATGGAGGTTGACTGCCTGTATTGGTTCTGACACAGATTGATCTTCAGCCAGGTTGTTTCACTCTCTATTAGATTTGCAGACAGCATTTCAAAGGCATACTGTTTTTTAATGTGAACTCTCTTTTGTCTTCTCTGTCTTTCTCTCCAGGCTCTGTAAGTTCAGCCAAAAGGTCGGAGCCCCACCTTTTCCCAGCACAGCACTTCCTGGACGATGGCCAATCGTTCGTAGCACTTGCCGTAGAAACGGCTCTGATTGGCTTGGGGCAGCAAAGGGTGATGCCCGACGGCCTTTACGCCCAGGAGAAGGTGTGTCGCAACGAAGAGCAACTTTTGGCCAAGCTCCAGGAAGTGGAACTGGACGACACTCTGGTCAAGATCTTCCGAAAGCAAGCAGTCTTCCTGCTAGAGGGTAAGAGAGACACACTCGACTATGGCTTTCTAGTGGATAAAAAACACAATGTTCTCGTGGGCTGTGTTTGCTGGGTATTTCTAGGTGTTGTCGTGCTGAAAGATTAATTTCCTCCCCAGTCTCAGGTTCTGTGAGCTTTGGATCAGGTCTTCAACTCTTTTTCTTCCCTCAATCCTGACCAGTCTCCCAGTCCTTTCTTCTGAGAAACATCCCCATAGCATGACACTCCCACCATTATACTTCAACATAGGGATGGTATTAGCATGGTGATGACTGGTACCATGCTTTCGCCAGTTGTAGCACTTGGCATTCAAGCCTAATAGTTAGACAGCTCTAGGAAGAGTATTGCTGGATCCATACTACTTCCATTTTTGAATGAGGGAATGGGAACTTTCAATGACCTCTTTTAATTTCAATTTCTTTATAACCTTCCCTGGATCTATGCCTGCACACTAGTCTTGAAGGCCTACAATGTCTATATGCAGTGTGGGACCTTATGTAGATAGGTGTGTCTATCTAAATCAGGTCTAATCAACTGAATTTGCCTAATGAAGTTGTAAAAACATCTCAGAGATGATCAAAGGACACCAGATTAATATGAGTTCCATTTAGAGTGTCATTGCAAAGGGTCTAAATACAAATCCGATTCCAAAAAAGTTGGGACACTGTACAAATTGTGAGTAAAAAAGGAATGGAATAATTTACAAATCTCAAACTTATATTTAATTCACAATAGCATATAGATAACATATCGAATGTTGAAAGTGAGACAATTTGTAATGTCATGCCAAATATTGGCTCATTTTGGATTTCATGAGAGCTACACATTCAAAGAGTTTGAATGTTATCATCATCAACAGTGCATAATATCATCCAAAGATTCAGAGAATCTGGAACAATCTCTGTGCGTAAGGGTCAAGGCGGGAAAACCATACTGGATGCCGTGATCTTCGGGCCCTCAGACGGCACTGCATCACATACAGGAATGATACTGTAATGGAAATCATAACATGGGCTCCGGAATACTTCCAGAAAACATTGTCAGTGAACACAATCCACCGTGCCATTCGCCGTTGCCGGCTAAAACTCTATAGGTCAAAAAAGAAGCCGTATCTAAACAGGATCCAGAAGTGCAGGCGTTTTCTCTGGGCCAAGGATCATTTAAAATGGACTGTGGCAAAGTGGAAAAGTGTTCTGTGGTCAGACAAATCAACATTTTCAGTTCATTTTGGAAAACTGGGACTCCATGTCATCCGGACTAAAGAGGACAAGGACAACCCAAGTTGTTATCAGCGCTCCGTTCAGAAGCCTGCATCCCTGATGGTATGGGGTTGCATGAATGCGTGTGGCATGGGCAGCCTACGGTTCTGGAAAGGCACCATCAATGCTGACAGTTATATTCAAGTTCTAGAACAACATGTGCTCCCATCCAGACGTAGTCTCTTTCAGGGAAGACCTTGCATTTTCCAACATGACAATGCCAGACCACATACTGCATCAATTACAATGTCATGGCTGCATAGAAGAAGGATCCGGGTACTGAAGTGGCCAGCCTGCAGTCCAGATCTTTCACCCATAGAAAACATTTGGCGCAATATAAAGAGGAAGGTGCGACAAAGAAGACCTAAGACAGTTGAGCAACTAGAAGCCTGTATTAGGACAACATTCCTATTCATAAACTTGAGCAACTTGTCTCCTCAGTCCCCAGACGTTTGCGGTCTGTTATAAAAAGAAGAGGGGATGCTACACAGTGGTAAACATGGTCTTGTCCCAACCTTTTTGAGATGTTTGGATGCCATGACATTTTTTATGAACTTATTTTCCCCTTAAAGTGATACATTTTCTCAGTATAAACATTTGATATGTCATCTATGTTGTATTCTGATATTCAGATATTTCAAACTTCTACATCATTGCATTCTGTTTTTATTCACAATTGTACAGTGTCCCAACTCTTTTGGAATAGAATTTTCCATTTTCAAAAAAATTCTACAACTGTTTTTGCTTTGTCATTATGGGGTACTGTGTATAGATTGATGGCCAAATATGTAATAAATTATAAACTACGTCTATAATGACATAATGTGGAGAATGTGAAGGGGTCCCAATACATTCCGAAGGCACTGTGTCTTTAATAAATTGCGACTGATCTATAAATAATAATGAGTGGTTATTTATGATGCCAGGTGAAGTGTAGATCAGTCAGATGGCACCTGCAGTGGTTTTGATCTTCTCAAACATGCTTTGACATGGATGCTCTCTCCTCTGTCGGTCTGCTTCGCTCTTACAATCTCTCTCCCATTCTCCTTCAATGTCAAACTCTCACCCTCTCTCCTTCAATGTCACCCTCTCTCCTTTGATCTTTGACTCCCCCTCGCTTTCTAAACCGTTGTTCTCTGGCTTTTGTAGCTGGTCCGTACAGTGGTCTTGGAGAGCTGCTCTACAGAGAGAGTGTCCCCATGCACACATTTGCCAAGTATCTCTTCAGCTCGCTACTACCTCACGACGCCCCACTGGCGTACAAAATTGCACTGAGAGCCATGAGGTGAGTAAACAACACGTACGCCGTCTGTTTTAGCACTTCAGTAGAGAGTTACTGCCCTTATCACTAAGAACGTCTGGTAACTTGACTTTAAAAAGGAGGTTAGCCTCCCCCAAGTCTCCAGTTGTGTCTGTATGTGAGGGCGTGCGTGCGTGTGTGTGTAGGCTGGTTTGTGTGTGCGCCTGCGCTTGTGTTTGTGAGGCACAGCGATGGGAAGCTATCCTGTACGCTGTTTAATCACAAAGCCGCCCTTTGCTGGAATCCTTGTTCAATAATTCAACAGCACTGAAAATGAGTTTTGGAAGAATGTTTGAATAATAAATATACAGTAATAAATATATATATATATATATATATATATATATATATACTTTTTTTATGGCATTCAGTTTTATTGGGTTTCTTTCCAACCGCTGAGAGGCTTATAAAACGTTTAGAGCTTTATTTGATTTTTATTTCATTTCATTTATTTCACTCCTTTGATTTAAAATAAATAAATAAATGCGAATTGTTATTTCAAAAACTGACTCTAGAACCAGTTCTCTCTCTCTCTTTCTCTCTCTCATCTTTTATATCAATTTTTATTTTTATTTTTATTTTTTGAAGAATCTCTGCAAAGGATTATCTAGAAGAAGACATTCAGGGCCTCTACCTATTAGAGGTCATGCAGATACTGTTAACACTGTGTGTGTGTGTGTGTGTGTGTGTGTGTGTGTGTGTCTAGGTTGCCGGTTCTGGAATCCACCGCTCCATCAGGTGATCTGTCCAGACCTCACCACATAGTATCTGTGGTCCACAACCGCTACCCTCGCTGGTTCACTCTGTCCCACATAGAGTCGCAACAATGTGAACTGGCCTCCACTATGCTCACCGCAGCCAAAGGTGAACACACACACAAACTGTTTGGGCACGAACATACACCGTGCAAGCATACGTTGCATGCACACACACACAGAAATGCTCACAAATGCTTGGAGAATAATGTTTCTGCTCTGTTTTATATGGTGTTTCTGGGTTTTTGTCATCTCAGGAGACGGGCGTAAACTAGAAACAGTGTTAGAGTCCATCCAGAAGAACATCCACTCCTCATCGCACATCTTCAAACTAGCCCAGGACGCCTTCAAGATCGCCACACTGATGGACAGCCTACCAGATATCACACTGCTCAAAGTCTCACTGGAGCTGGGTCTTCAGGTAGTTCGAACGTTATGCCAATAACACTAAAGTTTGAAGACCCGCGCCTACAAGATGGTGGGCTGGGAAATATATTCATTGATATGCCCTTGAGCAAGGCTATCTAATTGCTCCAGGATTGCTGTTAGTAGTGCCTGATACCTGGCAGCGCCTGCACACACTGAGTGGGTCTTCGTTGGGATATATGAAAAACAGGAGCAAAACAGGACAAGAACAAACCGCCTCTGTTTAACCTTTGACCCCCGCGCCTCCCTAACCCCTAGCTGCCCCTCTGTCCCGTAGGTCATGAGGATGACCCTGTCCACGTTGAACTGGAGGAGGAGGGAGATGGTTCGCTGGCTGGTCACCTGTGCCACCGAAGTCGGTGAGTTGCCCCTGCCCCTCAGCCAGCTCTCCGATTATCCAGCCAAATTCCATAATGTTATGTGTCCGTGTTTGTAGTCCACTCAAACTAACCCCTGTCTCTCCGGCCCAGGTGTGTATGCGTTGGACAGCATCATGCAGAGCTGGTTCACCCTGTTCACCCCGACCGAGGCCACCAGCATCGTGGCCACCACCGTCATGTCCAACACCACCATCGTCCGCCTGCACCTGGACTGCCACCAGCAGGAGAACCTGGCCTCGTCAGCCCGGACCCTGGCCCTGCAGTGCGCCATGAAGGACCCCCAGAACTGCGCCCTCTCGGCCCTCACGCTCTGCGAGAAGGACCACATCGCCTTCGAGACGGCCTACCAGATCGTGCTGGACGCCGCCGCCACGGGGATGAGCTACACGCAGCTGTTCACGATAGCTAGGTACATGGAGCACAGGGGCTACCCTATGAGGGCGTACAAGCTAGCCACGCTGGCCATGACCCACCTCAACCTCAGCTACAACCAGGACACCCACCCGGCGATCAACGATGTGCTGTGGGCCTGCGCGCTCAGCCACTCCCTGGGGAAGAATGAGCTGGCCGCCGTCATCCCGCTGGTGGTGAAAAGCGTGAAGTGTGCCACGGTGCTGTCGGACATTTTAAGGCGGTGCACATTGACCACGCCAGGCATGGTGGCTCTGCACAGCCGCAGGAACTCTGGGAAGCTGATGTCGCTGGACAAGGCTCCGCTCAGGCAGCTGCTGGACGCCACCATCGGGGCCTACATCAACACCACACACTCTCGCCTGACGCACATCAGCCCGCGGCACTACAGCGAGTTCATAGAGTTCCTTAGTAAGGCCCGCGAGACGTTCTTAATGGCCCACGACGGACACATCCAGTTCACACAGTTCATAGACAACCTCAAACAGATATACAAGGGCAAGAAGAAACTCATGATGCTCGTACGGGAGCGGTTCGGTTGACAAATAAGACGAAACGAAGAACTTTAAAACTTTTGTGAGAGCGGTCGAAGGATTTGAGACCAATCATGCCCCTTTTACTTGAGTCTGCCTTTGTATCATTTTTTTACTTAAAAAGTGATGGAAAAAACTGAAAAGAGAGCGGAAAAAAACTGAAAACAACAAAAACAAACAATAAAAGGCCACAACGGTATTAATGTGTATAGACCCTATTTAGTTCACAAACAAACAAAAAACTAAATTGTCATGTCGCGCGTGTGAGTGAGTGTGACCATTTATATGTATGAAAGAGTATGAACGAGTGCAAGAGAGAGAACTAAAGAGAAAAATAAAAAATCTTTTGGTTTACACTGAGTATATGTTGTCCAGTGGCCAGATGTTCACATAGCACTGTATCCCTTCTGTTAAACGATCATAGCCTCAGAAAACGAGACAATGGCGTGAAACCAAATGGAGGAATTCCATCAGCCGTGACCAGTACCTCGTACGAACCCAGCTTTACCCCCCTCCCCATGTTCCCCTGCCTTCCCTCCCGCCCTTCCTCAACTTTCCCTCCAAGGTCAGTGTAGTCAAACGTGTGTAAGCAGTTATTGAACAAAAAACAGTTCACCATCCACTTCAGTTCAAAATTCCTTGTGTTTTTTTCTTTATTATTTTCTCTTGATTAATTAATCAGCAACTCCAGAATGACCGCATGGCTCTGCAGTATTGTTCACCCTGATACACACTCTCTCTCACACACACACACACACACACACACACACACACACACACACACACACGCTAAGCATACACACAGACACATAAGCAGACAGAAACAAACACACTGTAAACACACACTAGTGCTTGCGCTTGTTGAACCTTAGCGACTGTCAACATACGTTCTCAGGGATTTCTCTAAAAAAAAGCAAAGGAAATGAAAAAGAAAGAATGAGAGCATTTTATTGTACTGTATATATGATAGTATATATGTCTGAATATTAAAAAAATGTATACGTTAACTAATTTATAAAAGAATATCTATGTAATGCAAAATACTTGAAGCTGCAGTACCTTGGTTTTTAAAACAAAACATATCAGAAGGACTTTTAAAATGTGTCGCCTTGCGTTGCGTCATCAGGGGCCAGGTCAAAGGTTCGGGGTCATCTTAGCAGGACTGTTAGCTGGGTGACCCCACAGAGATGAACAGAATGACATCCACTGGACTGCTTGACAGGAGCTGGCTGTTTGCAAAACAGGACATGGATGTTGTATTTTGTATGGACCAGCAAAATATACCTATCTCCCAGTTGTACACAAAGTTGTTTTGGACACCATAGAAGAAGAGAAAAGAGAGAACGACTTCCCAGGAGCCAGATCAGTGAGCCTTAGCATTTCAGAGTGAGAACTCAGGCCCAGTGCCTATGAAGCCGTGAAATGTAGAGCCGAAAATCCCTTGACTACTAATAGCGTAGTAATACGTGTGGTGAAATTTGGCCCGACCACACCTCATGTCTCTTTCCGCAGTGATCTAGTCACAAAAACGAAGCTCCATTTATATGCACAACAATTATCCAACAACATGTATATGTCTCTACAACATGCCTCATCTGCGGACTGTGTGCAGGGCAGGAAGTTGCTATGTAGATCTCGACTGTTCCGACTTTTTTTACGCCCTTTTTTATGTTTTCTCTCCTTTTATTGTTTTTGTTTTCTCCAGAATTCCTCAACGAGAACAGCCTTCTTTCTTGCCTTGTCTTAACGCTTTAAAACAACCAAACGGGAGTTCTAACTACCAAACTTTGTTCATTAAAATGAAAAAGCCAACCAATATGGGTTACAACTTATAGTGTCTTTAATTTTTAGCTGAATGGTTCTGTGTTCTGTGCTTTAAAAAGCCCTTGTCCTCTGTTTTTGGGTGTAGAAACATCGAAGTGTCTCTTCCCCTAGAGGTTTGTCCGTAGTTCCTTTGTCCAGAGACAGGAATATCATTCATGTACCATTTTATTTATTATGATAGGTAAACGATTGTACTTCTTCAACCGTGTCAACATTGTTCATGAAGTTGAAAGTCAGATTTGATACACTGATATCAATTTATTTATGTAACTAAATCACTGTTTTATAAACTTGTTAATGATTCAACTTTTTTGTTTTAATTAAAATTAGTTTTTTTTTTTGAGAGGAGACCTTGTGTGGTGTCTTGTATTTTGAAAGTTTCTATTTTTCTACATCTTTAGAAAAAATAGAAACATGTTGGGATTCCTTCTTTCATCCCAGAAATTAGTAAAGCCATGTCAGTCTTCAGAAAATGATGCATCCACTGAGAAGAAGTGCAACTTTTTTTCCTGCTTGTTTGTTCTCCAGAAACATTGTCAATGTGTTGGCAGTGTTTGGGTAGTATTCCAAGTACCCTGTTCTTTATCGAAGTTGGTATTCCGAGACATTTGTAATTGAGAGATGTAAACATTACCATGTAGATGAATCCTAGGGAATTCAAATGCAAAATGTCCCGTAATGTGAAAAAAAAATTGTTAGAATGTGCAGCTTGAAAGTGGAGGATTTCTTCTGCCTGTTTATTATCATCAGTAGTAATGGAGGCTGTAGACTAGACAGGAAGGTGAAACCACATGGTGGGGTGGAACACCAATCAGGGGTGTAATGCAACCATGTTATTTGAGTTTCCAGTTTTCCATTAGTTATGTTATAAAAAAAATCTGAAAAAAGTTTTTTCATGTTTTGGGTTTTAAAGATTTAAGTTTCCCTTAATGTCAAACAGAACTTACATAAAAAGTGGTTGCTGTGTACTGAGAATATAAAAAGTGAATGTTGAATGTTTCATAGGATGTAACTTTAATTAATCTATCCAGTTTTCTGAGGGTTACAATATTCAACATCCCAACAAATGTATACCAAATATGGTTGCATTTGTTCCCAAAGCATAAGATCTTTATGTTTTAGATGTGTCATGGTAAATTTGCGGAATAGTTTCCAGTTTTCTGTGGCTCTAGAATATTCCATAAATATTCCACCAAAGACACACCGAACATGGTTGCCATGCAGCAAGAGTGTAAGATATGAGTCTTATAGAGCCGTTTCTTAGGAACTGTAAGTATCTAGTTTCAGGAAAGTCAGTTATGTTCTGTGTATGTTTGTGATGTAAATAGAATATTCTTCTAAACCATTAATATTGTTGCCACATTCTCATGAAACGTCTAGAACATGGTAACTGCACATTAAGGGAATGGTATCAACATTTCTCGAACATCACCAGAACATTCCTATTAAGTTACATAAGTTATGGAAACATTTGTTATTGACAATGTTTTGACTGCTTTGCCCCCCTGTAGGCATTCCGCAACTACTTGAATTTATTACTTGTAAAGAATTTTCAACAGTACTGACAACAGTAAATCTCTAAGCTAACAATGCGAAACAGGAACCAGGTCAAATTGTTACAGTTAAGTGGTTGAGATTAAGCCTTTATATATTGGTCTTTGTATGTATTTGGAAATGCAAGATAAGGCTTTCCTGAAACTGAGAGAAACGTGTTCACTCAGGAAAAGAGTCAAACCAGATCTCTCTGTCTGGTCCCTAACATGCACTATTATATAGATTTATACCAAGAGACCGGATTCAGTCTATTCGGGTTCGTAATGGTTGAAACTGGAGCTCTGACGCAACATTTGTTTTTAAATTAAGTTTTCTGATGCCAAGTCGCTTTCAAAAAACGGGAACTAGTGGTTGCACAAGCTTGAATTTTGTTTGAGTTTAGGAAAGCTTTTCAGCTGAAACAACACCGTTGTCGTTCAAATACTCTGTTTTATTTATTACAATATTGACTTTATCATCCAAAACATTACAATGGACACAGTTTAAAAACTGCTAACTGGAGAAACATCAGGGATACAAATGTTCTGTAATATTACCCATGTCAATTCAGTGTGCACACCTAACAACTGAGCCACCATATTTTGTCAAATGTGTTGGAAAAATATTTTTTTGTTGTTGTTGTCATTTGTGCCAATTTGTAGAAAATGGAAAGCGGAAATATGTACATAAGTGTTCATAAGTATTCAGATCCTTTGCCATGACACTCCAAACTGAGCTCTGATACATCTTTTGTCCTGTTATCATCCTTGGGATGTCTCTTGTACTTGATAAGAGGCCATCTGTGGCAAATTGAATTTAATGGACATGATCTAGAAAAGCACAGACATCAATATATGACCCTACACTTCACATTGGAGGTCAGAGCTAAAACCAACCCATGAAGTCCAAAGAACACTTGATAAATTTCCAAGATAGAATTGCACTTGAGTCGTAGTTCTCGGGAAGGTTACACAAAAATTGCTAATGCATTGAAAGTTCCCAAGAGCACAGTGGGCTCCATTACTTTAAAATGGAAGAACATTGAATCCACCACACTCTTCTTAACAGTGGCTGTCTGGCCAAACTAAGTAACTGGTCAAGAAGGGCCTTGGTCAGGTTGATGATCACCATCTCTGCACACCTCATCAGTCCAGCTAGACTGAAGGCAGTCATGAGTATAAAGGCATATGGCATGCATCCTGAAAGCCTGAGAGTATGAGGGTAAGGAATCTGATGAGACCAGAATCTAACTGTTAGGTCTCAATGGCAATGGTGCATCAGGCAGAAACAAGAAACTGTATTATCACCTGGCTAATGGCATCCCTAATGTGAAAAATGGTGGTGGGAGCATCATGCTATAGGAATGCTTCTCAGTGGCAGAGATTGAGACTGGTCAGGATTGAGGGAAGGATGAGCAGTGCAAAATGCTGAGAGGTCCTTAAAGAAATCCCAGCGAGAAATGTGTGAATTTTTTTTATGTATTACAAAGTCTATAGCACAAAAGATTCAACGTTTTTTGAAAGCAATGGTTGTCATTAGCTGTTGTAGCATGTATTCAGTATAACATGCAAGATTGTCCCCATGCTCTCTCAAGAAATGTTAGAAAAACTGAGACGGTTCCCATGCTAACATCTGAGCTGCATACCCCTAATTTGTACAGTATCCACATCTGATGTTTCTATAACACCCATCAGTATTTGGCTCCCAGAAAAACTGGACCATACAATGGCTAAAACCAGACCACAATCCCACTCCATTGTTCGTATGAATGCCACTGGATTCACAATCTTGCACAGGAATGTTCTTTCTATCCTTCTTTCTATCACTCTTTTCTCTCTTTGCATCTCTTGTTTTCTATCACTCTACTTTATCTGTCTATCACTCTCTCTGCCTTCTCGTTCTCACTCCAGATTGATTCTCTCATTATCATTACAACAGATTATTTTAGCCTTGGCTGTGTTTATAGCTGAGGTATCAATATCACAAGACTTTTGTTCCAGTTTAGAACTAACTCCTCTCATTCAATTGGTTTAAAGTCTGCTATCAAACCCATCAGTCACTACACACCTGGTCTCACAGCGATTGCGTCTCCTTCCTGCACCAGATACAGCTGGTCAAGAACAAGGGAGGAGCTTAGATGAGTTACAATGTTATCCCTTACATTAAAGCCATTCACACTGGTGGATGTGTCCATTCTGCTTCCTCTCCGGACAGGAAATTAACCCTTTAGTCCTGCGTTGATAGACGTCTTGTGGCACTGTGGTTTGTAGTAGACTTTGATTCTTTATCTGGAGCTGGACAACAGGCCTATAAAGACATGCCATTCTTGAATGAGGCAGACACCCTTTTACAAAGCCCTTACTGTGAAGGGTGCTACTGCCATTATTACAGTGCTGCATATTTGTTGGATGTTTTAACTATGATTCTATTGATTCCTCAGCGTTTTTAGTGGAAAAGTTTCCTTCTGCCAACATTCCCTCCCAACAAAAGCAATCTCTGCCCTTGACAGTTCTTAGGATACTGCAGGTAAGAAAGAAAAGCCTTTTCTAATCCAACGCATACCTCCAGAAGCTAGAAGCAATTCTCCTGGCTAGCAAAAAACACATTCGAAGCGGCGTATCTATCGATTGCTGAAGTGTATACGTGATCTTTTCTTCTGTAATTTAATATGGATTTTATATATATATATATCACTGAGCTCAGCTGGCTTGAACCTACTGCTATGATTTCACCACTGATATACTCTTACTTCCTTACTTCCACATTCTACATGGAATCGTCCAATCGATGCACTCCCTTTATAGCCTGCTTACTGTTTGTGATTCCTCCGTGTGAATAGTAAGAAGCCACATTTTATTTAATCGAACACAAACAAACCTTGTGAACTCTTCACATTTTGCAAACACTTGAGTGCAGCCCCTTCTCTGTTTCTGGTGTAGTTTAACCTTCACAGCTGTGGTACACCACACAACGTCCTTTCTAATCAATGTTTCGCTCCTTCTAAGGAAGGATTAAAGCTTCCTCTGTTCATTATTTTTCCAAAAGTGTACTTGGCATGGTTCAGAAGAATAGTCACTAGGTCAAAAGAAATAGCTGGTTGGGAGATAATTCTCAATTCAGTCACATTTCCCAACAACTGCGAATTGATAAATAAAAGTTACACAATTGGTTCAGTTTTAGCATTGAATGAAAGTTAGGAATATACCTCGATGAAGTACTTAAACCCAGAGAACCCCAAAGACGTACTGGATTTGGTACATCCCCCATCCCTCTTTCCCTGGAGGGAGGGAAGAAATATGGTACTGGACAAAGCACCTTGGTGGAGATTAGACTGCACCAACCATCCATCATGCTGAAGGCCCATCTTTGGAATACATAATGTCCTGATAATCTGATTGTGCATGTCAATGAAAGATACTGCAGAACTCCCCTCCCGTCCTTATTACCACCGTTATTTGTATGGTGGCTCCCGATCAGCATTGGCCTTAACTGTCTATATCTAGGATCAGGTTCCGTTGCCCACAGCCCATACTTTAACCATTGGCTGGATGGAAATTCACCCGATCCTGTATCAGTGTGAAGAGTCAGAGTCTAAACACTCCCGTTTGATGTCTTGAACAGAGCGAGAGGTAACGTTTCCGCGGCTTCCCTTATAATCTGTGTCAGAGCCGGGAGCGACGCTGTCCCATTCACAATCCCATTGGCCTAATGCACCGTGTCCGCCACGCTGTTTTAGGTCATTAGCCATGCTGGTGCTAAGCTGTGTCAAGTCTTCATGGAGACAGACACACACGGCTCACTGGTGGACACAGCATGTAAACAAAGAACCAGAGAAGCCAATGAGGTGATATGACCCAGTATCTGAGACTCCTCCTGTCACATGAATTAATGATATTGATTACAGTAATGAATCATTGTCATATTGCATCTTTAGTCCCATAAATACTTTTTCGTTCCATTTGAGCAAACCATCTCATCCACCTTCCATTTGTGTGCTTGAGCGGCAGCCATTTTGTACCACAAAGAGTCATTATTGTTTAGAGATTCACATACAGTTTCCAGTTTCGGTGGCATTCTACATCCATGGGATTTTATAATGTTGCAATGGATCAATCCTACCATAGATAGAGAAGTCTTCTAACAGCATTGTTTGACACAGCATAGTTTTACATGGTATAGTTTGACAAAGCATAGTTTAACATATTATAGATACATATGTTGTAGTTTACCAAAGCATGGATTAGCATAGTATAGTTTAACACAAAATAACTTAGCACAGCATACAGTATCTTAACACTACATTGGTCTTAGGTAGGGGACACATCAACCAGGGCCGGTAAACTGAAGGACGTCTGATGATACATTTAAAGGGTTGTACAGTATTGTGCGTTTTGAGGAGGTTTGGGGTGATGCAGGGGGTGTTGAGACTATCGCTTCTCACAGGATTAAAGGAGGCAGAGGCGAATAGAGTGACACACACACACACTAACACACACACACACACACACACACACACACCTGAAAGGGTGTCCTTGGGAGATAGGCCTACTTAATCCCTGTGGCTCTCCTGGGTTGTTGGGGGGATAGCCATGAATTAACACACTAGCTCAGACACACTCACGCACACATACTCAGCTCCTCAAAAGGCTTTAAAGCGTACCTCAAATTTCTTCTCCTTTAGATAGCCTCCTCTTTTCAAAGATGGATAAAGACAGACGTCAACATGAAGAAACGTCTTCAGCAGTTCGCTTGATTGAATACGACTTGAAAGGGGGGAAAAGGGTTTTCATGCTACAAAAAACAGGTTTCAAGCAAAGAAAGTTTCAAGGGTTTAAAAACGTGTCAATCTTTTTTATCCATCTTGAACCTTTCCACCAATCTGCTGGTAACCCAGCTGGAGACAGTCTGTCCTACCCCATTGGAAACATCCGTGGGTATCTAGCCTTTCAGCCTGTTCCTGACCTGACTCTTAAAGATGAAAGCCTTATCAATCTCTTTTTCATTTGGACTCACAACCGTGTCTTTTTCTTGTCTTTTTTCCCACTCATCACTTTCTTTCATCTGAACCAACAGGGCTCCAAGGGATGTGTCACTGTCATGTTCATTTTGGGATCCTTGGCCCGTTAAGTCAGCAACCTTCCATTTCACAGCTAGAAAGGAGTTCTAAAATGTCACACGCTGGAACAAGAGCTGTCAAAGTTTTCATAAATGTCACCATCAGAGAAATAACAATTGTTTCATTTTTTAAAAGGTTTTGTCTTCAATAGCAAAATATTCAGTAGTTGTGTTCTGTGGAGGCATAGCTGGAGACCGGTAAAGATGCTCTTCTAAGGACTGAAAAGTTATGACAGTCAACGTTCTGTCTTAAAATGTTGTAATGTAATAGTTTCCATTTAAAGTGTTGTTGTGATAATAAGTGACAATGAGAACATTCATTTTATTTGATTAGCCTGCGGTATAAAAATGTCTTAAGACAAAATGGATTCCAATCAGCTCACCACAGCATCCTCGATGGGGGTGAGGCGGGAAACTCTCCTCTGCTGTTACCTAGCAACAAAGAAAGGCCTCCCAGGGTGTTGATGGGTGTTGACAAGGTGTGGTGGTAGGTGGAGCTACTGCTGGCTGCCGCTTCCCTAGACAGGACTATATAATTTGCAGGCTTCCATTTCCTTGATAAACCCTGATCTTATAATGTGATGGGAAAAAACAATGTGGCATGGACTGGAGATATTTCCAGGTAGGTAGCATAGTGAACAGCTTTTGTACATCAATTATTACATCAGCATATGATTTTTAAAGTGTCTGTACTCTATGAACTTGCATTGGTACTCTTGCATGGGCAGACCATTCTGTATTTATAAGCTGTACATCTGGACACTTTGAAAAAACCTTTTACCTCAACAAAACAAAGAGGCCATCCACTAAACCAACTGATGTATTTCACCTGCAACATGGCCTCTCTCCCTACCCTCTCACCCGCTAACTCTCTCTCCTCAACCACCTCTCTCTCTCCATTCACTGTCTCCCCTCTGTCTCCACCCTATCTCATCCTTACTCCTCTCCCTTTCTCCCAATCTCTCTCCTCCCCAGAGTATTCCAGTGGAAGCCTGCTGAATCCCCCTGCTTTTATTGTTATTTATGGTGGAGGGTTTATAATTAAATACAAATTAATACCTTCAGAGACGGATTGCGATGCACCCTTTACACATCTCTCCAGTCCCAGGATTAATGACGCCTATTTATGAATAACCTAACGATCCTATAGGCGCCTCACCAACGCAATTAACAGATCGGGCCTCTACAACTCATTATCTCACTGAAAGAAGGAGGAGGGACAATTAATTCAAAATGGCCCCTGACCACATCCCACCTGATACTGTTAGACCGTTAGACCCTTCTCTCCTCTGACCATTAAGTATAGCATTCCCTGTAGGATTTATGATAGAAGGAGGAGAATACAAATGTATTTAATTTAAAGGCCTTAGTTTAAGCAGACATGTTTCACCAGAGGCGAGCCATTATCAACGTTTTTCATCTAAAGGAGAAATGAAATGTGAAGAGTGAATGTCTACCGACCAGATCAGCCCACCATTAAATTATCCATACACAGCAGGCTCATTATAAACATACAAGTAATCATGTCTAATGGACGTGTTTTTGACTCGAATAAAAAAAGCCAATGTTTAGGAGACATGGAGGAATCTTTTTTGAAAGGTTAATATATTGAAATCTTTCACTGATAAAGTGTGTTAGGATGCTTAAATAATTCCACAAGCTAAAACCCTTTTGTGGGACTGCTCCCCAATCAATTTCAAACATGCTACCTTTCTGAAAACAAGTTAATTTTTGGCTGTCAGGATGCATTTTGACTTTTACTGCACAAACTCAGATGACCGATGACTGGCTAAAAGAAGTTGATAGCACAATGATATTTGGAGGTCTATTGGTCCAAAATACATGTACAAGTAAGAGCTTTGTATTTGTTCCAAAAAGTTTTTGAGAAAAAGAAAATAGCTAGAGATATGTATTAAGTAGGAGGTCACTGAGAAAACAACTCCTAGGGCTAACTCTTCTTCACAGGCATTGGATGAGCATAATGTTTAAGGCTTTTTTTTGTAGTTGGGGAAAAGGGTGTAGTAAAAAGATTTGCGTTTTTGACACAAAGGTCAATTGTACTAGTTATTCAGTGTTTTTTCCTGTCTTGGCTACTGTTCAGTAGCATTGTCTAGAATGGAAGAAAGAAAAAACGACCAAAGCTACAGCTGGGTCAAATAACAAAGAAACTTAAATTGCCTTTTACTGCATGCGCAAAGCAAGCATTAACAACATGCGTGTTTCTCTTTCTTATTTGAGGGTTGACGAGAGATTGGCCGCTTCTCTTCTAGGCACCATCACAGATTGTTTTTAGCTGTAACATGTAACGCACACACTGACAAACTCACCATCAGGCCACATGTATGCACAAACACACGTTCATTGTCCTTTCACTGAGGTAGAAGGTATGACCACAATCCCCTCTTCTCCAGTAGGCTAAGTAATTGTGCACATATATTCTACTTTCCCAAATTCTAAATAATTAACACTGAAACCCATAACCCAACACTGAACTTAATCCTAACTTCTATTTCTAAACTTAACACCTAACTCTAATTCTAACCCCCAAAATAAACCTAAACTCTAAACCTGAAATAAATGGTCACAAGTCCTCACTAGACAGTATTTTCCTACGTTCGTTAGACTTTTGAGGAGCTCTCTTCCTTCCTACTGATGCTCTAAAGGAACATGGAAACAGTCATATAGCCATCATAATCCCATTAAGTAGGAGATTATACCAAAACTACAATTCAGTTACTATGGAGACCAATAGTCACAATTCCTGTTCAAGTGTGAGACGTCATTAGTCATTAATATCTCCCCTCCATTCCTCTCTCTTCTTCGAGGACATGAAGCACACATTTACCACAGTAATATGTGTGTGACCCTAACATACTGCTTGTCGCAGATCATGTGTACTACAGTGATGTGGATGTATGACTCCTTGTATGAGATGGTGTCGGGCAGAGAGACATAGAGGTCAGCACACAGTGATACCTAAACACACCACTAAACACACATGCACAGACAGCATCATGAGACACATGAAATACCTCTGAGTGGTGTAAATTCATTTGAATACTTGAGAGCTTTTTACTGTGGGCTTTAGAATAGATGAATCCCTGTCTGTCTATTTCTGTCTGTCTCTCTCTCTGTTTCTATGCCTTTTACACACACACACTCACACTTAAACCTAAGATTTAACATCCAAGCTTTTACTTTCCATTTTGCAGAACAAGCATGCTCTCCTGTCCTCTCCACTTCTCTCTGCTAGTAGCTGAGTCACTTCCAGTCAAGTCATTTTAATATAATAATATAATAAACTGTATGATGCACATTTACTGGAGTTTGCATTTATTTCAGATTAAATTATTATCACGAGACAAAAATGTGTGCATGTGTATGTGTGTGTGTGTATATATATACACTGGCCATAGCTCCACAACACCATCCATGGAATCCAATTTGTGAAGTCAATGAGGGGTGTGACACATAATGTATACTAATCCAGCAGAAAGCAAGGCACTCCGGTCTCAGCCATCCCTCAGGTACATATCCTGCATAATGTTAATGTCTTCTGCATATCAGCCAGCAGGAGGAACAGCCAGAAGGAAGTACTATGTTGCTCATCCTGGCTAGTGCTTGTCTATAGGCGTGTACAGTAAGCTTGAATAATGATTGATCTGTTGGGAGAGCAGTTGGTAGGCTTATAGTTTAGTGGTCAGTAAATGAAAGGCTAAAGAGCGTTGGGCCAGTAAACAAAAGATTGCCAGTTCTGACGTCCAAGATGACAAGGTAAAACCAATCTAATGTGCCCTGACCTAGATCTGCTGGAGCAGTACCGCCAGACCTAAACCCACTAGAGAAGTACCACCAGACCTGGACCTGCTAGAGCAGTACCCCCAGACCTGGACCCACTAGAGCAGTACCGCCAGACTTGGACCCACTAGAGCAGTACCGCCAGACCTGGACCCTCTAGAGCAGTACCACCAGACCTGGACCTGGATCCGAAATAGTCCCCCTCCAAAAAATGCTTAATAATTATTCTCCAGATAAATTCCAGATTGCTAGGGATTTAGACCACATTGCTAAATAAATAATGTATAAATTATATATTATCTATTTAGTAACACCCACCCTACAATTATTTAGTTTTAAAAATATGCATCTGGACATCTAAATGATGCTGAAAGAGAAAGCATGCAGTATATGCCCAATCAAAACAAATGAAAATATTAATAACCAGTGAAATCTTGCAGAAGTGTAATGAACATATTTTTGAACTAATTGCACTTTAATTTCCACTTGCAAAACAAGGTTTCCCGAAATGGGTCAAGCAACCCATTAAAACCCTGCATGCAGAGTTATGTACAATTCAACAAACAACACATGCATGGCCGAATTAGGCCAATATCCACTAAAATAAAAACAGAAAAAAGATCTCTTCAGTTTTGGATACATGTATCACTATCAAGGCATGCAATAAGAAGAGTTGAGCAAAGATCTGGCCTTTAATCTACATAGAACCATGGCAAACTATTTGACCCTGGTTACTGATCTAATGAAAAACTTGCCAAATGTTTCCTTTAAATTGTTTCCCATTTGAGACCCAATACAACCATTTCAGGGGAGATCCTAACTCATTAGTGACCTAATTAATAAATCAAGTACAAGGTACGAGTGAAAACCTGCATATATTTGGTTTCACACCTGTGCTGTATAGGAAACTGTGTGGTAATTGTATTATTAATTAATCGTTAATAGTTCTGAACATTAGGCTCATTCAGACCAACTGCTGCGATAGTGAAAATAGGTTTGGGACTTTCACCGACTGAATGAAAAACGTTGACTTTAGGAGAAGAATTTCTTAGCTACTTTTTCGTCTGGACCAAGGCCAATACAATAAACTGTACCAGATGGTAGGACGAAGGACCAAAATAAACACCAAGTAACGCGATTTCATTTGTCAAGTTGAACACCCGGTCATTTGTCTCCGGTAAGAAAATAATAATTGATTTGTAGTGTTTAATATCGTAACTGGAATAAGGAACGAAACAATCTAAAGTAAAAGGCTTGTAATGAAGCCCATGTAATGTTACCTGCTTTCACACTCTTTATTGCCTTGAGTTTTCATGAGAAATGTGACTGATAAGAGGGATGAAAAGTCTATAAAGTTTTAAAACTATATGGTTACGTTATCAAGCTGCTAGTTAGCCAATAATTTGTAGGCTACTTGACACACAAAACGCTCAGCGAAAATGATTCTCTCTATTTTATAAAAATAATCAATGCGTTCTGAGTAATTGCGTGGCTGCACAAATGTTATGCAAGCTTCCTGCTTTGACTTAGGACAGGTGCTGGTCATAAAATTAGAATATCATCAAAAAGTAGATTTATTTCAGTACTTCCGTTCAAAAAGTGAAACTTGTATAATGTATACATTCATCCACACAGACTGATATATTTCAAGTGTTTATTTATTTTAATTTTGATGATTGTAACTGACAACTAATGAAAACCCCAAATTCAGTATCTCGGAAAATTGGAATATTGTGAAAAGGTTCAATATTGAAGACACCTGGTGCCACATTATAATCAGCTAATTAACCCAAACACCTGCAAAGGCCTTTAAATGGTCTCTCAGTCTACTTCTGTAGGCAACACAATCATGGGGAAGACTGCTGACTAATTGCAGCTGTCCAAAAGATGACCATTGACACTTTGCACAAGGAGGGCAAGACACAAAAGGTCATAGCTAAAGAGGCTGGCTGTTCACAGAGCTCTGTGTCCAAGCACATTAATAGAGAGGCAAAGGGAAGGAAAAAATGTGGGAGAAAAAAGTGTACAAGCAATAGGGATAACTGCACCCTGGAGAGGATTGTGTAACAAAACCCATTCAAAAATGTGGGGGAGATTCACAAAGAGTGGACTGCAGCTGGAGTCAGTGCTTCAAGAACCACCACGCACAGACGTGAAAAGAGATGCGTAGTGCGTTCTTACAACACAGACCACACTCTGTGTTCAGATTACATAACTTTCTGAGAAAACAATTTTTTTGCATAAACCATCTGCCGAACTATAACAAAATCAATGTGAAAATATTCAAATATTCACTGCCAGAAAAGTTGAAAAACTATTTGTGGGAATAGAACAAGTGTTTTGTGTCTTTTTGATACAGCTCTGGACCACTCCTAATTTTTCTTAAATAAGCATCTCTACATGTATGGCAGCCATTCCATTCCAGTGTCTGTTAAATTCCAACACAGGCACACCTCTTTTTACTTAATGAGGTACTGATTAGGTGATTAACTGAACCACACCTAATTTAACAAGGAAAAGTATAAAAACCACTGCTCTCATCACTATCATCTTTCAATAGGACCAGCTGGATGGCAAAAAGAGTGCAAGTAGTATCTCAAAGGTAATTTGAATAAAGAAATATCTGTTCAGCATGACGAAAGAGTTGAAAAGAAAACTTTGAGTGAGGAAAAGAAGGGTTAAATTCTGGCTTTACTGGCAGAGGGATACAGTGAGCGTCAGGTTGCTTCTTGAACATTTCTAAGACTGCGGTTCATAAGAACAAGGTCAAGCAACAGACATGGGGGACAGCAAAGCTACAGACTGGCAGAGGGCGAAAACTACTGTCCACTGATCGAGATGACTCATTCGAATGTCACTCAACAACTGTCATGTACAGTAAGTAACCAACATGCTCTTCTTTTATCTAGGAACATTGACAGGAGTCTCACTCCTATAGCCTCACCATGAGATGGGGTGCAGGTCAGGCCGCAGGTTGTTAGCCAGCCTGCTAGCATAGTGGAGTCTGTCGATAGCATAGCCAGAGTAGTTTGTACAGCTTTACCTATTCCCACTGTGACTTGTTCCAGGCTGAGAAAAGTTCATCAAGGTAGTGCTAACAACCTTATTAATATAAAGCCTTCCTCCACCTCGGTCATAAATAAAAATGACATTATCACCTTGCATCTCAAAATGGGACTCCTAAATGTTAGATCCCTTGCTCCAAAGGCAGTTGCAGTAAATGAATTAATCTCTGATCATGAACTAGATGTTATTGGCTTATGTGAAACGTGGCTAAAGCCTGATGAATTAACTTCTCTAAATGAGGCCTCTCCCCCTGGTTATACTAGTGATCATATCCCCCTTACATCCCAGAAAGGAGGGGGTGTTGCTAATATTTATGACAGTAAATATAAATGAACTCTCAAACACATCACAGATTTTCATTCTTTTGAAGTTTTACTCATGAAAGTTAACCAGGCTGATAAATCATTTTACATAGCTACTATTTACAGGCCCCCCGGGCCATACCCAATGTTCCTCAATGAGTTTCCATAATTCTTGTCTAACCTTGTAGTCATGGCAGATAGTATTCACATTATAAGTTCTTGGACTACAAATAGATTCCTTGATATTCTTACAAGTTTGCTCATGAATCCGCAAACGATCAAATCGAGGATCTAAACTCAACACTGTGAAATACTTTAGATACGGTTGCAAAACAAAAGAAATACGCAACAAGAAACTTGCTCCCTGGTACACAGACAATACTAGAGCACTTAAGCAAGCCTCCAGAAAATTGGAGCGAAAGTGGTGCTCCACAAATTTGGAAGTATTTGGACTAGCCTGGATAGACAGTACACTACAATACCAAAAATCTCTCATCTGCTCAATCAGCTTATTTCTCCAACCTGATTGAGGTGAACAAAAACAATCCAAAATGTATCTTCGATACAGTTGGAAAGTTAACAAAATAGCAACGCTCAACAAGTGAAGTTGGTCTTCACTTTAGCTGTAATGAATACATGAACTACTTTGATGAAAAGATCATCACCATTAGAAAACAAAGAAATGACTCCTCCTTAAATAGTTATGGTCCTCAAAATCTCAGTTATCCTAAGAATGTCCTGAACCTCCCTGACCAGGTGTCAATGGGGAAACTTGAATTTTTTGATACCGTATCGCTCGACACATTCACTCAATTTGTAATTTGTAAAAAATCTGTAAAAAAATCTGGATCCCGACATATTAAACAATTATAAGCCAATATCTAACCTCCCGTTCCTCTCAGAAATCTTAGAAAAATGTTTGTTAGTGTTGATGGCATATCCTCTGACAAGTCAAAGGTATGTTTTGGTGTTCCTCAAGGCTCGGTTCTGGGCCCATTATTGTTCTCACTATATACAGTGGGGAGAACAAGTATTTGATACACTGCCGATTTTGCAGGTTTTCCTACTTACAAAGCATGTAGAAACAAAAATCCAGAAAATCACATTGTATGATTTTTAAAGAATTAATTTGCATTTTATTGTATGAAATAAATATTTGATCAGCTACCAACCAGTAAGAATTCTGTCTCTCACAGACCTGTTAGTTTTTCGTTAAGAAGCTCTCCTGTTCTCCACTCATTACCTGTATTAACTGCACCTGTTTGAACTCGTTACCTGTATAAAAGACACCGGTCCACACACTCAATCAAACAGACTCCAACCTCTCCACAATGGTCAAGACCAGAGAGCTATTTAAGGACATCAGGGATAAAATTGTAGGCCTGCACAAGGCTGGGATGGGCTACAGGACAATAGGCAAGCAGCTTGGTGAGAAGGCAACAACTGTTGGCGCAATTATTAGAAAATGGAAGAAGTTTAAGATGACGGTCAATCTCCCTCAATCTGGGGCTCCATGCAAGATCTCACCTGGTGGGGCATCAATGATCATGAGGAAGGTGAGGGATCAGCCTAGAACTACATGGCAGGACCTGGTCAGTAATCTGAAGAGAGCTGGGACCACAGTCTCAAAGAAAACCATTAGTAACACACTACGCCGTCATGGATTAAAATCCTGCAGCGCACACAATGTCCAGGCCCGTCTGAAGTTTGCCAGTGACCATCTGGATGATCCAGAGGAGGAATGGGAGGAGGTCATGTGGTCTGATGAGACAAAAATAGAGCTTTTTGGTCTAAGGAAGAAGAAGGATGAGTACAACCCCCAGAACACCATCCCAACCGTGAAGCATGGAGGCGGAAATATAATTATTTGGGGATGCTTTTCTGCAAAGGGGACAGGACGACTGCACCGTATTGAGGGGAGGATGGATGGGGCCATGTATCGCGAGATCTTGGCCAACAACCTCCTTCCCTTTGTAAGAGCATTGAAGATGGGTCGTGGCTGGGTCTTCCAGCATGACAACGACCCGAAACACACAGCCAGGGCAACTAAGGAGTGGCTCCGTAAGAAGCATCTCAAGGTCCTTGAGTGGCCTAGCCAGTCTCCAGACCTGAACCCAATACAAAATCTTTGGAGGGAGCTGAAAGTCCGTATTGCCGAGCAACAGCCATGAAACTTGAAGGATCTGGAGAAGATCTGTATGGAGGAGTGGGCCAAAATCCCTGCTGCAGTGTGTGCAAACCTGGTCAAGAACTACAGGAAACATATGATCTCTGTAATTGCAAACAAAGGTTTCTGAACCAAATATTAAGTTCTGCTTTTCTGATGTATCAAATACTTATGTCATGCAATAAAATGCAAATTAACTACTTAAAAATCATACAATGTGATTTTCTGGATTTTTGCTTTAGATTCACTCACAGATGAAAAGTACCTATGATAAGAATTACAGACTTCTACATGCTTTGTAAGTGGGAAAACCTGCAAAACCTGCAGTGTATCAAATACTTGTTCTCCCCACTGTATGCTGCCTCTGGGGCATGTAATCTGGAATCACAATGTCAACTTTCACTGTTATGCTGATTTCACACAGTTATATATTTCAATGAAGCATGGAGAAGCCCCAAAATGTGCTACTTTGGAAGCATGTGTTTCATATATTAAGAAGTGGATGACACTTCTTGCTTTTAAACTCAAGAAAAACAGAAATGCTCATTGTAGGACCCAAGAAACACAGAGCTTTGTTAGCAGATCTCACAGTGAACCTCGACGGCTGCATGGTCGTATCCCAAAAAACTGTAAGAAACCTCAGCGTTTCCCTTGACCCTGTTTTCATCTTCGAGACATTGCAAAAATCAGAAACTTTCTATCAAAAACTGATGCAGAAAAACTAATCCATGCTTTTGTTACTTCTAGACTAGATTACTGCAATGCTCTTCTTTCCGGTTACCCTGATAAATCAATAAATAAACTTAAATTAGTGCTGCACACGGGTGCTAGAATCCTAACTAGAACAAAAAATTTGAACACATTAGTCCTCTACTAGCCTCTTTACACTGGCTGCCTGTTAGGGTTTGGGCTGATTTTAAGGTTTTATTGTTAACGTATAAATCAATACATGGACTTGCTCCTACTTACCTCGCTGAAATGATCCAGCCATACATACCTACACGTAACCTACGATCGCAAGATGCAGGCCTTTTAATTGTACCTAGAATTCCTAAACAAACAGCCAGAGGCAGGGCCTTCTCTCATAGAGCTCCTCTACTGTGGAATGATCTGCCAATTAAGGTTAGAAATGCAAACTCAGTGCAAACTTTCAAGTGTCTACTAAAGACTAATCTCTACAGCACAGTCTATGATGTAGCCTGGCATGAAGGTGACCAGAAGGCTTGATACTGTCCACCCTTGCTGTCTTGCCAGGTGGGCGTTCCTTCGCCACAGGGCTGCCCTCCCTCCAACGCCTTTCAGGGGGAAGAGTCACTGGCTTGTTGTTGTCTCTCTGTTGCGCACTTGTGCTTTTGGGCTGTGCTCTGCTGGCAATACTCGGCCCTCATTCAGGGTGGTTGCGGTTGATGGTGTCCCTTTGGTTGATGCTTGGCAATGTGGGTGGATTGATTTCCTGCCTGTTGGGCCCTGTCCAGGGCCTCCCCCAGATAGGGCCACAGTGTCGCCAGATCCTACCTGTCCCAGTCCCAAGGTCTTACGCTGCTGTATTATTGTGCTGGGGGAGTAGGGTCAGTTCTCCTTCTCCACTATAAATCCTTGTTAATATGAGGAATGCATCTCTTAATATGTTCACCTGGCACAGCCAGAAGAGGACTGGTCACCCCTCTGTGCCTGGGTCCTCTCTAGGTTTCTTCCTAAATTTTGGCATTCATAGGGAGTTTTTCCTAGCCACTGGAATTCAACACTACTGATGTTTTCTCCTTGGAGTTTAAGGCCAGATGTCTTGTAAAAACACTTTGTGACAACTGCTAATGTAAAAAGGGCTTCATAAATACATTTGATTGATTGATCATCTGACCTATAAAAAGAATGGCAAACAGCTGTTGGGGTGATGTGCACGGCGAGGACAGTTCAAAACAGGCTCCTAGGGGCAGGGCTGAAGTCGTGCAAAGCTAGAAAAAAGCCATTCATCAATAAGAAGCAAAGAAGAGCCAAGCTGAAGTTTGGTGGAGGTGTTGGTGTTGATCTGGGGATGCTTCAGCAAGACTGGAATCAGGCAGATTGTCTCTGTGAAAGACACATGAATCAAGCCAAGTACAAGGTTACCCTGGAAGAACAACTCTGAGAATTGTTTTTTCCAGCAGGACAATGCTCCATGCCACATAGCCAGGTCGATCAATGTGTGGATGGAAAATCACCAGATCAAGACCCTGTCATGGTCAGCCCAATCTCCAGACCGGAACCCCATTGAAAACCTCTGGAATTTGATCAAGAGGAAGATGGATGGTCACAAGCCAACAAACAAAGCCGAGCTATTTGAATTTTTTGCCAGGAGTGGCATAAAGTCACCCAACAGCTATGTGATAGACTGGTGGAGACCATGCCAAGACGCATGAAAGCTGTGATTAAAAATCAGGGTCATTACACCAAATACTGAACTCTTCCTAAGTTAAAATATTAGTATTTTGTTGTTGAAAAATGAATATGGATTTGTTTTCTTTGCATTATTTGAGGTCTGAAAACAATGCATATTTATTAATTTTTTGGTTATTTTGACCAGTTGTCAGTAGTTTATAGAAAAAACTAAACTGTTAATTTTACTAAAAACACATAGCTATGAATAGTACAACCGGAGAAACTGATAATTTTGCAGTGGTCTCTTAATTCTTTCCAGAGTTGTTTATTTGGTTGTAGTAGTAGTATTCTGTCAGTACTGTTACATATTACCATCAGTACTAGTAGTATTTTGTCAGTACTGTTACATATTACCTTCAGTAGTAGTAGTATTTTGTCAGTACTGTTACATATTACCATCAGTAGTAGTAGTATGCTGTCAATATGGTTACATATTACCATCAGTAGTATTGGTAGTATTCTGTCAATATGGTTACATATTACCATCAGTAGTATTGGTAGTATTCTGTCAATACGGTTACATATTACCATCAGTAGTATTGGTAGTATTCTGTCAATACTGTTACATATTACCATCAGTAGTATTGGTAGTATTCTGTCAATACGGTTACATATTACCATCAGTGGTATTGGTAGTATTCTGTCAATACGGTTACATATTACCATCAGTAGTAGTAGTATTCTGTCAATACTGTTACATATTACCATCAGTAGTATTGGTAGTATTCTGTCAATACTGTTACATATTACCATCAGTAGTATTGGTAGTATTCTGTCAATACGGTTACATATTACCATCAGTAGTATTGGTAGTATTCTGTCAATACGGTTACATATTACCATCAGTAGTAGTAGTATTCTGTCAATACTGTTACATATTACCATCAGTGGTATTGGTAGTATTCTGTCAATACGGTTACATATTACCATCAGTAGTAGTAGTATTCTGTCAATACTGTTACATATTACCATCAGTGGTATTGGTAGTATTCTGTCAATACGGTTACATATTACCATCAGTAGTAGTAGTATTCTGTCAATACGGTTACATATTACCATCAGTGGTATTGGTAGTATTCTGTCAATATGGTTACATATTACCATCAGTAGTATTGGTAGTATTCTGTCAATACGGTTACATATTACCATCAGTAGTAGTAGTATTCTGTCAATACTGTTACATATTACCATCAGTAGTATTGGTAGTATTCTGTCAATACTGTTACATATTACCATCAGTAGTATTGGTAGTATTCTGTCAATACGGTTACATATTACCATCAGTAGTAGTAGTATTCTGTCAATACGGTTACATATTACCATCAGTGGTATTGGTAGTATTCTGTCAATATGGTTACATATTACCATCAGTAGTATTGGTAGTATTCTGTCAATACGGTTACATATTACCATCAGTAGTAGTAGTATTCTGTCAATACGGTTACATATTACCATCAGTGGTATTAGTAGTATTCTGTCAATACGGTTACATATTACCATCAGTGGTATTGGTAGTATTCTGTCAATACGGTTACATATTACCATCAGTAGTAGTAGTATTCTGTCAATACGGTTACATATTACCATCAGTAGTAGTAGTATTCTGTCAATACGGTTACATATTACCATCAGTGGTATTGGTAGTATTCTGTCAATATGGTTACATATTACCATCAGTGGTATTGGTAGTATTCTGTCAATACTGTTACATATTACCATCAGTAGTATTGGTAGTATTCTGTCAATACTGTTACATATTACCATCAGTGGTATTGGTAGTATTCTGTCAATACTGTTACATATTACCATCAGTAGTAGTAGTATTTCATATCCTCATCCACCGTTTCCATGTCCGTTCTATTTTTTTTAAATTGTATATTGTTAGTGATTTCTGTTGCAATATAGTCCTTTGTAATAATGTCAAGCCAATTAACCACATTTAATTGAGAGTGGGCGAGAGATAGGGAGATGGTGACAGATAGCGGAAGAGACGTACTGTGGTGAAGGGTGGGGGTGCGGTTATCCTGTGTAAAAATTGAGTGATCTTTTATTACCGTTGTGTATTGATGGTCCAGTGGGATTAAACATGCATGAGTCCATCGCCTGCTGCCAAAATAATTACACTCATTTAGTAGAAACATGTTTAGTCGGCATCTGACCCAAGCATTCACCAGCCATCACACACAGATACTGTGCACACAAACACACCAATAAACTCCAGTGACTCACACATTTAACCACCAGCAAACCACAGGAGCAACTGTGTGTGTATGATGTGTTTGTGTGTGTGTTTTTGCCAGGATTTGAGTGGCTTCGTGCGTATGCTGTATAAATGTCTGTGTTTATTTTTGTTTGTGTGTGTTTATTGTGTGGGTGTGTGCTGGTGGAAGACAGAAAGAGCATGTTTATGTTTGTCTTTGTTCTTGTGTATGTGTGAGAAAAAATAGATATGTAAATATGTGTGTCTCTGTGTCTATATTTCGCAGATTAACAGCAGATTCACTTCATTATTTGATGTCAGTCCAGGTGGGTGCAAGAGTCTATACATTGTTAATTAGTTGACCATAATACCATTTCAATTGACTGGTGGTTTGCTACAGTGTTTTGGTTAAAAGGCTGAATCTAACTCAAAATTTGTGGGATTTTTTTTTTCTTAAAACCTTGCACAAACACAATGGGAATAAGGCAACACAGAGTAACTTGACAACATTCCAATCTCGCCTGCGTGTTTTTGGACATGACAACAGCCATTTTGGGCCAACCGTGCCCTACATAAATCTGACCAACAATGGCTGTTGTTATCGGATTGCAGTTGTCGTCACACAAGTTTCAAAGCCATTTCGTACCACAACATAAAGAAATTCTGAAACACCTCTGGAAAATAGTTGTTGATGTCCATCACTTCGGAACAGGTTATCAGGCAATTTCCAAGGCTCTGGACCTCCACCAAACAACAGTCAGAGCCATACTGTTCCAATGGAGCAGTTTGGGACAGTAGTTCATATTTGCAGGAGTGGCCATCCTGTGAAAATGTATTCAAGAGTGAGCTGTGAAATAATCCATAAACTCACAAAGAACCCAGGTATCTTCAGGGCTCTTTTACCTTAGCTAAGGTCAGTATACATGACTTTACCATCAGAACGACACAGTTTTCTTCTTAGTAAACGATGATTTCCGCCTTGCTATTCTAGCATGAAATGCATTTTAATGAGAATAACAAGGTGGAAATCATTGCTTACTAAGAACAAAATGTTGTTACCTGCTAGTTCTGGAGGCAAAACCACACATCTATTTTCAGGTGCGCCTCCATACATGCCTTCCTGATGCAAAGCAATCATGAAAGTTGTAGGAATCTCATTGTTCAAATCAGTTAGTTCCTGCTTTGACAAAAGGTAATTTTCTCACTGGATTAGGAAGTTTTGGAGACAAGCGTTGGAATTGTTCTTTAAGAGTTTTGCAACATGTTCAAAAGTTTGTCTATCTTGGACATGATGGGAGATGGGAGACTGTAATAACTTGTTGATATTTGGTGTACCAATTGTAGTGTGTCTGTCTTCTATGTGAGTGAGAGAATGTTTTACAATATAAATACTATAATCGTCCTCAAACTGTGGTTTGATTAGTTTTGAGGATTTCTTTTCTTGTCCCCATTAAGGCAGTGTTAGATTTATTTCAAGATTGGCTTAGGGTTTTAGGGGTGAGGGTTAGGAGTTAGGTTTAGGTTTTAGAGTTTAAGGATTGCTTTAGGGTTAGGGTTATTGAAAAGAAATGATTTAAGGTCAATTAACTATGATGTCCTCATTTAGATTAGACCAACATCACCAGTGGTTATTGATTAAAGAGTGGGTAAAAGGGTAGAATCTGAATGAAGAGGAGCAGTGTAGTCTGAAGGGAATACACTGTTGTATTGAACCACATCTCACTGTGTCCCAGCCTGAGGAAAGGCCCTAAACCTTCCCCCTAATCTGCCTAGCTAGGCTTCTCACATCGTACTGCACTGGGAGGGAGGGTAAGAGAAACAGAATGAGAAATAGATAAAAAGATAAAAAGGAATTTAATTGTTCTCTCTCCTAGTGAGTGGGAGATGTGTCTATTCTGTATGCTGAATGAAATATTTCATAAAACTAACACTAGTAGCAACTGGACTGCCAGCAAGGAGACAAAACCATAACTGAAATATTGGAAAATATCCTCCTAAGCTCTGTGACAGAGACAAAGGTATACATGTGATGCTGAGATTGGTGCAGTAGCATTGTGAGATTGAAAAGCATTTTTAAAATGTCTTCCTCTCCCTTGTCTGTACAGACCTTACCGGGTGTTGGTGGATTTATTTGGAATGAGTCAAACCATCATGGCCATAACTGGTTTCTACCTACAGGAGCAGCCAATCAGCTACGGTGGCTCAATTTATGAGGTCAGTACCAGGGAGTGACAGAACAAGCAGAACTGTAGAACTAGAGGGTCTGAGTACCGCATATAGATTTCTATAACGCTTCATCATATGAATATCCGCCGGTCGATAAGACCCGAAAGTGTTGATGGAACAATAGAACAATCCCAGGTGAATAGATGTAGTATTGATTGAATGATAAGTCTCCATTTTAGTACTGCCACTGCTGCTGTAGACCTATTCAATGGATATATTCATTTTCATAAAGCACTTGATGTTGTAACCTAGGACTGTATGTGAATTAGCTTGATAGTTAGCCTGTTTAGGACTGTTATTTCCTAAATGTAATCTGTGGAACACATCAGTAATGCACCGTATTAATGACATCGACCTTATAGTGAAACGTGTCAGAACCAAACATCAACAGAATCATGTACATAATCTGTAGTTCTGCCAGTGGGTGTGTGTATGGAAAAATGCCAAAGCGAAACACACTCACACCCACTCTCTCTCTCACAAAGAATAGTGTTAAACATGTATAGGGTTCCTTCTCTGCTGGGTGTGTTTGTGTGAAATTTCTTCTGAGACTTGGCAGTGGAAGCAACACCACGCACGCGCATACACACCCAAACACAACTGATACACAGACGCGCGCACACACAGCGTCCACAGAGAGATGTCATTGACAAACCTCCAGACAGTAATTGGGTCATTACGACTCCCGGGGTCGGTATTGATCGTATGTTTTAAGCCCTGTCTGGTAATACACAGCTAGACACGCCATGGTCCATGCTTCAGCCGCAGCCAGTGTGGTGCGCGAGTGCGTGCGTGCGTGTGTGCTTGAACAGGTGCGTGCTCCTGTTAATGCTGTTGTTGTGATTGAGGTGTGTTGTTTGGTGCCTCTCAGCTTATTTCTGGTGCGGCCCCCGCTTTGTCCTCACTCAGCACCCCTTCAGCACTCGGCAGCAGCGTCGCCACAAACATGGACGACAGAGGAGAGAGCGGAGGAGAGGAAGCTAATCGCAACCTTGGCTTCAATCCAAATCAAACAGGGCGGATTGGTGCCGGGTTACCATGACAACCGCCCTTCCTGCCCCAGTCAGTGATGACATTTAGGGGGGTTCACTGAGCTGAGCCCGGCCCAAACGTGAGCTGCATAGATGAACACCGAGTGAAACCGCACATCAGACACCTTTACACCAACTGGACACACACACACACATACACACACACACAGATATAACTTACACACGGAGGACAATAATTCCTAAAAACTGCATTAGTTTCCATCCACAGTGTTTATGCGTCTTCTTGTATAAAAATAAATCCTGTCAGTCTTGACGGAAACAGGACAAGTCAGTGATATATGACTACAGTGATCTCGACAGACAATTTGTTGTTGGAAATGGCGGGATCTCGGTATGAGGGGGTGGATAAAACTTTCCTTTTTGTTCTGTTTTTGTTTGTTTTCCTTTTTTTGTCATCGTGAATGTTTGTTCTTTCCTACTTGGTTTTTGTTTTCATTTATTTACGGGAAAACGACAAAAACAAAAACCAGTGTTATTTGGAATTGTAAGTTATTGTGTTGTTGCTTTGATATATGTGTTCAATAGAAACATATTTGAAACTGACATGCTGGAAGCTCTTTGTGTTTTAAAATGAATGAAGTGACAAATGGCAGAAGAAATGCATTTATGCTCCCATAATGTAAACTGTAGATAGATTAAAAAAAACTCATATTGGAGTCAACACAGTGTTTATGTTCTGTGGTCCTCTACTCTGGAAAGCACAAGATGGTGGAGGTACACTGGGTGGAGCTGGATGCTTTCCAATAAATATAAGGGTGACCTGATGACTGACGCATCGCTGTCAAGTAACAACTAATAAAATACTATTATCCCTAATAATCTCTTTGTAAAAACTAGTCTACCTACGCTGTATGTAGATTAAGTGGCATATTTTGGCAGTTTTAATATAAACATGAACGTCTGCAATAGAATCAGTTAAATGCGGTTGCTTTTTCAGTCTGCAGAACTGTGAAGTGTTTATAGCCCTGGTAGCCCTTCTGAATGAAAACATTTGAATCAGTAAAGACAATGTTTGCAATGCCTCATGTGTCTTCTCAAACCCTTCCCTCGCTGAAATGTAGTCTACGATAAAGCATCTCCGTGTGCGATGTACACTTATTTTAAGTGTACATCCTTTCCATTCAATTCTAGAAATGATTAAAAGCACGTTCAGGCTAACTGTGTAGGCTGTCTGGTTCAATGGCGTTTCTTTAGCCCGAAAAGAGTTGGAAAATGGCTGCTTGTTGAGCCCAAGAAGAGTTGGAAAATGGCTGCGGCATCACCCTAAGAAGACATTCCTCAGATTTTCTCATCCTTAGAATAAAATGTATCCCTGCATGTCTTTTCATTATATCAGGCTCATGCCATCACAATAGCCATGGATCCCAACATAGATGAGGGAGACCCTCCTTGAGTAGTGCATGCATTCTAGTCTACAATTAGAATTCTATTTCTCTGGATTCTATAGTCCTCCTTAGAGACCGCCTGTGCAGGGAGAGATGCATTCATAGAATTACAGTAGTCCGGTAGATTGGTATTCTAGTCTTTTTCCTCTGCTGTGGAGATGAATGGGGAACGGCTGGGCAGCAGGAGATACATAGATGGATCTCATTTAATTTGAGAGGTGCATATTCACAGCGGACCAGGCGAGTTAGATAGATGGGCTGTGGTGAAATGACAGGTGGGAGGGACAGATTCTGGGAGAGTGAAAGAGTTGTGGGAAGACTGAAAGGGATTTGTTGAGTTAAAATAGCTCTCTATTGCCTACCTGAGGAGAACCATGTTCTGAAAACAATGTTTTCTGTTGAGCCGTATCTAGCCTGGAATTGAATGTCAGGGCCCACTGCAAAGCCATTAGCAACAGATTGGAAACACTTCCCTTTAGCATGGCTCTCCCAATTATTGTTTTGTCATATGGCTGGTGTAGCATATACATCTGTGGTCAGCACTTTTCAGTTGACATAAAGGCCCCACTCTACCGTAGAAAACCTTTGAGAGGCTGTGTGTGTGTGTGTGTGTGTGAGAGAGAGAGAGAGAGAGAGCATGGGTGGATCAGTAAAGCAATGCTGTTCAGTCAGTTTTGTTAGGAGCACCTTATAGTTTAATGCTCTTCCTCACTTCCTGTTCCTGCCGGGAAGAAAGGAGCTGGTTTGTTATTAATTACAGTAGGCAGCCATCTTTAATCTGGGAGTTGGTGATTCATGTGTGACTCTAGGACAAGGCCTTGAGAAGCCCATCTGCACTAGATAAATCCACATTCCTCTAAAAGGGCGAGACAGACAGGGGTTGATGATTCTGTCTGGTCGTCCATCATACTAAGATCATCTTTTAGCTTTGAGTGCAGACTTTATCTTTTCCCACCAGCAACAGTTATCTTTATTTTATTATTATGATTCATTTTTATTTAACATTTTTGCTAGTCAGGCAAGTCAGTTAGGAACACATTATTTTTTGCTGATAGGTGGGAGTCCAAACATCTCCTGTAGGGAAAAGGGCTGGAATTAAAAACAAATAAAAGTAAGACAAGCAGATGGAGGACACCTGAAGACAGTCCTGTATGGTATAGTAGTATAAGACAGTCCTGTATGGTATAGTAGTATAAGACAGTCCTGTATGGTATAGTAGTATAAGACAGTCCTGTATGGTATAGTAGTATAAGACAGTCCTGTATGGTATAGTAGTATAAGACAGTCCTGTATGGTATAGTAGTATAAGACAGTCCTGTATGGTATAGTAGTATAAGTCGCTGCCCCAACATGAAGCTGCATCATTGCCATCACAAGTTGGAATCTGCATTGCGGCAAAATCTCATAGAGGGCGGTTGGACATGACTGAATACTGACAAGAGTTTTAGGGATGTTCTTCAGGGTTGCCTGTCATTGAATGGTAGTGTCATTGGTCTGATGCCTGTGAAGCAGAGAATTTAGTGTAAGCTCACTGAACTCACTCAAGATTTTAAAATGAACAAAAATACCGCCACAAACAAAGCAAACCAAGCTCTTTACATCCCAACAGACATGAAACCACAGGAGAATAGACCTCTGACATTGAGCCGACCCTCCCATCCAGAGAGACCTACAACCACAGAGGTGAGTACATACATTTTGCATAGATATTTTTCTTCCTACTGGCAAACTGTGGGAATTGAACCTATAATGGAGACGATGGACGTGCCATGTTTTACCAACTGAGCTAAAGAGCCCTGTCATAACACTACATGGTAGCAAAACACCATGGCAGTCACACAACAGGGGGTGTGCAAAGGGCTTTGAGGCACTCAGCATGAGAGACCTACACAATGAGGGCGAAGAGAAAACCCAACAACAGAAACACAAGCAATATTAACTAGAGAACCATTATGTAATGTGAATACCCACAACCTGGGGTAGGGGATGGACATAATAAAATACATTGTCTAGTTCTATGTCAGCCCTGTGGTAATAATCATACATATTTAGTAATCTCTCATGGACAGACTAAGTAAACATAAGTGGTACTGTAGATCTGTGATGAAACAATGGTTTACATGAGATAACAAGCAGCATTAGTTCCAGAGTCTTGGACAAATCCCAAATTTGCAGGTGTTTGCATCGCTTTTCGCTCATAGACTAGCTGGTAATTTTAAAAGAGAGAGGATTGAGTTCTTTCCAGTTCCAATTTCATCGGCTAACAGATATGGATCCAGAACATATTCAAAAATGTCTTATAGACTAGATATTGGCTACTTTAGGCTTTATCATAACTATAAAAAGCTATTAGGTGAGTATGTTATGGGATTTACCCAATTTTTTTGATACCCAAGGCACTTTGATATTCCTACATTATGCTGAAATAGCTACAACAGCCTTTTGGCTACAACCCCAGAACTGTAACTTAGAAGTGTGTACATCAAAAGTTGCAGTGCAAATATCCTCTATCAAACCAAGACATTTCTTCAGTACCTAAAATTGTTTTGGGGAAACATTGGCTACGAGTGTCTGTAAATGATTCAGTCCTTCAAGGTAACGATGGAAACAAGTATTCAGCTGAAATCATCCAGCTCGTAACTGCTCAATCTAGTTGCTTACACCAGCCAATAAAGGAATGACCCAAGGAACTTTATTATCTGGTGCTGTTTGCGAAAGATTATGTTTGTTGTAGGAACAGCATCTCCAATAGGGAATAGGGAACCTGAAATGGTTTCACCAGTGAATCTCGCATCGGTTATATAATGGACAGTAACATGAGCACTCTGTACAGAAGACTGCAGAGTGCTTGTGTTACCCTCCCTACCTCCCATGGACCTCAATGATATACATCATGTCTTCTGTTCAGCGTCTTTTCTCTATATCCTCATTTTATGCACGTGTTGTTTGACGCGTTTGTATTTGACCGTGTTATTTATTGTGTGTTCTCTTAGAAGTGTAATTTAGTTAGAAACCTGATTCTTGTACTGCACTCAGAGCTTCGGGACGTGTGACGTTGTTTTAACAAGCACACTGTCTCACACTCTAGCAGTGAGGATGATGTATGAGTTTGTGGAAACCGAATGATACTGAAAAGATAATGAATTATTCCTCAGTGACGATCTGTGCTTTGATTCTTTCTTATTCGTTCTGAAGTTTGCTGTGCTGATTTCTTTTAACACAACAGCACATACATTTTTTATAAAGACACACATTTTTTCATGTGGACGCTGTTCAGAATAACATGGTGGTGACATATATGCATTTTGCCCGAATATACCATGCATATTTCATCAAGAAAACAGTTTTCTCCCCAGGCAGCTTTGTCGATGCATGTTCTCTGAAGATCCGTAGAGATGAAGAAGTGTTCTCCAGCTGTAAGATGAATGTGAGCTGTATCATCTGAGAGGACCGTTTGCTGAAGAATAGTATTCATTAGGCCATTTGTTATGTATCTTACCCTTTCACCAAAGGCTTGGATGACTTAACACAATCTAAACGCAATAGCTCAGAAAAAAGACATAACCTTGTTATAGAAAATTAGCAAAAATAGTCTAGGCAAAGACAGATTTTTTATACAAAAATGTAAAGAGTGATATGTACACTACCGTTCAAAAGGCTAGCATCCCAGAGTCACCTCTTCGCTGTTGAGACTAGGGGTTTTGCTGGTAATATTAAATGAAGCTGCCAGTTGAGGACCTGTGAGGTGTCTGTTTATCAAACTAGGCACTCTACTGTATTTGTCCTCTTGCTCAGTTGTGCACCGGGGCCTCCCACTGCTCTTTCTGTTCTGGTTTGAGCCCGCTTGCACCGTTCTGTGAAGGAAGTACTACACATCGTTGTAGAAGATCCTCAGTTTCTGGACAATTTCTTGAGTGGAAGGGCCTTTATTTCTCAGAACAAGAATTGATTGATCTTTGTTTTTGGCCATTTTGATCCTGTAATCAAACCCACAGTTGCTGATGCTCCAGATACTCAACTAGTCTTATGAAGGACATTTTTATTGCTTCTTTAATCAGCACCACAGTTTTCCGCTGTGCTAACATAATTTCAAAAGGATTTTCTAATGATAAACGTGGATTAGCAAACACAACGTGCTATTGGAACAAAGGAGTGATGGTTGCTGATAATGGACCTCTGTACACCTATGTAGATATTCCAATTACAATTGTAATTTCTAACTTTAACAATGTCTACACGGTATTACTGTTCAATTTGATGTTATTTCAACTGACAAAAAATGCAAAAGCAAGGACATTTCTAAGTGAACCCAAACTTTTGAACAGTAGTGTATAACATTGTTTTCATTGTGGCTAACTTGGTAAGAGCAGTGCGCTTACAACACCAGGGATCTGTGCTTGATTCCCTGGAGGCCACTTTTATGCTAACGTTTATTCAATACTGTTAGACACTTTTATGCTAAAGTTTATGCTAAATTAATTAAACTAATATCAATATTACTTTAATTATATTCAAATATATTTAAATGCATCTCACTTAAACAGGTGGTGTGCAGTCTAAGTTGTGTTGAAATTATAGGATTGTACCTAATGTACATAAGACTTTATCAATGATTTACATTTAGCAGACATTCTTGTTCAAACTATCTTCATGCATCTACCTAGATCCAACCATTCGACCACTATGAAACTTACTAGTCATATAAAACTTCATTAGGCCATGGTCCACTAACTGGTGCCATCTATGTTGATTTACCAGGCACATTTACTTTAGCTGGTCTTTCTATTTTACCAGATTAACATTAGGTTTCAAAAAGAAACATTGGTTTCACAGAAAGACCAATACATTTGTTCCATGCATAGCTTAGAAACAGAAAAAGTGTTTCAATAGAAGGACAAAAATGTAAATGTATTGGAATCAATTGGGGAGTACATCAAAGCTCAGTATTATCAACACTTTTACACATGAGATGTAGACCTGAGTCACATGACTTGTCCTAAAGTATGACTCAAATCACATATTTTGAAACTTGGTTAAAAGAGAAAACACTATGCAACTTCAACTTGATGCCTATTTCTTGTGACTTGAGCTGTATGACTCCAGATACTTTTCCCAGCACCTTGCTTTTATCCTCTCTCACGTCATTCTGCTCACACTGCCCCAAGCACACAGACCAAATGTTCTCAACACACATCCATTGGGGATGGGGGGTGGCAACACAATATTACTCAACTCTAATTGGACTTTTCTCTGTGTCACTCAAATGTTAGGTAGTCAATTCAGACATGGTTAGCTATCATGGCATCTGGATAGGTTCTGAAAATTGTTGCATTCGGATTCAAGGACTATGTCTCGGTGGGGAGGAAAATTACAGCAGTATGCAAAAGTAAAATGACTGATGCGATAACTACATCAACTAACATTGTGAGACACCTGAAATCCCACAAAGACAGTGAAGAATTCATTTTTGGCTGTGTTGTGCCTAGCTAGCTAGCTGATGTGAGGTAATGTCAGAATGAAATACTGTTGACATAACATTAGCGAAATAGGGAGATGGGAAACAAAATTATATTCAAGGAATTTCCAGGCAATAAGTATTTCAGGTAATTTTCTAAAATGTATTAGCATGCTTGTCTCCCTCTAACATTTTTGTTTGGTTTTTAACATCCTTACTTAGGCTTCATGTTATTATAAAAAATAAATCTAAGTACATATAGACAATTGACAATATATAAATACGTAAACGCTACCTACTGAATAATATTAGGTTCCTTTTAAGCTACTTTAAGAAATCAACAACAAAAAAAGATTTGATCATATAATATATTTTTTATTAACCATTGTCTTGAAGTCTTGAAACATAAAATTAGGGTCTTGTAATTTGAGCTGTGGAACTTGGGACTTACTTGAGACTTGCCCGTTACTACTTGGGACTTCTTTAAAATTAAGACTTGTGGCTTGCATACGACATGCAAAAATGTGACTTGGTTCCATGTCTGGCTATGGAACTATTTGCCACCATGGATCCATCTACCAAAGCTGATGTTGGAGTTGTGCACAGCCCTGCAGGCGTAGGTGAACAGGAAGTACAGGAGGGGAGAATGCAAGTCCCCCTGAGGGCCACTGTAGGGTGAGGGTGGCTTTCCTCAACAATAATGTTCAACAATGAAGGGCACACTTCCGCTTCTTGTCCTAACCTGCAGAGTAACTGTTTGGAATCTTTGGGATCCTCTCTGGGCTTTTGCTTATAATAAGTATAATACATTCTGAGATTTTGGGAATAAATAGAGGTTAATTGGAAAGGTTCCCATTTTTGTTCTTTTAAGTTTTTTTTGTCACTAATGTCTGTTCACTTTCATAAAATAAAGTGTAATAATAAAAATAAAAAGCACATACCTCGATTTTGTGTGTTTTCATAAATGTTTTTATTGATGATGTATTGCTCAAAAAGGTTTTGGGTCAAATTTTATGATGTCCAATTTGTGATCATGGCCTTGACTCTATTACACTGCTTGCTCATCTCCCAACCAACAACCAAAATGTAGCTTGTGGACATTCAACCTACCGAAAGGAGTCGCTTGAGCGAGAGAGGCAGCCCTGTCCAACATCCAACCGTCCAACACACTATAGGATGCAAGCAGGGTTCTAAAGCACATTCACAGACATGCACGTCATTTTATGTAGCAGAACTACCTTCTGACAAAGCATCTTTGTTTTCTGTAAATGCCGATTTAAATGCCGAGTATCCCTCAGGGATTTCTCCGGTTCCCTACCCTCTGACCCAGTCAAATAGGTGTGGTCCTCTTCATGTTGATATAGTCAATGGAATGCTTTTAGTGGTTGAGAGGGGAAAGAGTTATCTACTCCTATTCTAGCCATAATTTGTTGTTAGGGTCATTTGATACCTAGAGAGATCTTTTCTCCTTCCAAGATGAGGATTCAGAAGTAAGTCATAAAAAGTCCCTCTCTTGGAGATGTTCTCCTGGCGGCCTTTCATCACTTATACTTCAATAGGTACATACAAACAGTACCCACAGAAAATATACAAATCTATATTACTTCAATAAATGTGCCTTCATCTATTAAATGTTGAGTAATGTGCAATGTCTTTGAATGACAAAGCATCTCTAGTAATTCCAACCAGGGATAGCAAGGTTTATGGTTCTTGCTCCTAGTCAGTCCTCCTCTCCTCCCGTTATCCCCAGCCGTTCTTCACCGCCTCACAGTCCCATTCATTTTTAATGTGAGAGCTCTGTGCTCCGCTGACAGAGAATCTAAATGGTTCCCCGTGTGACAATCTCCATATTACGCCTATTTGCTGAAATATACATTTTCAAATAAAAATGTAAAAATCATTTGAATCTGGAGTTCAGGGGACAGGTCCTGCGTCGTCACGGGAGGGAATTAATTACTACCCTCATGGCGACGGCGTGTGACAGATCTTGAATAGCTCAGATAATGGCTTTATCATCTAACCATGAAGCAGCCTTATTGAAATAAATGACAAGAAGCAGCATGTTAGGCCGGGCATGAAGAACACTGGGACACATGGCTGGCTAGAAGATAGAGGACGTTTGTTGCCTCAGAAAACGATAGCAACACATTGAAAAACACCTCCTACTAGTTGCAGTTGTGAGAAAGACAGAGAATGATAGGGAGAGAGAGAAAGAGAGATTAATAGATAGAGAGAGACTCAGCTGTTAATATACTATATAGTTGAGAAGCAATAGATTCTGTCCGAGTTATTGTACTGGGTCATTGTAGAGAAAATCCTCACGTCCAGACAGGCCCTCAGACAGACAAAACTAGTCTAGACCGCATATAGTACCATTACAGGGGTAAAGGATAATCCGCTGATTAGAAAGAGTTTGATTTCTATTGCCATGATTATGACTAAATGAAGCATGTGGTAATCATGAAAACAATAGGCCGTCACTCTGACTGGCCAAACAAGGCCTCATGCAGTCATCAGGATGCCAAGGATCATTTGCTTATTAATGTTCATTACCAGGAACAGGATGAAATCACAGACCAGCATTAAAATAATTTAAGGAAATGGAAAGTAGCGTCTGACAATGCCAACATCAAGCCGGAGAAGGAGAACACACAGAAATCAAAAGCTAGGAGGTTGTTCACTGAGTGAAAACGCATTCAGTAACACTGTCATATTCCTCTAATGACTAGTAAACTTAGTCAAGAATATCAGTAAAACAACAATACTAACCATATTAACAGACTACATTTTTTAGATACAGTAGAAAATAGATCAATTTATTTAGGTATTTGTTGGTACAGTAGGCCCACAGATTGGATCCTCCTGAACCTTTATATTTCTTGTAGGATGGACTGCCAATGAAAACATAATGAGGAAACATCACAGTGGTGGGGGGTTGTAAAGCACGCTATCCCAGAATGTACTTCAAAGGGATGAACCGTGTCCCGAGAGGTCTCCTCACTCGTTTCCCATTTCATCCTCGTCCTCCTTTTTCCCCTTCCTGCTCTCTCCTCCACATCCTCCCTCACTTGTACTCCTTCCTCCCTCATCTTCCTTCGACTCTTCTCGCCTTGGTTGGAGTTCTAACCTTAAACCTAGCTTCCTGTCCACAAACCGTCTCAACCTTCGCAAAAAACCTAAGCCTAACCTTAGAACAACATTATATGAATATTGAAATGTATACAGCCTGTGCTGACTGCCTATCCTGACAATTTGCCTCCACATGGTATACATTATTTAGTTGAAAATACTGTATATTTCTTATTCAATAGATGGATTGGTATATAGAAACGGGATAGCTATAAATTGTAAGAGAACTTTAGTTAAAGACATGCAAAGCTTTCTTCTTTTTTAATGAGGTTTCTAACAAAGGGAGGAGGGATGGAAGATAGATTGATAGAATATAGAAGGGATGGTTAGACCTACCAGTGTATCCCTGGGGGTATGTTGCAGCTCCACTGAACAGGACTAAGGGCCCATCGCTGCCAGAAACCATTAGAGACAGAATGTGTTCCCCCTACCTCTGTACCTTACATAGAATGGACATTCCCATTGTAATCAATGTTCTGTGGTGGGTAGGTTACATTCTAGTCGGTTTATTTCTATAGCTTCCACTGTCCACTGAGAAAACGGAACACTGAATGCTGGCTGGAATGCGCTTCCCTCCTGACTGTTCTGTCCAGCTCAGAACCACAGCCATGACAATGGTAATTAGTACTGGGATGTGTGCCATGTCACACTACACATACACACACACAGACACAAACACACATGGACAGACACACACACACACGCAAATTGTGGAATGAGAAAGCCATGCCCAAGTCATCTTCAAGCCAGTTATCTGCATGCCAGTCCCTGGACAGACAGTGGAACGGTGTGACAGGCCTTTCTACATTAGCAACCATGTTGAAAAGAAGTCTCTAAGGAAATGAATAATGAGGAATCACCATTAAAGTTACGCAGGCCTGAGCAGGGCTGACATGCCTTCATTTAAATGGGCATTCAAAAAGAGAGAGAAAGAGAGAAAGAGATAGAGGGGTGCAGAGAGAGAATGAGCCTTGCACATCATGGTGAGAGTACACACTCCTGACTTACCAGTGGATAAGGCTATTGTTGCTTGTGTAAACACATTGCATCCACAGTAGATGCCAGAGTTAGTGACCATAGAATCAGACATGTCTGCTACTCTGGGCTGACTGACAGACTGTGGTGCTTTAGATTGTAGTGCTGGAGTTTGTTATTTCCCCATTACAAATCTGAGACTCGGCCTGTGCTATTAGAGTAGGGTGAGGAAGCTGGATGAGGGGGGAATTGAGCAATCCCCAAATCCTCCTCCGCCCCCTTCAAAGGATCTCCATAGGTACCGACTGCTCCAATCATGAATTATCCATGACTGCAAAATAGACTCCCAGTGATCGCTGACTGCAATACATGAGATATTGGTATGCAAAATAATGCGAATGATCTCCAAATTGCCTATGCATGGCAGGTCGCTGTGGGCTTTTGGGCTTTAAGTTCAGTCACTGTGTCCAATAGACGAGTCAGCTTGGGGAACAGGCATTTCAATTGTGATAATAGTGTAATAAATACGAACTTGGTGCCAATGGTATATTTGTTAAGTGCTTCCTTTGATCAAAAGGAAATTCTTGTCCGTTTACGCACGTGCACACTGACACACACACACACACACACACCCTTTTTGTCTCTCCCATCACATCCTCCCAACGCACACACACACTAAAGAACGATCATCAAACACCAATCAAACTGTCCTGAATCCTCATTAGTCCAGTAGTAGCCAAAGTAAACTGATAGAAAGTATTCCCTCACAGCTGAGAAAGGGACGTGGTGTCTGGGGAAAGACCAGGCAACCATGGATAGACCAGGCAACCATGGATAGACCAGGCAACCATGGATAGACCAGGCAACCATGGATAGACCAGGCAACCATGGAAGACACTGGGAAATGAAAGGGCTTTCGGGTTTGAGTGGCAGGAGGAGAATGGCATGATGTGGGTCTGTGTGTGTGTGTGTGTGTGTGTTTGTGCATCCATGTGCTTGTTTGTGTGTGTATTGGTTGGTTGGATGCAGGGTTAGGTTTGTGTGAGGTAGACAGAAAAAGATTAATTAATAATTTGGGACTGATTGTGGTTATTATACTAATCATTTAATTTCAAAAGCTCTTTTCTGACACCAAAGCATGGAAGCATTTCTTTACATAATACAGTTCAAAACACAGAACACTGTAACCAGACAACCAAAAAAGCTACCAGTCACACAGGTGTCTGTGTGTAAGAAACAGTGTTGTAGGAGCTGTAGCTCAGAGCTGGAAGAAGCAGGACTGTGTTGCCAAAGAGATACTGTTAACTAACCCAAGATTGATCAAAAATACTCTTAACTCACCTAAATTACTGAAATATACTGTTAAATAACCCAACATTGATCTAAGATACTGTTACCTAACCCAACGTCCATCAATGATATTGTTACCAAACCCAACATTGGTCAGTGATATTGTTACCTAACCCAACATTGGTCAGTGATATTGTTACCAAACCCAACATTGGTCAGTGATATTGTTACCTAACCCAACATTGGTCAGTGATATTGTTACCTAACCCAACATTGGTCAGTGATATTGTTACCTAACCCAACATTGGTCAGTGATATTGTTACCTAACCCAACATTGGTCAGTGATATTGTTACCAAACCCAACATTGATCAGTGATATTGTTACCAAACCCAACATTGGTCAGTGATATTGTTACCTAACCCAACATTGGTCAGTGATATTGTTACTTAACCCAACATTGGACATTGGTAACACATGTAGTGGGTTACGTGAATATGTATGTATGAAATATGAATGTATTTCAGTTAGGAAACCTCTACAATGTGAAGTGTGCTTGTGCCCTTGTACTGCTAGAGATGGAATGTGGAGAGCGAATTTATGATCCACAAAGTCAAGTCTGTAATTGGGGAAGTACTGCCCCCTACTCTGGATAAGGATGTTACTATTGTGTTTATTCCAATTATAAATAAGAAAGGCAGAGACCTAGATATGCTCACAACGTTTTTCGATAGAGATATTGATGTGATTTGTGGATGCTAATGAAAGCCTTTGACCTAGTAAAAATGGTTCAGCTTCCTTGCGGTCCTATAGAAATGTAATATCTGAGGTCATGAACAATCAAACTCTTAGAAAAGCCCCAGAGCAAGAATTCAACAAGTAACAATCACCTGAATTGTTGCCTTTAGTTTTTATCTTTGAATACTGTGTGTGTGGGAAGCACACTCAATGTTTTTGGGACCAGGATGGAGGAAAGAGTGGCTGCTCCAGACTTTGGGGTTTACTGTTGGCCTGCAAATGTACATGCACCCCTACATTTACATTTAAGTAATTTAGCAGACACTTTCATCTAGAACGACATAGAATATTGAGTGAGTATATTTTTATACTGTGGTGACTGATCACACAACACAGGTGTTGTAAGCATCAAGCTCTTTTCAAGTGAGCTATAGTGGACCCTTGCTTAAAATGGAGCTGGGGACTGCCACTCCTGCTCTATTGATGCAATCTTTTTGTCCCCTGTCTGCCTTGATTTCTTTTTATTATTATTATTGCATTGACAGGACAGTTCTCAGACTGGGGATAACTAACTATCAATAGACCTAACATAATTATTGTGGTGTCTGATGGGGTTGGTATAGTCTTTAAGGATATGGGAGTGGGTTTCTTTGTTTATTAGTATCCTGTGGTGTCTCTTTATTTTCTGTCAGTTTTCTTGTTTGATTTGTCATATGTTAAAAGATGAGAATTTGTGTTTGTAGAATTTCATACATTGTGTTGGGGTGTGACTGTTACACTGACTCATGGGATTCACTTATGTTTCGCCATAGAATGGTGTTCAATTTATGGCACAAATTGATCCCGGAACTCACATGACTAGTTCTAAGTTCAACAACGAAAAGTGAAACTAAAAAGTCCCAATAACAGTTGAGAATAGGATGGATTGATTTATTTAGAAGGCTACTGGATGGCACTCTGCTGCCATGGTGTGGTCCAAGCTGGGAATTACAAGATCAAACTGTACCTCTCTGTGAGTACAAAACATACAATACCAGGGGACCCAATCCATTTCTCTTTTGTTGATCTTAACATTTCAGCATATGAGCGAGAATATAACAGGTCTAACAGTCTAGTTAAACGGCCTGGCCCAACATCTGCCATGTTAATGGGCCTGCTGCATCATCGTCTATGATAAATTGCCTGGCCCATCATCTGCAATGTCAAATTGTCTGGCCCATCATCTGCCAAGTTAAACTGGCTGGCCTATCGCCTGCAACTTTAATGGGCCTGGATTTTGTCTGCTGTTTAACGTGCCTGACCTGTTAGTTTCCTAGTTAAATTGCCTGGCCCATCATATTCCATGCTAACCAGCATCAATTATTCATTGTATACACTGTTTTCCTTTTAATGCTAGATCTTCTCTATTCGATGGGTGCTTCAAAATGTGCCTGAAACTTAAATCTTGTTAATATGATTCCTTTGAATCATTTTGTCAACACCTCAATAGAGCCAATCCAGGTATCCTAGGAGCTGATCTACAGCATAATGCGTTCAGCGTTGCCATCAGCCGTTAACCGTCATGGAATGCCCCCTTTGAAATAAATGACAGCTGCTACACTCCTCATGTTGCGTCACGTTCAGTTGCAGTGCCCAAGCTTCTCAAAGCGCTGAGGTTCAATTCTTGACAGTGGACGTGCATGTTCATTATGTCTTGTGAATTTAAATAATAAGAAATAATAATGGTAATTCATATTGGCCTATTTAGTTGGGGGAAAATTACACATTTGCAGTATATAGCCTATTTGTTTCAGTACTGTGGACTTCTGGCATTACTTTCGTCACCCTATTTTCTGCACTGTTTTTCTGGAAGATGCCACAGGTAAGCACAACGACCTTGGTACGGTAACAGTTTGATGATGGACGGCGAACGACCATTGAAGTGGAGAGGCATAGGTTTTTGTATGTACAGTACCAAGTCACCCCTAATAAAGACATTAGCATGAAGGGGCAACTTAATAATTGTGAATAATAAACAAAAATATTTTACGCACCCATTATTTAAAAATAACGTTCTTCACCTTCTCTGCTCCCCTTTAGAAAAAACGCACTCTGTGTTGCACTTTGATGGCACTGCATAGTGTAGATACAAGGTAAGATGGGAAGAGGAATTAGGCACTGACATGTTTATGACCATCTCAGAGGATAGCCTGAAGTACATTCATACCTATTCAATCAGCTTATTGCAAAACCAATGTATCTCAATTTTTTGGAAAAAGAATGAGGTCCCATCAATTAAAATATTGCTCAGCATACTGGCAATATTTTAATTGATAGAGAGAACTTGTGAAATTATTGGTTAACAATCTAAACATATTTAAATAAAGATTTGTCTCTACACCTGTTTGTTCTCCACAATCATTTGTCATATTCTCCAGTTCCATGTAGAACTTCCCTAATTTCTCCTTTCATCCAGTTCAGGTTTGGAAGAAGCTCCAAAATGGGACCCTTTCTGGGACCCTTTTTTCTGAAGTTCTCTGCACCTATTATTGCTGGCCCCATCGCCTGCCAGTTCAAACTCTCAATACTAAATTCTGAAATGTCCCTAGATTGGAAAGCTACTGCTGTCATCCATCTTTTCAAAGTGTTACAGACCAATCTCTGTCCTGTCCTGCTTATTGGATGTTTTTGAATGCCTGGTAAACAAACAGGTGACACGTCATTTTGAATCCGGTTGTACTCTTTCTGCTGTACAGTCAGGTTTCAGAAGGAGGCCATGGGTGTTCTTCAGAAACACTGAAAGTCTTAAATGACATCATAACTGCCATAGACTGTAAGCAGTACTGTGTAGCTGTTTTAATGACTTGGCCAAAGCCTTGGATCCCATTAATCACCTTATCCTAATCAACAGACTCAGAAGCCTTAAGTTCTCAGAGAACACATTTTCCTGGTTCAAGAAATGCTTTTCTGACAGTGTACAATGTGTCAAATTTGAGTGCCTGCAATCCATACCACTGACGGTTTCAATGTTTTTTCCTCAGGTTTCTGTTCTTGCGCCAACCTTATTCTCTGTATACATCCACAATGTTGCATCTGCTACATGTAGATAAGTGTACCAAAGGGCAGGTAATAATAGCAGCACCAGGTTAAAATAGCTGCAGCAGTGAATGTGATATGAGTGTGTGATCATGTGTATGAGCCAGGGTACATGTGGGTTCATATATGAACATTATATATGAACAATTGTGTGTGGAGTGTCAATGTGGGCAGAGTCTAGTGTTTGTGCATATATGCCTGCAATATGCCATAACTGCCATGTAGTATTATAGAGGACGGTCTGTGGTGTGGTTCTTGGATGACAGGGAGTTCAGCCCTGGCCGTTCAACCACCTTTAGAAGCACCTTTCAATCCAGGGTGCCAGTGCAGTGGCCATACCAAGCAAGAATACAACCTGTCAAGAGGATCTAAATGTTGCCAGCTGCAGACGTTTTTGAGGGTCTGAAGGCCCATGACAAATATTTTCATCCTCCTAAGGTGGGAGAGGATCTAATGCGCTTTCTTCACAACAGTCTGGTTGTGTGTGTACCTTGTTGGTTTATTGGTTATGTGGACACCAAGGAACTTGATGCTCTATGCGTTCCACTTCAGTCCTTCTGATGTGGATGAATAGAGAGGTGTTCAGTCCCTGGGTCCTGAGCTTAGTGATGAGCTTGTAGGGTGCCATGTGTTGAACACTGATTTGCAGTGGAGGAACAACATTTTCCTATACTGTAGATATATTCCCAGTTGGGAGAGGGCAGTCTGGAGTGCAATTAAGATTGTGTCATTTGTTGATACATTATAAGGCCAAATGTATGTGGACACCCCTACTAATTATTGAGTTCAGGTGTTTCAGCCACACCCATTGCTCACAGGTGCATATATTTGAGCAGATAGCGATGAAATCTCCATAGACAAATATTGGTAGTTCAACGGGTCGTACTGAAGAGCTCAGTGACTTTAAACGTGGCACTGTCATAGGATGCCACCTTTGCCAAAAGTCAGTTCATGAAATTTCTGGCCTACTAGTTCTACCCTGGTACACTGTAAGTGCTGTGATTGTGAAGTGGAAGTGTCTGGGAGCAACAACAGCCCAGCCACAAAGTGGTAGACCACGCAAACTCACCGAATGGGGTTGCCGAGTGAAGTGTGTAGCGCCTAAAAATCGCTGATCAACTGTTGCATTACACTCACCACAGAGTTCCAAACTGCCTCTGGAAGCAACATCAGCACAAGAACTGTGTGTCGGAAGCTTTCCATGATCGAGCAGCTGTACGCAAGCCTCACATCAACATGCGCAATCCCAAACGTCGGCTGGAGTGTTTGTAAAGCATGCCACCACTGGACTCTGAAGCAGTGGAAAAATGTTCTCTGGAGTTATGAGTCACGCTTCACTATCTGGCAATCTGATGGATGAATAACGGTGTAGCAGATGCCAGGAGAACACTACCTACTGGAATCCATAGTGCCTACTGTAAAGTTTGGAGGAGGAGGGATTATGGTCTGGGTCTGTGTTTCAGGGTTGGGCGATGTCCCTTAGTTCCATTGAAGGGTCTTTTTAATGTTGCAGGATACGAAGACATTTTAGACAATTGGGTGCTTCCAACTTTGTGGCAACAGTTTGAGGAAGGTCCTTTCCTGTTCCAGCATGACTGTGCCCCTGTGCACAAAGCGGAGTCCATAAAGACATGGGTCAACAAGGTTGGTGTGGAGGGGGGCAACTTCATATTAATTCCCATGCTTTTGGATGTCCAACAAGCTCATAGGTGTGATGGTTGGATGTCCACATACTTTTCGACATAGAGTGTATGTTGGGGCAGTACAGAAAATGGAGTGGAATCCAGTGTCATTTGCATTATAGGGCACGGGAACAATGGTTCATGGACTCTGTCAGGGAGAAGTTGAAGATGCTGGTTAAATAATGCCTTAGTTTGACAAATATTTTGGAAAGGATACTTTAGGATGGACAATAATGCAAAGTGTATGCAAAGCTGTCATCAAGGCAAAGGGTGGTTACTTTGAAGAATCTACAATATTACATTTATTTTGATCAGTTTAAGACTTTTTGGTTACTACATGATTACATATGTGTCAATTAACAGTTTTGATGTCTTCACTATTACTCTACAATGTGGAAAATAGTAAAAAAGAATAACCTTGAAGGATTAGATGTGTCCAATAGTTTGACTGGTACTGTACTATATGCATGGCTTGATGCCCAAAGCAACAATGTGTATTATATAGTATGTTTGTATGTATATGTATGTAGGTAGGTATGTAGATATTGCTCTGAATTCTTAAAATTGCATTACGGTTTTAATATCTCTGTCCTAAAAAATCTGATTATTTCGATGTAAAGTTAGGTGGGGTTTCATGCAGTCTCCTTAGAGGTTCATCTGAGAATGGTCCGTGGTGGAGCTACAGACCAGTTGCTACAAAACGGTTGCCTAAAACATCCAAATAGAATTTTCTGTATATAGCCTTATAGCATAATCATTGTATGAAAAGTAACAATTCGTTCATCCATTCTACTGCGCTTTATACTTGATAATCTACTGAGTACTTGCACTAAATCTATTACTTTTGCTTTACAATAAAATATTCTATGTGAGTTCCGGTGTTAGCACTGATAACAGCCTGTTGGACTAACGAGCAACAAAAAATACCTTGCACTTTTTCATATAGACTGGAAACTAAAGCTAGATGGTGACGATCCGGTAGGGTGAGTCTTTGCGCATGCGCTCTTCTATCTCTCCCGTTATCCTACTGACCTCCTCCCGGTTTCTCTTCTCTGCGGCGCAACTTGGTCCCCCTCCAATTGAATAAAATACACACCCATAAAGCCATACACACACATACTACACACATGAGGGATGGCCGTCGCTGTCTTCGGAAAGATCCTCATCGGGATTTATGTGGAAATCAAACGGAGTGATGGTAAGACGTTGGTCTTTCCCTCTTCTCGTCCGCTAGCTAGCTAACGTTAACATATTGAAGATGCAATTTTCATTGAGGCTGTGTCGCGTTAGCTAGCTACATCATCTTTGTGTGTTGCTTCCAGGCAGCGCCTAGTCAGGCAGGCAGGATGCTGAGTTGGATAGCTAGCCTAGCAATGGCATTGAGATCTGTGCTCAGACAGGGACCGCGTCTTACAGTCATGATCCCTGTCTGTCTTCCCCACTGCCAGTCAAATCGGTTATTAATTACGTAGCGCTTTGAATTGCTAAGTAAAGCTAGGGAGCTGGATTTCGAGCAGAGATTCATCCACCTTTGCAGTTTTAGGGCGTACTGACCACAGTATCTGACAATGATGCGCGATTCATCCGCTAAACCTTTTTAGCTAACTGGTTCAGCGGGAATAGTCACAGAATCCGCTCGTGCATGCTCATTTTATTACACAATTTACACTCAGTGAGAAAAGAACGGGTGATCATATGGAATAAATTGCTTTATGATTGGGAATTACTATGGCCTATCATGTCAATTTATTTGCCTGATCGTGAGGTTATATGAGGTGGCATAGTGCTGTATGATTTATGCATGAGAGGTTTCCGGAATAATGATGATGATGCTAATGACGAGCGACTGTTGTCTTAGGATCTGAGATGGTTCTGGTAGTACTGACTAATGTCATCAAACATCATTGGAGGACCACGCCCATTGCGCATCGTTGTATTGTACATGGCAATCTTCTGTAGCCACTTAAAATAGCTTACTTGCAACTAATTTATTGCTCCAGGGAATGACAAGGCAAAGATACCTTATTAATTAAGCTGCAATAAACATATCTTCATTTTTTTCCATTAGCTACATTACCTGCCCAGCAAACTCTATGTTACTGTATTTCTTCATATTTGAAGTGATTTTAGCTCTTGAGAAGAGATGAACTGTAGCTGTTTAGAAAGAAACAGCTGACCTGAGATTAGGAGATTTATAAACATTTTGGATGAACAGTTACATAATGAAATGTTACAAAAGCAGTTGTTGACAGACATGTGAAACTTTAGTTAATAAGACCAATCTGTTCCCGGCTTCTTGACACTTTGTTACTGGATGCCTTTCTATCCAGTCTAATTTTCATTGGCCCCATAATTCTCTGATCAGAGGGATGTATTGTGAGTGTATAAGTCTCCAATAGTTTTCTGTTGTCCTTGGCAGCCAGAACCAGAGCCAGAATGTAGTCACATGGCTGAATGAAGCTGTTGTGTTTCTATTCCCCCGGAAAACTGGACTCCACAGCTGTTTATAACATGTTGCTTGCAGGTCGAATCCACCAGGCCATGGTGACGTCACTGAATGAAGACAACGAGAGTGTCACTGTGGAGTGGATAGAGAATGGAGACACCAAAGGCAAAGAGGTATTGTGTGCTGCGGCGTGTGTGTGTCTGAATCAGCGTGTGTGTGTGCTTTAGTGTGGCTGAATTGGCATGCGTGTGTGTGTGCTTTAGTGTGGCTGAATCAGCGTGTGTGTGTGCTTTAGTGTGGCTGAATTGGCATGCGTGTGTGAGCAAGTGTGTTTGGTGTGTAGTCAGTCATGGCTGACCGTCTATCAGCTTGTATCAGGTGGAGCGTTGAAAGTTTAAGGACACGGGGGATTTACAGCAAATCAGCTTAAACAAGGATGCCCATTCCTAAGTGGTGTCTGTCTGTCTGTGTGTGTCCTTTAGGATTACACTTTTCTTTAAACTTTATTTTACCAGGGAAAACAGACTGAGACCTGGATCTCTTTTGAGGCTGTGCCCTGTGGAGACATGTACGGTTAGGCACACAAACAAAATAAAAAAATATGCTATACACACACACTTATCATGGTAGTGGTAGTATTTATTTGACAATGTAAAATCATAGGGTGACACAGAAATGTTGAGCATAGCAGGCTATGCATTATACCCACTAAGGCACAAATCATAGAGCTGTTTTTCTTTATTCAAACAAAATATTTTTGTTGAAGCAGTTCAACTACTAGTCGAGCAACCACAAAGGCACTGGAAGCTCACTACACAATCTTCATGGTCAGAATGTCTTATCACACTTCAGATATCGCTTCTATAGCCATCAAAGTCCTCTCTCCTTCCTCTCGGTTCTTCCCCTCAAACTGTTGCCATGGCAGTCCAAACAAACGGTCTGTGTGATAACAGCTAGCTAGGTGTCAAGCAAAAATATATGCTTTTTTTCATCACAACCCTGCAGTTCTAACACTAGACCACAGGATCACCATTGATCATCCAAAACCCTTAAAAAAGGCTTCTTTATGTTTGCACTGTCTGTTAGTTGAGAGGTTCTTGGAAAAACATTTGAGCTAATATAACAATTTTCCTGGCAGGAATTCTAATGTGGACACATGGCTTATAAGTAAGGGTGCTCTATAAAAAATTATATGCTTTTGACCACTCAGTGAGTAGAAGTAATTCCTGCTCATCTGTTTCTGTTGGGTTGTCATTTCATGAACGTACATAAATGCCCTCATGTCCTAAATGTTTTCAGAGTGTTTTCAGTTTTCGTGTTACAAAAAGTACAGTAAATGTTCTATTCTAAATAAACCAACAGATTTATGAAACTTATCCGGTTGTGTCCCCACCTTCTATGTAATTATTTTCCAGTCATCTCCATATTGTTATCTTTGTATTGCCTCAATGCTGTGCTTATGCTTCAGATACATTAAATTGAGCTCTATTCAGTTAATTCCTAGAGATTTACAGTAAGAGGTTAAATGTCACTGGTGAATTGTTTTCTGATCTCACTGCACATCATGAAGCAATACTCCTGGCTATCAGTCTCCCCACGCAGATTGACCTGGAGAGTATCTTTAACACGTTGTAACATCTCCCCACACAGATTGACCTGGAGAGTATCTTTGCTCTGAACCCAGATGTGGCTCCTGAAGAGGAGGTCGTCCAGAGTCCAGAGACGCCCCCTCCTACCTCCTCCATCTCCTCTGGAGCCAAACAGATCAAGCCACCCAAGGTTGGTAGTCTACTGCGGCCAATGGCTGTATGACTGTCCAGACTCTGACATTCCGGAGTCCTCCACATCCCCCGTGAGGGGTGGAGGCCCACGAGGTCTGGGAGTTCATGCGCCTGTCAACAGAAACCATGTAAAGCCTGGAGTGTTTTGCGGGCCAATAGTAACGCAGCTGGGCAGTTTGTTGAAATGGTGTCATCAACGTTTCAGTGGCATCATCAACGTTTCAGCGGCGTCATCATCGTTTCAATTGCCCAGTGTGTGACTTCAATGCTCTTGAGCGATCCCTTTGGTGCGGTAAAGGCCAGGCACTTGTGCATGAGCTCACCATGCTAACATTGTATGTTAGTATAAATAACCTGTCAGGCTTGTTGCCTTTAGCCAATAAGTTTGTCTATACTAGCCTACTCAAGCTAGTATACTAGACTAGCAAGCTAGTCTAGCAAATAATCATTAATCATAGTTTACCTTACCTCTTTGTCATGTTTGGCCTTAGTTATGTTATAGTCATCCCCTTTTCTTTCTAGTAATGATTGCCAGTTTGTTTTGTTGGGTTAAGGTCTTGTTTAAATGACTGTTGGCAGTGGCGTGTTGGCATCTATTTCACATGGAGCTGCATTCTGAAGGTTAAAATGCAATGTTTAAGTGTAGTATTGTTTGGGCATGTCATTGATTATTTAACATTTTAATTGGTCAATCAGAAGCAGCATAAATACTGTTCAGCAACTACATGTCAGTGTATGAATACAATAACACAGTAGTTGTATGCACTCGCAAATATGAGCGCAAGTGTATGATATCATATTGTGCGGTTTCTTTTCTGGGTGATGCTCAAAAACATGTTAATGACGTCATACAGCTATAAAACTGTATTTGTCAGTTATACAGCCATAGTTGCACTGTATTTGTCAGTTATACAGCCATAGTTGCACTATATTTGTCAGTTATACAGTCATAGTTGCACTGTATTTGTCAGTTATACACACTGGAAATAATTAAGAGACCACTGCACCATTTTCCTTCCTTTCCAAAAAAGTCAAAAAGGAAGAGTGAGGAACAGAAGGTTTAAAATTCAGAGACCACTGAACTCTTCTGTTCCTCACTTAAAACTTTCCTTTTCAAACTTTCCTTTTTGGAAAGGAAAGATAAAGGTGCTGTGGTCTCTTAATTTTTTCCGGAGCTGTATAATGGTCAGGGTAACAAAGTGATACAGAACCTGACAAAAGGACACAATTTATACATAGAGTATACTGAAACTGTATAGTGATCTGATGAAGGTTCTTGAAAGATTTAGTTGGGGTTTCCATACACAGATGACAAAAAAGGTGACTTTTGGTCCAGGTGTTACACCTCATCTGTGTTTTGGAGACCAAATCTTAATGATAAATGTGTCAGTTATTCATTTTGCGAAAGGGTGTGTGTGAACCCCAGAATGCCTGTGCATGGCCCTGGTGTGGCAGGACACTGCCACTCCTCAATTTATTGTGCACCTTCCAGGGTGTCCAACAAAACTGTGGTATGACAGTGTGTACAGGATACTTCAGTCGTCATGCTTCTTTACATTCATATCTCTCTATTGTCTCTCAAAGAACCGACGAACAGTAGCGCCTCCCAAGACTGAAGCACCACCGCGGGAAAACCGAGGTAAGATCGTTTCAAAACACAGAGACTTTAAAGTCTGTCAGTACCAGACTAGGACTGTGGCCAATAATACATTGTATTCCCTTAATAGTTTACTACTTTGGAATAGGGACTTTTGGCCTCGGGTCAGAAGTAGTGTACTGTAAAAGAAAGTAATAATAGTAGGTCCTTTCATCGATGTTCCTTTCTGTTTCAATAGATGCAGCAGGTTGGTCATTTTTAAATTCATGCAGAAAAAAGATTGCAGGCACTGTAATATCTGGAAAGATAGGTGGAGAAAGATTGAGAGAGAGACATACAAATAGACAAAAAGAGCTACAGAGAAAAGAAACACCCAGACACAGTAATGTCTGTAAATACACCAGTTGGAAAGATGAAGGACCGTCTGGGCAGAGACAGCTCAGTTATGTGAAGATTGCAATCTTTGAGCGGAAAGACCGCTGTGATGTACTAAATATACATGCATTAACCACGGTATACTCTACATGACCACAGTCTAGTACCGAGGATGTATTCATTCTGCCTTCGTTGGGTGTGTCTAGCTGCCGGGGTAGGGACAACGCGGGCCAGACCCAGTCAGATTCAGCACCAGCAGAGCCAACCAGAACCGCCCCCGCCAGCAGCACTCACAGCCCAGCAGACACAGCAGATGACCCTACAACAGCAGCAGAACGGTAACACGGAGACCCTCTTATTCCCCCTGCATACATTGCCGTGCTAACGTTGAAGCCCTGGTTTCAAAGCTCTCCGCTGTTGGGAGATGTGTTGTTCAGCAGTGGGGTATGATGAGGGGACACATGACCGGTGATTTAATGCCGCCAGATGCGCAGACACAGATAGGCCTATTAGCCCAGCTGTACTGTCAGGACGACACAGAGGCAGCCAGAGAATAGCTCTTTCACTCAGCTGTGCTGTTCCCGAGGGGCTGGGCTCGGGCTTCAGTCTTACTTTACTGAATGTTTAGCTTGCACGTCTTTGCCCTGCACATTTTTTTAATCCTCTGTTTACCTGTTGTGTGTTGTCTAAAACAAGATTTGAAGTTGATTATCCTTAGACATTTATGATAAGGTTATGTTTGATGATTGTGTTTTCCTCCCTGTTTTGGTTCAGCGCGGCGGAAATCCAACTGTGTGAAGGAGGTGGAGAAACTGCAGGAGAAACGAGAACGGAGACGACTTCAACAACAGGAGCTGAGAGAGAAGAAGGCTCAGGTTGGTTCTTTCTCACACAAACACTTGTAGCACTATGGTTGTGAAGACCATTTGGGCCTCTCAGATGGCCCAGGTGTCAAGGCTCTCTTTTGTCAGATCAAGCTGACTGCCACAGTCTAGGTTTGAGCCTTGACTATTCGCTAGCTCACAATTGGCTTGGAAGCCACATGGACCCGTATTTCCTGGGGAGGGAAATAGGCATCATCAACAGGGATTTCCTGATCTCTTCATGCTCTAGCAACTCCCTCAGTTGGCTTGTGGGCCAGCACAGCTATCTAAGGTTTTCATGTGAGTAAGCACGCTCTTTCATTTGTTGACCCATGTGACTTCCTGGTTGGAAAAGCTGTGGTCAAAAAAGAATTGCTTGGCATTGATGACAAACTGCATCTTCAATTCTCCCGTACCCAGTGGGAACTGTTGCCATTAAACAGGGACGTAGATACAGTTGAATTTAACAACATTGGCCAAGGAAGAAAAAGGGGGACACTTCAGCCAAATAAATATGTTTTATTTGTATACTAGTAAAAATAGTTATTCTTGTGAGGACTTTTTGGAACACACTAATATAGTACTAAAGGTACACACACACATGCACAACACAGGTTTAAATCTGTGCTGTTCATTACCAGGAGGTAGATGTCACCGTTCCTAACTATGAGATCATGTGTATGATCCGAGACTTCAGAGCCAGCCTGGACTACAGGCCCCTAACCACTGCTGATCCGGTACGTCTGTTTCTGTGTCTGTCCGCTGAACTGGTTAGTTGTAGATCTACTTTCACAGATAGTTGACATTGGTGATCTTCATTGGCCACTGAATCACATCTTGTATGACATCATTTCACTTTTCAGATCGACGAGGAGCACAGGATATGTGTGTGTGTACGGGCACGGCCCCTGAATAAGAAAGGTAAATAGCAGAATTGAATTTCAAAAGGCTGGTTGGTTTAATGGCCTTTTACGGGCACATATATACAGGATGTCAAATAGGTATTCATTAATACAAAGCAGGATTTCATTGTGTTTTTATGTCATGTGTCTCCACAAAATATGACAGTGTCAAAATGAATAAACAATTTAAATTTACAAATGTATACAAAATAAACAACTAATATATAGTTAATGAGTATTTGCGTTGTATGAGTATTTGCATTGTTTAGAAGGGCAGATATAGTTAAATGAGCAACATTGAAAATGAATGCATTGAATCGCTCTTTAAGTATGATGATTATTAATTATACCGTGGATGATGTATTAAACCACTTAGTCTCATCAAATATATAACTGTGCTTCTGAACTGAAGTGCAGGACTTGAAGAACACTGCTCAGAGTTGTTACCATGAGGACATTTAAACAGTAACAGAGTGACTGAGGAACACTGAGATGGACCACAATGCAGTGACTATGAGAATTACCCACTGAAAAGAAGAATAGAAATATAGCGAGGCACAAAGGTATTGTTGCAAAAATACATTGCAAAGGAATATACTAAATGTCAAAACATTTTTTATTATTAAGTTGATGAAGGACCATTTTCAATGATGAACTGGCCAAAGGTATTTAATTGCAAGACACAGAACTACATAATGAATATACCGATTGCAGATAAACTCTATTTAAGAGAATTTGGGACAAATCCAACAACACACATTCCTGAGTAGCTGACTTAATCTTCAAGCATGGTGGTGGCTGCATCATGGTGTGGGTCTGCTTGACATTGACAAAGACTAGGGAGTTTATCAGAATAAAAAACGTGATGAAACTAAGCACAGGAAACATGCTAGAGGATAACCTGCTTCTGTGTGATTTACACCAAACAGTGTGGAGTGAAATTCACATGATGATTGGTAACTAATAACATACCAAGAAGACAGTGAATGTTCAGCTGCCAAGCAACAGTTTTTACTTAAATCTAGTTGGAAAATGTATAGCTAGATTTGACAGAGCATGAAGAATTTAGATTAGAGTAACAGTGATTGTTGCTGCCAGTGGTGTCTCACGTATTTATTCGGCGGGTGGGGCTTCTTAACCGATCATGCTAGTGTTTATATTTTTACCATTGTAACAACAAAAACTTTGACGTATCAGTGGAATTTTTGGGACTTTTTTGACAAGAATGAATTAAATCTATTAAAATTACATTTTGGAACACAACATAGTGAGAAAATCCAATGGGGCTGAATTGGATGAATACTTGTTATGTCCACTGTAACCGCATAATAAGCACAAAAACATTCCTATGACAAGTGGGCTATTGACATGTTCCAGCGGGTAATTCAGAACTGCTTTCCAACCTCTGTCAGAGTTAACTATGAAGGACCTGGACGTGATCACCATCCCCAGTAAGGACGTGGTGATGGTCCATGAACCTAAACAAAAGGTTGACCTGACCAGATACCTGGAGAACCAGACTTTCCGCTTTGACTATGCCTTTGACGACAGTGCAGACAACGACATGGTCTACAGGTACCTTTCCCTTCTCAGAGTGAAGACCTCTTTGAAGACGAGATAAATGCATGATTTATTCCAAAGGGTAAATTAAAATAGTTAAATTGTAATTTTAGTGTATAAACCTTTTATTTGGGCAGTAAACCAGGTAATAGCATTCCATTCCCTTATCATCAGGTTCACCGCCCGGCCACTGGTGGAGACCATCTTTGAGAGGGGCATGGCCACCTGCTTTGCCTATGGACAGACAGGAAGTGGGAAAACACATGTAGGTGGTACTTATTATGATGAATTCCTGGTCGTGCTGGCAAGGAATGCCAAACATGATGATGCATAATATAGCAATTCTATTTTTTTCTTTTTGGTCACATTGCCTTCACCTGGGAGTTTATCTCACTCAACCCCTTTACCTTGCAGACAATGGGAGGAGACTTTTCGGGGAAGAACCAGGATTGTTCTAAAGGGATCTATGCACTGGCAGGTACTATCAATTCACACCATAGTATCTCTTCCTCCGAATGAAGTTGTTTTGTTTAGTTAAAACCTTTCTGTACAGTTGTGCTCAAACGTTTGCATACTCTTGGAGAAATGGTAATATATGTACCATTTGTTAAGAAAACATGAGTTAGCAGGCAATACACGTCTTTTATTTCTTATGGGATTCATATTCAACTGTAAGTTATAACAGAATGGCACAATCATAGAACAAAACATGGCAAAAATGAAAAGAATTAACTGACCCCTGTTCAAAAGTCTGCATACCCTTAGTTCTTAATATTGTCTATTGCCCCCTTTAGCATCAATGACAGCATGCAGTCTTTTGTAATAGTTGTCTATGACGCCCTGAATTCTTGCAGGTGGTATCGCTGCCCATTCAGCTTGGCATAATGCCTTAGGGTCATGCAAAGTCTTGGGTCGTCTTGCATGAACTGCACGTTTGAGATCTCCCCAGAGTGGCTCGATGATATTAAGGACAGGAGACTGTGATGGCCATTCCAGAACCTTAACCCTTTTCTGCTGTAACCACTGGAGGGCGCATAGGGTCATTGTCGTACTGGACAGTCCATGCGCAGCTTTGTTGCAGAAGAATGTAAATTGTCTGCCAGTATTTTCTGATAACATGCTGCATTCATCTTTCCATCATTTTTCACAAGATTCCCTGTGCCTTTAGAGGTCACCCCCCCCCCCCCCCCCCCCCAAAACATCAGGCAGCCACCACCATGCTTCACAGTGGGGATTGTATTCTGTTCACTAAAGGCCTTGTTGACCCCTCTCCAAACATAGCGCTTATGGTGGTAACCATAAAGCTCTGTTTTGATCTTGTCACTCCAAACTATAGTGTGCCAGAAGCTGTGAGGCGTGTCAAGGTGTTGTCGGGCATTTTGTAACCAGGCTTTTTTGTGGCATTGGCGCAGTTAAGGCTTCTTTCTGTCAACTCGACCATGCAGCTCATTTTTATTGACGGATCGTCGTATTGTGCTACTTTAAACAACTACACCTTCTTTTTCCAGAGCAGCCTGTATTTCTCCTAAGGTTACCTGTGGGTTTTTCTTTATATCCCGAACAATTCCTCTGGCAGTTTTGGCTGAAATCTTTCTTGGTCAACCTAACCTTGGCTTGGTATCAAGAGATCCCAGAATTTTCCACTTCTTAATAAGTGATTGAACAGTACTGACTGGCATTTGCAAGAATTTGGATTTTTATATCCTTTTCCATCTTTATAAATTTCCATTACCTTGTTACGCAGGTCTTTTGACAGTTCTTTTCTGCTCCCATGCCTCAGTATCTAGCCTGCTCAGTGCATCCACGTGAGAGCTAACAAACTCATTGACTATTTATACACAGACACTAATTGCAATTTAAATAGCCACAGGTGTGGGAAATTCAACTTTAATTGCCATTTTCACCTGTGTGTATCACCTTGTGATACCCAAGCATTCAAGGGTATGTAAACCTTTGATCAGGGCCATTTGGGTGATTTCTGTTCTCATTATAATTTAAAATGGAGCCAAACACCTAATAAATGGCTTCATATGATCTTTTTTTTTTTTTTGCATGGTCAGTCATATTTTCAAAATCAATGCCAAAATGTCACAAATTCTGCCAGGGTATGCAAACTTATGAGCTGTATATTTGTGTAAAATTGTCTTTTCCGTGAAACCCTTTCTCTCTCTGTGCAGCAAGAGATGTGTTTCTCATGTTGAAGAAGCCAAACTACAAGAAGTTAGACCTTAATGTGTACGCCACCTTCTTTGAGATCTACAGCGGGAAGGCAAGTCACCACGATAAAAGCCTCTTCAGACACCCTATATTGACCCATAAATTCTAAGACGGTGGTTGAGTTGACCATTTCTGGTCGTGGTTCTCCAGGTGTTTGACCTTTTGAACCGCAAAGCCAAACTGAGGGTTCTGGAGGATGGGAAGCAACAGGTCCAGGTTGTGGGGCTTCAGGAGAGGGACGTCAAATGTACTGAAGACGTCCTCAAACTGATAGAGGTCGGAAACAGCTGCAGGTAAAACTGCTTTGAGAGATTTCGTTAATTGGCATAATACTCTTCTTGTTCCTGCCAGTCATATTCTGCTGTTTATTTTGTCTCCTTCCCCATATCATCTCATTATCTCTCCATCTGGCTCCCTGCCTCTGTCTTTCTTTCTCTCCCAGGACATCAGGTCAGACCTCGGCCAATGCCCACTCGTCCCGCAGCCACGCTGTTTTCCAGATCATTCTGAGGCGGCGAGGGAAGATGCACGGCAAGTTCTCGCTCATCGACCTGGCAGGGAACGAGAGGGGGGCCGACACGTCCAGTGCTGATCGCCAGACGCGGCTGGAGGGGGCCGAGATCAATAAGAGCCTGTTGGCGCTCAAGGAGTGTATTCGAGCCCTGGGACGGAACAAGCCCCACACCCCATTCAGAGCCAGCAAGCTGACCCAGGTCCTCCGAGACTCCTTCATAGGGGAGAACTCCAGGACATGCATGGTAGGACTCCTACAGAGAACACGCCTCCTCTACATAGACCCAGTCTTTATGTCTGCATAGACTCTGTCTATATGTCTGCATAGACCCAGTCTATATGTCTGCATAGACCCAGTCTATATGTCTGCATAGACCCAGTCTATATGTCTGCATAGACCCGATCTATATGTCTGTATAGACCCAATCTATATGTCTGTATAGACCCAATCTATATGTCTGTATAGACCCAATCTATATGTCTGTATAGACCCAATCTATATGTCTGTATAGACCCAATCTATATGTCTGTATAGACCCAATCTATATGTCTGTATAGACCCAATCTATATGTCTGTATAGACCCAATCTATATGTCTGTATAGACCCAATCCAGCATCCCACTGTGACACTGACACATGATTCTAGACCATCGTCCACAGTGTAATAATGAATAAATAACATTTTCTTCCACCATTCCCTCCCGCAAACCTCCAGTGTAGCTTCCTCTATTTATTTCAATCTGTACACGGCATGAGCTGTGCTGGTATTTCAATGTAATTTCTCACCCACAGATTGCCACTGTATCTCCTGGAATGGCTTCTTGTGAAAACACTCTAAACACTTTGAGATACGCCAACAGGTGAGGCCACGCTAACTGACTGCATCACAACAACCACTAGTTACTCACTGGCCTCTCCCTCCCCTTTCTTGATAAGAGCCAAATCAGTTTCCATCTAAATCAATGGTCTACAACAAGGTCTGGCATTATGTCAAACCAGTGTTTGGGTAGTCTGCCTTTAAAAGTGACCTTTCCACCCACAGGCCTGATCAACACAGAAAAATTTAAGCAGCAACTGCTGGCTTTTCGCCTGGTGCTTAATTAACCCAGAATAATTAACAGAAGGGAACAAATGCTTCTTTAAAGGTGGCCTGGGTTTAATCCAGTGTGTTTATTTTCAGAATGTGACAAGCTGACTGAGAAATAAATTCAGTAAATGTTATGTCTCCTTTGCCTTAGGAACTAAGAGATCAACATATGCTTCAGAGTCATGTTTTTAGCTTGTTTCTAATAAGGCATCACAGAACTGAGCATTATTAAACAATTTCTGTCACTGGGATCCTTTATTACTTCATTTCTAAATATAAACATAAAAATTGGTCGGCTAAGAAATTATTTAGTGAAAGCTATTTAGTGAAGTCAGTTGTTGAAATGAAATCACTTCCAAGGCTGTCCCCTGCTTGCCTTTTTATTTCACATTTCAGGTAAGGCACTTTATGGTTAGAAATCTTTTTTTCAAGTGCGTCCTGGCTAAGAAAGGCAGCAGGAAGTCCTTATTTCAGAATAACAAGCAGACAACATAAAACAAATATACAGTGGGGAGAACAACTATTTGATACACTGCCGATTATGCAGGTTTTCCCACTTACAAAGCATGTAGAAGTCTGTAATTTTTATCATAGGTACACTTCAACTTTGGTACAGAAACCTTTGTTTGCAATTACAGAGATCATACGTTTCCTGTAGTTCTTGACCAGGTTGGCACACACTGCAGCAGGGATATTTGCCCACTCCTCCATACAGACCTTCTCCAGATCCTTCAGGTTTCGGGGCTGTCGCTGGGCAATACGGACTTCCAGCTCCCTCCAAAGATATTCTATTGGGTTCATGTCTTGAGACTGGCTAGGCCACTCCAGGACCTTGAGATGCTTCTTACGGTGCCACTCCTTAGTTGCCCTGGCTGTGTGTTTCGGGAAGACCCAGCCACGACCCATCTTCAATGCTCTTACTGAGGGAAGGAGGTTGTTGGCCAAGATCTCGCAATACATGGCCCCATCCATCCTCCCCTCAATACGGTGCAGTCGTCCTGTCCCCTTTGCAGAAAAGCATCCCCAAAGAATGATGTTTCCACCTCCATGCTTCATGGTTGGGATGGTGTTCTTGGGGTTGTACTCATCCTTCTTCCTCCAAACATGGCGAGTGGAGTTTAGACCAAACATTTTCTATTTTAGTCTCATCACACCACATGACCTTCTCCCATTCCTCCTCTGGATCATCCAGATGGTCATTGGCAAACTTCAGACGGCCCTGGACATGCGCTGGCTTGAGCGGGGGGACCTTGTGTGCCCTGCAGGATTTTAATCCATGATGGCATAGTGTGTTACTAATGGTTTTCTTTGAGACTGTGGTCCCAGCTCTCTTCAGGTCATTGACCGGGTCCTGCTGTGTACTTCTGGGCTGATCCCTCACCTTCCTCATGATCATTGATGCCCCATGAGGTGAGATCTTGCATGGAGCCCCAGACCGAGGGAGATTTACCGTCATCTTGAACCTCTTCCATTTTCTAATAATTGCGCCAACAGTTGTTGCCTTCTCACCAAGCTGCTTGCCTATTGTCCTGTAGCCCGTCCCAGCCTTGTGCAGGTCTACAATTTTATCCCTGATGCCCTTACACAGCTCTCTGGTCTTGACCATTGTGGAGCGGTTGGAGTCTGATTGAGTGTGTGGACAGGTGTCTTTTATACAGGTAATGAGTTCAAACAGGTGCAGTGAATACAGGTAATGAGTGGAGATTTTTAAAAGAAAAACTAACAGGTCTGTGAGAGACGGAATTCTTACTGGTTGGTAGGTGATCAAATACTTATGTCATGCAATAAAATGCAAATTAATTACTTAAAAATCATACAATGTGATTTTCTGGATTTTTGTTTATTACAGACCTCTACATGCTTTGTAAGTAGGAAAACCTGCAAAATCGGCAGTGTATCAAATACTTGTTCTCCCCACTGTAAGTCATCTAATAAAAAAAAACAGAGAAATCACAGTAATAACTCACAATAAAAAAAAAAGGAAATTAAGAACATTTACTTTCTCCTGCACTCTACTCGTTGTGTTGAAATGTTACTTTTGCATTATTTGGGTGGGTTTAGGGTTTGCCACTTCTCAGTGCATTCATTTTGGATCAGTTTGCCACACAGCTCAGAGATGTTTTTTTTAATTTTTATTGTTCATCATTTTAACCAGGGACTTTAAAGGGCCATAAAAGATGCCTCGTGCCAACCTCTGCGCTAATTTTCAGAACTTATTGTGACTGGTCCGTTCTATCGCTCTGTGTCCCTCTCCCAACAGAGTGAAGGAGTTTGGGATCAGTCCATCAGACATCCCATTCTCCCAGCAGCAGGGAGGTGGAGGGGGGGGTCGTGCTGAACTCTCCCCGACTAACACCTACGAGTACGATGACTTCCCCACCTCTCCCACCAGGTCTCTCCACCAGCCCCCACGATGCACCCGTACCCCTTTTCAGCTGACTCCAGGGAGAGGGTACCCCTAATCACAGGTCTAGGATCAGATCATGTGGATATCTGTCAGGCCATAAATAATGTTTCTCTCTGATCCTGGACCAGGGGTTAGGAGCAACCTTAACCTGTTCATTTATCTTCCTGTTCTTAATCCATTGTTTATTATCAACCATAGTCTTGTGTCACTGATGTCTGGTTTCCATGTTGTTCAGCCATGGCTGCAAATCTGCATGGCCTCACGTTCATCAGCTTGTTTTTAGTTTAGTTTCATTTATTTGGTTTTCTTTTCATTATTAACATTTTACATGCACTGATTCCAATTGTCATAATTACGAATTGTTGCATGTTTATGCTATCTTTAACCCATTTATTAATTTATTGCATTTAATTTATTTCTAACAGTTTTTGGTTCTTTTATTTGTTCATTGCAGAGGCGGTGTACTGATTTTCCCACCCCAGCTTTTCCTTCACTCACATACCTGAGAATGTCATCATTTGTTCCCATTTTCTGTTTTAAACAATCCGTGTGATCACGGGTCAGGGAAAACTCTGAATCCTATCAATCTGTGTGTGCGCGTGTGTCAACAGAGTTAAGGAGCTGCAGGTGGACCCGGTGATGATGATGGAGGGCAGGGGGGGGGGGCGGGGGGCACAGCGTCACCCAACTGGAGGTCCTGGAGGCTCAGTGGGGGGTCGGCAGTTCCCCTCAGAGGGATGACCTCAAACTGCTCTGTGAACAGAATGTAAGAACCCACACATGGAAAAAATACTGGTTTATTTTAAAGGGCATCCCATTTATTTGAGTGTAAAGAATATCCATTGGGCTGATTATGCAGTGTGACATCTGTTTGTTTAGGAAGAGGAGGTTTCCCCACAGCTCTTCACCTTCCACGAGGCTGTGTCTCAGCTGGTGGAGATGGAGGAACAGGTGCTGGAGGACCACAGAGCTGTGTTTCAGGTACAAATACACACACAGCCTCGTGCATACACACGCATACATACACACACACACTTAGTTCAGAGTATGCATTTTCTGTGTGTGTCTGATACAGGAGTCTATCCGTTGGCTTGAGGATGAGAAGGTGCTGTTGGAGATGACAGAGGAGGTGGACTACGACGTAGACTCTTACGCCACGCAGCTAGAACAGATCCTGGATCAGAAAATAGACATTCTCACTGAACTCCGAGGTATTGAACTGATACTGGATCAGAAAATATATATTCTCACTGAACTCAGAGGTATTGAACTGATCCTGGATCAGAAAATAGACATTTTCACTGAACTCAGATATTGAACTGATCCTGGATCAGAAAATAAACATTCTCACTGAACTCAGAGGTATTGAACTTATTTGGGATCAGATCTAAGCAGTCCAGGTCATATTGTTTGGGAGTAAAAAACTAGAGGATGTTTCATAGCATGTTTTCCGGATAACATTTAATCATCCCCCTGTTCTTCCATCTCCCTATCCTTTCCCCTCTCTCTTCCTCTCTCAGATAAAGTGAAGGGTTTCCGTTCTACGCTCCAGGAAGAGGAGCAGGCGAGCAAACAGATCAACCCCAAGAGGCCTCGTGCTCTTTAAACACAGGCACACGTCACCAACCCCAAAACTTAACTGGAACCCTCTGACATTAAGGCGACTTGAGTCCATAAGCATGACCTAACTGATGTCATAAGCCAGTGGTCCTCTAATGATGGTCAGCGCCCATCGCAGTACTACTGTTTTTTTTTACATTGTTTGACTTGTCCAGGGTCATGAAGAAATGTAAAGGATTTACAAGAAGAGGGTCAGCACAAAACCTCAGAAAAACACAGTTGTACAAGCAACTGATTTAGACCCTTGTTTAGACCTGAATAGGCCCCCCCCAATGGTTCTGGAAGTTAAACGGACACACATTTTTCTCTGAAATACATTTCAACAACATTTCTGCTTATAGTGATTTCAATGTGGAATAGATGAAAAAAAATCTGAGACATTAATTCAAAGTTAACAGATTGCTCTGAAATATGTAGATATTAAATGGCGAAAAAGTATGATTCCAAAACCAATATGATTTGTTTTTCCTTGTAAACTGGGTGGTTTGAATCCTGAATGCTGATAGCTGTGGTATATGAGACCACAGGTATGATATCATCATTTTGTACTGCTCTAATTGCGTTCGTAACCAGTTTATAAAAGCAATAAGGCATCTTCAGGGTTTGTGATACATTTCCAAAATACCCCTCAGCTACTCCGCAATTTGCCTTTCCTAGGAACAGCTCGTAGCTGTGGTATATTGGCCATATACCCCACTCCCTTATCCCTTATTGCTTACATATATCTTTTTTTCCCTTTTTTTTGGTAAGTGGCTAATCTTCTGAATGAACGAATCACCAAAGAGATGTTTGTATGCATTAAACGTTTGAAGACACTGTAACCAGCAATCAATGTTGTCAAAACGTGAATGATAAAATGACTGGCCATTTGACTTCCTGAACCATAATCTCAGAAGCGTGTGATCCCTATAAGGTCCATTAAATGTTAAAAACAATGAAGGGTTACACCATTCTGTTTGTACAGTCTTGCCTTGCTGCTTGTTAATACCATCCATTGATGTGTCTGTAAACGTGAGGGCAGATTTCCTCTTCATCCCGGTATAGACTGTCTACATCGGTAATGTATCAGTGTGGTGTAACGACTATCCACCGCTTCTCATTCAAATGCAAAAAAGAGGAAAGGATTTATTTGAAGCACCTTTTTATAAGATAAATTTAAGATATGTTAAGTTTGACCTCTGGCCAAATTTAAGAATGAAACAACTTCTTTATTTAGTAAGTATTGAGTATTTCACTCACTCCTGCTCCTGGAGAGTTGAAGTGTGTGCAGCCTTGTTTTCCAGTCCAGCACTAACACACCTTATTCAACCAGGATTTGACTGCGTGAAGTGTGTTGGTTGAATATGCATTCAGCTCTCCAGGTGCAAGTGCAATGAACCCAGATTTTGTAGGAAATCCATTTTTGACCACTCCTTCTGATCATTTAGCCTTAGGGTTGAGGAAGTGATGAGGTGTGGTCCCGGAAAACCAGATGCATGCATGCACAAACGAGCTGTGATTGTACTATAAACTACCATTGATATTACTGTACCCCCCTCTGTCTATTGTACATAAATCCGCCACTCTTTAGGATCTTGTTCTCCTACAGTGTTTTCCCTAAAATGTATCAGGCCAAAGGCGGGCCACCTCGTGAGCAGCCCCCCATACATCGAAAAAGACTGGTTGAAAAATTTGATATCTTTAACCTTTTGTTTTTGATGGACTTTGTGCCTTGTCTAGAAGTACATCTTGGGGAAACGCTGTCTTACAAATGCTTGTAACGACTAGCTTGTATAAAAATGCTTTATGTATGTGTTAATTGCCAAGATAAATATTTATGTACCAACCTGCCTCTTAACAGGCCCAGTCGCAGTTGTATCCGTCCGTTCTGTTTACAAGCCGTTCAGTATGCTGTTAACTGAAGAAATATCCTGCGTTGCATTTATCTTGTAAAACGTTTCTTTTCTCCCTCTTCGCATTTTCAAATTGTTTATAAAAAGGAAGCTAGAAGCACAGATGTACAGGTAGGACTGCGTTTGGACCTAGCTGCTGCCGTATAACTGGAACATGACTATGGTACCATGTGATAATGTACGTGTGCATCAGATGCTGCCTGGCGTAAAGAATAAAGAACCACATGACTCACTGTTCTTCTGTTGACCTGTAAATGTTCTGACTGTGACATTCTCACAAAACAAAATGCATTCTTTTTCTTTTTCCATTGGTTGACTGACCTCAACTTGGAGCACTGTTTTTCTTTCTACGAGCCAAAAAACGGCTGGTCTGTTCATTGTTGCACCACTGACTGAGAATTGTCCCATTTATTGTAGCTCAATGCCTCTGTCAGTGTTGACTGCATAAGCCTCAGATAGGTCCTTCTAACAAGTGATTGTACTTTGATTTTTAAATATAGGATTTGTTGTTCACAAAGTCTTTACTTCAACACTGTAGGTTAAAAACGGGTCCTCACAGTACAGGAAGGGTACCTCTTCTTATGCCACCATTTGCAAACAATGCCCTTAGTAATTACTGGGACACCAAGGTCTATTTTCTCCCTTATGCTCCAAAAGGTTGGGTTTGAAATCAAATAGTATGAGGTTACAGTATTTAAGGGAATTAGTGTCCATATTGGTTTCACCATCTAAGAATCCAGCCGTTCCATGTAGTGGTTCCTTTTGTTAATAACATACCCGTTGAGTCAAGGGAGAGAGTTCAATGTTGGATCAAAATGAGTGGCTTGGAAGTAGTGGGGGGTAATGTTAAGGGACAGGGAGGGTGGTGGAAGGGGAAGCAGCCAGTTGATTGCGTAGTGTCCATTTTGGTTTGGAAAAATTTGAGAAAAGAATTGCTACGTCCAGATTGGATGATGGAGGAGTAGTGAGAGGAGCGGGCACGGTTGAGGGTGTCTTTATCTTGTTGTTGGTGAAGTTTGTAAGTATCCAAATGGACATTGAGACGGGTTATTTTGGAAAGTCGTTCCAGGCCCCTGGCTTTCAGGTGAAGTTGATCGGTGTACCAAGGGGCAGAGTGTGTGAAGAAGACCAGTTGGTTTTTATGGGAGTAATCTCATCAAGGCAGGAGATGTGTGCATTGTTTTAAGTGTTGACCAGGTCAATGGGTCAAGACATCTGGAGTGAGGGCAGAGTCAAAGATTGTGTCAGCCAAGACGGAGCAGAAAGGAGAAGTTGATGGACTTGGAGTCCTGGAAGTTATGGTACGTTTCTGTTTGACAAAGGGGGTGGGGATGTCTATGGCCAGGGTGATAGCCAGATGGTCGAAGATGATGAGGTCAGTACTGGACAGATTACTGATGATGATGCCAGAGGAGCAGACCAGGTCCAGTATGTGTCTTTCTGTGGGTGGCAGAGGCGTTGCTAAGATTACGATATATTCAGGGATTAGCCCCGCCCCCCGGACAGAAAGTACAGGGTTTTGAATGTACTTGAGGAAAATGTCGATTTACATGTTAGCAGCCTACATGTCTACATTGTCATAATGCACGATCGGAATAATAGACGAATTGATCAGGGGCTATTCCTGAAAGATCCGGGTATATTCCTGAAAGATCTGGGGCTATAGCCCCGGACGCCTAGGCCTAACGACGCCACTGCTACCAATGATAGGATGGACAAATAGTTCTGGTCATTTTGACCATTTCACTGAAGTAAATTATTTTACAAATCGTTTCTATAATTTCTAAGAGCGCAGATACGTTTTAGGAAGGTTTCTCCAAAGTCTTTGGTTAAGACGATAAGCTAACATTAGTGCACTCCTGTACAAAGATTACTGTAGATTGCTAGTAAATAGCAATACAGAACCTATAATGAAAACAATGACTCCAATTACTCCATGGCTGGTTCATTTCTTTAGCAAACAATTAAAAGATAAAAGGGTCATGTAATACAATTACACTTTAAATATATGAGATTCATTATATTACAGAGTGGATATTCAGCTCTGGAAAAAATTTGGAGACCACTCCAAATTTTTCTTAAATCAGCTTCTCTACATGTATGCAGCCATTCCATTCCAATGTCTGTTAAATTCCCACACAGGCACACATCATTTTACTTAATGAGGTACTGATTAGGTGACTACCTGAACCAAATTTAATTTAACAAGGAAAAGTATTAAAAAACACTGCTGTGGTCATATAGGACCAGCTGGATGGCAAAAACATTGCAAGTAGTACCTCAAAGGTAATTTGAATAAAAAAATAACTATTCAGAAAAGCTTTCAATGAGGAAAAGGGTTCAATTATGGCTTTACTCGCAAAAGGATACAGTGAGTGTCAGGTAGCTTCCATCCTGAAAATGTCAAAGACGGCAGTTCATAAGAACAAGATCAAGCAACAGACATTGTGGACAACAAAGTTACAGACTGGCAGAGGCGAAAACGACTGTCCACTGACCGAGATGACGTCAACTAATTTGAATGTCACTCAACAACCGTAGGAAAAATAATGTCACACTGCAGCTGGGGAGAAGTGCACGGCGAGGACGGTTAGAAACAGGCTCCTAGGGGGCAGGGCGGAAGTTGTGCAAATCTAGAAAAAAGACCTTCATCAATGAGAAGCAAAGAAGAGCCAGGCTGAAGTTTGCAAAAGACCATAAGGATTGGACCATAGAGGAATGGAGTACGGTCATCTTCTCTGACAAGTCAAATTTTCAGCTTTGCCCAACACCTGGTTGTCTAATGGTTAGACGAAGACCTGGAGAGGCCTACAAGTGTCTCGCAACCACTGTGAAATTTGGTGGAGGATTGGTGATGATCTGGGGATGCTTTCAGCATGGCTGGAATTGGGCAGATTTGACTTTGTGAAGGACGCATGAATCAAGCCAAGTACAAGGTTTTCCTGGAAGAACAACTGCTTCCTTCTGCTCTGACAATGTTCCCCAACTCTGAGAATTGGCTTTTCCAGCAGGACAATGCTCCATGCAACACAGCCAGGTCAATCACTGGGTGGATGGAGGACCACCAGATCAAGACCCTGTCATGGCCAGCCCAATCTCCAAACCTGAACCCCATTGAAAACCTCTGGAATTTGATCAAGAGGAAGATGGATGGTCACAAGCCATCAAACAAAATTTACCTACTGGAATTTTTGTGCCAGGAGTAGCATAAAGTCACCCAACAGCAATGTGACAGACTGGTGGAGAGCATACCAAGATACATGAAAGCTGTGAAAATCAGGGTTACTCCACCAAATATTGATTTCTGAACTCTTCCTAAGTTAAAATATTTGTATTTTGTTGTTGAAAAATTAATATGAATTTGTATTCTTTGCATTATTTGAGGTCTGAAAACAATGGTTTTGGTTATTTTGACCAGTTGTTGTTTTCTACAAATAAATACTCTATATGACAATATTTGTATTTGCAATTTAGGAGTAATTTTTGTCAGTAGTTTATAGAATAAAACAAATGTTATTTTTTCACAAACATACATATGAATAGTAAAACCAGAGAAACTGATAATTTAGCAGGGGTCTCTTAATTTTTTCCGGAGCTGTATATATTGTTGTGCAACGGCTGAAAGGAAACGACTGGATAAATATTTCTGAGACAAAAGTTGGATCGTCTGAGAGGAGAATTGAACAGGGGTCAAAACCCTGAAGGTCAGGAATAATCCCGCACGACCAGAGCTTGCTGGTAGACAGTCCACCTCCGTATAGTCTCCAAATGCCAGCCATTAAATTTTTGCTGAAACACTGTGGGCAACAGAACTTTTATTAACGGAACTAAAGGGTACCTTTGTAAAATGACTGTAGATGGTGGTCTTTACACTGGTGAATCGAACCACTACACCAGTCTCTCCCAACCGTTTTCAGTTACTATACCCCAAAATTGTTTTTGCACTGCTTTCAGTACCCTTGAAGTACCCCCTAATGTTAATTTCACTAGTAAGTCTATGGTGTCATGCGTGTACCCCCAGGGGTCCTAGTACCCCTGGTTAGGAACCACTGCACTACACCATAGGTTCCTAAACTAGGGGTTGTGACCCCATGTGGGGTCATTTGATATGAAAATGGGGTCAGGGAAGAATGTTTTAAATGGACTCTCAAAATCAAATGGTTGGGGTTGTGAAAAAATTTTTTATATCTGGGGTCGTCGGCCAAAAAAAGTTTGGGAACCCCTGCACTACACTATGTGAAAGACGAAGGGGCATCCCACACAGCAAAAGGACTCCGCGGTGGATCCGCCGCAGAGGTATTGCGGCTTCCGGAACGGACTCGCGAAGCGGACCCGTATCGGCGCCCACTTGCGCGCAGTGACGGATCCGCAACGAAGGCGGATCGCGGATTGATACATACATCCGCCACGGACCTGTAAAGGCCTCACAAAATTCCTGGTTCATCTGGCCCGGGTCCGTTTTGGACCTGTTATTCTCATTTTCAAAATCCCTAGGCCTGTAGAAATAGAAAATTGTCATTTACATTTATGGAAAGTTGTAAGTTCTTTCTATTCCGTTTTTGTTAAGTAGCCTACGTTGGCTAAGCTAATTTACATTCATTTTGTGGTCAAAACCTAATTTAGTGCTTTATAGGCCTAGGTCGGTGCAGACAAAATAATTTTATCCATTAGGCTAAAACTTCAATGAAATGCACAGCTAAAATATCAGAAAATGAATAACTGGTGAACGACAAGAAGTTCAATAAAAATATTGTTTATTTCTCCTATTACTCTGTTTGTGTGGCTTGAGGCAGGACACGTCTCCTCGTTGCCCGATCCGCTGCCAGGTTGAACCACCTGATTGCGTGCCTGGTGACCTCTGCGTCCGTGGCTGACCGTGTCGCTGTGTTTTTCCTCACAGCACCTGTAATCAAACAGACAGATATGTTTATGGTATGTGGCATCCAAAGCCAAGTATGCTTACACAATACAATATGAGATAGGTATTAAGGAGATTAAATAAAAAAATAAACTATAAATTATTATTAACCGAAGTTATAAACAGGGTTGTGGTGGTTAAAATAAGAGGTGGGTAAACTATGAATTTGTGATCAGGGTAAGGTATGCCGCACCTTTCGCTATCGGATGTTTAAAAAAGACATCCAAAATGTTCCAACAATATCAGTGGTATTAAATGGTTTTTGATCAGAGCACAATTGTATGTGGATAAATCAGTATTTTAAGTTTGGTAGGGTCCTACATAGATTCTATTTGGAGGTAAACTCTTAACAGATGGATAAACTCTATTTCTGACATTTGAGCGGTGGATAAACTCAATTTACTTGCGTTTAGTCTACTTCAGCCCTGGTTAACATTACATCAGTTAGCAGATGCTTTTATCCAAAGCAACTTAACATTCAAGCTATATGTTGCAGCAGAGACCTTAGTGTTAGATTAACCATTCCAAAAGCCACACTAAATTAAAATACAACTCACATGGTCATTTACAACCCACACAACTGCATTCCATCAGTGTTTATTATCATTATGGAGAGCCAAGACAAATGTACGCGAGCGAAGCTATCACAACCACCAGGCAGCCAATACATTTGCGTGCGTTTACTTCGATAACATGATGGGCCTGTTGCCCACAGCCTATTGCCCCTACTAAATAAATGACCGTGTCAGGTTTTCACAGACGCACTAACTATTGCATTGTGTTAAACAGTCACAGGCATAGGCCTCCCTGATTGAAAATGTGCATATGCAAAGTAGCCATCAGCTGCTCACAGAGTAATCTCAAGTTCAAAAAACATCAAACGTTAAAAAAAAGTCTTTGGTACAGTAGCCAGTCTAACAAAGGCTACATGGTCATCTTGACAGATGGTTGTTACGATTTTTAAGGCTTGCCCAACATTTACAAACTATTGACTTTGAACATATTTAATATTACTTTGAATTATATACTTACTGAAAAGCAAGATCTTCGTTGCCATCCTACTGAAGGACTTTTTGTTATTAACACCCTTCCAGTTTATCTGATGAGATACCTCATCTGTGAAGAGCCTGGCCAGGATGTTCCAGGTCACTCTCTTCACATCCTGACCTCCAATGGTGGCCAAAGAAGAAATCTAAAAGGCAAAGACATCTTGTTTTAAATAGACAGCAAGGTAAACATTTATAAGCTTAAGTTGCATTTAAAATGTTCCTGTTGAAAGCATCCAGAAATGTAGAAAGAAAACTTCTTTGCTAAAAATCCTGTTCTCTTGGATAATTTTGTGTCTCAACATGCACTTGGCTCACTCCCTCATGAACCTGTGCCACCTTATAAACCTAATATAAAACCTAATAATAAACCTAATGGTAAGATTCATATTAAGTAAGAAAACTCACCACTCTCTGTCGAGCTGGGCCATTTGACGGTTCCTTTAAAAACATTTCAAATGCCTCCACTGCCTCCAATTGTTCCAGGGGAAACTGGATATTGTCCGGCATCTCAACATCTGGCCCCGGGTTGCTGTTCAGCCTGCTGCTGAGGTCGTTCACCTTTGCCACAAGTTGGTCTTGTTGCTGTTTAATGGTCTCCAGCAGGCTAAGGATGTGGACCTCAGCCGCTGTTGACACACATGAAATATAGCTAAAATGTAGTGTATAAAATATCCTGTTTCAGTGTTTATCCTCATTACTCATAATACTGACCTTAGTTATTGACAATAGTTAATGACAAAAGTAATGAAAATATGTGATGGTTGTGGGATGTTTTTGCAAAATCTGTGGCAAAAGAATGACCCTGAGGATTTGTCAGTTAGTGCTCACCAGAGCAGGGAATGGTATCGGTCATTCCTCCCCCTCGCCATGTTGGTCTGTAGGCCAGGCTTGAAGAGGGCTCCTCTGTTCGCCTCATGTTGAGGGCCGGTGAGGGGGGTGGAGTGAGTTGAGGAGGGATTGCCGTTCCTGGCCCATAGTGAGTTGGGTGGTGTGAGAGAGTGGGATTTATTTTTTTATTAAATGGTAGTCATCTGTTAACCATGACTTATAATACACTTCGGGGCCTTCCAATTCACTAATATTTCAGAAATCAGTCCCTACCTTGAGTAACCCTCCTCATGTTAAATGCAGGTGCAGGGAGTTGAGGTGGTGAAGGGTGTTGCAGTCCGGCCCCATGGTCAGGTGCTAAGGGAGAGAGATTGCTATTAAATGGTTGTGATCTGTTAACCAATGGTATGCTGCGAGCAACAGGGCCAAACAAAAAGTCTCTGGTCATGGGGAACGTGAATTTGTATGTTTCAACATTTTGGTATGAACTACCTATTTCAACCCCATGAATGGATTGCCATTGAAAAACAATGTGTTTCAATGCAATTTTATGATGATTAATTTAATATTGCATCCTGGATGCTGAGCCTTTTCAGGCAATATTGCATGAATGCAGATGTTTTTAACTGAAAATATTTGGCTGAGATTTTGATCTTTTGAAAGTTACAATTTCATTAGAGTATGCAGAAAATCTGATGTGGTAATGCAGATGCAATCTGTTGATTTGAAACAGACTGACCATTGCTGTGTTAATCTAGACGGGGCCCCTTTACCTAGACAGTTTCCTCCAGGTTGAGGAGTAGTGACTCTGCTGCCTGGCACTCGGCGAGATAGTGGAGCTGGAGGAATGGATACAAGGAGAGGGGAATATCTTTAGCACTAACCAGGTAAACCATATCTATATTATTAATATTATGATATTGTTATTTTGATGTTAAGAGATTATTCCTTACTCTGCCAGTGTAATTGGTTTGGGCTTGAGGCTCCAACTGATACACCAGCCGAGTTGGAAGGTCGTGGCGACCTCAGAGAAGCTAAGTCACAATTTTCTGGCTCTTCTTCACTCTCATCAGAGTCCCCAAACCGATGGCTGTTAAGTAACCATATCATTTTGGTTATTGCAATCCCAAAATTGCCAAATATACATATAGTATTTTTGAATGCTACAGGAAATAACCTTCCTATTACTGTAGAAACATAACAAAAACAAGACCGAACCCACTTACATTGGCTTCCTGACTCGTTTCTCTGGCAGCTCACCCTCCTGCTCTGCCTCAGACTGTAGCTTAGAGGCGTTGCAGCCGGTCTGATATTGATTCATTAGCCTGATGGCGTCTTTGTAGTTGTCTAAAATGTAATATGTTAAAATGAACATGAGTTTCAAATTAGCTGTAGAGCTGCACAGAATATTATTATTGATGATAATTGTTAGTATCATTATTATTATCTTTATTTAACCAGGTTGGTCTCATTGAGGACACAATATCTCTTACAAGAGAGACCTGGCCAAGAATAGCATCAACAGATATAAATTGAACATTTTAAACAATGCAAGGCAAAGACAATTTCAAGTGCATTTTCAGAAAATAAAAAGAATAGGTTATTCCAAGCATAAGGAGAAGCAACCATGAAATTATTTTTAAACAAGAATTTTATGAATTAGCATACCACAAGTTCTGATGACCTTTACGTCATATCTTGGCCAGTTTGGCTCATGCTTCTCCTCGTTAGCAGCTGTCCGTTTCACACGTTCAGTGCTCTTAAAGCTGGGCCAGTACACCATCCCGTCATCATACCAGTCAACTGGCACAACAGCAATGTCCTTGCTTGCTTGAAATTCAATTAGATGAAAAGGCATCCTTAATGTAGAAAGAAAGAAAAAGGGTATTTATTCATCATCAAAAAAGGAATAAAATGGACTAAATCATGCACAAGTATAGGCCTACAATGTATACAAATAAGCAAGTAAGATGGGCTGAAAGTTAACCTGAATGGTGCCCCAAGGTGGGAAGAAGTATAAGGAATGAAAAAGTACAGGTCATAATGGTCAGGTAGAACGTTTTTTTGGCAAAATGTGTTGGGGTGTTGTTTAATAATCTCACAAAAATCTTTGAATAATGCTAATAATATAGTGGACTATGTGCGGTCAATGGTTTTGAGAATGGTGGGACACGTCAATGCATGTTAAATTCAGCATAGAATATTTCCCCATGGCATTTTGAGGGACCGTATTTCCTCTCGTATTTTGAAAACATGAATTCATGGGTGTTGGGTATACATGGAAAAATACCAACTTTTGTGAAATACTTACAGCAAATTTTCATCCAGAGTAATGTACACATCATCAAAATCTGCCTCCAATTCCATGTCATCTTCAGTAACAACTTGCACCTCTGGCATTGCATGTGCAGCTGAAGAGGGTGGGGCAGTGTCCTCAGAAAGAACTCTGTCATCTACCCCTGTTCCTGTCATGTCTATGTCAGTCAAGTCTGTCCATATTTGATTAAGCCTTTTTTGAACGTCTACGCGTGTCCTTCGTCTTAAGGTTGATAAGGAGACAGGCTCAGTCTTTCTATTCATTGTTGTTCTAAAAGAGACATTTCAGAAAAACATGTTGATCAGGTGTGTAAAAGTTATCATTTCTAATGTTGTATTTAAATAAAAACATTGTTGAATAGTGGTGTTGTCTGTTTCATTGCTACAAACTAGACCCCAGATGAAACAAGAAGCTAACGCTGCGATGACTGTCCCTCTGCCTCTGACTCCCTGCATGGCGCATTCCCCCGTATTAGCTAGCTAGCTAATGTTACTGTTTTAAAACCATTTTCTAGGTTAGTGGGGGTGCACACCGCTCAAAACCAACATGAAAAACGTAGCTAGCTAGCAAGTAATGTTCACTCATTACTAGCCGCTCATTTTAAACTGTGTGTAAAATGAGCGGTGATGTTAAATCACCATATGTACTGTGTATTTGCTGAATGGTTTCAAGGTAATGGTCGGTAGCAACCATTAGCAGATAAGCCCGTACTTCTTGACGTTCAAACAGGCACCAATACCCATTAGTTGTCTGAACCGACTTAAACAGTGATTACAATGCCGACGCTTGATTTTCATTATAAAGAGGATGGCAGATAGACGCTACACGAGACCAAACTTAACAATGTACAGCTAGCTAGAAGCTAACACGTGCAGACTCGTGGTTCACTGACTGTAATATTGACCCCACTTCATTGACTGAAATACCAGCGCCAATTTATCAGCTATAGGTTTGCATCGAAAACGTGAAATCAAACATATAGCTATATATAGGCATTATCAATACTTGCGAATGATGCAATCGCGACTAGCAGCATGCTAGCTAGCAGCTACATGCTGCTAACATAAGCTACATATGGATAACAGCGACACATTAAAACAGACCACTCCAGTCTTTATCACAATACCATAACATATTCTGCCGAAAAGACTATCCCATTTTAAATCAAATGGGCTACATGATAATCACCACTCAGTTAACAATAGCATGTTGCACAAAAGTCCTAATATCAAACAACGTCATTGCAATCATTATACATGATGATTTAAAAAAACCACAAAGGCCTATGTTTGCTGTGAATGTCGCAATAAATCAATACACTTACTAAAATAGTTCAGCGCAACCGTGTCCCAGGAAAGAAACTCTCCACTGATATGACTGTCTGCTCTTGGTGTAGCAACTTCAACCGTTATAGTAAAGGCGCGTCCACTTCCGCGGATCCCACACGGGTCCAGTGTCGGACAGTCGAATTTACCGCGCTACTCGGAGGGCGGAGCTGATCCTCTGGGCGGCGCCAAAACGAATGTGACACTCACGCGGGTTTCGCGACTTGGACGCGGATCCGCTTAGGAGTCTTCGGCTCTGTGGGATACTACCTAATCAGAAAATTGCGTCTCGACATTTTATCATTTTGTGACGTATTAACATCACGCCAAGTTTGAATATTTTGTTAGCCAGTAATAGGCATACTAGTATCTACTTATTATTTGGAATAGTCATAAGAATTGAGCAATTGTTAGCGAGAATGAAGATGAACTTTACACTGCCAAAGCTATTTCATGGCACAATGTTGATTTAATATATCCGTATTTAATTTTACTGAATAGTATTATATATTTTTTTCTAATTGTTGTTAATTTCTGTGGTAACCCGTTCCAATATCTGAGTCCCCCTGTAAAAATGGTCGAGTCCCGGCGACCGCATGTTTTATTGTGTATTATATTTATTCTACCGTCGTTGTTTATCTCTACGGTAACCCGAATATATTTGAATGCCCATTCCCCATAAAATGGTTGAGTGTTGCTCCCCCTCCCTCCCAGTGTAAACACCAGGCGTCTGTCCATGGTACTCTTCTAAGCAACGGAGCAGTCAGGATCGCACTAGGCTAGCCTAGCAGTAATGAAACAAGGTACCTGCTGCACATGTTTACTAAACATACGATACAACATGTTATTTTATAATCTTGCATTAGCAGCAGCCATTTATTATTGTTTAGATATGTCTGATATCGTATACTAGCTAATGTAATGCAATCGTCAGTATTATTGGTAAAGTTCACGAGCAAGAAAATTTGCACATGAAGTAGCTTGCCATCATTGCTATGTAACGATTGTCCTGATAGCTAGCAAAGCGACATTTAACAATGTTGATGTAACTTGCTATGGATAATTAAATGTTTAATTTACAGTAATTCTAAATTAGACATCTCTGGACATCCCTATAACAGCAACAACATGGTCATATGTGATTAACAGTTGTAGTTAAAATGTTGTTAGTAAATCAAATTGCTACTCTATAACCTCAATATATTTAGTGTCTGTGTATTTCAAGCAACGTAAGGCATTAATTTTCAGGATTGATTGGTCTATGCTTCTGCACTTGGCAGAATAAACAATGCGTCAAAGTAAAGTACTGCGTCGTTTCCCTCAATTTGTAAGTTGCATATACATTTTTGCTCAAGTTTCCATGGCAGAAATGTTGATTTTGAAAATATGACTGATCGTGCAAAAAAACGGTCCTTAATTTAAGGATAGTGATCATATGAAGCCATTTATTATCACATAGCGGTTTGGCTCCTTTTTAAATCATAATGATAACAGAAATCACCCAAATTGCCCTGATCAAAAGTTTACATACCCTTGAATGTTTGGACTTGTTACAGACACAAGGTGACACACACAGGTGAAAATGGTAATTAAAGGTGAATTTCCCACACCTGTGGCTTTTTAAATTGCAATTACTGTCTGTGTATACATTAGGGATGTGCACTGGACAATATTTTACTATCCAGTTAGTCTTCGGTTAACCGAAATAAAGGTATTAATAACTACCGATACAACACGAGTGCTACTACATGAAGGAGTGGGTGTTGTTCTCATGCAACATCGGCTCTATGACCGTTTGTGTGAGAAAATAAACCATGTGGTTGACATGGAAAAACTCATCAGCGTCTTGTGAGCAACATTAAAGAAACGCTTCCGGGTCACGAAAATCTGGACTATTTCAAAAGAGACCAACGAATTACGGAGATAAATTGAGTTTATTAATTGTTTGAGAACATGTACCTCTCAAAACATTGACAACAATTCAAATATGATCATATTTAAGAGTAATTTCGATAAAAAGTGGGTGTTAAATCACGTTCCAAGGGTAAAATTCAGACAATGACAGAATATGGAATACATATTGCTTCATAACTCATAAACTATTGAATATTCCACAGAGAAAGCAGTGTAGGAAATGTCAAGGAGAAAGTGTAGAGTAAGACAAACCTGTCTAATCATGAGGAACATCTAGCAACACTATTTCCACACCCTCTTTTTCCACAATGCAACTTCATGGATGTGAAATATATATTGACTCATACAAAAAAAACTATTCTATATGCCGCAGTGAATGTATTGTAGGAAATGTTCAGGAGACTCCATAGATTGATTATATGCAAAGATATCAAGGGGCACTGTGTATTTGCAAATGTTGCTGGTGTTTTACTCCGCCCACCTCATTGGCCACAATGTAACTCAATAGATATGAAATATATATTGCTCTATAAAAAAAAATCTATTCTATATGCCGCAGTGTATGTATTGTAGGAAATGTTCAGGAGACTCTGTAGATTGATTATATGCAAAAAAATCAAGGGGCACTGTATTTGCAATTGTTGCTGGTGTTTTACTCCCCCCATACCATTGGCCACATTCCAAATTGCTGAATTGCCTTTAGATCCATTATTCCTTTTGTTAATGGAGGTGATTATCACCACTTGGTGATTACCTAACAATTCAGCCAATGATCTAATGTAATTGTCAATGACACACTCACCTAAAGGATTATTAGGAACACCATACTAATACTGTGTTTGACTCCCTTTTGCCTTCAGAACTGCCTTAATTCTTCATGGCATTGATTCAACAAGGTGCTGAAAGCATTCTTTAGAAATGTTGGCCCATATTGATAGGATAACATCTTGCAGTTGATGGAGATTTGTGGGATGCACATCCAGGGCACGAAGCTCCCGTTCCACCACATCCCAAAGATGCTCTATTGGGTTGAGATCTGGTGACTGTGGGGGCCATTTCAGTATAGTGAACTCATTGTCATGTTCAAGAAACCAATTTGAAATGATTCAAGCTTTGTGACATGGTGCATTATCCTGCTGGAAGTAGCCATCAGAGGATGGGTACATGGTGGTCATAAAGGGATGGACATGGTCAGAAACAATGCTCAGGTAGGCCGTGGCATTCAAACGATGCCCAATTGGCACTAAGGGGCCTAAAGTGTGTCAAGAAAACATCCCCCACACTATTACACCACCACCACCAGCCTGCACAGTGGTAAAAAGGCATGATGGATCCATGTTCTCATTCTGTTTACGCCAAATTCTGACTCTACCATCTGAATGTCTCAACAGAAATCGAGACTCATCAGACCCTTCAAAATTCTTCCAGTCTTCAACTGTCCAATTTTGGTGAGCTCGTGCAAATTGTAGCCTCTTTTTCCTATTTGTAGTGGAGATGAGTGGTACCTGGTGGGGTCTTCTGCTGTTGTAGCCCATCCGCCTCAAGGTTGTGCGTGTTGTGGCTTCACAAATGCTTTGCTGCATACCTCGGTTGTAACGAGTGGTTATTTCAGTCAAAGTTGCTCTTCTATCAGCTTGAATCAGTCGGCCCATTCTCCTCTGACCTCTAGCATCAACAAGGCATTTTCGCCCACAGGACTCCCGCATACTGGATGTTTTTCCCTTTTCACACCATTCTTTGTAAACCCTAGAAACGGTTGTGCGTGAAAATCCCAGTAACTGAGCAGATTGTGAAACTCAGACCGGCCCGTCTGGCACCAACAACCATGCCACGCTCAAAATTGCTTCACCTTTCTTTCCCATTCTGACATTCAGTTTGGAGTTCAGGAGATTGTCTTGACCAGGACCACACCCCGAAATGCATTGAAGCAACTGCCATGTGATTGGTTGATTAGATAATTGCATTAATGAGAAGTTCCTAATAATCCTTTAGGTGAGTGTATATTAACTGGTCATTAGCCTGTTGTACCACCTTTAGAGATGTAGGTGAGTCCAAAAGACCATTTACATTTTTATACCTTTTAGATGAGCAAAATAATTTTTACAACAAAGTCAAATCATAACCAATTTCCAACTATTACATGCAAGAATAAGTACAACTTCATCAACTCTATTAGAAGGATATATTTTATTGCAACTACATTCCAGCCTTAGCTTAATTTGAGAAAACAATATGTATTTGTCCTTATATTGAAAGATACATGGTTTAATTGAGACGTATGAAGGCTTGTATTGTACAGTGAGGAAAACAATTATTTGATCCCCTGCTGATTTTGTACAAAAGACACCTGTCCACAGAAACAATCAATGAATCAGATTCCAAACTCTCCACCATGGCCAAGACCAAAGAGCTGTCCAAGGATGTCAGGGAAAAGATTGTAGACCTACACAAGGCTGGAATGGGCTACAAGACCATCACCAAGCAGCTTGGTGGGGAAGGTGACAACAGTTGGTGCGATTATTCGCAAATGGAAGAAACACAAAAGAACTGTCAATCTCCCTCGGTCTGGGGCTCCATGCAAGATCTCATCTGGATCATCCACATGCTCTCTAGCAAACCTCAGGCGGGCCTGGACATGTACTGGCTTAAGCAGAGGGACACATCTGCCACTGCAGGATTTGAGTCCCTGGCGGCGTAATGTGTTACTGATGGTAACCTTTGTTACTTTGGTCCCAGCTCTCTGCAGGTCATTCACTAAGTCCCCCCGTGTGGTTCTGGGATTTTTGCTCACCGTTCTTGTGATCATTTTGACCCCACGGGTTGAGATCTTGCGTGGAGACCCGGATCGATGGAGATTATCAGTGGTCTTGTGTCTTCCATTTTCTTATAATTGCTCCCACGGTAGATTTCTTCACACCAAGCTGCTTACCTATTGCAGATTGTCTTCCCAGCTTGGTGCAGGTCTACAATTTTGTGTTGGCCATAATGGAGTTTGGAGTGTCACTGTTTGAGGTTGTGGAGAGGTGTCTTTTATACTGAACAAGTTCAAACAGGTGCCATTAATACAGTGTGAAGGACAGAGGAGCCTCTTAAAGAAGTTGTGTTGTCTGTGAGAGCCAGAAATATTGCTTGTTTGTAGGTGACCAATACTTATTTTACTGAGGAACTTACCAATAAATTAATTACAAATCCTACAATGTGATTTTCTGGATTTCTTTTTCTCATTCTGTCTCTCATAGTGGAAGTGCACCTATGATGAAAATTACAGGCCTCTCTCATCTTTTTATGTGGGAAAACTTGCACAATTGGTGGCTGACTAAATACTTTTTTGCCCCATTTTAAATACATGTTGGTGTTTTCAGTAGTAAAGACATTTGGTACTGTTCTGATGGAGCTAAAAACTGGAACAAAAACAACATTTATGCAAACATACTCTTTCTTTTCAGTATCACATTCACACATTAAACAATGATTTTATATTTTTACAGATAATATCCTACATCTCTAAAGGTGATACAGCAGGCTATCTATCTACTCTCCTGAACATTTCCTACAATACATTTTTACCATATACACTAAGCAAAGTGTCAAAATCGATACATTTAATATTATTAAAATCACGTTTTACCGGAAGTCTTATTGTTGCTGCGGAATCTCCAATGTTGCCAGCATGACGCTAATGGAAAACTCCGCTACAGAACTAGAAGACAATATTATCAACACGTGACATTGAGTTAATTGGATGGAAGAGTCTAGATACGCTAGTTAGCGAAGATATCCAGCTATATGCAATTTGCCTAACTCACCGTTTTCTGCACTCTCAATCGAATTTTACGTAGCGTTTTGCGGCGTTGTTTCTTCTGGAGGTAACATTAATTCAGTGAATAATATTTCATCTTCCCTTGAATTAGTTGACTTTCATCTACTTGCTAGCAGCAGGCTATGCAGTATATATTGCGTCATACTGACTGACTGGACCCCACCACACCTACCGCTTTGATTGACGATTGTAAACTAAAGGCAAGTGTGAAGTAGCGCATGTTATAAAAACGACTTAAAACATGTCCCTGCTGGGCATGATGGCCGCAGCTCACAAGGTGGTTCCCCTGGGCCTGCTGCACATGCGCAGCCTACAACCGGGTTTTGTCTCTGCCGGCTCGCCTGCAAGGGGATTTGAGCTATTGGAGGGACCCCCTTGTTCTTTCTCAGGGCGTCCCGTTGGGCAGAGTGTCAGAGTGCATCCAGGTCTTCAAGGACGCCTCTCTCCACGGATGGGGCGGGGTGTGCCTGGGTCAGGCGGTTGGAGGCGTGTGGCCTCCCGGCACTCGCCACATCAACCTGCTGGATCTAGATACGGTCTTATTGATGCTGATGCATTTCTCAGACCTAGTCGAGGGCCGCAATGTCCTGATTCGTTCAGACAATCGGGCCACGGTCGCTTACATCAATCGCCGGGGGGGGGTCAGGTCTCCTGCTCTCCACCGGGTGGCGACGCAGCTCTGGCTATGGGCTCGTGCCCATCTCCGCTCCCTAGCTGCGGCTCACATTCCGGGCCATCTGAATGTGGGCGCGGACATGATGTCTCGGAGCGGTCTCCATCACGACGAATGGCGTCTCCACCCAGATATCGTCTCCCTCATCTGACTGAGGTTTGGGGAAGCTCAGGTGGACCTGTTTGCGTCCAGACGGAACGCACACTGTCGCCTGTGGTTCTCCCTGTCCCAGGCAGATCGCCCCCCTCTGGGGGGTGGACGCGTTCGCGCACCACCCCTGGCCTCAGGGCCTCTTGTACGCGTTCCCTCCGCAAAGCTGCATAGCGCGTCTGCTGGCTCGGATCAGGACGGAGGGACTTCGGGTCATCCTGGTAGCACCCGACCGCCCTGCAGCTATCTGGTATCCGGAAATGATCCAGCTGCTGGTGGACCGTCCGTGGTCAATTCCGCCCAGGCAGGACGCACTGTCCCAAGCGGAGGGCTCGATTCTACACCCTCCAGTGGTCTCAGGAGCTCTCAAGGTCTGGCACCTGAGCAGGTCAGGCTTTTGAACAGGGGTTTGTCCGCTGCCGTGGTGCGCACCATCCAGGGCGCTAGGGCATCGTCTACATCCAAATTATATTCCTCTCACTGGAATATGTTTGTATTGTGGTGCACGCAGAGGTCCTCGGACCCTTCGTGTTGTCCTGTGGAGGAGATTCTGTCATTTCTACAGTATCTCTTCGATATGGAGAGGCCTCCTTCGACCATCCACGGTTACGCATCTGCCATCTCTGCGTGTCATGAGGGTTTTGCTGGAAACACGGTTTTCAGCCATCCTCTCCTTCGCCGCTTCCTTTCAGGGACGCACCGTCTGCGCCCGACGGCCAGACTGGGCGCTCCTCAATGGGACCTTGCTAAGGTGCTAGGCGCTCTCTGCGCACCCCCATTCGAGCCCTTACAGGAGTGCTCTCTCAAGTTGCTCTCCCTTAAGACGGCCCTGCTTATCGCTCTGTGCTCTGCGAAACGGGTGAGTGATCTCCGCGCGCTCTCTGTGCGCCCCGGGTGCTTGGCCATCAGAGAGGACTTGGGTTGTGCTACCTGGAGACCTAATCCGTCCTTTGTACCGAAAATTATCACGAGTTCTTTTCGGTCAAGAACCATTGACTTACAGGCCTTCTTCCCTCCTCCGCACGTCCGTGAGGAGGACGAGAGGCTTCACTGATTGTGCCCGGTGCGCGCTCTTGCCCTGTACGTGGAACGCACCAGGTCTATCAGATTGACTCCCCAGTTGTTTGTTTGCTATTCGGACTCCCTGTTGGGTCGTCCGCTTTCCAAACAGCGTCTGTCCCATTGGCTTTGTGACTGTATCACCTTGGCCTATGGAGCGTCGGGCTCCGTTGTTCCGGAGGGTCTCCGTGCACGCTCCACGCGGGTTGTTGCTGCCTCTTCTGCCCTTTTCCACGGGGTCAGAGTGGATGACATTTGCACCGCGGCGTCGTGGTCGTCGCCTTCGGCGTTTGTGCGTTTTTTTTTTGCTGGACGTGTCTCCGTCTTCCCTCGTTCATTCTGTCCTTGGGGCGGCTGCCCGGGACCTCTGAACTTACAACATAATCACACGCTTGATTTGTCCTCTCATTTTCAGTGTCTGGGTATTGTCACTGCCTACCAATATGAATGGTGTGGGTTCGTCTCCCCTCTGGGGCGTTACTTATAATTTCGTTTTTTTTTTCTTTTCTGTATCTTCATGCCCCTCATCTCGTGATGTGTGGTGCATGGACATTTTTGTTGTGCTTGTGCGGAACGGATAAGTTTCCCTCTCGCTTGAGTTCAACATCCCTCCTCCCTGCGTGGCTTATGTTCATAAGCCTATGCTGGGGGATTCCTTCATACGCATTCGAGCATCTCTTTCTGACTTTGTCAGCTGTCGGGGATGTTCGTCTTGGGGTAATTGGGATTGTTTTTTTTTACTGATCCTGTTGGCTTACTGGTGTTCCGGCAGGGAGTACATTTTTGGCTCGCTCGCTCCGCCGTCAACCACTAGGAGCTAAAGCCCCTCTAGAGGGCGGAGCTCCACGACATATAACGTTAGTTACCTATTGTAACTCCGGTTATATGAGTGGAGCGGAGCCCCCTAGACCTGTTGCCCTGCCGTCCCATGAGTTATGCTGAATAATCTCGGGAGGACGTTCTCTGGGCTCACGGGTCATATATAGGGGCAGGCGTGCCCTGATTGGCTGATGCATCTTGCATAATGAGTTTTCAGTACGGACGCTAACGCGGCATGGGTAAACCACTAGGAGCTAAAGCCCCTCTAGGGGGCTTCGCTCCACTCATATAACCGGAGTTACAATAGGTAACTAAGGTTGGTACAAAATAAAATGTATACATATCTTACCTTGGTAGTGTTAAACAGGATATTTGACGCGGTGATGTTCTAGAAAGTTGTCAGGAGAAAAGGAGTTGGACTAGGAGACCGTTGTTTTTTTTATTTTTTATGAAAATGCGGGGACTCGGGAGAACTTGTGGGGGATGGGACAGTATGATGCAAGTGCTTTACTATTTAAGAAAATATAGGGTTTTTTTGCACATATTATACAATACTAAATACGTAAAATGTACACACAAAATATTATTTGACAAACATGACGTGCATTTTGAATTATATCAAATAAAAAAAATAAAACGTAGTCAAATATTTTAAAATGTTTTTCATTTTCAATACACAAATATGGAAGGTACTTTTTAAAACAAACCAAATTTTGTAATAAAAATGTAGTCTAATATAGCCCAATTGAGGCCCAAACAAGACCCGCAAATAAACAAAAATGGGCAGCCTAGCTGGAGCCCACAACCTAAACCAAACTGGGGCCCATAATAACCCCATCAAAGTGCCCACACTGAGCCCATGCCCACATGACACCCATATAACCCAGAGAAAACCCATGTGGGGCCCACATGGACATGTTGGCTGGGGATGCATGCAGCATGTTATCAGAAAATACTGACAGACAATTTGCATTGTTCTGCACGAAAGCTGCGCATGGGACGCTCTTGGACTTTCCAACAATGACCCTATGCACAAGGCCAAGTTGACCCTCCAGTGGTTACAGCAGAAAAAGGTGAAGGTTCTAGGGTGGCTATCACAGTCTCCTAACCTTAATATCATTGAGCCACTGTGGTGAGATCTCAAATGTGCGGTTCATGCAAGACGACCAAAGACCTTGCATGACCTTGATGCATTTTGCCAAGACGAATGGGCAGCTAAACCACCTGCAAGAATTCAGGGCCTCATAGACATCTATTACAAAAGGATGTTTGGATGCTAAACAGGGCAATTAATCAATCAAATGTATTTATAAAGCCCTTTTTACATCAGCAGTTGTCACAAAGTGCTTTTACAAAACACCCAGCCTTAAACCCCAAAGAGCAAATTAAAGTAGTGTTGAATTTCAGTGGCTAGGTAAAACTCCCTAAGAAGGCAGATATTTTGGAAGAAACCTAGAGAGGACCCAGGCTCAGAGGGGTGATCAGTCCTCTTCTGGCTGTGCCGGGTGAACATATTAAGAGTACACAATCCACCCACATTGCCAGGCATCAACCAAAGGGACCCCCATCAACTGCAAACACCCTGAAAGAGGGCCAAGTATTGCCAGCAGAGTACAGCCCAAAAGCACAAGTGTGCAACAGAGAGACAACAACAAGCCAGTGACTCCGTCCCCGAATGGCATTGGAGTGAGGGCATTCCAGTGGCGATGAGAGTCCACCTGGCAAGACAGCAAGGGTGGACAGTATCAAGCCTTTCTGGTCACCTTCACGCCCCTGGGGCAGACTACACTTAATCATAGACCATGCTGTAGAGATGAGTTTTTAGTAGACACTTGAAAGTTTGCACTGAGTTTGCATTTCTAACCTTAATTGACAAATCATTTGTAGATGTAGTGATTGTATGAGTTAGTGAACTGTTGTAAGCTGTTGTAACCAATGTAGATGTATTGATTGTATAAGTTAGTGAACTGTTATAAGCTGTTGTAACCAATGAAACAAAATATTAAATGTTTGTAATATGAGCTGAAACTGAAGGAGCAAGTAGGAGAATAGGAAACCCTGTTTAAGCAGTTGCCGGGGAGAGAAAGATTTAGTATGTCTGTCTTTTGAGAAACAGGACACAGGTTAGAGACACACACACATAGTCTGACAGGCCAGACAGAAACCAGGAGGGGACAAGAAGATGTTTATGTTTATCCTTATAAGGAATAGGACTGGAACTGGACCAATAGCACACTTGTTTTATGAATTTAACGACTCTATCTTTTGGGCGTAGTAGAAGTATAAAAATTATGTTTTGACTGTTGATCCTTAGACATTGTGCGGCAACAACTTGTCTCCAAAAGCTTTTGTAATAAACGGAATATGCGGTACGGTAATTGACCTGACTCCTGGTGTTTTATTCTCCTTTCCAACAAACCAACTCGGGGAAGTGTTAGACTTCAACACATTCCACAGTAGTGGAGCTCTATGAGAGAAGGCCCTGCCTCCGGCTGTTTGTTTAGAAATTCTAGGTACAATTAAAAGGCCTGCATCTTGCGATCGTAGGTTACGTGTAGGTATGTACGGCTGGATCATTTCAGCGAGGTAAGTAGAAGCAAGTCCATGTATTGATTTATAGGTTAACAATAAAACCTTAAAATCATCCCTAACCCTAACAGACAGCCAGGGTAAAGAGGCTAGTACTGGAGTAATGTGTTCAACATTTGTTGTTCTAGTTAGGATTCTAGCAGCCATGTGCAGCACTAATTGAAGTTTATTTATTGATTTATCAGGGTAACCGGAAAGAAGAGCATTGCAGTAATCTAGTCTAGAAGTAACAAAAACAGGGATTAGTTTTTCTGAATCAGTTTTTGATAGAAAGTTTCTGATTTTTGCAATGTTTCAAAGATAAAAATAAGCAACTCTTGAGACATATATGTTCATCAAAGCAAAAGTCAAGGGTAAAGCAGAGGTTTCTTACCGTTTTTTGGGATACAACCATGCAGCCGTCGAGGTTCACTGTGAGATCTGCTAACAATGCTCTTTGTTTCTTGGGTCCTAAAATGAGCATTTCTGTTTTTCTTGAGTTTAAAAGCAAGAAGTTCTCTGTCATCCATTTCCTAATATCTAAAACACATGCTTCGAAAGTAGCTCATTTTGGGGCTTCTCCATGCTTCATTGAAATATATAACTGTGTGTCATCAGCATAACAGTGAAAATTAACATTGTGATTCCAGATTACATCACCCAGAGGCACCATATATAGTGAGAACAATAATGGGCCCAGAACTGAGCCTTGAGGAACACCAAAACATACCTTTGACTTGTCAGAAGATATGCCATCCACACATATGAACTGATATCTTTCATATAAATAAGATTTAAACCAGGCTAGAAAATGTCCACGTAGCCCAATATGAGTTTCCATTCTCTCTAAGAGAAGGGAGTGATCAATACTGTCAAAAGCGGCACTAAGATCACGAAGCAACAGAAAGGATTCGGAACCTTTGTCTGAGGCAATTGGAAGGTAATTTGTTACCTTCATGAGTGCAGTCTCAGTACTATGATGGGGTCTGAAACCGGACTGGAGCATTTCATAAATGTTATTTGTCTTCTAAGACAAATAACATTTTCTAAGATTTCTGAGAGGAACGGGAGGTCTGGATCCAGATTTTATTTTATTTTAGAAGAGGCTAAATTTGAGTTTGGTACGCATCCAGAGGAAAGGGAGCAATTTATTATGTTCAACATTGGCTGACCTAGCAAAATTTTGTTAGAATCGGGTCTAGCTGACAATGTGGGTTTAGAACTCATTACAAATTGAGTGAATGTATCGACCGATACAGGATCAAAATATTCAAGTGTCCCCATTGACACCTGGTCAGGGAGGTTCAGGACATTCTCAGGACAACTGAGATTTTGGGGACTATAACTATTTAAGGAAGAGTCAGTTATTTGTTTTTTAATGGTGATGATCTTTTCATCAAAGTAGTTCATGTATTCATTACAGCTAAAGTGAAAACCTACTTCACTTGTTGACTGTTGCTTTTTTGTTAACTTTGCAACTGTATTGAAGATACATTTTGGATTGTTTTTGTACACCTCAATCAGGTTGGAGAAATAAGCTGATCAAGCAGATGTGAGTGCTTTTCGGTATAGTAGTGTACTGTCTATCCAGGCTAGTCCAAATACTTCCAACTTTGTGGAGTACCACTTTCGTTCCAATTTTCTGGAGGCTTGCTTGAGTGCTCTAGTATTGTCTGTGTATCAGGGAGCAAGTTTCTTGTAAGAATATCAAGGAATCTGTTTGTAGTCCGAGAATTTATAGTAACTCATTGTTTACGGAGCAGGTGGATTTCTTGTTTGAACGGTAAATGTAATAAGACAGTGATCTGATAATCCAGGATTTTGGGGGGAAATTATTAGATCTACAATATCTATTTCTCATGACAGGACTAAATCTAAGGTATGATTGTGGCAGTGCGCAGTAAATTCATCAGGCTTTAGCCATGTTTCACACAAGTCAATAACATATAACGTTTATGATCAGAGAATAATTTATTCACTGCAACTGCCTTTGTGACCGATGTGGAGGAAGGCTTTATCTTAATAAGGTTGATACTGTTAGCACTACCTGGTTGAACTTTTCTCTGCCTGGAACGAATCACAGTGACAATAGGTACAACTGTACTAACTACTCTGGCTATGCCATCGACAGACTCCAGGGCAATACACAGTATTAAGAACTAAGGGTATGCAGACTTTTGAATAGGGCTCAGTTAAAAATGTTCTTTGTTGCCATGTTTTGTTTTATGATTTTGCCATTCTCTTATAATAGGCTTTGTTTGGGTTCATGTACACTAAGCAATCCAAAAATGAAAATATACAGAAGCAAAGCAAGCATTAAACAGACAAGGGTAAATCAGGATTTGGAATTTATTAGATGGTGACTTCTGAAGTTTCAAAAATGTATGAAGGGTGATGCAGAGTTGGCCACCTATCTACTGAACAGATAAGGTAACTTAGATACCAAATTTACCTAGATAGTCAATGAAAGCTATGTGTGTGTTACTGTTAGATTTTGTCGCTAGAAATAATTGTTGGTCATATCTACCTATGATATCTAAATCCGCTCATTTTACAAATTGAGATGATAAGCAAAGGTTAGCTTGCTAAATCGTGTCCAAGAAGACATTCTTTCTTTCCATGTTCTGCAGGAAAATAGTGTTACAACCTAGCTAACATTTCTGGTGTTCTTTGCAAAAGCTAAAGAAAAAATAACATGTTATGGGTTGCTTGGCCAAATTTAATGTAAAAACTATTGTTGCTCACAAGAAACAATTTGCTTTTTAGCTAGATTTAGCCTTGTGCAAGCTGGTCAAAATTTGTATATTATTATTATTCCCGTTTCAGTGGTTTATTGTCATTTAGCTAGCGCTAACTTCATTCCGGTCAGTATGCTCGTAATTAGTAAGGATAGTGTCAGATCCTAATGGAGTAATGAAACCGATATACAACTCACTGCTGGTAGGTGGTGCAAACTTGTATAGTTCACATTTAACTCTAGGTCTGAATCCAACACAGTGACAGGATTCAAGTCAGGAACAAAGGCCAGTGCCTCCAGTAGTAAGGGATTTGTACATGACCACATATATCTTATTGTTGGATATATCTAGAGATCAGGTTTCATTTTTGATTTTGTACACTTTGTGGAAAATATTTTTTTTTCCCGTAATTCAAATCAATAAGTGACACATTCATATATTCTAGTCTCATTACACATAAAGTGAAACATTTCAATTTTGATGATTATATCTTATAGTTTATGGAAATCAAAAATCCAGTATCTCAAAATATTAGAATAAAAACTGTATAATGCAGAAATGTTGACCGAAGAGCTCTAATCAGCTAATGAACTCCCTGAGCCTTCAGTCTCTGCCTGGTTCAGTATACAACCACAATCATCAATCAATCAATCAATCAAATTTTATTTGTAAAGCGCCTTACAACAGCCAAAAGGTGCACAAGGCGCTTTCCATTAAAAGCTTCAGTAGACAACAGAATATAAAAAATATGAAAACATATAAAAATATAAGATAAATAAAGAAAATGTATATATACATATATATATATACACATACACCCGCATACACATATACACACACATACACACACATACATATAAAATATAATCATACTATCATGGGGAAAACATCAAAAAGTGACACCTTCAATCTAGATTCATTACACATAAAGCGAAACATTTCAAGACTTTTTTGTTTCAATCATTGATTTAATTTTTTTGTTGTTGATGCACCTGTATTTGCACGTTCGTGATTGTCTGCTCTTGAGTCTGAAAGATTCAACTGAGGAGCAGGTTGGTTAAGTTTCTGTGTGTATAATTTTGATGCAAACATTTTGTTAAACTTCAAAATTAATGCATACTTGAGTTATGTCAAGTGAAAACCTGTATGTATTACTTTCCAATAAGGCTTGCATTTTCATGTTTTACATAGCTTATAAATTGGCACGTGTAACTGGCTGTGGAGGACAGACTGACCATTGAATGCTTAGCCAGCATGTATTGATATGGCCTTTGTTTAGCAACTCCAATGCATTTAGAAATGAAATATGCATTATTAGTTTTACTCTTTATTTTCAAATGCACTTATTATGAGAATTTTTTTGGCTCAGTGGTGTTGTGGAAAGTTCTCTAACCAATTTATTCTCACTGATTAAAGGACTGAGAGCCCCTTATTCAAATTAGAAAAGGAATGTGGGGGATCTGGTATTTGCCTCGGGGGCATCTATTGTCTGTCCAGATGCTGTAAGTAACTCTTAGAATTGAAGAAGTTACATATGGGGGGAAGGAGAGCTTGTCCTTTGTGTGAAGCTTAGGTTATAATAGGTGTGTAGGCAGCATAGCCCCTTCAAATTATTGTGTGTAATCTGGAAATGTTTTGCACTTACCTGAAAGATATAATGTACTTTGTCCCATTAATGAATGCTATGACCGTCTTGTCAAATGCCTGTTATTTACTGTGATATCTTTGTGCTACTGGTATGTCAGTTAGCTGTGTCTGTGTTAGCTGTGTTCTTTTTTGTTTACTCATGTTTTAGATGTTAGCCTATTGTACATTTACACTGTGACAAGTGTCCGAAAGATACAACTGATGAGCAGTGAATGCTGTGACCGTCTTGTCATGTTATTTAATATGATATTTTTCTGCTACCGCCAACTAAGTAAAGTAATCAACCCAACATGCTGGTATACGAGTTTGTTTGCCTCAGTATGCAGTCGGTTACACTCACAAAAGCCTTTTTATCCTCGATTTATACTCAAATCTGGCTTGTCACCAAAACCTAAGTATGGTGCCATTTGCACAGCTTTATATTCATGGCAAGTCTCAATTAGGTTGACTGCACCTGATTCTTTTAGCAACATTTAGGACAAAGTCAGACTTGTATCTGTCTTCATGTTAATTAAAACGATAGGGATTGTATAGGCTGAAGTTATTGTTTTCTGAAAGTTTGATGAAATACCATACAATTTTTCTGTAGGTTCTGCGTTTACAAAATGTCAAGGACCAATAAAGTTTTTCCTGATACAGAACATTTTAATGTGAAACAGTGGGCTCTGGAAGACCTTATTTTTAGACTTTTCAGTGATCTCATCTAGCGTTTTCCTTCCTCCTCAATCTAAGAAAAAAATGTATGTTGGATGTTAACTACCATGGTATTTATTTTGTCAATTGGACAGAGACCTGCTAACATCACTTTGAACATGCTGTACAAACAATCATAATAGGTATAATAACCAAAATTGTTGCGGAATGTTAGCAAAGCATTCAATCATTCAACATCTGATACACAAAGGATGACAACAATGCCATTTGACAGCACACATTGTAATCCTATGACCTATGTAAGTCTAATTGGATTGAAGTCACAAATTAGTGCCGATAACATGTAATTGTCCAATTGTATTTATTCCACAGTACAGACACAATGATACAGCGAGATCTCAAGGTTAAAAAGTAAGCTATGAACCGAAGAGAGAGAGACATGTGGAGCAGTGACAGAACCACATACAGATCTAACTATTGTACCCACTCCTTGTTTAGAAAACTACACTGGATCAAAATCACCCAAAGAAGCAATTCTTCTCTTGTTGTTTTAAGTCAAATACATAAGTATACTTACAACAGCCTTCTTTAATAATGCTAATGCTAATGTTTTGTTTTTCTGAAACAGAAAACGACATGAAACACAAAAACCTATTTGAAATCAAGACCTGTTCTAACAAAGAGGCCATGAGTACAATTTCATTAATGTACATGCCTTAGACATTATATATTATTAGTATTCAAATAAACTGCACATACTCAAATTATAGCTAAAGTATTACCCCCTTGAACAATATACTGTATGTCTCCATGTACAGTGGGGAGTATAAGTATTTGATACACTGGTGATTTTGCAGGTTTTCCTACTAACAAAGCATGTAGAGGTCTTTAATATTTATCATAGGTACACTACAACTGTGAAAGACGGAATCTAAAACAAAAATCCAGAAAATCACATTGTATGATTTTTAAATAATTAATTAGCATGTATTTGATCACCTACCAACCAGTAAGAATTGTCTCTCACAGACCTGTTAGTTTTTCTTTAAGAAGCCCTCCTTTTCTCCACTCAATATCATGTGGTCTGATAAGACAAAAATAGAGCTTTTTGGTCAAAACTCCACTCGCCATGTTTGGAGTACAACGCCAAGAACACAATCCCAACCGTGAAGCATGGAGTTGGAAACATCATTCTTTGGGTATGCTTTTCTGCAAAGGGGACAGGACGACTGCACCGTATTGAGGGGAGGATGGATTGGGCCATGTATCGCGAGATCTTGGCCAACAACCTCCTTCCCTCAGTAAGAGCATTGATGATGGGTCGTGGCTGGGTCTTCCAGCATGACAATGACCCGAAACACACAGCCAGGGCAACTAAGGGCTAGCTGGCCTAGCCAGTCTCCAGACCTGAACCCAATAAAATGTATATTGGAGGGAGCTGAAAGTCCGTATTGCCCAGCGACAGCCTCGAAACTTGAAGGATCTGGAGAAGGTCTGTATTGAGGAGTGGGCCAAAATCCTTGCTGCAGTGTGTGCAAACAAGGTCAAGAACTACAGGAAACATATGATCTCCGTAATTGCAAACAAAGGTTTCTGTACCAAATATTAAGTTCTGCTTTTCTGATGTATTAAATACTTATGGCATGCAATAAAATGCTAATTACTTAAAAATCATACAATGTGATTTTCTGGATTTTTGTTTTAGATTCTGTCATTCACAGTTGACGAGTACCTATGATAAAAACTACAGACTTCTACATGCTTTGTAAGTTGGAAAACCAGCATAATCGGCAGTGTATCAAATACTTGTTCTCCCCACTGTATGTTGTGATGATATACTGTATGTCACCATATATGTTATAATATATTCCTGTATTGTACTAATACTGTACAGAACATTTCCAGTGTGTTCATGGAAATAATCAAGCAATGCTTGTATACATTATATTTTACTGATGGTTGAGTAAATTACACTGGATGTGTGTTGCTAAATATATTGGTCCAACTTAATAATACATTGTGTTCACAAATCAATGTATTTAAATGGTAGCTACATAAACAGGTACTGTGTATTTACACAGTATAAGATGTCTGTGATAACATTCCACTCCTTGCCGTGTAAATCTAATGCCAAGCATCTATATGGTCGACATGGAGTGGAATACTCGGCACAGACCAAATCGGACACATGGGATTGCTCTGTAATTGAACTAATACACACAACCTCTAGAGTACTGACCTCTGGTAACAATACATGCTAGACTGCTACTAAAGTAGCAATAATATTGTATTATGATCAAATATAAATAGTTCTTTCTGACATACCCTTCAGTAATGTAATTGTAGATGGTTAACATCAATGACATATAACTGCGTACAGTATTGAAAGCCAACCCAGTTAGAATAATGTTGAACACCACTTATATCTCAAATAGCAGTTTCACTGGGATGGAGTTTCATGTCACATGTTTACATTCAACCACTTCTTCAATTGGACTGAAAAATCTGCCTTCACACAAGTTAGGAATCAATACAGTATTCGTCAAAGGCTTTGTAAAATGGCCCGGTTTGAAAAATAGTTTTGTTTGCTCTATAAAATGGTTACAGTTAACCACTGTAAAGGGATAGCAGAAGTATGTCTGTAAGGGACAGTGTAGATCTGGGTGGTGTTCACGTTGTCTATGCTCATGCATGTTAGACAGATTGTCTCTGCTGTGGTCTTTAACTCTCGGTGTCTTATTGTGATTCTGCTACTCTGCAACTGGAACAATGGAAATCTTGCACTGGCAATATACACCCCATCCACTGACTTTTGGCCCTCTAATTAAATAGGATGGAACGTCATCACCATCAATCTCCTGAACAAAATACTACATATTTAAATATTATTCACCTGAAAAATCATTAATATTAACCAAGGTTTTAAATAAATACATCTTTGCCATCATATTCCTACATATAGTATACCTCGGTACAGTATTTAGACAGATACAGTCTGTGCTCTCAAGGCCTGCCAGCAGGAGAACATTCAGCTCCTAACCACCAGGCCAGAGGGGAACGGTACAAACTGACCATTTCCAAATCTTCGCCTTGTGCCTTACAGTCATTGACCTACAGCTATAGTATACATCTATAGTATAAGTCCTAGTTCATTGCACAATCAACGTTTTTCAGACCTCGAACAGCAACCTCATGTAGTTGGATCTACAAAACAAATAGTGGGGAACATAGACTTGAGATTATAACTTTTTGGGGGAATTTCTGAGCGAACTCCCACTTCAAAGGCCTTTGCAGTCGTCACCTTCACTCTGATACTGCATTTCAGTAAAGTCATAAAAAGTACCAATACATTTTATGTTCCATTTAAGTCAACTAGTTAACAATTGTAGCATGTCAAAATCTAACAACATGCTAGAGCTGACAAGCTCTCAAGTCGAAAGTAACAGCACAACAATAACTACATCCTATAGAATATCACGGCCATTATGTCCATACTCAGAGGTGAACAATATTGGATAAAAAAAGATCTAATAGATCTAATATGATTTAAAAAGCTCTAATCAGATTTACACCTTTAACATACGGTATAGAAAACATGTGCCTTTTCAGTTAAAGCCAAGCCATCACACTCATTTCAAGCTCCCAACTATTTTCACTGCACACAATGCAGAGTCCATACAGACAAGTACATTAGCTTTCCACACTCCACAACTGTCTGGGGTTTTGGCACATTAACATATGTTACAGAGTCATCCTCACGCTGAAGAAAAACGTACACATGGACGTGCTCTACCGTAGGTCACGTACCCCGTAATGAACGACAGCTATTATATCATGCACTACATAGGTATGTACACTGTAGCAACATGAGATGGTAACACGTTTCTCCACCATAAACTAGGGCAAAAACTAACCAATGAGGTTGAACGGGTTGAGAATCTAAAGCTGTTAAGAGAGAGAAATCAGTCTTTTGGCTGTGTTATAATTGATTAGTACTAGGATTATAACTGGAGTCAATGAATAAAGCAACACTCTCGTAACAACAGCTAACAATACAGTAGAGCCCGGTAGTTGGACGACGAGGTGATGAGAGACATACACTATTACAGATTGTCCTCTTGGGGTCCCTGTTTAGGTTTAGTGAAAGTTAAATTATGAAATTATTTTGTAATCTTATACCAGCTGATATTTGCTAAGGAACAATATTGTGTACTTCAGGTAAACTTGTCGCAACCAATCAAATGGTGGCTGTCACTGGGTATTCATAGGGGTAAACCAAAGCAGGATAGGATTCCTGTCCCACTCTTTTGAGGAGTTCTGGTGTGATTAGAGTCTCAGAGAATAACAGGAGGCAATCTCGTGTGCTCTCAGAAACGTCACGTGTTGGCCTTTAGCCAATGCCTTCTGCCTTTCATGTCCTGTTTGGTCCATATCTTGTAATCGGGGAAGGTCCAGCTTCTGTCCTCTGAATGGTGAGGAGAAAAGTTTAGATCTGTGTATTCGAACTGAAATGGAGTAACATCAAACCTCTCAAGAAGCAAAGAGCTCAAGAGTATCATGGGGAAGTCCACTGGATTGTCATTGAATGGTGTGTCATGACAAATGTTGAGCGCGAGGGGGCGCTGCAGGATGAACGGCATCTGGCCTATTGTACACAGAGAGATATGGAACACAGATAGAGAACGAGACAACGCCCCCCTGGTGGCTCAGAGGTATTGCAAGCAGGATGGTCTGATAAAGGGATTGTTGCTGTGTTCTGTCTGTGCAGAGTTGAAAAGTCTCACTAATATCTCAAGTTAGACCGAGCCACGTCTTGCTCAGTCAAGACTCTGCGCTCTTTCAGAGTCAGACTCAGAAATGTGTGGTCTGGATTTAAGGCCCAGGATGACCCACAGGCTTCACACAGAGACATGGTACTAGTATAGCATTACAAGATGTGAGAAGGACTAGAACCAAACCAACCTTGACAGTCAGAATCCTTGTTTAGTACTGCACTAATAACACCAGATGACTGGTCCAGGAACTACGACTGCAGAGGAAGTTAGACATCTCATCCGTAAAAACGCCCCCTCCCTCACTTTTCCCTGGCCACTCTCTTAATCCATCCTCTGTCCACTTCCCCTTCCTGCTCCTCTTCCCTGAGTCTTTTTTTCCCATTTAGTGGTGTGTCTTTGTTGACAGTATAAGGGGACTGGTTCCTTATTGCCAGACAATGTGGGAGAAGAGGGCAGGAAAGCGGTTTATCACAGAGGGATTGAAACACGTGAAGATGTTGGCTTGTTGCCATGGCTATTTGGCCTGTCCTGAACTGTGTGTGTGTGTGTGTGAGTGAGTGAATTCCCATTGAGAGTACATTCAGCAAATCCTCAGACTGGGAGGTTCACTCCAGGCCCGCAGGGGGGAGACAATTAAGGCTTACGATATCATTTGTTTATATTTTTCATTGAGTTCACCTTCCAGTTCTTTTCTTTAGTGGCTAAGGTAAGAAATGTAGAAGTCTCAACTGAGACTCATGCTATAGTAGAAATGTATTAAGTTCCTTTACTGCAATGTTAGAGCACCTCCTATCTTTCTGGCTTTACTTCCATTTCACTCAACTCATCCTTACAGATTAATTTCTACAAAGACCCTGCTTCTCTCTAGGCCCTATTCCCTCCCTCTCATACCCCTTTCAATTCCTCAGAAAACCCCATTCGCTCCCCTCTTTCATCCTACCCTTTCCATCTCTCAGGGCCAGTTGGGTGATTGTGGAGGTTGCTCCAGTGATGTTCAGGCAGGGTCCCTTCACCCCTCTAGCCCAGTCTAGTGAGCCCTACTTGGGACTGAGTAATCCGCCCGACCCCTCCTTGGTGCTCCCAGTGCGTCCCCAACAACCCGCTGCTATACTCATACTCCTCTGGGTTGCTGCTCCGGATCTCTCCTTCTCCACCTCGCATTGGCTTAGCGTTCGTTCTGTGTGTCCTGGTTGGCCAGAGGAGCTAGAGCCTGCCACCGCGGGTGAGTTGATGGAGCGCAGAATGTGGTTTCGCTTACGGAGGTAGTCGCCCCCGGCGGCACCCAGGCCGAAGCTGCCCTTCCGGAGAACTATGCGGGCGCTGGCAGTCTTGGCGGGACGAGACCTCTGACTGTATTCCAGTTGGGAGAGATGGGACGCATAGCCGTCTGGGATGAACTGAGAGAGAAGAGACAGATTACTCATCTAATGATTAGTGTGAGAAAGACAGATTACTCATCTAAATGATAGAGGATGAAGAGCGAGTGAGATTACTCTTCTAACTGATAGAGGATGAAGAGTGAGAGAGATTACTCTTCTAACTGATAGAGGATGAAGAGCGAGAGAGATTACTCTTCTAACTGATAGAGGATGAAGAGCGAGAGAGATTACTCTTCTAACTGATGGAGGGACAGTGGGAGTGATTACTTTCTAAGTTGAAGTTGAGTATTTCAGCATTTTAACTAGTTTGTTAGCTAGTTACGTACCTGACACTGGCTGGCCATCTTCTTGCTAGCCCGTCCCACTATGTAGATTTGTGATGGGGGCAAGCCAATGGAGGAGTACACAGAGATGTCCTTGGTAGAACCATATGCAGCAAAGATCTTCATATGGGCCTGCACACACAGGAAGTTAGAAACATTAAGTCTGTCAGTGCTTTTAAAATAAGTGCTTTTATTTTGTTCAAAATCTACAGTTTGGCCTGTTCAAAATGAACATCCCCTTGCCCCTTCCTTAGCCTCATCCTTATCGCAACCCCTGCACCCTCCTCTCTAGCTCAGCCTCTTACCTCACAGATCAGGGCCTTGAGGAAGTTGGCCTTGTGTCTGAGTGGGTCATGGACCAGGCCGTCACAGAAGGACACAATGCCGTGAGGGAAGTTATGCTGAGATAGCCAGGCCACCACACGTTGCTTCTGCATGTCTGGACGACCAGTCACGTACACTATCAGATAGCCCAGGTCCTGCCAGTGTCTGTGGGGTGGGAGACAGTTAGACTGGGTAGTGGGGGTAGACGTAGTTACCGATAACTCACTGTTGACTCCACCATCAACAATCTCAAGAAGATTATTTTTGGAAACACAAACTGATTGGAAGAATCAGACTTTACTAACATCTATAACATTTTAAGAGTAGCCAGCTAAACTTAAAAATGCCAGTGAGAGAAGTTGTTGTTACAGTAGAAAGCTTTTATGGACAAATATTGTTAAATGTATTTTTTTAAATATGTGAGGTGAGTACATAGCCTATGGTCAGATACACTGCTCAAAAAAATAAGTAAGTCAATTAAGCTTCAGAGATATCGATCTGTCCAGTTATAAGCGATTGTGAATCAGTGTCACCTGTTTTGGTGCAAATTAAAGTGTGAACAGGTGCAATGGTTTTGCAGGTGGTGGCCACAGACAATTGCTCTCTCTTTACCCTTCCTGACTGATTCTTCTTTGGTTTTGTCTTTTGCTAGTGTCCTTGTCACTACTGGTAGCATGAGGCGGTACCTGCAGCCCATTCAAGTTGCACTGGCAGTCCATGTCCTCCAGGATGGCACATCCATGTGTGCCATCGCAAGGTTTGCTGTGTCTCCCAGTATAGTCTCGAGAGCATGGAGAAGATACCAGGAGACGAGCCGTTACACAAGGACAGGGTCGTAGTGCATGAACCCAGCAGCAGGACCAGTATCTGCTCCTTTGTGTGAGGAGGAACAGAAGGAGATCTGCCAGAGCCATACAAAATGACCTCCAGTGGGCTACTCAGGGTTTCCGCGGCTCCTTAAAAAGTCTTAAGTCTTAAAATTAAATCAGGGAAATTAAGGTCATAAATTAAATTTACTGTAAATTTGATGTAGTTATTACATTTGCAGATGGTGCATTAAAGGCTGATGGAAAAATTATCACGCACAGTGGCACATTAGGTAAAACGTCTTATTAGCTTGATTTGATAAACTTAGTATTAGACAATGAAACACTCCACCATTAATTTACATTTTACTTTTCGTTAGCTAGTTACCGACTTTGACGTCTGGCTGTGTGTCATCTTTTTGTTGTCGTCATGCTAGATAGGGATCAGTCAAAATCGGGAGATGCAAGTTTAATGAAAAATGGTTGGAGGAAGATACAGTTAGGTCCGGAAATATTTGGACACTGACATCATTTTCATACTTTTGGTTCTGTACGCCACTACAATGGAATTGAAATGAAACAACCGAGATGCAATTGAAGTGCAGACTTTCAGCTTTAATTCAAGGGGTTTAACTAAAATATCATATGAAACGTTTAGGAATTGCAACCATTTTCATACGGGCCCCTTACTTCAGTGGGTCAAATGCAATTGGACAAATTAACACATAAATAAAATGTTCACTTTCTGCATGAAGTTTTGTCTTCAGCAAGTGAAATGCATACTCGATTGGGTTGAGATCAGGTGATTGACTCAGCCATTGCAGAATATTCCCCTTCTTTGTCTTAAAAAATTCCTGGGTTGCCTTCGTAGTATGTTTTGGGTCACCAATCAACTTCGCTGAATTTGGTTTAATCTGAGCAGACAGTATATCCCTATACACTTCAGAATTCATCCAGCTGCTTCTGTCTTCCGTCACATCATTAATAAACACTAGTGACCCAGTGCCATTGGAAGCTGTGCATGCCCATGCCATCACACTGTCTCCACCGTGTTTTACAGATGATGTGGTATGCTTTGGATCACGAGCCGTTCCAAGCCTTCTACATATTTTTTCCCCCTATCATTCTGGTACAGGTAGATCATAGTTTCATCTGTCCAAAGAATGCTGTTCCAGAACTGGGCTGTTTTTTTTAGTTGTCTTCTGGCAAAGTCTAATCTGGCCTTTCTATTCTTGTGGCTTATGAATGGTTTGCACATTGTGGTGATCCCCCATTGCTCTTGTGAAGTCTTCTCTCTATGGTAGACTTGGATAATGATATGCCTACCTCCTGGAGAGTGTTCTTCACTTGGCTGGATGTTGTGAAATGTTTTTTCTTTACTATGGAAAGGATCCTACGATCATCCACCATGGTATCTTCAGTGGACATCCAGGACTTTTTGTGTTGCAGAGCTCACCAGTGCATAATTTTTTTCTTAGATTTTACCAAACTGTTGATTTGGCCACTCTTAATATTCCTGTTATCTCTCTGATGGAATTCTTTATGTTTTTTGCAGCCTGAGGATAGCCTGTTTCACTTGCATTGAGAGCTCATGTGACCGCATGTTGTGGGTTCACAGCAATGGCTTCCAAATGTGATGCCACACCTGGAATCAACTCCGGACCTTTTACCTGCTTAATTGATGAAGAAATAACAAAGGAATAGTCCACACCTGTCCATGAAACATTTGAGTCAATTGTCCAATTACTTTTAGTCCCCTGAAAAAGCCAAAATAACAAAAACATGTTTCAGTGTCCAATTATTTAAGGACCTAACTAAGTTTCGGAGCAGGTTGGCGCTGGCAGTAAATTAATATGAGGCATGGTGCAATTTGGTGGACCTAGACCATGAAATTGAGAAGAGAGCAGCAGAGCTATGCCACATGTCTTGAGGAGAATTTGGGGTGGTGTAACAAAAAAATGTTGAGGGATATTGAGCTTCACAACAGCCATCAAGTGTACAGCATTGCCAGAACATGCCACAGGTCAGCTGACACACCAACCTTGGTATGGTAAAAGTTAGATGATGGATGGCGAACGACTGATCATTGCAGTGGAGAAGCATAGGTTTTTGTATTTCCCAATTCACTCCCAATAAAGACATTACCGTGATGGACCCATTATTGAAAAAAAACGTTCTCGGCCTAGTCTTCTACCTTTCTGAAAAAATGCACTCTGTGTAGCAGGTAAAATGTCAGGTTAATGCGATGCTGATGGCGATGCAATGCATTGGGTTGTTACACCGTTACAAAAACACTCAAAATAAATTATCTTTTCAATCAAATAAATTGTTTAGACATTTTTGGGATTCATTTGTTGAGGTCTTAAATAGGTCTTATAAAGCATTGAATTTGATTTTAAATATGGTGCAAGAACACTGCTACTGTTGTGGAGGTCGACATCCTCTAGTGGGACCTGGGCTCACAGCCCAGCACCATGCAGCTCGATTTGTATTCTCCAGAGAACACCAGAATTGGCTGGTCCGCCATTGGCGCCCCGTTCTCTTCACAGATGAGAGCAGGTTCACACTGAGCATGTGACAGACGTGAAAGATTCTGGAGACGCCATGGTGAACGTTATACTGCCTGCAACATCATCCACCATGACCGGTTTGGCGGTGGGTCAGTGATGGTCTGGGGAGGCATATACTTGGAAGGTCGCTCTGTCCTGCATGTGCTAGCCAATGGTACCCTGACTGCTGTTAGGTGCCGACATGAAATCCTCAGACTCATTGTCAGACCTTACATTGGTGCAGTGGGTCCTGGGTTCCTCCTGGTGCAGGACAATGCCCGGTTTCATGTGGCCAGAGTGTGTAGGCAGTTCATGGATATTGAAGGCATTGATTCCATTGACTGGCCCTCACTTTCCCCAGACTTGAATCCAATAGAGAACCTCTGGGACGTTATGTATCAGTGCATCTGACCCCGCAAAGTAGGGCCACAGAGCTCACTGATGCCCTGATTCAGGTCTGTGAGGAGATCCCCCAGGACACCATCCGCTGTCTCATTAGGGGCATACCAAGACGTTGTCAGAAGTTGGAACAGCCTATGATTTCAATTATAGGTTGGTAATTTCGCTTTCCATTGACCGCTGTTCCGTCATTGTTCTCAATGAATTAAACAATGTACAGTAAAGATTTTGATCTCTAATTTCCTTCATCGAGACCTGATGTGTGATTTAAGTGTTCCCTTACATTTTTTGAGCAGTGTATTACAGTCTTTAGACTGCTAGCATTGGAAATTACTCATGCAGGGATCCAAGAATGGTGGTTTGAATACAATTTATGGTAACACTTTACATTAAGTCTACATTCATTAGATGTAATAACATTTTAATTAACGCATTTATAACATAGTAGATACTATTAAATACTATGTAAATAACATGTAATTACTATGTAATACGGGTGTATCGGTATCAGTTATTACACAATTGGAACAAAGTGATGTAATTACAAACATGATTGTTCCACACGTGTAATTACTAATGATTTATTTATCTGTAATTACAAGGTGTGTAGTTACATGTGTAACTAACATGGGCTGTAATTACACTTTTGTAATTTCAATGTGACACTGTTAACAATGCATTTTGAAGTTTAACCTTGTTAAATGTAACTACATTAACCTTGTTACATGTAACTACATAAGTTCTTATCACCAATGTTAGTCTAGGACACAACAAGGCAAACCCTATCATTATCTTCAACTATCTTATTTGATTGTTGAGCAGTGTCTTTGCAGTTGATATTAATGTAACTATAATGTACCTACACAAAGTGTGAAATGAAAGACATTTAATTATCCCTTTCATCATAGCTGCACTGTAAGTCAAATGTTTCGAAAAATGTTTGGTGTTCATGTGAAAGGGAACAACACTAGGTTAATTTGTTTTTATTACGATCCCTTTGAAAGTACCGTACACTATAGAATAACAATATCATTAGAAATAACAATGCAATGTCACAGGCAAACACCAAATGTAGTATATTTCATTCTGAAAGTGTTAATCTTTTTCTCCATGTCAGAGTAAGAAATATTAAGTGTACTACAAAATAATTTCTATGTTGTTACACAATGCAAAACTTAATCAAATGTCAGTTACTATGCAATTGCATTGTAATTACAATGGTATTACAAAGGAACAAGTGAATTAATGTAAAGTGAAACAAGACCGATTTAAACATCAAGTACCATGTAGTTACTATGTTACAGTGATCACAGGGAATACATTGTGATCTGGGAGTGAAACATGGGTTAGCTTATGTAAATGTAATTACAAAGTAGTATCAATGCAGTTACACATAACAACACTCAATCCTATGTCAATTACTATGTACCTACATTGTAATTACAATGTTATTAAAAAGGAACGAGTGAATTAATGTAAAGTGAAACAAGAACAATTTCCATATCAAGTACCATGTAGTTACTATGTTACAGTGATCACAGGGAATACATTGTGATCTGGGAGTGAAAAATGGGTTAGCTTATGTAAATGTAATTACAAAGTAGTATCAATGCAGTTACACATACTTTTCTTTGCAGGAACTACTTTTCTTTGCAGTACTGCATAGGTTTTTTTTGTCTTAGTAACTACATACTACTTGTACTACATGGTCATTGACATTTTATTAACCGGTAAAATGGTTAACAATATTCATATTACCTTGTAATTACACTTAGCATAATCAAACTCATTATTCCCTTGCAGATCGCAAAGTATTCACTGTGGTCTCTGTAACATAGTAATTACATAGCACTTAATGTGTAAATGGATATTGTTTCACTCTACATTAATTCACTCATTCCTTTGTAATAACATTGTAAATCCAATATAATTGCATACTAATTGAAATTTTATTGAGCGTTGTAATGTCTAACAATATTGATTTCATTTGAATTACATTTAATGTGATCTAACCCTTTATTCCCTTGCAGATCACAACTTATTCCCTATGGTCGCTGTAACATAGTAACTAAATCGCACTTAATGCGTAAATGGATCTTGTTTCACTTTACATTAATTCACTCGTTCCTTTTTAATAACATTGTAATTACAATGTAGGTACATAGTAATTGACATAGGATTGAGTGTTGTTATGTGTAACTGCATTGATACTGCATTGATACTACTTTGTAATTACATTTACATAAGCTAACCCATGTTTCACTCCCAGATCACAATGTATTCCCTGTGATCACTGTAACATAGTAACTAAATGGTACTTGATATGGAAATTGTTCTTGTTTCACTTTACATTAATTCGCTCGTTCCTTTTTAATAACATTGTAATTACAATGTAGGTACATAGTAATTGACATAGGATTGAGTGTTGTAATGTGTAACTGCATTGATACTACTTTGTAATTACATTTACATAAGCTAACCCATGTTTCACTCTCAGATCACAATGTATTCCCTGTGATCACTGTAACATAGTAACTACATGGTACTTGATATGGAAATTGTTCTTGTTTCACTTTACATTAATTCGCTCGTTCCTTTTTAATAACATTGTAATTACAATGTAGGTACATAGTAATTGACATAGGATTGAGTGTTGTAATGTGTAACTGCATTGATATTAATTTTTAATTACAATTAGTTAAGCTAACCCATTTTTCACTCCCAGATCACGACGTATTCCCTGTGGTTGCTGTAACATAGTAACTGCATAGTACTTGATGTTTAAATCGGTCTTGTTTCACTTTACATTAATTCACTTGTTCCTTTGTAATACCATTGTAATTACAATGCAATTGCATAGTAACTGACATTTGATTAAGTTTTGCATTGTGTAACAACATAGAAATTATTTTGTAGTACACTTAATATTTCTTACTCTGACATGGAGAAAAAGATTAACACTTTCAGAATGAAATATACTACATTTGGTGTTTGCCTGTGACATTGCATTGTTATTTCTAATGATATTGTTATTCTATAGTGTACGGTACTTTCAAAGGGATCGTAATAAAAACAAATTAACCTAGTGTTGTTCCCTTTCACATGAACACCAAACATTTTTCGAAACATTTGACTTACAGTGCAGCTATGATGAAAGGGATAATTAAATGTCTTTCATTTCACACTTTGTGTAGGTACATTATAGTTACATTAATATCAACTGCAAAGACACTGCTCAACAATCAAATAAGATAGTTGAAGATAATGATAGGGTTTGCCTTGTTGTGTCCTAGACTAACATTGGTGATAAGAACTTATGTAGTTACATGTAACAAGGTTAATGTAGTTACATTTAACAAGGTTAAACTTCAAAATGCATTGTTAACAGTGTCACATTGAAATTACAAAAGTGTAATTACAGCCCATGTTAGTTACACATGTAACTACACACCTTGTAATTACAGATAAATAAATCATTAGTAATTACACGTGTGGAACAATCATGTTTGTAATTACATCACTTTGTTCCAATTGTGCAATAACTGATACCGATAAACCCGTATTACATAGTAATTACATGTTATTTACATAGTATTTAATAGTATCTACTATGTTATAAATGCGTTAATTAAAATGTTATTACATCTAATGAATGTAGACTTAATGTAAAGTGTTACCCAATTTATTTTAACAAGTGACATTTTCTACCTGTAAATAGGTTTGTTTTATATGAGTAAATGTGCTTGTGCAATACCATTAAATGTACTTGTATATGTACAGATATTTGGTCGCTAGCAGCCAGTGGCCAACCAACTGCAGTTACATCAATTGCATCAAATTCTCAGTGAGGATTGCACTTTGGGGTTTCTGGGCTGGGTATCTGCATAAGCACTATGTGACAACTGCTGATGTTAAAAAGGCTTCATAAAATCATGTAACATAACAGTGAATCAAAAGGAAAGACAATTCAATAAGACCCTGCCCGTACCTGACCACGTCTACAGCACCAGCCCTGACTTTGGGGTCGCTGCCCATGATGGAAACACTGGCAGCAAATGAGCCGTCGATACTAAAAACCACAAATTCTGTTCCCCGGGGCAAAACCGTCAGGTAACTGTCCGCATATGTATGGTCACCCCTGAGAGAGGAAGAGAAGGATAGAAGGAAGAGGAACTGTAAAAAAGAACACTTAAATGCCATGTTTGTTTTAATGCTCAACAGCACCACTCAAACACACGCTGGATATTTAATCCCTTGATTTACCTGACGACCAGTTTGACAGGATATACTCCAATACCCAGCCTCTTGTTCTCGGGGATGACATAGGAGATGCGCCCGCTGCTATTGGTCAACTCAGTGTCGAAGTACACCCACTCACCTGAAGGGGGCTGGGTCATGATGTGGATGTCAATCTGGCGGACAGCAAGAATAGATTACAAATTACTGTTATCTAGTTACACTACCATTCAAAGGTTTGGGGTCACTTAGAAATGAACTTGTTTGGGGCTTCCTCTGTCCAGAGTCTGTGCTATTTTGCCTATCATAATCTTTTATTTTTATTGGCCAGTCTGAGATATGTTTTTTCTCTGCCCAGAAGGCCAACATACCATAGTCACCTCTGCACTGTTGACTTTGAGACTGGTGTTGTACTATTTAGTTTGTATAACGTTATCTCTAACTTCTGTAAAATTTTATTTTTTGTCCTGGAACGCGTAAGCGGAGCCGAAAAAGAAATAACAAATATCTCTTCACCATCATCCACGAAGTACATACTTGCAGTATGCGATTTGAGATTCAGCCATTGCTTTCGATTTGCATAGTAGTGCACATAGCATAGTGATTGGCTATTCAATGGTCATTGTTTTCTAAAAAAAAAAAAACAGCCATGGAGTGATTCTAAAGAAACGATTCTAAAGAAACAAACCTGACTGGAGTCATTGTTTTCATTAAAGGTACTGTACAGCCAGACTAAAACTTTGCTGGCTACAAGCTTCAGTAGCTACATTATAGTAAGCCTTAAGTAAAACCTCATGGTGATGTTGCGATGGACAAACTGCATCGGCAACAAACACATTCCTCTTGATTTTGATTAACAAAGCGTTGTTCACATAGCGTAGTGAAACCAGCCATGGAGTGATTGGAGTCATTGTTTTCATTACAGTATAGCTAGCCATCTACAGTAGTCTCTAATTTAACACAATGACTGTAGGGTGCAACCCTGTTATACCTATTGTTTGGTTTGCTAAGGTAGGAAACTCGTTTTTGAGTTTCGACTAATTGGTTTATCAATGCAGATGTATACAGACACTCTGCACACGTATAGCTTTGTGGCATAGTGGTTAAAGACACAGCCTGTCACATAGGACTAGTGAGGACAACAACATTCATCCCTTCTAATCACGGGCCAGATGAACTAGGCTTGCCTGGTTCCTCTTCTTGTTAACAAAAAGCTTAATTTAACCTATTAAATGGAGAAACTGTTTCAAGTGAGAATTTAGGTCTGATGCCAAAAATAAAGTTTGCCGTTCCAGTAGTCAAAAACAGTTATTAACTAATGAAAACAACACCCTAGTCAAGTTAGCATCAATGAACAGTCGTACCTTCTCCCCGGTAAGAGTGACCATGTCCAGAGGTCCATACATGAAGCGACCCATCACCAGCTGGGTTCCATCCTCAGTGAACACAGCATCATTCACACGATGGTTGGCAGTCACATTCTAGACACAAAGATGTTTACAGTGGTCAATAGCTCTCGGCAACTTGGCAACAACAAGGCTAAATGTGGTCAGGATGTGTTCATCCCTCACCCTAATCTTGACGTGAGTTCTCTTGCGGATCCACTTCTCTCTTGGTTTAGAGGGCTTGAACTCTGTCACCTCCTTACCATCCAGTTCTAGGACACTAGAGTTCTCATGCCTCATGACCTAGGAGAGCAGACAGATAAAGTAACTCAGGCATTTATTTTTGCATTCATTAGCCCTTAAAACAGGCATTATTGGAGCTTCATGTAAGGCTATGAATGTCCATATGTTTGGACCTGTCAGACTAGGAGACAGTGGGAGCATACTTCCATTACAAGGTTGGGAAGCATTCATGAGTCATTGTACCTGTCTGAGTAGGAAGGAGACGACATCAGTGGACTCCCAGTATGATGCGTGGAAGAGGTGAGGCAGAGCTACGGTAGGGAAGGCTGTGAGTGCATCAGGACAATACAGGGCATAGTCCATACGCTTACTGCCCCACCACCGAGATGCAACTACACACACAGATGAATAGACAGAGACACAAAGACAAAGTAAAATAAGTGATTCAGTCGGCTACCGATAAAATATGCAATCACATTAGAGAAAAGAAGACTAAAGACATTGATGTGTTTCAGACACAGAAGGATTCCACAGTCTAGTGAAGTGTCCCTCCAGAGAGACACAGTCCAGGGAGAGGCTTTACTGTACAGACGGAGAGCCACAGGTCCAGGGAGAGGCTTTACTGTACAGACGGAGAGCCACAGGTCCAGGGAGAGGCTTTACTGTACAGACGGAGAGCCACAGGTCCAGGGAGAGGCTTTACTGTACAGACGGAGAGCCACAGGTCCAGGGAGAGGCTTTACTGTACAGACGGAGAGCCACAGGTCCAGGGAGAGGCTTTACTGTACAGACGGAGAGCCACAGGTCCAGGGAGAGGCTTTACTGTACAGACGGAGAGCCACAGGTCCAGGGAGAGGCTTTACTGTACAGACGGAGAGCCACAGGTCCAGGGAGAGGCTTTACTGTACAGACGGAGAGCCACAGGTCCAGGGAGAGGCTTTACTGTACAGACGGAGAGCCACAGGTCCAGGGAGAGGCTTTACTGTACAGACGGAGAGCCACAGGTCCAAACAGGAGGAAAACAAGGGTTCAGAAGCACAGCAGGCTGAAGTAGAGGTACAGTTTTGGTCAAAGGACTGAGAGGGTAACATACAAGACCAGTGATTCCCAAATGTACACCACTCTTTTCAATCCCCAATAAAGATTGTGTCCTTGATTGAGGACTCTGGCATAGTTGGTCTTTGGGAACCACTTCAGTGTAGTGTTGAGGTAAAGGCAGTAGTGCTGAGGTAGAGGGAGAGGACACTTTAGCACGCTATGATGGATCAACTGTAGCTAAGAGGCCAATGACAAGGCACACAGATGTAGTCCTGGGTGGTTCACACAGGATCCAAACCTTCCCCTTTCTGGGGAAACTACAGTACCCAGGCTACCTTGCTCTATGTCCATCAGCGTGTCTGGCGACGGGAGGTCAGAGTTCGTGTCGGTGATGTCAGAGGTGACATCCGAAGTGACATCATTGAAGTCGGAAGACGTCAAGTCAAAGGAGACGTCAGTGGAAGGGACGTCAGCGGTGACATCATCGTCGGAGTCGGTGCGTCCGAAAGAAAGGAAGGGTCGGACCTTCTTCCGGGCCAGTGGGGAGGGGGTTCTGCAGGGGAATTTAGGAAGAGCTAGCTGGGAGAGGAGCCCCAGCTTCCTGGATGGGCTGCTTTGGCATTTAGTAGCTACAGTGGGATCATGGGATAAGAAATGACAGAACAGAATGGGAGCAAATGAAGATGTAAACCATCATATGAGGCTCAAACTTCCTAGGCCACAAACAGTGCTGTTACAAGCAAAACAGACAGGTCAAACAAACAGCTTTAATTCCAGTACTGACTGTTGGCGATGTTTGAGGCGGTGTACGAGTCGGCCATCCCTGACACCTGGCTGGCGATACTGGCCTCGCTGGACCTGCGGGGGCCCCTGGGGTGCGGGGTTCCTGTCTGTGGGGAGGATGGGTATTGGCTGTCCACAAACACACCACAGTGGGAGTGGAGCGCATCCGCTATGGATGAAGGGAGACAGATGGATCGATGAGGCCTACATTCCATCAACACCGTAATGCTTTTTTTTTTTTTTATTGAAATGAAATAGAGATAGAAGAGAGAAAGCGAGAGAGAGACAGACACACAAACAGATGAAGAAGGAACAGAGCAGCCAACAGACTGAGCCAGGTGAAGGGTACACACTGTCGTTGAGCTGTGAGGCCTGTTGGGGCCAGTTGAGGACAGGGACAGGGATGGAGGTCTCACTGACGCCCCCTTCCTGGCAACGTAGAGGTACTGACAAAGGGACTGACTCCAGCAGGAGGTGGGGATTACTCTGCATCGTCTCAACTAGGGTAGGGGGAGGGAGAGAGATGGGGGTGTGAAGAAGTAGAAGCGGGAGACACAGGGAAGGAGAGAGGAGGGGAGGAAGCAGGAGAGACATAGGTAGAAATAAAGAAACTTAACAGACAACAGAACAGACGGAAAAACAGACTGAAACATTGTTTCAGTAGAACTGCTAAGAGGATCATTGTTTTGATCAGTGTAATTAATTAAGGGAACACCTGAATCACACATCGGTTCTCAAACAAAATATATTAAAGATCAAAATCTTTACTGTACATTGTGTAAGTCATTGAGGACAAAAGGACTTAATGGTCCATGGAAACCAAAATCACCAACCGATTGAGGGCAGGACTCAAACTCACACTGAAAATCTAAATAAACTATTGAAATCACAGGCTGTTCCAACATCCGACCTCGTCTGGGCATGCTCCTGATGACGGCGGATGGTGTTCTGGTGGGATCTCCTCCCAGACCTGGATCAGGGCATCAGAGAGCTACTGGACAGTTGTAAGCACTACTTTGCAGCATCGGATGCACCAATGGTTCTCAATTGAATTCAGATCTGGGGAACGTGAGGGCCAGTCAATGGCATCAATGCCTTCATCATCCAGGAACTGCCTACACACTGACCACATGAGGCAGGGCATTTCCTTCCCACCAGGAGGAGCCCAGGGCCCACTGCACCAGCGTAAGGTCTGATGATGGGTCTGAGGATTTCATCCCGGTACCTAACAGCAGTCAGGGTACCGTTGGCTAGCATGTGGAGGTCTGTGCGACCCTCCAAGGAAATGCCTCCCCATACTGTCCCCCCGCCAAACCGGTCATGCTGGATGATGTTGCAGGCAGCATAACGTTTACCATGGCATCTCCAGAATCTTTCACGTCTGTCACATGCTCTCATCTGTGAAAAGAACGGGGCACCAACGGCAGATCTGCCAAATCTGGTGTTCTCTGGTGAGTGGCCTCTGGTGAGTAGCCCGCTGGAAGTCATTCTGTAGGGCTCTGGCAGTGCTCCTCCTGTTCCTCCTCTCCCAAAGTAGCAGATACTGGTCCTGCTGCTGGGTTGATGCCCTTATACGGCCCTGTCCAGCTCTCTTTGTGTAACAGCCTGTCTCCTGGTATTCATTCCATGTTTAGTATTCAGTACTATCAAGAACGTTAACAGTTATAAAACAGAAGAATTGCATTGATGAAGGGATTCACGTTTTTTACTCTTGCTGTTTTTTACTTTCATTTTATACAGCATTATGATGAAACCTATTTCTGTAAAAATTGTTTGTTTGACCAACAGCCAATCAATGATACCCTAACACCTACAGCCAATCAGAGTGATACCCTAAACACCAGCACCAACATAAATTTGTTAAAGCTGCTAGATAGGATTTATTCAGAAAAAAAATATATTAAGTGCCCATGGAATGTCATTTTATCCTTTTTGTGAATACACATTTTACCTGGATGATATATAGCTCAAGTATGCCGAGCGAAGTTTGCTTACTGTAAGAAACTATAATGGCAGATAGAGACCAGGACGACAGAACTGTCTGTTCCTACCTTGTCTACTACAGCATACACTACGAAAACGGCAAAGTGAAAGATTTGGACCAACTCTCTGTAGCTAGCTACCAGGAACCCTGAGCTAACGTTAGCAAGGCTAAGCTCCTGCCGGCAATGCGGACCAAGCTCCTGCTTCGGTCGTACAGGGACCTGACAGCCCTTAGCAAAGGACCCAGGACCCCATATTCCCGAAGGACTCTCCACAGGATGCCGCGAGGGACACAGTCGAATGCGTTCTCCAAATCCACAAAACACATGTGGATTGGTTGGGCAAACTCCCATGAACCCTCCAACACCCCGTAGAGGGTATAAAGCTGGTCCAGTGTTCCATGGCCCGGACGAAAACCACACTGTTCCTCCTGAATCCGAGGTTCTACTATCGGCCGTATTCTCCTCTCCAGTACCCTGGCATAGACTTTCCCGGGGAGGCTGAGAAGTGTGATCCCCCTATAGTTGGAACACACCCTCCGGTCCCCCTTCTTAAAAAGAGGGACCACCACCCCGGTCTGCCATCCCAGAAGCACTGTCCCCGACCGCCAAGCGATGTTGCACAGGCGTGTCAACCAAGTCAGCCCCACAACATCCAGAGACTTGAGGTACTCAGGGCGGATCTCATCCACCCCTGGTGCCTTGCCACCGAGGAGTTTCTTGACTACCTCGGTGACTTCAGCCCGGATGATGGACGAGTCCACCTCTGAGCCCTCATCCTCTGCTTCCTCAATAGAAGACGTGACGGCGGGATTGAGGAGATCCTCGAAGTACTCCTTCCACCGCCCGACAACATCCCCAGTGACTCGCACAGAAGTCCAATAACTGAACACCACTCGGGTTCAGATCAGGGGGGCCGTTCCTCCCAATCACGCCCCTCCAGGTGTCACTGTCGTTGCAAGTCCCCCAGTAGAACGATAGAGTCCCCAGTCGAAGCACTTTCCAGCACCCCTCCCAGAGACTCCAAGAAGGTCGGGTACTCTGCACTGCCGTTCGGCCCGTAGGCACAAACAACAGTGAGAGACCTATCCCCGACCTGTAGGCGCAGGGAAACAACCCTCTCGTTCACCGGGGTAAACTCCAACACGTGGCGGCAGAGCTGGGGAGCTATAAGCAAACCCACACCAGCCCGCCGCCTCTCACCATGGGCTACTCCAGAGTGGTGAAGAGTCCATCCTCTCTCAAGGAGTGTGGTTCCAGAGCCCAAGCCAGGGCTCTCAGACTCCTTCCCCGCCAGCGAGGTGACGTTCCACGTCCCTAGAGCTAGTTTCCGTGTCCAGGGATCGGGTTGTCTAGGCCCCTGCCTTCGACTGCCGCCCGATCCTCTCTGCACCGGCCCCTTATGTCTGATATGATATACTCATATTTAATTTTATTGAGAATTATATTTCTTTCTACTTACGTTAATAATCTCTATGGTAACCTGATTATGTAAACACCGGGTGTGGGTCCATGGTACTCTTCTAAGCAACTGAGCAGTCAGGATCGCACTAAGCTAGCCTAGCAGCAGCAATGAAAGAATGTACTGCTGTACATGTTTACTAAATATAAAATACAACATGTTATTTTATAATCTTGCATTAGCAGCAGCCATTTATTATAATTTAGATATGTCTGATATCGTCTGCTAGCTAATGTAATGCAATCTTCAGTATTACTGGTAAAGTTCGCAAACAAGCAAATTTGCAGACAAAGTAGCTTGCCATCATTGCTATGTAATGATTGTCCTGATAGCTAGAAAAGCGACATTGAAAGATTTTGATGTAGCTTGCTATGGATAATTAAATGTTTAATTTATAATAAATCTAAATGAGATATTGCTGGACATATAACATAAAATGAGATGTGTAATTAAAATTGTGTTAGTATATTAAATTGCTACTCTATAACCTCAGTAGCCTATATTTAGTGTTTGTGTATTTCAAGCAATGTAAGGCATTCATTTTCAGGATGCACTGGTCCAAGCTTCTGCACTTGGCAGAATAAACAATGTGTCAAAGTAAAATACTGCATCTTTTCCCACAATTTGTATATAGTGGCATATATAATACTTAGGGAACTCACAACACAGATTTTGCACACTCAAAAGACTCATACCAATTTTTGAACACAAACATCAAAGTGTAGAATATGTATGATATTTATTAACAACACATTACACTGTCTGTTTTAAATAAAGTGGACATAACCAACAATAGAATGATATGCCTCCCTTGAATTTAAACTTGCCACCCCATGTAAAATGTTCTAGAAATGCCACTGGACACAGCAAACCTTCTTACGACAGCACGTGTGGATGTACCATGATGGAGGAGCTGGACTGCCTGTGCAACCTGAATGGGCTGCAGGTACCACCTCATGCTACCAGTAATGACAAGGACACTAGCAAAATGCAAAACTAGAGAAGAATCAGTCAGGAAGGATAAGGAGAGAGCAATTGTCAGATTGATATCCGTGAAGATTAATTGACTTGGTGTTATACTGTGATGATTACATGTTCCCTTAATTTTTTTGAGCAGTTTATCTGATAACACATGCTAACAGACACAATACCCTGAGCATACAAACATGCAAAGCAACTGAACAGTTGAGTGCCTGTTTCTGAAAGAGACACTGTGTGTGTGTGTGTGTGTGTGTGTGTGTGTGAGACCTCACCTAGCAGAGCCGAGTGTCCGTCCCCCAGAGGGAAGCGTTGGTAGCGAGGGACTGAGAAGGGAGGCAGCTGGTGAAACCTCTTCTCTAGGAGGGGCTCCAAGCGGGAGGCAGAGGGGTCCGCTGGATGAAACAGGTTATACACCTGCTGACAGGCCGGACGCAACGCTGACACTACAGAGAAGAGCAAGAGATCGAGGCAGATGTAGAGAGAAAGAAACCCAGAGGAAAATAACAAATACAAAAAATCACACATGGCTTTAGTTGTTTACTGGCAGTGTTGTCTCCGGGAAGTCATCACTTAAATGTCCCAGCAAATAGATGCCTGGCATCACATATTTAGTGAGTGATTTACTGCAAAGCTTCTCAACATTATGATGTTTTAATTTGGCTAAATGCAACATTAGAGACATCCTGAGCACATCAACAAAATCACAAAAACCGCAGAGACAACAAACAGTTTATCACTGCAGTAACCAACTCTTTAATTAAAAAGCCAACTCCATGCCCAAGATGATTGGCTGCACGTGCACTATAACCCTGTACTGAGCTCAACCACTGGTGCAAGCCTTCCTCACCATCTAAAGACGGCACCACAGTCTTCCTCAGCGCCAGAACCAGTCCTAGTGGAGAACCGAAGAGGAAGAAGTCAGCCACCTCAAAGTCCAGCCTCCCTAGGGCGCCTCCCTCTAACATGGTGCTGCTGCTGGAGCGTCTGGAGCCGCCCTGGTCGGTCCTTAGCACACTACTGTGGAGACTGCGGAGGGAGGGGTAACATGAGAAAAGGTCAACATTGGGTAACAAAGTTGACCGATGTATCATCACCCCTAATGTGTCTGTGTGTGGAAGAGTCTGACCTAGACAGGAAGGCCTGGTGTTGTTTGATGGTGTCTAGTTCATAGGTGGAGGAGTCGCTGCGCTTGCGTGGAAGCGACCTCTTGGGGTCGTCTGGCCCAGAGCAGCGAGGGATGTCAATGTTGCTCCGGCTAAGGTGACGACTGCCTTCCAGGGACTGAGAAGACAAAGATGACGGAGTGGCACTGTTTATTATGATGCCGGGAGAGAGGAGGTCTGTGTCCTGGAGGGTGGAGGGAGTGACGGGATGAGTTAGTATTAATCCAATTGACCACACAGGTAAAGAACGAGACTCAAGTGGAGTTGACTGGAAATAAACGGTTAGGTACCTGTACACTGATGGTGCTCCCTCGTCTGCTGCTGTTCTGGCTCTCTGAGACACTGACGTTACTACTGCACAGAGCATCAAACCCTAGGATACCCCCTACACAGTCTCCGATCACACACACCTACAGGAGGAAATGTGCACACAACATACATTAGACCATTGTCAATAGGTTTTGGGAACATTAGTGATGTTTCCACCTCCCACCCCCCCCCCCACCAACACTGATCCGTGCACTGACCTGTCCTGAGAAAGATGCTCCTTCCAAAGACCTGATGAAGTCTCCGTACACTTGATTGGCTCGTTGGATGACAGTTGCCACGGCGTCTTGGTACTGCGGGGCAGAGGTGGCCAATAGGGGCAGAGCAGCCAGGGGTATGTGGTCCTGACTGTTGGAGAGGCATCCCTCATCATAACTGTAGGGACTGAGACTGGACAGAGATACAGAGGGTCAACGTGTGCAGTGTATCCCCTACTTTTTCCCAACAGTAGGGGGCATTGCGGGCCAACACACCGGCATCAACAACACAAAAGGCTTGATGCGTGAAATGCTAAAACGTCCTCGCTATGCACCAGTATCTCTAGCTTGTCAGCTTTATTTTCTTAACATTATTTGACAATACTGTCTTATCGTACTCACTCTCAATTAACCATTCTCTAAAACTGTTCATGAATCACCTCCCAGACTCCTAATAAAAGCCACTAGCTACTAACTAATGAGGCAATATGAATTCCATGTACAGTTTAGTGTGTTGAACTGGTGGTTAAAGAGTGAGCAGAAAATATAGTTTTGCTGGATTTAGCACACAATGCTCCATGATTTCACATATTTGTAACTTTAAAAACTGAGTATTTTGTACAATACATTCACTACAGCACTGAATATTTTTTCCGCAAAAATTATCCCTTGTACATTACAGTGGGGGGATGGAAAATAAAGTGTGGTTGGAATTATAACACAAACCCTCTCCAAATCTAATGAGCACAAGCAAATTAACAACAATAATTACACCAAAATAGGATTATTTTTTTTACAATGTTTCCAAAAAGGTTCCAACAGCCCGTATCCTGCTATCTCCTCCTTGCTACTGAGACTATACTGGGAGACACAGCAAACCTTGCGATGGCATGTATGGATGTGCCATCCTGGAGGAGCTGGACTGCCTGCGCAACCTGAATGGGCTGCAGGTACCGCCTCATGCTACCAGTAGTGACAAGGACACTAGCAAAATGCAAAATTAGAGAAGAAAGATACGGAGAGAGTAATTGTCTGTGGCCACCACCTACAAAACCATTCCCTTTTTGGGGGTTGTCTTACTGTTGCCTCTCCACCGCACCTGTTGTCATTTTAATTTGCACCAAAACAGGTTACACTGATTCACAATCGCTTATGCTTCCTAACTAGACAGATTGATATCCCCAAAGTTTAATTGACTTGGTGTTGACTATGATGATTACATGTTCCAGATATCCTGCAGCGTTCTCTGAGCCCGAGCTCATTTAACATGGACTGAGGCGAGGTGAAAAAATTGTCCTCCGGACTAAAGAGGAGAGGGACTTTATCAGCGCACAGTTCAAAAGCCTGCATCTGTGATGGTATGGGGGTGCATTAGTGTACATGGCATGGGCGGCTTGCATATACATGAAGGATGTAAAGTATTATTTAAATAGTAATTTTGTTTTTATTTTGTATTAGTTTTTCCTTTGAATATTGATACAATACACACTATATAGACACACCACAAACTTATTTTGAAGGCAAAATACAAAAACCGGAGGTTTTGTTGTTGCCTAATCTCAAATGTTTGCAGCAAGACGCTAATCTAATGTAGCAGATTGTAGCTATCGAGTTGTGACAGCTGGTTAGCTAGCTTGCGCCTCACCTTTGGTTGTCACTCTGACGATGGCTATCTTCTTTATATCAATGTCACAGCCACTGACTGACATTTCAACACAAACGTGCGCATGCAGAGACAGCCCGGTATGTTCCTCTGACCTCACTCGCAAGCTTGATACTCCAAACATCGGGTGTAGGATGTTGTTGGTTTGCTGTGATGTTCGTGCAATGGTAAACTGCGCTCAGCAAATCATGTTTCATGAAAATATTCAGTTTTTCTGTGGCGGCGCATCACAATGAGGTAAACACTGCATGTGTTTGTGCATGCGTATGGGTGTGTGTACTCACTTGGACACAAGAGAGAAGGCATCGGCACAAACTGCAGGGCAAGGGACCATACGGACGGCGATGCGTCCCAGGGCTGCTGGGTAATGAACCCTCATGACCGTATCAAACGCTCCACTCAGGGTGTTCACATCAGCCTGCTTACTGCTTGGCTCACCTAGGAGTATTATTAACAAGTACGATAGTGTTAAATTGTGAGAAAACTGCTGTAATATATATTTTTTTACTTACAATTTAATTTACAAACACAAAGGGACGAGGACAACAAGGAACATAGCTATGTAAATGAAGCCTTCCTACTAAGAAGTCCTTCCTAAGAGTCTGGAGTGGAACCAGCTCAATGATGCTGTTACACTGCTGTTCTGTAGCCTTAATGGAGCTGGTTTACGGTTGAAATCAGTTACTTGAATTTTCCAGGATTTAGATTGGCGAGGTAAATTTAGAAGCAACTGTAAGTTCCATTCACTGATGAAAAAAACTGGAAGACGTGATGTCTTCTGACAGCGGAAGGGTCAATGTTCCAGAAACACTTGGACTTGGTTAGAGGGGAAAGGAATGTTGAGTCCAGTGCAACAAACTTGTGCTCAGACACACAAGTTGTTGATGCAGTATGTGTGCGAAGTTCAGAGATTTCATGGAAATCAGCTTTAGGAGGTCAATAAACCAGAAGCACATTCATGGAGGGATATTTTACAGCAAGACATTTAAAAAACACTGTTCAGGCCCAAATGGGGGATAGTTTCAATTCAATTTTGTGTATGATGGTTCAGCCCCCACTGTGGGCAGCGATGCAGGCTTTTTCCATATACCTGTAAGCATGTGTGAGGTTTTAGTTAAGCATGTGTCAAGCTTATTGTCCACTATGTGGTTGTGCAGCAAGAGGGGTTTATATTAGAGATTGGGCAATAAGTAGTTCCATGCTTATAGGCAAAGGAGCTGTACATGGAATAAGAGAAGCATCAAACCTGTAACAGTCTCAGGACACTGATGTAATACGTTTTCTGATTTGCCTTGTGTGCAAATCAGAGCAACTATTCCAGAGTGACTTTTAGTTAGTGCATACATTTTAAGATGGCTAGGTGGAACAACCATGCAAGCCACATAGGGTTGTTTTTATCAGTTCAAAAGTTCATTGCAATCCTGTGTAGTGCCTTAGGATTTCTGCCATTCCTGAATATCCGATTATCTTGGTCATGTAGGGAGAATATTAGGATAAAATAAAGATCCAGGCTGAGTTAACTAACCAATTGAACTAACTGAAGATGTCAGAAATATTAAGTAATTTGACCTTGTTATTGAAAAGAACAACTAGATAGGTGAGTTCAATAATTGATTACCTATGAAAAAAGAAATTAGAAAATTTACTTTAAAAAAACCTGAAGGATACATTAGCAGGAATAAAACTACATTAACAGGGGTAAACTACATTAACAGGGGTAAACTAAATTAACAGGGGTAAACTAAATTAACACGGGTAAAGTACATTAACAGGGGTAAAGTACATTAACAGGGGTAAAGTACATTAACAGGGGTAAACTAAATTAACATGGGTAAAGTACATTAACAGGGGTAAAGTACATTAACAGGGGTAAAGTACATTAACAGGGGTAAACTAAATTAACAGGGGTAAAGTACATTAACAGGGGTAAACTACATTAACAGGGGTAAAGTACATTAACAGGGGTAAAGTACATTAACAGGGGTAAACTAAATTAACAGGGGTAAAGTACATTAACAGGGGTAAAGTACATTAACAGGGGTAAACTACATTAGCAGGGGTAAACTACCAGGGTTGGCACAAGGTGTTGTATACCTGATCCAGTGTCAAGGATGTTACCCCCATGAAGCACCAGGACCAAAACGTGAATCTTGGAGGGTGTCAGACACTGCTGAGATGAGCCATCCTACAGGAGAAAGAATTTCAGATGATGGACATTGATGAGTTTCAAATAATTTGTGAGTTTGTAGGAGTAAAATAATGTAAGGCATGGATCTCTCTCGCAACTAAAATAACAAACCAATTTTCACAGCCTTGGTATAATCAACTGACAACAGCCAACTAACTGTGATCCTACTCACAACACAGGGGTCTGGACTTGTAAAGGATACAATAAACCTATAAGCCACAGTGCACTGAGGCAAGGACCAGGGGTCAGACTTACAGCTGGTCGTCTGTGAGACCATACAGTGGAACCATGTCTCCGTTTTCTAGAGACGTGCCGCTGGACACAGACAGGAAAACACTGAGATGTTGCGTGCGTGTTTGATGTGTGTGTTTGGCATGCGTGCGTGTTTGATGTGTGTGTTTGTTTTCATAGGTCTGTGTGTGTGCGTGGATCAAATAGACATGCCATTAAACACAAAGCAATCACAAACCCTGATATATCATGGGTGTGACCTCCAATCCCTCAGAGATGTAACTCTGGGGTGTATTCTTTCCCTTTGGTCGTCATTTCGACCAGATCAGGCTCAGCTGGGACACAATTTTCTCTTTATTTCAATGATTACAATAACAGAGATGCACAGTTTGACTGCAAACACAGCTGTTAATTAGTAAGACATTTTGTAAGACAAAATTGTGTTCAAGTGCTTCATAATGCAGTCATAAGTACTACACCTTGTACTTGATTAATTAGGTCACTAATTGGTTAGTTTCTACCCTAACCTGGTTGTTTAGGTCTGAACTGGGAACCAATTTAAAGGAAAAACCAAAAACCCGCAGACACTCGGCCCTCCGTGGAACCAGTTTGACACCCCTGGTTTAAACCCTTCATTCTGTAGCTACAGGATTACCTCCAGGATTCTCTCCTCACTACTCGTAACGGCATATTCTTCACCTGACTCCTGATATAGGCTCTCTGTAAACACAAACACAATTATGTTTCATGAAACAGATGAACTTCCTGAAGGACAAGATGGGATATATGAAATCTAAATAATGATCTAAGCTAGTGTGTGTGGGTGTGCTCCTACCTTGGCTCTCATCCATCTCTGTAGATTCTATTTTGTCCATCAGATCATTGGAGCTCCATTTGGTCATCTCCTTGGCATGCAACAACATCTCCTCATCTCCAGAAAGGTCCTCTAAGGATACATACACAGCAACAGCCATAGAACACCAGAAGCAGTTGATGTTGTACCAACCGGTCCTATAACCACACTTAATGACTTGGGGTCATCAGGCAAAAATTAAATGTTGCTAACCCCTGAGAAATCCTGATTTGTCCAAAGCACCAGAACTAACACGACTGGTTATCTCGTGCATCCCAGTTTATCGGGACAGTTATCTGGTACCATTTATGTTAATGTAGTCTGTCCATGAAGGATTAAGATATTGATTCAACATCACTAATAGTGGAACCAGCGACTGTAATAACTGTTATATGTAATAACTGTTATATGTAATAACTGTCATGTAAATGTTACAGCATACCGTGAGCATCGAAAAACTCGTCATCCGTGCTATCCTCTGAGTCACGTGCGATACTCTGCATCCGCCACTCTGAAATGTTCTGCTGGACAGGACTTCCTTTGGGGCAGGAAATAGGAAGTGGAAATGCATCAGTAAGGGCACTATTATGTTTGTTGGGGTGAATGGAATTGTCTTCTGGGGAAATATAGTACATTGGGGAAAGAATGAGCCCCACCAATTCCACTTGAACAAACGGGGTTCTGGATATACAGATTTGTGACCTTGGAAGTGCTCCTGCTCACCTCCTCTCTTAGATGATCTGTTAGAGGACCGGGACGAAGTGGACCACTGCTTGGTGAGCTCTCCCCGTGCCTGTAACGTGTCTACCTGCCCCCCTCCCTCCACTGCTTCCCCCAAGGCCTTCTCCCCCTCCTGGTCCAGGTCGGGGGAGGTGGGGCTCCCGTTGGTTTCTGCCCCCCCCTCTTCAGTGTGGTGGGCCATCTTCCTGGCCAGGGCCAGTTGGGTCTCCAGCTCCAGCTGCCTGATGTCCTCTATGGTCAGACCGTACCACTCATCCTGCCAGCACCAGGCCTGGCGGTGGGCACGTACCATCACCTTACGGAGGCCTGCCAACGGGTGGTTGGGGTGGGGGGGGGCAACACAGTTAGTATCATAACAAACTGACTAGCTGGCAAACTACAGAACAAATGGACAGGTTAGCCAACTGACTGACTAATAAACAAAACTTCCTAACTAACACGTCATTATCTTATACAGGCATACAGGTGAGGATGGGAAATGGCAAAAGATGAATAACATTATCACAACCATCTTTCTATTCCAATCAATTTAATGAGTTTCCTTTCTCTCTTTCTCCTCTCTCTACCAATCCATCATGCACTAATTCATTAGAAATACACTAATGAACCTGCCAGTCATAATGTACTGAACAAGCAGCACACAGGAAAAGAACACATCATAAACACATCCTACACACACACACACACACACACACACACACACACACACATTTCCAAGACACACCATATACTTACCCTAGACACCCAAATCCTAAACACGTGTCGTTGTCAGTGAGCCCCCACACATACACACATCCCTAGTAGGTGATTCAACTCATCCATAACATGAGAGGAGTAAATGAGCTGTGTGTGTGTGTGTGTGTGTGTGTGTGGGTGTGTAAGCTTTAGTAGATCACAGTCATGAAGCAGACTGAGGAGCTGACAGGAGAACACTGGCAGGAAATTAATCCTGCTGGTGTTCTTATCTTGTCTCTCTCATTCCATCCATCCCTCTTTCTTCCTCATTCTCAGTTCCTCTCATCATCAGTCTTCTTTTATTACTACCATGTTTCTCTCTCCAACTGTCTCCATCTTTCTGTCCTTTTCTTTTCCTCCACCACAAATCCCATCATGCTATCCTTTCAGGTGCAGGAGCCCAAACAATATGGAAACAACATCATAATTCCTGAGTAATCGTTCGTACAGACAGATGTAGCCTATTGAATATCATAAAATATGTTTCATATCATCCAATTACAACACATGCTAAAACAAATTGTTTCAGAAATCCAAGTTAGGCACCCATCATATTCCAAACAGGGCATCATCATGGTCAGTCGTGATAGATAACTCTTCCCATGGTACCGCTGCAATGTCCAGACATAAAATCACCTAACTTTAATCAGTTTCATGTAAATATATATTTAGATCTTCTAGAGTTACTGTTTCATGAACAAATAAGAGCAGATAGTGTCAACTACAGCCATGCTCGTATTTGTATTACAATCTAAGCCTCTGACCTGCCTAATGGGTCAGTGAGTCAAACTAGGAGTAGACGAGATCAACGGCCCACACATATTGTGTTACTGACAGTTATCATTCTGCCCCAAATCGTGTAGCAGACTGGGAGAAAACCACTGTTCGTCTACCTCAATGCTGCTATGCATTTTAATTTGGTTTGTCATTATCATTTTTATGGACTTTTTGTGGAAATTCAATATAATTTATTTAGAATGGATCTGAATGAACTCTCCAGAGGTTTTGACCAGCTGCTTGTTTTATCCAATGGAAAACCAAACTGAAACTCTTCATTCCACCCTCCCTTCCACAGGGGGTTTTCATTAAGCTTTAGTTAATCATTATGGAGATAACGGCTTGTGGCTTCTCAAAGAGACACAGTACCTGTTGTTTGAAACCTGCTACCCCCGCCGCCTACACACAAACACACAAAAACACACACACACACTATGTACTAAGATAACACTGATTATTCAGGCTTGAAATGTCACATCAACAGCCGAGCTTAAAGGGATGGAAAGTTGGCCAGCTGCAAATAAATGCTCCGCAATTTGTACTGGGATACCAATCACACATACACACATCCCCAAAGTACCTACCAACATCATGTATGAAGCGTTCTATCTTAGACTGCATGCCCCAGTATCTGAACTCCACCTTGCAGAGCTTGTAGGCACACATAACTGGGTTCTGGGTGGGGTTCTGGTTGATCAGCTCGATCCAGTCGTCAGTAAGCGGCCCTCGTTGGGTTTTCTCCGACACATACAGCTTAGGGTCCTCCTCAGCCAGGTACTCGTGGGGCGCAATGTAGTCCTTGACTATGTCAATAGGGTCTGTAGGGTGGGCAGACATTTAGTAAAGGGCACCAACCCAAAAGGATGAGTTCACACAGGCAGACCAATTCAGACTCATTTTTTACCTACTGGTATTTGGAATTTTTTTCAAATCAGGTCTTTTTCAGAGTTGATTTGATTGTTCAATAAGTGATTTAGTGGGGGGAGAACATTAAATTGAAAAGCTTACATTGAGCATATTATTGCTTACACACAACAATTTAGCACACGTTTACCATTACATAAAATGGCTAAGATTAGAATCAAGTACACCAAAATAGGTACAAATGATTATGAAATAAATAGAGGTGGTCTGGTTTGGTCTTAGCTATCGTGGGGTTGCGGTTAAACATCATGCAAAGCTCAAAAGACCTTTTGGAGACCCTCAGAAGAAAGGTTATTCATGCCCATGTGTATGGGTGGGGTTACAAAGCCATTTACAAGCAATTTGAAGTACATCACTCCACTGTCTGACAGATCATCTACAATTTGTGAAAATTCAAGACCAATCAAAATAGGGCAGGTCGTTCCACCAAATTCAGGCTAAGGAAGATAGTACTAAATATGTTAAAAAGTACTTTCTACAGGGTGGACTTTCTTTATCACATGACTGTACAGAAGTACAGAAGGACTTTCGGTCGGCACCAAGGTGTTGCTGGAAAACCGTCCGCCACCTCAGGAGGGGAAAACGGGGAACTATCCAAGCTGTGTACAGTAAGGATGGGACACTGTTGATCTCAACTGAGGAGGTAATTGGGCGATGGAAGGAACACTCTGAGGAACTCCTAAATCCCACTAACACGCCCTCTATAGTGGAGGCAGAGCTGGAGGCTGATGGGAAAGCATCGTCAATCTCCATGGCAGAAGTCACTGAGGTAGTCAAACAACTCCACAGTGGCAAAGCTCCGGGGACTGACGAAGATCCGTCCAGAAATGTTGAAAGCTTTGGGTGTGGAGGGGATGTCTTGGATGACACGCCTCTTCAACATTGCGTGGGAGTCGGGGAAAGTGCCTACGGAGTGGCGGACCGGGGTGGTGGTTCCCATGTTCAAAAAAGGGGACCAGAGGATGTGTGCCAATTACAGGGGTATCACACTTCTCAGCCTCCCTGGGAAAGTCTACTCAAAGGTACTGGAAAGGAGGGTTCGGCAGATAGTCAAACCTCAGATTGAAGAGGAACAATGCGGATTCCATCCAGGTCGCGGAGCAACCGACCAGCTCTTTACTCTTGCAAGGATCCTGGAGGGGCCCTGGGAATATGCCCATCCAGTCTACATGTGTTTTGTGGATCTGGAGAAGGCGTATGACCGGGTCCCCCGGGAGATACTGTGGGAGGTGCTGCGGGAGTATAGGGTGAGGAGGTCCCTTCTGAAAGCTATCCAATACCTGTACGTCCAAAGTGAGAGCTGTGTTCGGGTTCTCGGTACTAAGTCGGACTCGTTCCAGGTGGGGGTTGGCCTCCGCCAGGGCTGCGCTTTGTCACCAATCCGGTTTGTAACTTTTCTGGACAGGATATCGAGGCGTAGTCAGGGAGGGGAGGGGTTGCAGTTCGGTGGGCTGGGGATCTCATCCCTGCTTTTTGCGGATGATGTGGTCCTGATGGCATCAACGGTCTTTGACCTTCAGCACTCACCGGACCGGTTCGCAGCCGAGTGCGAAGCCGTTGGGATGAGGATTAGCACCTCTAAATCTGAGGCCATGGTTCTCAGCAGGAAACCGATGGAGTGCCTCCTCCAGGTAGGGAATGAGGCGTTACCCCAAGCAAAGGAGTTCAAGTATCTTGGGGTCTTGTTCGCGAGTGAGGGGACAATGGAGCGGGAGATTGGCCGGAGAATCAGAGCAGCGGGGGCGGTATTGCATTCACTTTACCGCACTGTTGTGATGAAAAGAGAGCTGAGCCGTAAGGCAAAGCTCTCGATATACCGGTCAATTTTCCTTCCTACCCTCACCTATGGTCATGAAGGCTGGGTCATGACCGAAAGAACAAGATCGCGAGTACAAGCGGCTGAAATGGGTTTTCTCAGAAGGGTGGCAGGCTTCTCCCTTAGGGATAGGGTGAGAAGCTCAGCCATCCGTGAGGAACTCGGAGTAGAGCCGCTGCTCCTTTGCATCGAAAGGAGCCAGCTGAGGTGGTTCGGGCATCTGGTCAGGATGCCCCCAGGACGTCTCCCTAGGGAGGTGTTCCAGGCACATCCAGCTGGGAGGAGACCTCGGGGTAGGCCCAGGACTAGGTGGATAGATTATATTTCGACACTGGCCTGGGAACGCCTCGGGATACCCCAGTCAGAGCTGGCAAATGTGGCTCGGGAAAGGGAAGTTTGGGGTCCCCTGCTGGAGCTGCTGCCCCCGCGACCCGATACCGGATAAGCGGATGAAGATGAGATGAGATGAGAGAGATGTACAGTCAAAATAATTTGCGTGGAGGACCTATAACAAATAAACCCAGACCTTTAAAGGCCAGCTCCCTAACTAATTTCAGCCTCTGCCCCGCCCCTTCATGTAAAACAAGATTCATTTAAGTGAAAAGTTGTTGGCCATGGGGCAATTGTTCATGAATATTAATTTTGAGGGCGAGTAAATTAATTTAAATGCTAATGCTTTACACCCCATTCTGTGACTTCCATCTCACTGGGCTCATCCAATGCTTAGGCTGCTACCTTCAGTGTTGTCAGTTCCTTTTCTGAATAAAACTAAGCCTAAATTCTTGACTCATCGCTAAAGGAGGAAGAATATTACTGCTGGCTGGAAGCCACTAGAGGTCCCCGCTGTATGCCACTGTGCTCCACCACCAGAGTGTCACTACGTTCGTGTGTGGTTATGTAATCGTCCTCTCACAGATTCAACACACCTATTACACACTGTGGGAGGGGCATTGCAGTACAGCAGCTCACAACAACACAGTGACCAGCAGCAGATGGAACACAGACTCCCAGTGTCTTAACTGACCACAGCCTGGGAAACAGTCGCTGAGGGCTCTCTGAAACCCATAACGTCATGAAAAAGTGACTGGAAACAGTAGGCTTAAGAAGGTGTGTGTTTACCATACCTACAGTCCTCACTCTTTTCTCTGCTGTCGACAGACTGAAGCACTCTTGTGTCCCTGTGTCGGGTTTATAATATGTCTCGATGTCTATGGAGAACTTCTCTACAAACGGACAGGTATACCTGGGGAAAGAGGGATAGAGTCAGAGAGAAATAAAACAGAGTGAGAGAGAGAGGGAGTGAGAAAGGGAGAGAGAGAGGGAGAGAGGGAGTGAGCGTTGTAGATTGAGGGGAGAAGGGGGCCGATAGGGTTTCAGACGCAGTGGTTGATAGTCAAAATTCACCAAGAGGAATCCTCAAAACACCCAGTCAAAAAATCACTTCTGATTGTCATGGATGACCGGTGAAGTCTGTTTTGCTAACCCCTCAACCTTGCTTTACTCCCTTGCAGCAACTGTACATTGCTGTTCACTTGTTAAGCTGAAATGACCTCAAAAGCACCAGGGTCACTGTCTCTGCCACATATTTGAAAGATGCAGTCTGGACATTTTTTAAATAGCAAAATGTTTAAACCCCCCATATTGGGCTGGATGTGTTATATGTTGTTATACAGTATCAGTCAAAAATGTGGACCCACTGGGTAAGACTGGTAGAGCATGTGCATTTACAAGTACAATCATACTCTGGTTACTTTTGGCTCGACAGGCTCTTTTGGCTCAACTTGCCACTTTTACAACCAGTAGCCATAAATCTCTGGCTGCATATTTAATTAAATGGAATAAAATAAATGAAGTAGATCTAATAAAAGTTTGAAAGGTATTCACACAATGAAAAAAGTATTAATAACTATGTGTCTGTGGTAACTCTTGTGTATAAGGATAAGATGTGTGTGTGTGTGTGTGTTTATGGATAGGGTGTGTGTGTGTTTGTGGATACGGTGTGTGAGTGTGTGTGTGTGTGGATACGGTGTGTGAGTGAGTGTGTGTGTTTATGGATAGGGTGTGTGTGTGTGTGTGTGTGTGTGTGTGTGTATGTGTTTGTGAATACGGTGTGTGAGTGTGTGTGTGTATGTGTGTGGTTGTGGATACGGTGTGGGAGTGTGTGTGTGTGTGTGTGTTTATGGATACTGTGTGTGAGTCTGTGTGTGTGTGTGTGTGTGTGTTTATGGATACGGTGTGTGAGTGAGTGTGTGTGTGTTTATGGATAGGGTGTGTGTGTGTGTGTGTGTGTGTATATGTGTTTGTGGATACTGTGTGTGAGTGTGTGTTTGTGGATACTGTGTGTGAGTGTGTGTGTTTGTGGATACGGTGTGTGAGTCTGTGTGTTTGTGGATACGGTGTGTGAGTGAGTGTGTGTTTGTGGATACGGTGTGTGAGTGTGTGTGTGCGTTTGTGGATACGGTATGTGAGTGTGTGTGTGCGTTTGTGGATACGGTGTGTGTGTTTGTGGATACGGTGTGTGAGTGTGTGTGTGTTTGTGGATACGGTGTGTGAGTGAGTGTGTGTGTTTATGGATAGGGTGTGTGTGTGTGTGTGTTTGTGGATACAGTGTGTGAGTGTGTGTGTTTGTGGATACGGTGTGGGAGTGTGTGTGTGTTTGTGGATACGGTGTGTGAGTGTGTGTGTGTGTGTGTTTGTGGATATGGTGTGTGTGTGTGTTTGTGGATACGGTGTGTGTGTGTGTTTGTGGATACGGTGTGTGAGTGTGTGTGTGTGTGTTTGAGGATACGGTGTGTGTGTGTGTTTGTGGATACTGTGTGTGAGTGTGTGTGTGTGTGTGTTTGTGGATACTATGTGTGAGTGAGTGTGTGTGTTTGTGGATACTGTGTGTGAATGTGTGTGTGTGTGTTTGAGGATACGGCGTGTGAGTGTGTGTGTGTGTGTGGATACAGTGTGTGAGTTTGTGGATACGGTGTGTGAGTGTGTGTGTGCGTTTGTGGATATGGTGTGTGTTTGTGGATACGGTGTGGGAGTGTGTGTGTGTATTTGTGGATACGGTGTGTGAGTGTGTGTGTGCGTTTGTGGATACAGTGTGGGAGTGTGTGTTTGTGGATATGGTGTGTGTGTGTTTGTGGATACGGTGTGTGTGTGTGTGTGTGTTTGTGGATACGGTGTGTGAGTGTGTGTTTGTGGATACGGTGTGTGTGTGTTTGTGTGTTTGTGGATACGGTGTGTGAGTGTGTGTGCGTTTGTGGATATGGTGTGTGTGTGTGTGTGTGTTTGTGGATACGGTGTGTGAGTGTGTGTTTGTGGATACGGTATGTGTGTGTTTGTGGATACAGTGTGTGTGTGTGTGTGTGTTTGTGGATACGGTGTGTGAGTGTGTGTGTTTGTGGATACAGTGTGTGTGTGTGTTTGTGGATACTGTGTGTGTGTGTGTGTTTGTGGATACAGTGAGTGTGTGTGTGTGTGTTTGTGGATACTGTGTGTGAGTGTGTGTGTGTGTTTGTGGATACTGTGTGTGAGTGTGTGTGTGTGTTTGTGGATACTGTGTGTGAGTGTGTGTGTGTTTGTGGATACGGTGTGTGAGTGAGTGTGTGTGTTTATGGATAGGGTGTGTGTGTGTGTGTGTTTGTGGATACAGTGTGTGAGTGTGTGTGTTTGTGGATACGGTGTGGGAGTGTGTGTGTGTTTGTGGATACGGTGTGTGAGTGTGTGTGTGTGTGTGTTTGTGGATATGGTGTGTGTGTGTGTTTGTGGATACGGTGTGTGTGTGTGTTTGAGGATACGGCGTGTGAGTGTGTGTGTGTGTGTGGATACAGTGTGTGAGTTTGTGGATACGGTGTGTGAGTGTGTGTGTGCGTTTGTGGATATGGTGTGTGTTTGTGGATACGGTGTGGGAGTGTGTGTGTGTATTTGTGGATACGGTGTGTGAGTGTGTGTGTGCGTTTGTGGATACAGTGTGGGAGTGTGTGTTTGTGGATATGGTGTGTGTGTGTTTGTGGATACGGTGTGTGTGTGTGTGTGTGTTTGTGGATACGGTGTGTGAGTGTGTGTTTGTGGATACGGTGTGTGTGTGTTTGTGTGTTTGTGGATACGGTGTGTGAGTGTGTGTGCGTTTGTGGATATGGTGTGTGTGTGTGTGTGTGTTTGTGGATACGGTGTGTGAGTGTGTGTTTGTGGATACGGTATGTGTGTGTTTGTGGATACAGTGTGTGTGTGTGTGTGTGTTTGTGGATACGGTGTGTGAGTGTGTGTGTTTGTGGATACAGTGTGTGTGTGTGTTTGTGGATACTGTGTGTGTGTGTGTGTTTGTGGATACAGTGAGTGTGTGTGTGTGTTTGTGGATACTGTGTGTGAGTGTGTGTGTGTGTTTGTGGATACTGTGTGTGAGTGTGTGTGTGTGTTTGTGGATACTGTGTGTGAGTGTGTGTGTGTGTGTGTGTGTGTGTTTGTGGATACCGTGTGTGAGTGTGTGTGTGTGTTTGTGGATACTGTGTGTGAGTGAGTGTGTGTGTTTGAGGATACTGTGTGTGAGTCTGTGTGTGTGTGTGTGTGTGTTTGTGAATACTGTGTGTGAGTGAGTGTGTGTGTGTTTGTGGATACTGTGTGTGAGTGTGTGTGTGTGTGTGTTTGAGGATACGGCGTGTGTGTGTTTGTGGATACTGTGAGTGAGTGTGTGTGTGTTTGTGGATACTGTGTGTGAGTGTGTGTGTTTGAGGATACGGCGTGTGTGTGTTTGTGGATACTGTGTGTGAGTGTGTGTGTGTTTGTGGATACGGTGTGTGAGTGTGTGTGTGTGTATGTGTTTGTGGATACGGTGTGTGAGTGTGTGTTTGTGGATACGGTGTGTGTGTGTGTATGTGTTTGTGGATATGGTGTGTGTGTGTGTGTTTGTGGATACGGTGTGTGAGTGTGTGTGTGTTTTTGGATAAAGTGAGTGTGTGCATACAACCCCATTTTAAAAAGTTGGGACGCTGCGTAAAATGTAAATAAAAATAGAATACAATGATGTGAAATTCATTTAAATCCTATATTAAATGGTGAAACTGAGACATTTTATTGTTTATTGAAGAATATATGCCAACTTTGCTTTTTCAGCAGCATGTTTCAAAAAAGTTTGGACAGGGGCAACAAGAGACTGGAAAGGTTGTGTAATGCTAAAAAACTAAACCAGGTGGAATATCACAGAACTAATTAGGTCAATTGGCAACAGGTCAGTAACATGATTGGGTATTAAAAGATAATTCCCGAGAGGATGGGTCTGTCAGAAGTGAGGATGGGGAGGAGTTCACCACTCTGTAAAAGACTGCGCAGTCAAATAGTGTAACAATTTAAGAATAACGTTTCTCAACGTAAAATTGCTAATCATTTTGGGATCTCATTATCCAGGGTACAGAATATCATTACAATATTCAGAGAATCTTGAGAAATCTCTGTATGTAAGGGACAAGGCTGACAAGGCTGACAATCTATATAGGATGGCTATGAGCTTCAGGCTATCAGGCGGCACTGCGTAAAAACAGGGGAGAAGTGGAGAACTGTCCTGTGCTCTGATGAATCAAAACGTGAAATTATTTTTCGGAATCATGAACGCCGTGTCTTCTGGACTAAAGAGGAGCGGGACCATCTGGCTTCTTATCAGTGCACAGTTCAAAAGCCAGCATCTGTGCACATGGCATCTGTGAAGGCACCATTAATGCTGAACAATATATACAGATTTTTGGACCAACACATGCTGCCATCCAGACAATTTTTTAGGGAAGGCCTTGCTCATTTCAGCAAGACAATGCCAAACCACATTCTGCATGTATTACTGCAGTCCACACCTGTCACCCTTTGAAAACATTTTGTGCATTATGAAATCAAAAATACGACAAAGGACCCCAAACTGATAAGCAGCTGAAATCCTACATGAAGCAAGAATGGGAATACATTTCACTTTCAATGTATTGTCCTCAGTTCCCAAACGCTTATAGAGTGTGGTTAAAAGAAGAGGTGATGCAACAGTGGTAAACATGCCCCTGTCCCAACTTTCCTTTAACGTGTTACTGGCATCAAAATGGGAGTGTATTTTTCCAAAAACAATAACATTTCTCAGTTTCAACATTTGATATATTGTCTTTGTACTATTTTCAATTAAATATGGGGATAAATGATCTGCACATCATTGCATTGTTTTTATTTGCATTTGAAGTTGTATCATTAGGGTGTGTGTGCTGTCTCTCACCTGGTGCGTGTGTGCTGTCTCTCACCTGGTGTGTGTGTGCTGTCTCTCACCTGGTGTGTGTGTGCTGTCTCTCACCTGGTGTGTGTGTGCTGTCTCTCACCTGGTGTGTGTGTGCTGTCTCTCACCTGGTGCGTGTGTGCTGTCTCTCACCTGGTGCGTGTGTGCTGTCTCTCACCTGGTGCGTGTGTACGGGTAAGCGTTCCATGACTCTTCCTCCACACGTAAAGCAGACTGAGGCAGGATGGAGCAGAACCAGGACGGAATGTGTTTTCCGATGTGATACACCTTGTGTGTGTACTGGCCCGACCCACCAGGCCCATCCACATAGGGCCGGTTCTCCAGGATCTCCACACCACTGCCCTCGCCACAGCTCTCCTCACGACTCTTCTTCTGCAACAGGAACAACAGGGAGGGAGGACAATCAGGACCTCTCGTTCAACAGGCTACAGCGTACACACAAACCCTGGGATTGCCTATTATTTGCCTATGGTTATAGCTGCACTAATGATATACTAGGGTTTTCATCACTTTAAAATGAACGACCGGCATGTCTATGCATACATGAAGGTAGCTCTCTATAGCAGTTATAGACTAGATGGCGCCAAAGAGCAAGCAATTTAGTCACTCTGTCACTGTCATCATGAAGATACCACAGGGCTATAAAAAGAGAGATTGGACAAAATAAACAGTACTTCTGTATAAAACAAGCTGCCGAGTCAAATTACAGAAGACAGTGGAAAGAAATGAGCTCATAACTTTTCAAAAATTACTTATTATTGGAATGGAAGGAAGCATGGTTGTGTGGCTGCACACTTTGGGAGTACTTTGCAAAGCTAAGCTAACAATTAGCAAAGCTTATAAGCTAACAATGCATACAGCTCGAACTGGGCTGGACAGATTGTTGAAACAAATTAAGTTAAACTTTTGAGCTGGCAGTTACGGAAACAAATTCTTCTATAATATTCCATTGTGGACATCCATGTCATTATTTTGTGAGCTTAATCCATGCATGCCACTGACAGATCATTTATTCTTGCCCTGCATATTTACAGAGTGAAAGGTGGTTGAAGGGGGCAGTATACATGTCTGTTAGTGTAAAAATGCTGTCATCATCTGGCACCGCCCCTACTACACAGCCAATCAGCAGCCGCCAGTGTCATACACAAACACCTCAGCTCAAAACTGAATGTATTATAATCATACGTGACCAAAGTGCTACGTTAAGAGAAAGAACATCGTCTACGTCAAAATATTCCCCTGTACCTAAGATATTCCCTCCTTCCCTTAGTCTCTCGAGCTAGGTGGCTACTCCCGCAATCTTTGAATAGCTACAGTTAAGACGTCAATGCTATTTGTAGTGAAAATTCACACACGGAGGTCTGACATTAAACACACAGAGAAGTGACGTAGATGCCTTTTTTCTGCTAGCGCTTGAGAAAATCGTGCATGAGCAAAACTCTCACCCAAATTCTCAGCCCCACATATACAACCTGGTGATTGGTTGTGAGAGTTGTTTGTCAGAAGAGAACAAATTCTCCATTTCTGAATGTGTGAGAGAATCCAACATTGTCAGCAGACTATTCCTCCATCCCTCCCTGCCTTCCTCTCTCCTCCTTGTCACCATAAAGAGTCCTGACAGTCTGAAGACGTTTGCGAGAGAACGAGAAAGAGAGGGATGAATCAAAGATGGAGAGAGCCAGGGAGAGGCTGAGGTATAACCAACAGAGGTGAAGATAGATAGAGAGTAAGAGACAGAGTGACAGGGTGGACGTTGCACATAGCAAGCTGCCTCACTGTACTGTGTTACTGCAGTAATCAATAGCCTGCACCGCTTTCTTTCACAGCACAGCTATCTGTGGTACATGTCTCAGCTACTACCAGGCAGTGTGTATGTGTGTGCGCGTGTGTGGATACACAGTATGTTTGTGTTAATGTGTGTGTGTGTGATATTGTGACACTCCTTCGCTCATTCCGTATGGTACTCCTGCTGTCTACGTTGGCTCTGGAAGACAGGAGACAGATGGCAGACCCTGTAACTAAGCCCAGTGTTTTATTGGGATCTGTACAGGACCAATCATGACACCCTGCTCCCCACTTGGCGCACTATTGTCCATGGGCCCCCGGTCAGAAGCATTGCCCTACACAGGGAAGAGGGTGGCGTTCGGGAAGTCCCCGGCACAAGGCCGCGCTCAAGCTGGGAAACGGCAGCAGATGGATTTGACCGAAGATGGGCTACTCATCAGACAGGCATATTTCCTTTGACCACTTCTATTACTCCCGAAGCCATCGGGAGCTCTCTGGAGCAAATTGGCCACCCTGGCATCAGCCTGGAGGTAATGGCCAGGTTAAGCACCCTTCATATACAGTTGGGAGGACAAGTATTTGATACACTGCCGATTTTGCAGGTTTTCCTACTTACAAAGCATGTAGAGGTCTGTCATTTGTATCATAGGTACACTTAAAAAAAAAAAAAAGAAAATCACATTGTTAGATTCTTTTATAATTAATTTGCATTTTATTGTATGACATAAGTATTTGATCACCTACCAACCAGTAAGAACTCTGGCTCTCACAGACCAGTTCGTTTTTCGTTAAGAAGCCCTCCTGTTCTCCACTCATTACCTGTATTAACTGCACCTGTTTGAACTCATTACCTATATAAAAGACACCTGTCCACACACTCAATCAAACAGACTCCAACCTCTCCACAATGGAGAGCTGAGAGCTGTGTAAGGACATCAGGGGTAAAATTGTAGACCTACCCAAGGCTGGGATGGGCTACAGGACAATAGGCAAGCAGCTTGGTGAGAAGGCAACAACTGTTGGCGCAATTATTAGAAAATGGAAGAAGTTCGAGATGACAGTCAATCTCCCTCGGTCTGGGGCTCCATGCAAGATCTCACCTCATGGGGCATCAATGATCATGAGGAAGGTGAGGGATCAGCCCAGAACTACACGGCAGGACCTGGTCAATGACCTGAAGAGAGCTGGGACCACAGTCTCAAAGAAAACCATTAGTAACACACTACGCCATCATGGATTAAAATCCTACAGCGCACGCAAGGTCCCCCTGCTCAAGCCAGCGCATGTTCAGGCCCGTCTGAAGTTTGCCAATGACCATCTGGATGATCCAGAAGAGGAATGGGAGAAGGTCATGTGGTCTGATGAGCCAAAAATAGATCTTTTTGGTCTAAACTCCACTCGCCGTGTTTGGAGGAAGAAGAAGGATGAGTACAACCCCAAGAACACCATCCCAACCGTGAAGCATGGAGGTGGAAACATCATTCTTTGGGGATCCTTTTCTGCAAAGGGGACAGGACGACTGCACCATATTGAGGGGAGGATGGATGGGGCCATGTATCGCGAGATCTTGGCCAACAACCTCCTTCCCTCAGTAAGAGCATTGAAGATGGGTTGTGGCTGGGTCTTCCAGCATGACAACGACCCGAAACACACAGCCAGGGCAACTAAGGAGTGGCTCTGTAAGAAGCATCTCAAGGTCCTGGAGTGGCCTAGCCAGTCTCCAGACCTGAACCCAATAGAACATCTTTGGAGGGAGCTGAAAGTCTGTATTGCCCAGCGACAGCCCCGAAACCTGAAGGATCTGGAGAAGGTCTGTTTGGAGGAGTGGGGCAAAATCCCTGCTGCAGTGTGTACAAACCTGGTCAAGAACTACAGGAAACATATGATCTCTGTAATTGCAAACAAAGTTTCTGTACCAAATATTAAGTTCTGCTTTTCTGATGTATCAAATACTTATGTCATGCAATAAAATGCAAATTAATTACTTAAAAATCATACAATGTGATTTTCTGGATTTGTCTTTTAGATTCCGTCACTCACAGTTGAAGAGTACCTATGGTAAAAATTACAGACTTCTACATGCTTTGTAAGTGGGAAAACCTGCAAATTCGGCAATGTATCAAATACTTGTTCTCCCCACTGTATAACCACACCCGGGACGACGAAAGGCACCGATTTAAAATGTACATGCTGGTTGTCGTTAGGGAGTCGCGTCAGATGTAACGTACCACCACTGTGGTCACGTCCTAAATGGAACCACATTCCCTAGGTAGCGCACTCGTCTTGTCAGAAGGGCCACTCTGGAGGATGCTATTTGGGACACGGGATCTCCTTCTGGAGATATGAGATGGGTTTTTAGGGAGTGGTGAGGAGTGAAAGTCATGAGAAGCCATGGAGCAGCTGGGAAATTGCAGTAATTTAGCAGGTAATCTAATTTGGGAGCCGCGTTGAGGGCCTTCCATTACGCTAGCAGCACTCCAAAGGCCTTCGCCACGGGGAACAGAGAGTATTAGCTGTTTAATAGGAGCGGAAACTATCCATAATATGAACAGAAGCTCAGAGAGTACCACAGCTTGGTTAGGGAGTCAGTCAGTCATTCAGCTAGTTAGTCAGTCAGTCATTGAGCCAGTCAGTCAAGTCTTACAATGCTTTGGTGCAAAGGTCCTCAGCAGGAACTGTCAGATACTACTGAGAAACCCTTAAGGGAGACCGTCTTACTACTGGAACACACAGATGTGCACATACACGCAGACACACTCAGACACACACACACAGACACACAAAGACACACAGACAGTTCCAGGCCCTCTGTGTCTGCTCACACTGCAGGAGCAGCAGGCCAATACTTCATTACAGGGCTGACAGGTGACATCACGCCTGCCCCGACACACACACACACACACAGACCAGTGCCGAGCTACCCAACATCAATCTTGCTTTCATGCCCAGGGGACAGAGTTGTTTCTCTACTGCAGAGAAAGGGGTGAAGGGAAAGAGAGAGCGATCGCACATCTAATCACGTTTAAACCTCAAACTTTCTTAACGACACCCATGTAAACTGCAACACACAATTCTTCCGCTTGGTAGATTTGGGAAAAAAGCATTTGATTCCATTTGGAACAACATATATATGTACCATTTGTAAAGAAAACAGTGAGCAGGCAAAACATGTCTTTTATTTCTTATGGGATTCACATTCAACTGTAGGTCATAAAAGAATGGCACAATCATAAAACAAAACATGGCAACAAAGAAAGAAATTTACTGACCCCTGTTCAAAAGTCTGCATGCCCTTAGTTCTTAATACTGTGTATTTCCCCCTTTAGCATCAATGACAGCGTTCAGTCTTTTGTAATAGTTGTCTATGAGACCCTGAATTCTTCCAGGTGGTATAGCTGCCAATTCGTCTTGGCAAAATGTGTCTAGGTCATGCAAAGTCTTTGGTTGTCTTGCATAAACCGCACATTTGAGATCTCCCCAGAGTGGCTCAATTATATTAAGGTCAGGAGACTGTGATGGCCACTCCAGAACCTTCAACTTTTTCTGCTGTAACCACTGGAGGGGCAACATAACATTGTGCTTAGGGTCATTGTTGTGTTGGAAAATCCAAGAGCGTCCCATGCGTAGCTTTCATACAGAAGAATGCAAATTGCCTGCCAGTATTTTCTGATAACATGCTGCATTCATCTTGCCATACATTTTTATAAGATTTTCTGTGCCTTTAGAGCTCACACACCCCAAAACCTCAGTGAGCCAACACCATGCTTTCCTGCTTTGCATATGGCTGCGTGTGACGACCCATCACTCAGAGACCATGGTGTTTTTGTGTGTGTGGCGGGGGGGCCTGTACTTAGTTGGTATTTTCATCTGTTTGTTAAGCACTGATTCTGTTTGCATTCATAAATGTATCTTAGAAAAACATATCTGAATAGAAATTATGCTCTGTAAGTTATTAAGCCTTAGAAAGTCCCTTTTTCTAGAGAGTACTAAGATTATGTTAAAAATCCACAACCAACTAGCTCAAACTAATTAACTAAGTAATGAGACTTAATAGGAAAACTCAAAGTCAAATGGATAGAAAGTGGTAGCAGACAATCTGACCATCGTTACTGATGGCAAACTGAGGAACAGTGACTACTACAAAACTGTATGTAACTTATAGTATAACATTAGCAATCCTTTTAAAATGTGTTTGAGTAATGTTTACTCACAATTATAGGAATATTTTAAAGAGACAAATAGATAAATAGACTAACTAGCTAAAACAGTGCTGTGATTTAGATATCTGGTATTGGTGCTTCAGTGAGAGGTAGACCAATGACAGAAAGTGCCAGTTAGAGGGAGGAACGAAGGACACAGTTCCCACAGGTCTCATTCAAAACTACAACAGAGCTCCAGAAAAATCAGCTGTGTTGGTCCCAGGAGCTCTAACTGCTAGCTTTGCTGATGCATGCAAGCCTGCAACTTCTGAATGTAATGAGATAAAGCACATCTCCAGTCAAGTGTTGCATTCATTTTCGTTTGTATTATTTACTCATGTCTATTCTAGACAACGTAACAGATACTAAAGATTTAAAAATGGTAGGTGTACATTTTCATAGCCTGCTACCATAAATGGATATGCCCTGGGTATGGGAGGAAATTTATAACCCTCACATATTAGCAATATCAGAGATGGTTTAATAGCAACATTTCGTACACAGAGTTAAAAATCCAGGTAAATATTTTATAGACGTTATAGGTGAAATAAAGGTGGCAATCTATGTCCTACTATTTATTAAATATTTATCTGAGATTGTTCGGTTAGATTTTAAATGCTTAATTCACTGAATGTGAACACTTGCATTAACTCAGGTAACTTTGGGATGGAACTTTGCTGGTTTGGCTGAAAGACTTATAAGTGTAGTTGTTCGTCTGATTGCCTAGAAATCAGATAAAGCCTGCACTAAGTACCATAAAACAAAAGAGCCATCAGACTGTAAATCCTATAGAAACTTTAGGGACGTCAGTAAAACAAAAACAGGAAACGCAAAATCAAATCAACTTGACTTTTTAACGACCGGCAAAATACACTTTGTATGGTAATGTGCTCGAATGACCCATCGTGATAAATTTAACAGTAATCTGTTTAAAAGCAAACAAACAAAATATTACCCGAAAATATCAGAACCTAGATTAACGTCATTTCACTATCTGAATTTTGCCTATAGTACTAAAATAGTCTACCACTAAAGTATAAATGTATCTTGCTAATGATATATAGTCAATTCGGTATCTCACTATATACAGTTTTGTAACATTTGTAACAATACACATGATCACTTACAGTATACATAGCAGATACAAGCAAATTCCAAAGATGATTTAAACTAAATTTCCATCACTTTCATTTATTTTAAAGTTCTATTTCATGCTGTTTACTGCAAAGCTGGTAATTAAAAATAAATGAAAGTGATGGAACAACGGTTTAGTGTTGAATCTTTGAAATATCTGGGTTTGTTTTATGAAGATATTTGTAAGTATTGTTTTACTGTATCCATAACAAAGACTCAACTTCTGCTTCCTATCCTAGACTATGGTGACATTATATATCAATACACAAGCAACAACCATCTTGGCGTATTACATGTCTTCTATAACAATCTTTTCAGATTCATCCTTGGATGCCATTATAAGACATTGCACAATGTATGAATCACTGAAGTGTCTGTCACTGGAGTTACCTGTTTTAAATATAAAGGCCCAGCTGATTTGAAAAGTTTACCTTTCAAAATAAGCACATTAAAATCCCAAAGTTAATTTTAAAAAGTCTCTTCAATTTGAAAGAATAAACAGTTTTTAACAAACAGAAACATCCCAATGTGGAGATTATTGTAATACTTTTTCATAGTATTGTTATTTAACCAGACATGTTGATTATGAATATTAGATGATGAATCTCAAGAGATTTCTAATAAATAAAAAGGAAAGCGGGAAGAGTTTTGTTTAACAATCATCTTAATTGACTTCCTCTCCTCAGCTCCTTAATGGTCAAAAAATAAGCTAAATATGTTAAGTTTACTAGGAATCGAGGCCAGTAATATCACCAGTTCAGTGGTTTGATCTGTCCAGTGGTTTGATCTGTCCAGTGGTTTGATCTAGACAGTGGTTTGATCTAGACAGTGGTTTGATCTAGACAGTGGTTTGATCTAGACAGTGGTTTGATCTAGACAGTGGTTTGATCTAGACAGTGGTTTGATCTGTTCAGTGGTTTGATCTAGACAGTGGTTTGATCTGTTCAGTGGTTTGATCTAGACAGTGGTTTGATCTGTCCAGTGGTTTGAACTAGACAGTGGGTTGAACTAGACAGTGGGTTGAACTAGACAGTGGGTTGATCTAGACAGTGGTTTGAACTAGACAGTGGTTTGAACTAGACAGTGGTTTGATCTAGACAGTGGTTTGACCTAGACAGTGGTTTGACCTAGACAGTGGTTTGAACTAGACAGTGGTTTGAACTAGACAGTGGTTTGATCTAGACAGTGGTTTGATCTAGACAGTGGTTTGAACTAGACAGTGGTTTGAACTAGACAGTGGTTTGTGACAGTGGAGACAAAGGGAGTTAATGAGAGAAGAGGAAGTCACTTTACATTTACTGAGATGCACCAAGTACTTCAATCTGAAATACTGTCTGCAAAAGACAGAGAAAGTTTGGAAGAGAGAGAACCTCATCATGGACCAAGAAGAGTGCTTCCTGGCATTTTGTGCTGAAAGGACCATATGAAAAACTCCTGTAGAGCCAAAATAATTCCTTGGTTAGTGTCTGACACTGAGAACAGGAATGGAGGGACAGGGCATGTGAGACCAAAATGAAAAAGAAAATATTAATCAAAAAACCTGAAAGACAAATAAAATGAAATAAGGAGAAAAATAGAGCGATAAATAAGTCTAAGTAATGTCTGTGATTTGAAGTGTTTATTGTACTGTGTTGTGTTGCACTGTGTAGTAATGTGTTGTGTTACCCTGCTGTGCTATGCTGTGTTATACTGTGTTATACTAAATTGTGTTTTACTGTGCTGTGTTATACTGTGCTAGTCTGTATGGTGTTGTATTATGTTCCACCCTATTGGTTGTGTTGTATTGTTCTGTGTTGTATTTATCGTGTTGTGTTGTCCTGTATTGTACTATGTTGTGTGGTACTGTGTTGTATTGTATTGTGTTATGTTGTAGTGTGTTATGTTGTACTGTGTTGTATTGTATTATGTTGTAGTGTGTTATGTTGTACTGTGTTGTATTCTACTGTGCTGTGTTGTGTTGTACTGTACTGTAGTGTGTTATGTTGTATTTTTTTGTACTGTACTGCATTGTGTTATACTGTGTTATACTAAATTGTGTTTTACTGTGCTGTGTTATACTGTGCTAGTCTGTATGGTGTTGTATTATGTTCCACCCTATTGGTTGTGTTGTATTGTTCTGTGTTGTATTTATCGTATTGTGTTGTACTGTATTGTACTATGTTGTGTGGTACTGTTTTGTATTGTATTGTGTTATGTTGTAGTGTGTTATGTTGTACTGTGTTGTAGTAGTGTGTTATGTTGTACTGTGTTGTATTCTACTGTGCTGTGTTGTGTTGTACTGTACTGTAGTGTGTTATGTTGTACTGTGCTGTGATTTACTATGTTGCGTTGTATTGTGTTGTACTGTATTGCATTGTGTTGTACTGTGTAGTATTATATTGTGTTGTGCTGTGTTGTGATTTACTATGTTGTGTTACATTGTGTGGTACTGTTGTATTGTACTGTGTTGTAGTGCGCTGTATTGTAATGGGTTGTATTGCATACTATTGTAATGGGTTGTATTGTACTATGTTATGTTGTACTGCATTTTATTGTACTGTGTTATAATGTATTGTGTCCCATTGTACTGCGTTGTGTTATGTTGTACTGTGTTTTGTGTTGTACTGTATTATGTTGGACTGTGTAATGAATAAAAGGGCAGCAGAGACTGAGAGCCTCACAGGAATAGTAATGTCTTGGCTTTTCTGAGGTCTGATTTCTGCTGGGCCCCAGTTACCCTGAATAATTTATTTCATACCACAAGGTTAGCAAAAAGATAGACAGAGACACACACAATATCACAAAAACATACACACAAAAACATGCAGGTTTGTATTAAAAAGCTAGTGAAAATTATGTCCTGAAGGTCTACACTACAGTCTAAGACTCCTCCAGACCAAGGACCTGAAGATTGGCTATAAAGTATGAACATCACTGAAGCCTCTAGTCTTTTACATGAACATCACTGAAGCCCTCTAGTCTTTTACATGAACATCACTGAAGCCCTCTAGTTTTTTACATGGAACTCACTGAAGCCCTCTAGTCTTTTACATGAACATCACTGAAGCCCTCTAGTCTTTTACTAGAAACATCACTGAAGCCCTCTAGTCTTTTACATGGAACTCACTGAAGCCCTCTAGTCTTTTACATGAACATCACTGAAGCCCTCTAGTCTTTTACTAGAAACATCACTGAAGCCCTCTAGTTTTTGCTGGACCGCATAAGCGGAGCTGGCCAAGAAGAGCAAATGTCACTGACTGACTGACTGTGATTACATTATAGTAAGCTTGAAATAAGACAGTTTCTGGTCATTTTGCGACTGTTTCTGGTCGATTTTCAAGGTACGCATCCGTGCATGCATTTTGAGTCAGGATAGACAAACGCATTTGCTGGCTACAACATACAGTAGTTACGTTATAGTGAGCCTAAAAGTGTATACGTTATATTGCGACTGTTTCTGGCAAGGAAACGTTCATCTTCAGTCTCGCTAGCAATTGCTCAATTCTTATGATTATTCTTAAGAAGTTAGTAGATACTAGTTAGCCTATTACTGGCTAATAAACTATTCAAATGGCCAGTGGCAAAAGCTAACAGTTCATAGACTTAATAAGAAACATTAGTCAGTTTAACACAATGCTCAATAGTGTTTAGCGATTAGTGAAATAGGTCATTCTGTGGCGTTGTGGTTAAAGACAATGCCTCTCAAGTGGAAGACTCAAGTTCGAATCAATTGTGAACAACGTCATTTATTTATTTTATTTCCATGATTCTCTCGTCGTTTCACTTGATGAAAAAGTTAGTTATCGTTGCCTTCATTGATAGTTATTGTATCAAATGTCATTCATGAATGAAAGAAGAAGTATATTGTAATGCCATGAAAGAAAAAAATATCTTCTTATGCCATGAAATGAAATGGCTTTGGCAATTGCTCAATCCCTATGACTAGTGTAGTAAGTTAGTAGTGGGCAACACTTTCTATTGCGGGACGGCTGAACTAGGCTTGCCTGGTTGCTTGTTTACATGGACATCACTGAAGCCCTCTAGTCTTTTACACGAACATCACTGAAGCCCTCTAGTCTTTTACACGAACATCACTGAAGCCCTCGTGTCTTTTACATGAACAACAATGAAGCCCTCCAGCATTTTACATGGACATCACTGAAGCCCTCCAATCTTTAATATGAACATCACTAAAACCCTCCGGTCCTTCACATGGACAACAATAAAGCCCACCAGTCTTTTACATGGACATCACTGAAGCCCTCCAAGATTTTCACAAGGACATCACTGAAGCCCTCCAAGATTTTCACAAGGACATCACTGAAGCCCTCCAAGATTTTCACAAGGACATCGCGCACATACACACACACACACACACACACACAAACTGTTATGGAAATGTTGAACTAAGGTACATTTGGGAAATGTCTGTCTTTCTATTGGCTGGTACGTAAATCTTTACTTTGATTGTGACACACATGTCTGTATAATATCAGAGGATTATTGGGTATTTGGGCCATGTCCTCCTGCCTAGACAAAGAAGGGTGTCAGTCTTTATGTTCCTCAGGAATGTGGTCCTTGGGGGGAAGTAAGGTCAGTTGGCCCCTTGTGGTAAACACAACAGTAAACATTATGGCAGGAAGGATAAGGTGGGGGGACAGCCCGCCCTTTGGGTAAAACCTATGTGACACAAGACAGATGGGCAACAACTTACCACACCCCTTTTTCCTCTATAAATACAAACTGTTCATGTATTAAGTTAGAGACTCCTCTGATTATTTTGTTTGTAAGAGTATGACGCGTCTCTCTATTTGCAAATAAAATATTAAATTGTGCAAGATAATTTTGTTTCTGTTCTTACTCCTTTAAGAGTGTCAATCGATGGAACAGACACACACACACACACACACACACACAATAGCAACACGCATTTAAAGAGTTAAAAGGGTTGTAATACATGCAACAGTTGGACAACAAACACACTCCAAACTTTGTGATATTTTAAATCCATCAGCTATTGACCAAATTATAACACAAAAGATTTTACTGGAACAGACAAATCATGAATGGAGTTCGGGTTTTGGTGGGAATGCAGGTATTTCATTCATTGTAAAATAAATGTTACATTTGTTAGCACCCATTCATGTTCTGATTATATAAAGTATTGCCTAATTTGCATATACACTTGGTGTATTTGCTTAAATAAATGTATTAAAATAAAGAGGTGTAACAGATGAAACCATTACAACTTGCTCTGTCTAAGCCCACCTGTGCTCACCTGCACTGTCTAGACTTGGACTCATGAATTATTAATTACGCTTGTCACATTTTATTGAATAATTCAACAAGGGTGTCAAAAAGAACAAAAATCTAAATGCATGTATCCATCCATACTGACACCTATACTTGACATATTTGCAAGCTCAGACATTATATTACAGTAACCAGTGTTGGTTTTCCTATGTGGCTTTCATTGCCGCACACCCAATTTGCAAGAATATCTGGCATATTAAACAATAACTTTACATACTTTTTTCCCTCTTTCTTGTAAATCTCGAGTCACTGTTAAATCCCAGACCAAGCAGACACATTCTTACAAATGCAACAGAAAATCTTTTGTATTGCAATGACAAGAAAAGGCATAACCAGGTAAGTATGCCACGGTCATTATGTTAACAGGGGGGAAACCAATGATAGAAGCAAGTGTGGGAAAGTGTCACCAAAGTAAAATGAAAGCAATACATCAAGCAAGATTTAAATGGCAATTGTATTTAGCATCCCTCAAACAAAATAAATAGATGGAAGGAAAGAAAGAAAATCAAGTAGAGGGGCTTGCACGTTAAAAATACAAATCAACATACACTAGCAGTGATACACTCCCATCAAAGGGGATGACAAAATCATCAACATGTTGATGTCATGGAAACACTGTCCACATCATCATGATTTTCCTCTTTCTCTAACTCTCTGCCTGTTAATCCTTTTCTCCGCCTTCATCCTCTCTGCAATCATCCTCTCTCCATTATCCTCTCCATTTTCATCCACCTCTATCATCCTCTATACACCCCCATCATCCTCTGCATCATCCTCTCCTACTTCATTCACCCCTATCATCCTCTCTCCATCTCCAACATCTTCTTTCCACCATCCAATCTCCATCATCCACTCTCCATCATCCTCTATCCACCTCTATCTCGCCATCATCTTCTCTCCATTTCCAGCCTCTCTCTGTCCATATCCCTTCCGTTCCTTTTCATCCACCGCCCCCCCGCCACCCCCCCACTGCAAAACAAATGATGGCTGCCAATGCCACGAGGCTGCTGATGTCACTGGTTTCCATGGCTACCACCAGCCCAGCTATGACGCTGTCCAGGGAGGGGGGGGGGGGTGAGGCAGGTAAGGTTTACATACACTCCCCTATTGATTTCTTTGGAGATTTATACAATAACACGATCATCATTTGGCTTTATACACCCACATTTTGGATTTGAAATAAAGATTTACATAAAGTACATTTCCAGAATGTCACTTTTTTGGTCTTTATTTTACCGTTTAGAAATGAGAGCACTTTATAGATCTAAATGTTAATACAATGTTTATGTATTTCGACAAATTCCCTTCAATGTGTATTATAACAGTATTTGCATCACTGTCCATAAATACTGCATGAAAAAGAGTGTTCCATCACAGTGGCAGCACATGGAGCTTTATCAAGCAGTGGTCTAGCAGACTGTTTACTCCATTAGGCGTCACAGGTGACCTAATTACCCATAATCCTCTGGGACTTTGCCCTTGACTCATATCACTACACTCAGTGTAGATTTGTTCTTTAGGAGTAGCTACTGTGACAACAGATTTAATTCCATTCACACAGTCCACAAAAACAACATGCCTTCATTCCTTCATATCCCAGCTCATCATGAGAAAGATGAGCAGAGCTCCAAACATTGGATACAACTATATGGAGACAAAGCGCTTTCACCTGGTGACCTGACCATGACCATCTTACACATACACACACAGGTGCAAGCAAGAACCCACAAACACACAACTGAACTCACCTGCATGCTGTGTGAAATCGCTATGCTAGTCAGTCTCCACTCACCTGGATCATGTAGAGCTGGGCGATGCGGTACTCTTCCACACTCATGGGCATGGGGATACGGTACTCCTTGATCAGCATGGTGTCTGAAGGGTGGGAGGCGCAGGGCGGGGTGGGGGGTGGTTGAAGGAGGTGGGCGGAGCTTCCTGTCAACGAGCCTCTTTACCCAAGACGAAGAAGCATCCTCAAACAGCCAGGATGGAAGTTGTCATGGTCCTGAACTGAGAGACAACAGAGGAGAAAGAATTGGATTCTTGATTTGGTGACAACGAGTTGCTGTCTATGTATTGGATGTGGAAATATAAATCCTTAATCCAGTCGACAAATCACTTTCTCTCTCTCAGGTGATGAATCAAAACATTTACCTAATTGTTATACAACTGATATTAGAAAAATAAATGACATATTACACTCCAGTAAGTTGCAGAGACTTTCCAATTACGCCCCAAAGTCAATCCGAAAAGCGAACGTCTCTACTTACGGGCGAGAGACAGTCTGCTAACAACATAAACCCAACATAAGCATGTCTCAGGCACCAAGCAATTGACGTCCAATAAACATCCACTCAACGTCTAAGTAATGCTAAAAAAACATCCAAACAGGTCTGCTCAAGCAATGCCTCCCAAGAGAGGGAAGGGACATGGCAGCATGACAGCACACAACCACACACACACACACACACACAGACAGGGACGAGTTTAGGACGTCACATGACTGCAAGGTGGCTTAGTGTAAGGGGGATTAAACACGGAGCGGCACACTTCCCAACACAACAATGTCTTGAATGGGAGTGGGGAGCAGGAGAGTGGTTGGGGGGGGGGCAAGGACTGATCGGCTAATAAATGGATAGAGACGTTGGAGTAGTGTTAGAGGAGGACCCAGAATATGAGGGGGGGCGGCGAGAGAAAAAGAGCAAGAGAGCGGGAGAGAGAACGAGAGAAAGAAAGAGAGTAAGAGAGGATGAGAAAGAAATAGAGCATGAGAGGAAGAGAAGGAAATAGAGCAGGAGAGGAAGAGAAAGAAATAGAGCAGGAGAGGAAGAGAAAGAGAGAGATGGATGAACACGTGGTCTGGGATTAAGAGTGTGTTCAAACACATACAGAGTATCGCTACGGGATTCAGAGAATGTGATAGCACATAAGAGATCAGGGACCATGGGTTCTTCAGTGCCTTAACATGATTGGCACTCAAGCAACGTAACAGGCCTCATAATCGATTTACAAAGACTCCCCACTCCCCAACATTACTTCACGGCAATTCTAGTGTAGTAGATGTGACATTAGCATGCATGCAATGGTGGATGCCTCATGGACATGAACGAAATATCCATTAGATTTGTCTCTGTTAACCATTTCACGTGTATACCCTTGAAAAGGGACTTCTAAATATCAGCATTTAGGAGGTATAAAGCTAACTAGAAATGTTATAGATGTTTAAAAAAATTGCCAATCTTTTGGAGGGAATTAACACATTTGCGAAACTCTGAGTTTGTAACTCATAGATCAAAACATGCAAAACCATTTAGAGGTAAATGCATGGCTCAACACCCAATCATATGGAACCCTTCGGTTTGTAGGATGGAAGCCATCGATGTGAACAATCAAATGGGTGGGTTGTTTTAGGATATCCGGACTCCTCGCGAAGAAGGAACACACTCTCAGGCATTACCTTAAAGTAGCCAGGCAATGATGAACACTTCTCATTGTTCTATCCAAAAATACACAGGCATGTTGCCCACGGTGGTCTCGCGGTCTAAGCTGCTGCCTGTGGTATACATACTGTCCCATGTAGAAGTATTTCTGTCCTTTCTCAACTGGGAGAGAAAAAAAGGTCTCTAAACCAGTGTTTCTTAATCCTGGTCCTCTGGACCCAAAGGGGTGCATGTTTTTGCTCAAGCACTCACACACCTGATTCAGATTAAAGACCTGATGATAGGTTGATTATGTCCATCAAGTGTGTAAGTGCTAGGGCAACATTTAAAACAGGTGTAAGTGCTAGGGCAACATTTAAAACAGGTGTGAGTGCTAGGGCAACATTTAAAACAGGTGTAAGTGCTAGGGCAACATTTAAAACAGGTGTAAGTGCTAGGGCAACATTTAAAACAGGTGTGTGAGTGCTAGGGCAACATTTAAAACAGGTGTAAGTGCTAGGGCAACATTTAAAACAGGTGTGTGAGTGCTAGGGCAACATTTAAAACAGGTGTAAGTGCTAGGGCAACATTTAAAACAGGTGTGTGAGTGCTAGGGCAAAAACAAAAACGTGCACCCCTTTGTGGCCCGAGGACCAGGATTGGGAAACACTGATCTAAACTCTTACTAAAACCATGATTGGTGACTGAAATACTGACTACACATTAATGTAGTTTCCTGTACACAAGTTAAATAAAATCTGTACTCCAAAGTACAGATGGACCTGAAGGATAATAAGGAACATGGTTTCATTTCGAAATTATTTACTTAAGTTTTGGATATTTGGGTTAAACGTGTAAGCAGCCACATGTACAGTACCAGTCAAACATTTGGACACCCTTACTCATTAAAAGGGTATTTCTTAGTTTCTTTAGTTGTAAAATAATTCCAGGTGACTACCTCATGAAGATAGTTGAGAGAATCCAAAGTGGGTAGAGCTGCAATCAAGTCAAAGGATTCCATATGTTTTGATATGTTTAACCCTTGTTTGGTTACTACAGGATTCCATGTGTTTTGATATGTTTAACCCTTGTTTGGTTACTACAGGATTCCATGTGTTTTATTTCACAGTTTTGATGTCGTCATAGTTCTACAAATGTGGAGAAAACCTAAACCCCTTGAATGAGTAAGTGTGTCCCAACGTTTGACTGGTACTGTCGTTTGTTTAATACCATTCCCATTACAGTTAATATAACTAATGAGACCTGCTGCTCGAACTGCAGTCTAATTTGATATTGCTCACAAACAGCCATACACACACATAGACAGAAACAATACATCTAGCCACAGCAGAAAACCACAGGTCATTTGTAACCAAGCCGCTTCCTGAAGTGATACTGTCTCCTCCCTAGCAAGGTACCGATAAGGCTGAGAGTTGTCCTGTATTGTGTCTGGGCGTTGTGTCATTGCCTTTCCTGTATGGGTATTTCCGACCAGCACTGCAGTTGGGTTTTGTCTTGGGCCTGGGGGATTTCTACTGTTGGACCATAGGCAGGACAAGCCCAACTATGATGTATAGTATGCAGCATGCAGTAATAAGCTGGACCACTTAGGTTGGACACATATATTAATACAACGAAAACTGCTTGGGTAGGCCTTGGCAGAGAGCAGACCACTTTCATTACATCCTACACATAGCCAGTTTGTGTGTGTGTGTGTGTGTGTGTGTACAGGTATAACTATTATAGGGGGGGGTAAAAAATACATCAAGTGTTCTAAAAGTTGGCACATTTAAAAGTTTTTGGACATTTTGCCAGTCCTCATGAGGTAATAGGGCAATTGTAAGTTTAGGAGTAAAATACGGGATAGTGTTGGAATTAGACTAAAGGATAGTGGTTTGGGTTTAGTGTTAGTGTTAGGATTTATTGTAGGGCTTTGGGGTTAGAGAAAATATATTTTTCAGTGGGAGTATTTCTTTGGGTCCACACAAAGATAATATGTGTATCAGGTTCCGGCACAGCAGCCTGCCGGGACGGTGAATCTCTGCCTTCCATCGTCACAGACATTATTTTAGTTCCAGCCTCCCCAATGTTCCCTACTGTTCTTTGTATTGGTTTATCCATATGTAACATTGTTCCGTAAATTTTTTATTGTTTATCCAGTTTTCGGTTTTTGGTTTCCATTCACTGTAGTTCATTTATTAAATGTCCTCCGTTCTCCCTGCGCTTGTATCCTACCTCCATATGAAAACATTACAGTGGGTGTATGGGTGTTTTGGTGTATGGCTGTATGGGTGTATGGGTGTTTGGGTGTATGGGTTTTTTGGTCTATGGGTGTTTGGATGAATGGGTTTTTGGGTGCTTTGGTGTATATGTGTTTGGGTGTATGGGTTTATGGGTGTTTGGGTATTTTGGTGTATGTGTGTATGTGTGTTTGGGTGTATGTGTGGTTGGGTGTATGGGTGTATGTGTGTTTGGGTGTATGTGTGTTTGGGTGTATGGGTATTTTGGTGTATGTGTGGTTGGGTGTATGGGTGTATGTGTGTTTGGGTGTATGGGTGTTTGGGTGTATGGGTATTTTGGTGTATGTGGGTATGTGTGTTTGGGTGTATGGGTTTATGAGTGTTTGGGTATTTTGGTGTATGTGTGTATGTGTGTTTGGGTGTATGGGTATTTTGGTGTATGTGTGGTTGGGTGTATGTGTGTTTGGGTGTATGGGTGTTTGGGTGTATGGGTATTTTGGTGTATGTGGGTATGTGTGTTTGGGTGTTTGGGTATTTTGGTGTATGTGTGTTTGGGTGTATGTGTGTTTGGGTGTATGGGTGTTTGGGTTCAAGCATGTGTGGGTGCAAGCAAGTGGTCGTATGCGTTCAAGCATGTTTGTGTATTGTTTTGGGTGTGTTCCAGGCCAACTGCATATCTCCCATTCCAACCAATGCACAAGGTCCTTTTTTGTCACCATCTGTCTTCCTTCCTGTCTGTCTGTCTAACCGCATTCCTGTCTGTCGCCCTCCCCCTCTGGCCGTGTGTTTCTTCCTCGAGGTACAGTACATCTCTATGTGTCTATCACAACCTATCAATGTCTCTTACACAGTCCAAATACCACTTCACAAGTTTCAGTGTCTCCTTTCCATCCTGTTCATTATCTATCCTCTTTATATGGGTCCATGAGTATGTTCAGAATACAGTGTGGCTCATTCCCACCACACCACATGCCTCCATTCCAGCAAAATACATCGCCGCTGTCTTACTGAAGCCCTGAAGCCAGACAGAGAAACAGACAGACAGACACATCAGGCTTTTATCAGTGTTCTTTTCACTAGTGTCAGATCAATACGGTCCTCAGTGGGTGGGTCAACAAGACCCTTAACAATGCAGCACCCCGTCCGCACATTCAGACCCGCTCAGGTTGAGGCCGACCGACAGGACAGCGCCAGAACCTCCAGCCTCACAGGTCCAGGTCCCTGAGTGGGAAAAAGGGGTGTTGGACCAGGCAGTACTGCGTGTACCTCACTCAATCCACTGTCTCCAGCAAGGCTGCAGGAACAGTCCACAGCCACACCTCCTCCTCGTTTATTCTACTGCCGCTGTCTGACGCACAACAAACAGAGCACATGCAGCACACACGGACACGCACACGCACGCACGCACAAACAGGAACGGGTCGGACGCTATCACGGGGTGGGGGGTTGGGATGGGGTGGGGGTTAGGGGGGGTTCCAATCAAGGCGTGTTACCTTCGGGAAGCGGGAGGACACCACAGAGACTGGTCCCGGCCGACAGGACCGGTCAACAGCGGGTGCTGAGCCGCCTCATGGCTCCCCTCTCATCAGCCTGACCCGCTGACATCCCTACTGTACCAGAGTCCCCCAGCAGAGGCGGTCCGCCGAGCCTGCAAAGCCGCTGCTCTTGTGGACGGTGTTGTTGCAGTCGGTCCGTGGTCTCATCAGCCTTGATGTGGTGGAGGCAGCAGGGGTCCTCTGTGTGAAACCAGCCACCGGAGGAAGGTAGGAAACACAAGACATCGATTCGTTTTCATTCCCCTTTTCCCCTTCCACCCTTTTTTTTTTCTCCCTTTTTTTTTTAATACTTTTTTTTTTTTTTTATCTCCTCCTCCCTGTCTCCACCCCCTTCGGAAACTAGAAGGTCCTGTTACCATGGAGATGCATGAGGCTGTGATGTGACTGGTCGGCGGGGGTATGACGCGTCGAGTCCCAGGAACGGCCCACTGGTTAATCAACGCTCCCTCTCTCCCCCTTTCACTATCTGCTGCTTTTTCCCCCTCTGTATCTCTCTTCTGGTCTCCCCCTCTTTCTCTCCCACTCTATTTCTGTCTTTTTTCCTCTCTCTCTCTCTCTCTCTACTTCTCTGTGTCTCTCTTTTCTTTACTACCTCACAATCCCCCTCTCTTCCTACCATCCTCTCTTTCCTTTTGAATGGCCATCTCTCTCGCTTGCTCTCCATATTTCCCGTGGCCTTTCCTGTGACTCTGCTATTTGTGTTATTATCTGACCTGAACGGATTCCAGTCACCATCCCACAGGCCCACATATAGAGGGAGTATAAATTACTTAAAAAAGAGGCACACTGTCTAGCCTATTAAAACCCAACGTTACTTTGGATCAGGGTAAAGGTATGGATGGCCAACTGTAGCCTAAGTACACAGTAGCACTAACTAGTGAGCCAGGAACAAAATACTTCACACCTGTAGGGTGTCATCTATAAGCATGTACTTCAAATATGTTGCCTGGCTGGCACGCCGTATTATTCCATCATTTCAATTAGCAAGCTCAAATGGTCTCTCGCTTTCTGTACTAAATCAGTGAGCATTGCTTTTCATAACATCCTTGGTGTGAAGAGGATTATAAATTCTGGAAAATACAGGTGTCAAAGTATCCATCTGTTTCTGGCCAGACACGATCTGTCAAGATGGTCCTAACTGATGAGTGGGCCCGGATGGAAGGAGAGACCAGAGACTGGAAAAGAGACTTGTCATTCATAGAAGCAGCTAACCATACGATATTCCCCAAACGCTCAACCCCCGTGCGAACTCTTCCTCCATACCTCTCTCTTCAGCCCCTCCCTCCCTCTCTTCATCCTTTCTACCCCTCCTTACTCATCTCTCACCCTCCCGTATGCCTCGGCCCTCCCTCCTCTCTCTCCATTTCTCCTCACTCCCATCTTTCTTTCTTTATCTCCTTTTGTTCTCCCTCCCTTCCTCCTTTCTTTCTGTACGTCCTCCTGTCCTCCCTATCTCCCTCCTTCCCTGCAGGCTGTGGGGATGGGCAGACTCGCATTTGAAATGAAATGGCTTGCTGACAGGTCCTCCAACAAGCGCACACACGCACACACACGCATGCACACACACGCAGGTGCACACACGCCCACACACGCGCACGCACGCACACACACGCACACGCACGCACGCACGCAGTTCATTATCCACCAGCGGGCAGCAGCAGAGGCTGGTTAACCCAATCAGCCATCCAGCCCGGACAGTTTAGTGCAGCACCGGTCCAGATCACCCAGGCTGAGATGTTCAAGACCTGTCTCCGGGTGCACAGACCTGTCCATCAACCTCCACTTGCCCCGCTCTCCCAACGCTACGCCAGCACCGTCCGTTTGTTGATAAGGCACAGGTCTGAACGTTTCCAATGAAGACGTCTGCTGATCCTGATCCGACTGTGACGCCCAATGGATGTCAGGAGGCTGGTTAAACTGTACACAACATCACATAGTCCCTCAACCCATCTGCCTTCCTAACTGGTCCCACCAGGGAAGAGGTCCCACCCAATAACAGCTCCTGTAGTTATAATATCCACTTGTTTAGTCACCATAGTTTGCAGCTGACCTTGTCAGGCCTGCAACAAAGAACCAAGTCCAGAAGTAGATGACATGGAAGTGCCCACATTGACCGCACACTGACCACACACCGACCGCACATTGACAGCACACTGACCGCACATTGACCTCACACACAGGAAACGCAGGAAGCTACCTAAACATAACATAACTGGGTGGAAAGTATCTGTCAAGACAACCGTGCAGATGTTTAAAGGCACCTTCCTCTTTCTCAATTTCACAACAATTGTGTTGATGCAAAACATTTCCTGCGGAATAGAGGGCTTCCTTCCTTTTTCAGATTCAAACAGAACCCCAAAACCATACAGCATTCAACCCAGCATAATCATTTACCATTCGCTCCTTGTGCACACACAATGAAGAAATGGCCGCCAATTCGGCCAAACATTCCACAACATTCCTGTCTTTTCAAGGAATTCTACCGTTCCTCTCTGCCGGGTCTGACTAATGAGCCTGGAGCCATACGGCTCTGATGTCGTCATCATGTCGGCATCACAGAATCTGGGGGGGGGGGGGGATGGGGCACGACAACCCAGTCAGATGAATAAAGAACGTGCCCCTGGCGTGCGATGTGTGTGTGTGCGTGTGTGTGCACGTATGTGTGTGCGTGTGTGTGTGTGTGTGTGGTGCGAGGATAGATAATGAGAGAAGGCAGTCTATTTTTAGCACAGCAGAGAGTGGGTGTGATGGGGGGGGTTCAGTTGTGACGCCACACGCTCCGATGCCTCCGAGCCCTCTCCCCCGCTTTCTCCTTTCCCCGTCCTCCTCCGCACTCCGTTTCTTTGAGTGAGGAAATAAATCACTCTCCTTGGGGAAGAAGGGGAGCTCAGATCATCGTCAGACTCACAGTTCACCCACCCATCCCTCCACCTCACCTCTATTCTTATAGGCCTGTTAGAGCTGGGAGCAACTGGAAAAGCTCCTTTTGGGTCTCAGGTGGGAAAGACAGATGCCAATGTAAAAACATCAAATTGCCACCTCTAATGCAGTTTATTTCATATCACCTCGACTGTTGGAGAAGGACTGGAAAAGCTTCCAGATGAGGTTTATACAGAGATTAAGGGGTAGGCATCACACACACACACACACACACACACACACACAGAGGAGTGTTTTAATAGTAGATCCAAACCTGTTAGTCATTATCATATACCTTCATGTTGTCACCATAGTCGTCAATCCAGCGACTTCACAGAAAAACATGCACCGTTACTTCTGGTGTTCTAGAAACACCCTTCTCTATGAATCCCTTCTGGTGTTCTAGAAACACCCTTCTCTATGAATCCCTTCTGGTGTTCTAGAAACACCCTTCTCTATGAATCCCTTCTGGTGTTCTAGAAACACCCTTCTCTATGAATCCCTTCTGGTGTTCTAGAAACACCCTTCTCTATGAATCCCTTCTGGTGTTCTAGAAACACCCTTCTCTATGAATCCCTTCTGGTGTTCTAGAAACACCCTTCTCTATGAATCCCTTCAGACTCTTCTCCTCTTTGCTTATGAAAATTTGTATGGAAACCAATGCAAATAGACAGAGCTAAACTGAGTGCCAGGTGAAAGAGACTAAGCTGGGTGAAAAATACAAGAATCCCAAAATAAAGACAACAAGGAATGTATATTGCTATCAATAGTAGATAATCCTGGATCAAAGACACATATGTATGTAAGCCTGCCGAACTATGGGAGTCTACCAGAGTTAGACTAGTTGTTGTGTTTTGCCATTAACACAGGGAAACAGCTCATCTGTCACCCATTTGTTCTGTCTACCTTACATGGGCATTCAGAGGACTTCCACTTTCTTCAGCCATTTAAGGAACGTTAATACTGATCGTACGAGTAAAAGGCTGAGGAAAGAAAGTATGTGACTTATTAAACGCCAGCTGAACTGAAATGAAGAATCCCTTCACACGTTCCTAGATGTTACAGAGAGCACACGTTGTAAAAGGCAGAAAAAGAGAGTGAGAGAAAGACAGAACAAAAAGAGAAAGACAAAATTATATACAGAGAGAAAGTGAGGAAGGAGAAAGCGCCAGAAAGAAAGGGAGAGAGAGAAAATTAGAGTTAATGATTAAAAGAGGAAAAGTATGAGAGGTAGAGTGAATTGCCAGTCAATTAATTTCATTTTAATATTTACTGGAATGGAAAACATTTGTTTACATTTACATATGTTTGCCAAAGAAAGAAGAAAATAAGCACAAAATTAAAACCCAAAATTAAATGTAAAATTCTATCTGAAATTCAAAGTAATAATTACAAGCTACATTTTCAGAAGGATAAATTATTTGTAGCAGTTATCATTTCATCCATGTAAAGTTCTGTAACAATTCAAATAGATATGGGTATGAATGACAAGAGAAAATTAATAAAGATATATTTGTTTATACTGTAACTACCGAGTGTGAGAGAAATGGGGAAACAGCCGAGGAAAGCGCCAGGGAAAGAGCTAGGTAAAGAGCTAGGTAAAGAGCTAGGTAAAGAGCCATGGAAAGAGTCAGAGAAACAGCCAGAGAAACAGCCAGAGAAACAGCCAGAGAAACAGCCAGAGAAAGCTAGAGTGGTAATTAAAGGGAGTGTGTGCCGGAGAGTTGACGGTACCTCTATTCATCAACCCCAGACAGCAGGTGCTCCACACACACAAGCCAATAGCATTACTGTCTGGCCAGGGTTGATGGCTCAATGTCTGTGTTATATACAACCTGGCCGTACTGTATGTGGCCGTGTGTGTGTTTGTAACGCCGCATGTGTGTGTTTGTAACGCTGTGTGTGTTTGGAATGCCGTGTGTGTGTGTGTGTGTGTGTTTGAAACGCTGTGTGTGTGTGTTTGGTATGCTGTGTGTGTGTGTTTGGAACGCCGTGTGTGTGTGTTTGGAACGCCGTGTGTGTGTGTTTGGAACACCGTGTGTGTGTGTTTGGAACGCCGTGTGTGTGTGTTTGGAACGCCGTGTGTGTGTGTGTTTGGAACGCCGTGTGTGTGTGTTTGGAACGCCGTGTGTGTGTGTGTTTGGAATGCCCCCCCCATACACACACACTGTAGGAACACACACAGGGACAGTGATAGGAGGGTACTTAGGAAGAACTTTTAACTAACGGATGGAGGCTTCAACTGGGGGTCAGGTGTACGTCTGTACTACAGGAGGCTGCATGTCTGGATGTGTGCCCTTCTGGGTTTCAATGTTTGATGAAGGTGTGACACACACTGCTGGGTTTGAGCAAAGTGATTGGATTGGTAATTAGAGTGAGTGCTCGACGGCAGGTAGACAGCGCACACACAAACTACACAAGCAACACAAACCAACACACACAGGTTGGTAATGAGAATGAGGGCTTTAACTTCCACTTACAAAGCATGCGGAATAGAGAGCAGGCCCGGACACGCAACAGATCAACACAAAGGGATCCAACCTAATACACTTAGGCCCTGATCTGTAAGATAAGCCCAGCAACAGCACTTTGTTATTGCAGGGGCACCAATCCACAATCTATCAAAATGGTCTCATGATTAGCAGACAGGACCAATGTGTTCTTGACTTACTTAATTTACTATTATACTATTATAGCTGCTCCTCTAAAATAGGTCCCAGAAACTGTAATTGGCAGAGCAGTATTTAATTTTTTTTTAGCAATTATTCATATTCTAACCCATTACTCTTCAGGAAATGAGAGCCTAAGAATTTATGTTTGGTCAGTGGCACTAGCTTGCATGGACAGATGAGATAGAAGACACAAGACCTCTCTGCTTCAAGAGATAGATTATTCTATATATACAGATTACAGAAAGACAGACAGAGAGTCAGATATATAGATCAATGTGACACTTGTGTCGACAGCGATGTGCTGGAAGGTGTTATTTCTGCGGTGTTAAGCCACAAACAGATGTTACTCACATTGAAACTCACAGGGCAGTCTAAATTAAGAACCAAGGACTACCGAGTAAGTCTACTTCTGTATGAAACCTAGTCACCAAAGGGCAACCCTGCATCAAATCACATGCTTAATCCACACACACAAACCTATGTAACTAGCGCTGCTGGCATTCTTTTATCGTTTTACTGTCAACTTTGCACTAAAATAACCTACTTCTGGTGACCTACGGCATAAACGTGCACATAAAAAACCAATACGCTGGTGCTCTGCAATAAAACGGACTAATGAGTGACCCTTGGGAGCATGGAGCAGGCTGGCTGTATGTCCAACAGTCGGTCACAGATAATACGTGTGAATCCTGCCTCCACCCACCCCTCAACAGGCTGGAGTTACCATGTTCACTGGTCTGGAATCCCTGTGTTTACGCTGCTATGAATAGCCTCTTAATGGGGATGACGCGGCAAGCCCGTGACAGCCTAGCCCTCCCCCCCGCCCGGGCCGTCTGCAGTGGTGTACCGGCTGCTGATGGAGTCACAGCCGTATCGGTATGCAGCACAGTGTCGGCTCCACAGTAAGCCCCCCCCCCCCCCAAACCCTGTATCTCTATATCCCTCCATCTTTGTCTCTCCCTGCTTCTCGCTCCCAGGCCCTGCCCGTCAGACGTCCGTGGATGAGAGGGGAGAGGTGATGGAGTTGGGGGGGGGGGGAACAAAAGGAGGGAAACAGTGGAGGGAAGCAACAGCAGGGAGGGATGGAGAGAGGGAGGAATGGAGGTAGGGAGGACCAGGGAGGCAGCAATCAATAGTATGAGTCAGTGTTTCTGCGCTGGCTACTCCCTAACAGCATTTATTAAATACAAACCTAATCATTGTGTTTTGATAATCACACAAAGCCGAGACCTCTCTTCATCTAGACTCTTTATGCATCATACAGTCTGTCAGAGAGGAACAGATAAGGGCCGTTTCACAGAGAAAGAAGGAATAATAAAGCAATAGGAGTCAGGTTCCCTAGAGATGTAGATAGTATGAATAAACACAAACACATAAGGAGAAGGACCGATACAGAAATATGTCTACAGGGCAGAAACAGGCAGTGTTTCCCTATGGGATGGACGCTCCCCACCGTCTACAAAGTGATTACCTTAAACTCCCAGAAGAACCAACCAGGCCCCTGACACATAGTCACTGTGCACCCCCCCCCCCACACCAACAAACACAGGAAAACAATAGGCTACGCACACAACACATGTTACACAAAGCACTGTGATGCTATGCAATCACGAACGCAGAAACAATGCAACCCAATATTGTGTAACCTGTAAAAGATATCTGGGGTAGAAGGTAGGTCCCTGTAGTATTAGTGATTGGTTTAAGTTCAATGTATAATTTCAAACACCACAAAATCTAACAGAGGACGGCCATAACCATGTACACGCACAAATCAACTTGGCTGGAAAAAACCCATCTCTCCTCAAGACCTAAGATAGACTCCAAGTAGGACCAGTCATAAAGACCAGTCATAAAGCCTAGTTGCTCCAGGACGATCAGTGATGTAGTTATGGCTTTGGTGATATGATGGGAGATACAGACAATGAACCAGGCTATTCCAAAGTATTTCTTTCAGTATTTGGGCTTGTTGTGTTGTCATACAATCTGGCTTCTGGAGAAGTAAGTATACATTTCAAACGCATATAAAGGGCAGCTTAATTGTGAAAGAAGCAAATCGCATCCTTCTTCCTCGTACATGGCCTCACCCGTGGAGCAGCTCGTAACGTCCAGACAGGGTCACGTTATATTATGACGCCGGTTCTTCAGTACGTCGAATACCAAGTTGTATACAGTTCCTTCTTTTCTGAACGACATTCTTAAATGACTCGCGAGTCATGATTCGATTTTCTATTAATGACTCGTTCAATTCCTTTCGTTGTATCTGCTGAATCTCGTTCCAGTATATAAGCGTATTAGTATACACAGCAAACACAAATACTTCATAGCTATAATTTAAAGTTCACAAATAGCAGATCACAAATGTATTAAAAAAAAAATCTATATTCAGAATCATCACAATTTTGTTCCATTTATGGGTCAATGCTGATTCAAAAGAACGATATTAGTCAAAAAATCATTTTGAATAAATGACTCGAAAACATTTAAGCCATGCAGCCATGCAGAACGACGAACTTTGCACTCCTTAAAACACTCACCTGTAATGTGATGGAAATTACTCACTGGAATCTTCTGTGTTGGATTTCCAGGAATTTGTAAAAATTCCCATTTGTATGCTAGTGGCTAAGAAATCCCTTTACTACCCACGTATTATACTTACAGCGAGCGGCACTACCATCAAAGCATCAAGTGTCGTTGTGTCTGCCTTATCACGAGCTGCATCGAAAAGCAGAACACACAAATATACACGCAAGAGGTGACACCTCTCTGCATCTGTTTCCGTTGACACAGCCTATTTGGCCGGCTATTCTAGTCTGAATGCATCGATTACAGGCAGATTACTTATAGCTGCGTTCCTCCGCGGACATCACGATGCTGTAATGTCATTCCTGCTAGCTGGACGTTATGCCTGCTTTCCCTTCAAATAATATGGCTGAATGTTCTTCCTGTCACTCGCTGCTGCTCAATGAGTTGAAACACCGGCCTGCCTTGGAACATGATCCCTCTGAAAATTACGTAGAGCAACCTGGAGGTTGTGGTTGCCAGCTTCACGTTGTTCCTCTGTACAATCCGTTAGAAAGCCCCACCTAGTGGATACTCACTGCAATGGCAGACCTGAAAGGCACTACAATAAAATAGAATATATTAGTAATTTAGTTACATTTTGCTGTAATGTGGAGGTTGTAAAACTAAAGCCAATCTAGCTAGTATTTTCAGTAATTAACGTGTTTTACAACGTGGTTTATAAAACAAATAGACAACTAATGTACTGAATCAAGAGTAGTCATTGCTGGTTTTAGACACTGATGGCCAACAATCAATTTATTGTACAGTTGAAAGATCAGACTTCTGTCATTGACAAACGACACTGATTCATGTGTTGTAATAATGTATCATTTATTATGAGAGAACAGTACATTTTAGTTCCAGTGGGGTTCAAGTGAAGTCATTGCAAAATGCTTAATAACATGACCAAAGAAACAAAACCAGTCCAACAAGCTACTGTAGACATTCCATGCATTACAATAAGCAATGTCTATTTGTATTTTTTTTTTACTGGGGGTATATATGACAAATGTGTGCTGGTTTTGTTTTGGCAAGAGGTCAATAGGATGGGGGGGTGGTCAGAGACTGAACACAAACTGACTACTGTATGTTCCAAGTAGAATAGGAGATAAGAGAAAAGTAAAACCTCAATCTTGCTAAAATAAGGTTTTTGTGAAATATATTAAAGTAATAATGACACTTGTAAAAACAATATTAGCTTAGTAAAGCAAAAATGTTCTGCTTTTAACATAACACATATGCTATCAACATATTTAAAATGCACCAGGAATGTAAAAAATAAAATGCAGTCTATGGGGGATAAAGACATACACCGTGTATAAATATGTTGAGAGTGAAGATGGCAGTGGTACATTCCAGATGGGTGAATATCTCAGCTGTTTATTAAGAGGTTTTGCATTCATATTCATACTAATCATTAGATAGTTTATATAAAAATCTACACTTACCTGAACAAGGCAGGTAAATAATAATTTCTCTTTTTAAATGTCTAAAAAAAGTAAACGACTTTACAAATCTGCACATTTCTAAAAATATACTTGAAAAATTGTGAGCTCTTTCAAACATATACAAAAATATTACAGAGTTATGTGTAAAAAAGACTCTGTGGGTCATGTACAAGTGAGCTAGGAGAGTGTTACATGGACAATCTGGATTTGTTACCAAACGGAAGCCAGCTGTTTTTTTGGACCATGTAACCTGATCAGAAAGGCTTCAGGCTCTAAAATAATAACCTAAAACAACAACAACTATATTTTGGCAGAGGAGCGTAGAACGTGGAACCTCTTCAGGGTCATGCGGATGGAACCCAGGTCACGGTTCACTCTCTCCAGACGGTTCTCTAAGGCCACCTGAGGGAGTGAAAGCGTCATTTAGTTGAAACGGCAATAAACATTCACATACAGTGGATGGTATACAAAGGTCTGTTTTGATGGTAAACAAAGGTCTCTGTTGCATTCAATTTGAAATAAATGTACATGTCTTGATGACTATATACTCTGGTGTGGTGTCTGTCACTTCACCTCACCTCACCGCGCACGGTGTCTGTTGGCGCGCGCTCTCACCTCACCGCGCGCAGTGCATAAGCATGTGATGTGTTTAATCATACCTTATCTAACTGGGTCTGGTGTCTGTGACCTTACCTCATCTAACCTGGTCTGAAGGCTCACCCTCCCACCAGCTCCAGGCATCCGACTCAATGCTGACTCAATCTGCAGAAAAAGACAAATGTAATAATTAGTAACAAGAATTAATTAGTTAAAATTAAATACATTTCACAGTATTCATATGGTGTGTGTGTGCGTGCGTACGTAACATTGGACAGAGGAAGGAGTGTAGAAGTTTGCAAAATGGTAACTAGGCAGAACAAGGAGTAGCCAAGCTCTGTCAAAACATAGCAGGAGAGGGTGAATATTTAAAGGTAGTCATAAATAGAAGTAATTAAAGGAGCACTTCACCCTGGGGGACCTTCGGTGGTGTGTATCATCTGAGAGATTTAAAGGGTAGTGAGATGTGTTTCATGCAAACTTGGCCAAGAGGAGTAAGCAAATAGTATTACGTCATTGCGTGTATTGAATGGTGAGGGGGAGAATTTGTTCATGTTTTGTTTCATTAAGAATCCATGTTGTGCAGATTGCACTACCAGTCAACTGTATATGTTGTTGTGATAGTCCTGGATAGAACCACTGGATGTCTTTCAAGTGTGTTCGTTCCACCAGATGTATTGATAAATATATTCTACATATAAAAAAAACTCCTGCTCTGCCATAGTCCCTCCCCAAATCTCATAACAGCATTTTTCTGCAACATACAGTATATAACTATTGTTGAAAAGTACTTTTTGTCTTTAAAAATTATCGTTGTCTCCGATCATCATTTAATTGGAGGCAGTATCTACACTTGCCAATAATTATGGAATTTGTGGTATTTAATAGACAGTACAAGTATGGACAAAGGAAGTACATTTGTTAGCGAAATTCAAAGTAGCTCATTCTAGATGGCATTGAGATGCCCATGTGTTTTTATAACTCAAATGTGTCATTGCTAACATTAGTAATTGGTACATTAAGTAGTTGTGCTACAGTGAAATGTCCCTTTAAGACCGGAGTGGCTGTAAAACCCTAAAGTCAAGTTACATAACAGGCCGAATAGAGATTAGTGATGTCAAAGGACTGCATCTGTCAATGATAGACACACTCCATTAGTAAACTATGAAGCAGATCAATAGAATCAAACCAGACTCCCTCATAACCCCCTGCAGATTTAAATGGGAGTGCATGGGTCAGTAATATGGCTCTGGTAGGTCAACTGAACTACAATGCTTATCACCATCCAATCTCCTCTGATCTGCAGGTGTCTCGGGTTAGGGCTTGAGAAATGCTTTAAGACAAATGATTAGTGCCAGCTACTTGTCCCACCTGTTGTTTCTCCATAGTGAGCTCGTCAAACAACCTCTCTGCATCTGCCAGGGAGTGGAGCCTGGTCTGAATGTCTGTTTCCAGGTCCTGGAGGTCTGATCCTGAACTCCCAGACCCTTGCTCCTCCCAGCCCAGGCCACAGACACCCTCCTGTGGGTCAACACTACCTGACGTCTGCACCGAACCACCAGACGACCTCTGGGAGGCTGCAGGGGACAGAAAGAGGATATTAGACCACCTTTATACCAATACGAAAACAAACCCAAAACAGAATCATGCCCTTATTCATTATTTACACTTAGGTCCAGAAATATTTGGACACTGACACAATTTTTATTATTTTGGCTCAGTACACCACCACAATGGATTTGAAATGTAACAACTGAGATGCAATTGAAGTGCAGACTTTCAGCTTTAATATCGTATCAAACGTTTAAGAATTGCAGCCATTTGCAGCCTTATTTCAGGGGTTCAAATATAATTGGACAAATTAACACAATAATGAATACAATGTTCATCTGTAATACTTTGTTGAGAATCCTTAGCAGGCAATGACTGCTTGAAGTCTGGAACGCATGGGCATCACCAATGCTTTGCCAGGCCTTTACTTCAGCTGTCTTTAGTTGTTGTTTGTTCATGGGTCTTTCTGCCTTAAGTTGTCTTCAGCAAGTGAAATGCATGCTCGATTGGGTTGAGATTAGCTGATTGACTCAGCCATTGCAGAATATTCCACTTCTTTGCCTTAAAAAAGTCCTGTGTTGCTTTCGCAGTATGTTTTGGGTCAATGTCCATTTGGAAACTGAAGAGCCTTCCAATCAACTTCACTGAATTTGGCTGAATCTGAGCAGACAATATATCCCTATACACTTCAGAATTCATTCGGCTGCTTCTGTCTTCTGTCACATCATCAACAAACACTAGTGACCCAGTGCCACTGGAAGCCATGCATGCCCATGCCATCACACTGCTTCCACCGTGTTTTACAGATGATGTGGTATGCTTCAGATCATGAGCCTTTCCAAGCCTTCTCCATACATTTATCTGTCCATCATTCTGGTGCAGGTTGATCTTAGTTTCATCTGTCCAAAGAATGCAGTTCCAGAATTGGGCTGGCTTTTTTAGATGTTTTTTGGCAAAGTCTAATCTGGCCTTTCTATTCTTGAGGCTTCGCACCTTGTGGTGAATCCTCTGTATTTGCTCTTGTGAAGTCTTCTCTCTATGGTAGACTTGGATAATGATATACCTACACCCTGGAGAGCGTTCTTCACTTGAATGGATGCTGTGAAGGGGTATTTCTTTACCATGGAAAGGATCCTACAATCATTCAGCACTGTTGTTTTCATAGACGTCCAGGCCTTTTTTGTTCATCAGTGCATTCTTTTTTTCTCAGAATGTACCAATCTGTTGATTTGGCCACTCCTAATGCTCCTACTATCTCTCTGGTGGATTTTGTTTTTGCAGGATAAGGATGGCAGGTTTCACTTGCATTGAGAGCTCCTTTGACCGTATGTTGGGGTTTCCAAATGTGAATGACACACATGGAATCAACTTCAGACCTTTTACCTGCCTAATTGATTAAGAAATAAATACCTGTCCATGAAAAAGCTTTTGAGTCAATTGCCCAATTACTTTTGTTCCCTTGAAAAAGAGGGGGCTACATATTAAAGAGCTGTAATTCCTAAACCCTTTCACCAATTTGGATCTGAATACCCTAAAATTAAAGTGGAGAGACTGCACTTTAAGCCCATTTTCATTATTTAACTGTAACCTCAATATTATTTTGGTTAACAGCCAAAATAACAAAACTTGTCAGTGTCCAATTATTTCCAGACCTAACTATATATCCACAACTGACCTAGGAATGATTTTGGTAAGTGTTCTGTCTCTGTCTCAGTATACACAGATGTAAAGTGCCGTTGTTCACAGAAAGCGCTCTTACACAGTATGACTGGCAGAACCAATCAGCCAGGTTGTTTAAGTTCCTGGACTCAGAAATCATTTCACTTACATCACAACCCTTTCACCTACATGTCTACTGGAACATAAAATAAGACTGGAAAGACCAATGGATCATGGATGGACAGTGACAGGAGCCTGTTGCTTAGCATCTACGCCAAAAAACAGATCCAGGCGCAAACAAGTTGAACGGTGTGCGATGGCTGCCCTTTACAAAGATGTCACTTGCCAATCGGGGTATAAACCTGTCTCAACACCTGAGTGGTAGAAGGCAAAATGCATATTGCTTTATATATTTGCCTGTTTCAGAAAGCACAGACAACTGTCCCTACAGGCAAATTCTTTCTGAAATGAGAAGTGCTATAAAAGTTTTGCTTATCAAACCACATCAGTGTAGATAGCAACAAGACCCTCCCCTACGTCTTTCTCCAACAGAATAAGCAAGAAATCTTCAATCAAAACTTGCAAGAAATGTTTTGTTATATTTTAAACATGTTTGCTTATATGGTGTGTAATGCTTTGTTACTCTCTTAGGGGTAGAGAAGAAAAAGTCAGTAGCAATAAAGCCCTTTACTGACCAGGTACTCAACTACTAACAGGCTTGACCAGGAAATCAGACAGGACTAACTCGCTCAGAGGGGAGCATTTTAGGTAATATCCATAGTTAGCATGCAGGCACCAGACCGTTGTTTTACCTTCTGGAAACAGCCTCTTCCTGGGGCTGGAGTTGTGAAAAGAGTGCCGTCTCTGGTCTAACGCCACATCAAACCTGAAACACACAATCAAACTGCTGACTTGGATGTTAACGATCATCAGCCGCTGTCAGGAGATTACTTTAATAAACATGTGACAGAATTACTGTAGTTGGAGAGAACACACAATGAACAGCAGTAAAATTAACCCAGGGCCCTAAAACCAAACCTGTTGTGTAGCTGTTGTCGTGGTAAAGGGGTGCCAAAGGCTGTGGAGTAGTTTTCTGAGGGACTGCGTTTGGGGCTGGACTTCGCTGAGAGAGGCATCATCATTGTCTCTCTCTTTGCTAGAAAAACACCAATATTAGATATTATAAATGAGCTACTCCCCGCCAATACAATACAATTAGACACAAGGTATTAAGAGGCACAAGAAAAAACAATGATGGAAGAGAAAGACCAGATAAAAGGCAGGACATACTGGGTGTGGCAGGGGGGAAGGTGGCCCTCTGGGCACGGGGGGGCAGAGAGGAGGATCTGTGGCCTTCTGGAGACAAACTTCTCTGGGCTCGGAGCAGAGACATCCCTCTGATTGCCTCGGACATTCCTGTCTCTGGACCGGATACACCTCTTCCAGGAGAAGCCCCACCCTGGAGAGGTGGATCCCTTGCTCTACTCAGACTGGCCATGCCTCTTTCAGATCCAGCCACACCCCTATCATGTTCATTCCCCCCCCTTTCCTCCATAGCCCTGCCCCTGTCCGGTGTCGGTGCTTCTCTGCAGTTCCTCCTCACGAAACCAACAGTAGGCCTCTTGCTGCCCATCCCTGCGATACAGACAAACACAGAGAGATAGCTAAAGCGTACCGCCCAATCACAGACCCCCATATTGGCATGCTTAACGATTTCAAATAAGGTCAGTGCCATACTGAAAGGGTCATGCTGAAAGCATTCTGAGGACGGAAAGAACAAGTGAAGGGCCTGCTGTGCCAGTGAGAGTGAGTCAGTGTGGCTGGTCTTACAGGGGGCCCGGCCCTCCGTGGTCCTGGTCTCTTCCAGCTCTATGAGGGCCCTCATCAATGGGGTTAGAGGCCCTTGGGCCTCCCTCACGGCCCCACCCTGTTCCTGGGGCAGCTCATGCTCTGGAGGGGACGAACACCTACGACATGGAACAGACAGGATCCCCAGTCAGTCTCTTACCTCATGTTAAATCAAAGGGGAAAAAGGGATTAAGGAGGTATTTGAAAGTTGGCACTGTAACCACAATTGTACCTCCTGCTGCCACTGGGGTCTGTAAAGTGCCCTAGGTTGCCTAAATGGCCAGTTTGAGAGCAGGGAGACTTTCTGGTGCTCTGTGATTGGTCCGTTTGCAAGCAATAAGACATCCTGTTACTCTGCGACTGGTCGGTTTGAGGATAGGGGGACTTCCTGGTGTTGTGAGACTGGTCGGTTTGAGGGCAAGGAGACACTCTATAGGTGGATTCTGGTTGCAGAGGGTGCTTGCTGGGCGACAGCAGCAGATCCGGATGGTGATATAGACTAAAGAGGGAACACAACAGTAACTACTAGTCAGATAGGCAGGCTGGAGAAAGATAACCGTCACAAACTACAGACAGACACACTGACCGATGGAAGCCGACCAGCCGATTGGAGACCGACGGCCCAATTCTATGCAGACGAGCAGAGACAGACCAACCAGAGAATGACCGACTGATCAACCCGCAATTATTCAGATTCGATTTTCCGCCAATGGATCTGTGTTCACAGTTCTATTTTTGCAACATGGGGAATGAAAAAAGTTAAATCGTCCCCTTCCTCCATTTTAAACTCAACAACGGGCGTGCCACTGGCGGTTCATTAATGACGTCAATATATTGCTCTCCCTTGCCACATACTGCTGGCATCCAGAGTGGGGGATGCTGACTCGGCTGCCCAGTCACTCCTACAGACCTAATGAAAGCACAACATGAGTGACTGGTGGACAAGAGACTGTACCCGGCTCCAGAGGCCTGTGTTCGACTGTGGACGACCTGGCGACTCCTGGCCTGGTTCTCATGCTCCAGCTGGTTCACCTGGCTCTCCAGTTTGCAGATCACCCTGAGGGGAAAACAGACATCCCAAATGCTAGGCCCAAAAACACACATTAAAAGAAAAATCTGGTACACTCTATTCTTTGTCAAAAGAGACAGTAACACCCAGAGAAGAACTCATCTTTCAGTCATGAAGGACTCTGGTTGAAATATATATATTTTTTAAATCCACTAATGTTGGAGATAGACAAATTTGGCTGTGTTTACACAGGCAACACAATTCTGATCTTTCGCCCAGTGATTGGCAAAATAGCATTTGATTGGGCGAAAGACATGATTGGTGAAAATAATTGGACAGAATAGGACTGCCTGTTTTAAATGCGGCCTTTCGTAACTCTCATGACTTATATAGGATTAGGGCTGTCAACGAATATTCTAAATTCAAATATATATTCAAAGTTTTAAAAAAACAAATTTCGAAGGTGAAAATTAATATTCGAATTAAAAAATATATCTGATTGCAGTCAGTTTTTTTTTTAGTTTTTTTTTTTTATACAAGCGCCAAGAATGTAAGTAGCCTTTTTCGTTTTTAAAAGCACTTAATTTTTTATGAACCTCAGGGTAAAAGTTCTTTGTTGTCACATTTCTCGGAATTGTGTGCCTCATTTTATTTAACGTTAAACAGAAACATTACTAAAGTGTCTGCTACAACTGAATAGATATGCATGAATAAAGGTTAAATGCACTGCTTCCACTGGTTTGATTATTTACCGTTTCATGTCAAGGAAAAGCTCCATGTTTACCACAGCACGGCTCACTCAGAGCGTTCAATGTCGGTTGTATATAGGCTACTGTGAAACTTCAATTAATGTTAATAATATTTGTTTCTTAAATTTAACCTTAAATTGCTTGCACAAAACTCTTGATCAGCACTCAAAATGTGTTTATTGTTGTTAATTTTAAACCGTTATGCGCACAGCCGCACATTGCACAGAGAGTGTGAGGGCAAGAGAGAGAAAGTGCTCGCGTAAGCGAGCGAGCGTGAGGTCTGCGGTCTTGGTCATCATTTGATTTACTTGTTTTTGTGTAGGTTATACGTTGTCAAATATGTTTAAACTTCAATAGACTACCTATACAAGTAGTTATGTCTCTTTGTATTAATTTGTCCTGATATTGACGTAATGCCCGTCATTGACAAAATGTGCATGCGCAACCAGAATAGTTTGAATATTATGTGTTTTTTTAAGGGAATATTCAAACGTCATTTTTGAGCAATTATGAAAGCCCTATATAGGATGTACTAATAATATATTTTAGAGACTAAAAAACAAGGTTGAATTATACCTTTTTAGTTCAGAGATCTGCTCATTAGCATCCAACAGCTTGTTCTCAGTACACACCAGATTATCCTAAAAGGGGGAACATTTCCCAAGTATTAGTACCCATACAACGTGGCACTGGTTATGACTGAGGTGAAATGGAACAAACAGGCAGAACAGACTGTAAAAACAGATTTGAATAGATACTGGATCAGTTACCTTCGCCCCCTCATGCTCTTTCCTCAGATTGTCATACTCCCCCAGAAGCTGAGGAGGCAAAAACAAATCCAAGTCATAACAGCAACACACGCACACAAGAGATGGATATTACAGTCTGTTTTGCCAGCGAGTAATCAACGCTCCTTGACCCGTTAACAGTTACATTTTTACCAAACATTCAAATTAAGTGGATAACAGAAAAGTCATAGACTAGAGCTTTGGGTTTGTTTAATTAGCTGGTCTAGTATAGACTCAAAGAACTCACATCCTGCAACATCTTGTACTCCCTCTCACGCCTGACCTCCTTCGCCTCTGTTTCTCTGCAGGCATTCTCCAAGGCCTCCTCCAGCTGCCGGACACGGGTCTTGAGGTGACCAACCGAGGCTTCCTTCTCCCTGCTTGACCGTCTGCTCTCGTCCAATCGTTGCTGCAGGGACGTTGCTGTGGAGCAAGCTGTCTTGTAACGCATTGACCAGTCGGCCTAGACAGAGAGAGCAGACTGTTACACATACACACTTCTAGGGATACACACCCACCATCACCCCTAGGGGGTATCAACTGAATCTCCTTCAGGGAACCAAGGTTATATATACACAAGGTTCCCTGAAGGAGAATATGACATGATGCATATGGGGTAAATGCTCTGATCTGAACTCATCATTCAAATCAACACCTCATTAGCCAGGAAGGGCCCCAGACGAACCTGGGCGGCTATCCTGAAGGTAACCAGGTCACCAGATCCTTTTGTCATGTTGGGGCTGTACCAACATCACATTCACTAATGTCTGGCTAAGACAAATCTACAATGCCGGGCCACTTTCTTCCTACTTGGACTGAAATGGACTGAAAGTCAAGAGAACGGCAGAGGTATTCATGTCAGACTTCATGTCAAACACGAAACAAGACACACCAGTCTCGTGACGATTGGTGGAAACATAGTGGAAGACATGAAAAATGACATGGTGAAGAACATGGACCAGCCTTTATCGGCTTGTTCTGCCTGTAGCCCTCATTGATCTTCAAAGGCGTGATGGACTTATGGGTTCAGGTTGTACATGTGGTAAGAGACTGTACCCCAAATGTGTAGCGTGCCTTAGTGACCAACTAATATCCTACCAGTTGTTTCTCCAATATGGCGTTGTTCTTCTCCAGCTCCTGGATACGGCTGCTGGCTTCGGACAGAGCTTTCTCTAGCTGAGCACATCTGGTAATACAACATCCACCAGTTAGATCACACACACAAACATTTGACAGCTCTGTATAAGCGCAGATCATTTACTGATACCCGTTTGCTTGTAAATTCCAGTATGTTTACACCTAGTATAGAATTGTTTTGAAATGCACCACAATGTAGCCTAGTTTCACTACATTATTATTTAATAGACAAACACATTTCAGTAGCCTATTTGTTGCATCAACACTGATCAACAAAAGAAAAAACACACTCAAGCGTATGTCAAATTCTGTCATTTCCAACCATATTTCCAAATTAAATGATGCGCATTAAAATGTATGGATATAAATATATGTTGTCACATTGCATATTAAAAAACACGTTCTGCTATTTAAAATAACTAGGCTATTTCAACTAATTACGCTTTTCGCTGGCCCTGCTGGCCTCAGTTGAACCACCGCTTGTTTGTTTGTATTTAAACCAGCCCGGGGATGTCTGCTTCACCTTCGACATTTGGGATTCATATACTGGAGTTCCTGCTAGAGCGTGCGGCTTTTGAATCTCGTGCCACGCTCAGTCACATGACCAACAGTAATGTCTTGAAACAGCAGAGGCTCGCCTTTTTCTTGGCAAAGATCATATAGGTCACACAATATTAGGCAATTTACTCAGTACTCGTACCAACACACTCTGTACTCGTACCTCTGTTGTAACCACAAAACACACTCTGTACTCGTACCTCTGTTGTAACCACCAACACACTCTGTACTCGTACCTCTGTTGTAACCACAAAACACACTCTGTACTCGTACCTCTGTCGTGACCACCAACACACTCTGTACTCGTACCTCTGTCGTGACTACCAACACACTCTGTACTCGTACCTCTGTCGTGACCACCAACACACTCTGTACTCGTACCTCTGTCGTGACCACCAACACACTCTGTACTCGTACCTCTGTCGTGACCACCAACACACTCTGTACTCGTACCTCTGTCGTGACCACCAACACACTCTGTACTTGTACCTCTGTCGTGACCACCAACACACTCTGTACTTGTACCTCTGTTGTAACCACCAACACACTCTGTACTCGTACCTCTGTTGTAACCACAAAACACACTCTGTACTCGTACCTCTGTCGTGACCACCAACACACTCTGTACTCGTACCTCTGTCGCAGTGAGTGGTTGCTCTGCTCCAGGTCATGAGGCAGGTCTCTCAGGTCCAGTTTGTCCCGGAGGACTTTGATCTCTGCCTCGTAGTAAGCTTTCAGATCAGCTACATGACGAGAGTGTTTTTCTCTCAGCTTCTCCCTCAGCCTGGAGAAAAAGAGGACAGGAAGACGGGGATGAGAACAAATCAGTGGAGTTGAACAGAGGAGTATGTACTTAGTATCACTTACAGTACAGATCAAAAGTTTAGACTGTATATGGGCGCCTAAATCATCATTATACATGAACCAGAAACAGTCTGGCCACTTACAGAGAGATGACCACAGGGTCTTCCAGTGATGTCCCTTTCTCCATGCGAGGGCTGCCCCGGGGCAGTGTGTGCGAGGGTAACTGCCTTCCAGACACAGCCAGCTGCTTCAGGGTGCTGGTGTGAGTGTTGCTCCCCTCTTCCTCGCTTGTCTGAGTGGCCAAGGCCCTGTAATGCTGACCGCCAGGGAGCACCGGGGGCTTTGAGGTCGAGGGGAGCAATGGGATTATATGTTTCCGGGCAGAGACTACCTTGGCTGGGGTAGGGGTGGTGGCCGACAGGCTGGATGTGTTGGAGGTGCAGTCTGTGTCCCCAGGATTTGCCCTGGCCTCAGCCGTGCTGTCCAGGCTGACGGAGGTGTCAACGTGGGGGGAGAGGTGAGGCTGGGTGGGGTATGAGGGGCTGCTGAAGTGGGAGGGCGAGGTAAAGCCAGAGGTTCGGTCTGACTGACGGAGGTTAGCTGCGGGATCTAGACTTAACATCTAGAACAGAGAGAGGAGCAGCGAGGGCTCAAGATACTATAAAGTAACTAAACTACTCAAACATCTAACAAGTTGGGGTGTAACGATTCACATATTAATAACCAAAACATATTAATAACCAATGGTTCAGGACAGCTCTATGTACTCTGTGAACCAGAATACCTTAAAATACAAGCAAAAAAAACATTACAAAACAATTGGTAAATTCAGGATGAATACCTGTACAGTCACAATAGTAAACTACAGACAATTCTGCAAAGTGAGGACATTTGGCCAGTTCCGTAAAAGGCTATGTGGTTAAAATTGGGATTAGGATTATGGGAAAGGTGTTATATGAAAGGTTTGGTTTAGGATTATGGTTTTGGGGGTTAGGGTAATTTAATCAAGTGTTGGTCCTCACAAGTACATTGATACCAACGTATGTTCTCGGTGTGTGTGCACGCGTGTACCGAATGTGCATGTGTACCTGTGGAGACGTGGGGCTGCAGGTGAGAGAGTGGTCCCACTCAGTATGTTTGGACTCAGTGGTTCTCTGCTTGTTGTGGTAGATCTCTCTGAGTGAAAGCTTCTGGTCCTCTGGAGATGTCTGGGAGACAAGGAGACACAAAATACAGTGGAGCCAGATACATTATCCAACCCTTTGAGGCCAGCAAAATCAGAAATTCTAAGAATAACCTAATGTGGATTGTGAAGAAATCCTTCAAGTCTATGAAAAACAAACAGTTTATTTTGCTAACAAGTTTAGATTGTCCTTATGTCATTGACCTACCAGACTGGCCGATGTCTCCTGCAGCAGGAGATAGGCTCCACTATCAAAGCTGTCAGGTAGGGGGCGGTAGAGCTCACCCTCATCCAGTCTCCAGTAAGTCAGACCTGAAGGACATGAAAGACACAAGGGCGCGCTATATAACAACCTTCGTACAACACTGCTTCATAGGTACTTTACTAGGAGCACATAACATCATTACTGACTACTTTTCAAAACTGCTGCTCCGGCAAAGGCAAGTGTGATTCAACAAGGTGACACAGGATCACACTGTAAGTAGGTCAACGTTTAAAAAGAATACAAAGAAGCTCTGTGTGTGTGTGTGTGTGTGTTTGTGCTTGTGTGTTGTTACCTGAGGCTTCAGACATGAGGCTGTCAGTCCTCCTCAGAGGGAAGGAGCTAGAGGAGGGAGCAGCCGACCTATGCTGAAAACAGAGAGAGGACAGGCTCAAAGCTTCTTCCAGTGCTTACTCTTCTGCTTTTCAAAATGCTTCCCCACATGGACACAAAGACAGAAAGGATACAAGGTGATAGAAAAAAAAGCCCAGAGTGTATTATACTGACTAGTAATCTGCAGAGGTTCATATCTTATCCTGCTACAATAACTTCAAGTGTTTAGTCTAGTGCTTATCTGGTCCTGAAGGCCTGTGTTTTCCAGGGTGCTGACTCTGGGGCATACCTGGTCATAGAGACCCGAGTTTTCCAGGGGGCTCTCTCTGGGGCTTACCTGACCCCTGGAGTCTTGTCCTGGAGATCTGTGTTTTCTAGGGGAGTGTCTCGAGGGCTTACCTGATCCTGGAGGCCTGTGTTGTCCAGGGGGCTGTCTCTGGGGCTCTGCCTGGGACTGGGCTGCTGTTCCTGCGGGGAACCGATCTGACGGTCCCCCTGGAGGGTTGAGAGGGAGGCCTGGGGAGATTGGGCCTGCCCCTGCCTGCTCTTCCTGGGTTTGCTGCGCCTCTGTCTTTGAGCCCAGGAGGTCAAGGGTTGACTGGAGGTTCTCTGCTGCTCAAGGGGTGGACTAGAATTGGCTCTAGGAGCCACCTCATTGGCCGAGGCACTCCTCTGCTGACCATCCTGGCCAAACACAGTAGTCTTTGTGTCACCCTGGAGGTGAAGGGACCAGCCAGGCTCCTCACGACCTTGGCTTGCCTCCTCTGTTCCCCCCAGGGTCTTCGTACCATCCAGCCCTGATCCCCAGGCAGACAGGGTCCCGTATCCACTACTTAGCACCGTCCCCCCAAACACATCAGCACATTTACCTCCCGGGGAGACCAGTCCGGGCTGAGGGTGTGGGGGTTCAGGGGAGGTGGCGCTCAGAACAGCTCGGGGGACAGAGAGAGCGATGGGAGTGTTCCCGTTGGGAAGTTCCGGGGGGGGTGAGGATTGGTTGGGGTTGGGAGCTGGTGAAGAGAGGTAGACCTTGGTGCTGGTCACAGCAAGGGTGGAGGAGTAGTCTGGTTGGGCTCGTGGGACAGTAGACAGCATAGATGGGTCATCCTGGTGAGCCTGTGTGTTGGTGGTAGCAGTAGGGGTGTATGCATCATCATGGTGAGCCTGTGTGCTGGCCTGGCGATTCTGGAGCTGAACCAGGGCTTTGATCTCATCCTGAATCAGCTGGAATGGAAAAAGAATCAGTGTAAACCGGCATCGTGGATATACGTCAAGCCATGCTGCCCTCACTGCTGCTCCTCCCAGCGACGCAGAAACCAAAGAGGGAGAAAGGATTCCAGGAGAAGGGGGGAGAAACCGCTGAATCTACAAAAAGCCAGCAACCAAATCCTCCCAAATCATAACCGTTAGGTCACCCAGAGACAACACTACCTATCAGGCATAGCGGTTTGTCCTTGGACTTCTCCCTCACCTCCTGTGATCGGCTTTGTTAAGATGCCCTTTAGGACCCTGAACACACACAGTCTGTTCCATGTCTCTCTGTTACAATGAAGTAGGCTACAGATTAATCCAAGCTTAGTCTACCAAGCCATCCTCTCTGACAACACATTCCCAAACGCTTGTGCACCCAAGCATCAAAAGCTATGCTGTAACTCGCTGTGGACTGCGGAGCGTACTGCGCTTAACAGATACTTCACTGGAGCACTCATTTAGATAATTAAATGTCCAAAACATGCCAGTGGAGCAAGGTCTTGTAGGTTTTTGATTCGCTAAAATTAAAAAAGATGACAAATTCCAGAGAAGCCATTCTATGTCTGTACCAACTGTTGAAGAAATCACTTGAACACTCAACAAGGAGTTACAGATAGTATTCAGCTGGATTACTAATAAGAAACTTGTTCTGAATTCATCTAAGACTAAGAGCATTGTACTTGGAACATATTCATTAAGCTCCAAGCCCCTGCTGAATCTGGTACTGAACAATGTTGCTGTTGAACAAGTACAGGAACCAAAGCTTCTCGTTGTAACTTTAGATTATAATTTGTCATGGACAAGACATATAGATTTATTGGTGGTCTGGTCAGGAACTACAAAAATGAACTTAGGGAAGCTACAACGGGTTCAGAATAGATACAACGGATTCGACTTGCCCTTCTGTGCACACTGAGAGCTAACCTTTAAAGAAATGCATGAAAGACTCTAATGAGACGTTAAAAGCGTCACAAAATAAAATAAAAAGGTATTGAAAACCCCAGAGTGTATAGGCAGCTTATATTTATCTCTAATGCACACACACACCCCACAAGACATGCCACCAGTGGTAACGTCACAATTACAGAAACCAAAACAAATTCAAAACAACGTACAGTGCTGAATAGAGCTATGGTGGAATGGAACTTCCTTCCAGGTTATATTGCTAAAACCAAAAAATATGACAGGTTAAAAAAAATAAAGTGAAGCAAAATTTCATGGCTGTTCATATTGGACATTGAAAAGAAATATATAATGCACACTAATCTTGTTTTTCTGTTATATGTTTTACATGATTTTTTCATCTGTTCTCTGTTAGGTTTTTTTTGTGGAAGACTAGATGATTTTCCATCAGCTTATGGGGATCCTAACCAAATACAATTAAAATTCTGTTTCTCACCACACTTGTCACTCAACCTTTTTGCCAACACTCACTGGAGGTAAATTCATTCCCACAGCCAACGACCAGGACTATACTGAGGCAACCGACCTTCACTAAGGAGTCGCCAGAATGAAATGAGACCAGGCAGCCCTGTCCAATATCCTCCCCAGACCGGGTCTGAGCTATATCTGGCACTAAGCAAAGACAATCAAATGGTAATACAGACCTGTATTTGGCACTGGTACTGTTCTTGCTGAGCCAGGATCTGCTCTTGGTATTGCTTCTCTACTAGCTGGAACAGATGCAACCATCGGCTCTGTTGAAGAAACACAACAATCGACGTGAACAGTCCAGTGCAACCTAGATGAATGGAAGCCGTTGGAAAGATTTGTCCTCACACGCACATTCCTAGTACGAATATGAATATGGCAAATAGTCAAATGTTTTAATTGAAGGGCAGATGTGCGACAGTTGTGAGTTAGGCTTGCAGTAGGGCCAGCAAGTGTGTGGCAGCCTTAAAGCAGCTGCGCCCCAGATGTGACAAAGGGGAAGAGGTTGTATGATTCCATACACCCAAAGGAAGATGGGTCTGCCAGCACTTGGGTACTACACATAGCCAACACAACTAAACCAGGGAAGCATCTCAAAACTAGACCAGTGACACCTAGTCTGTGCTTTCAAATCAGGAAAAATGGATTGGAAGAGACATGGGCACGAGGTCATTAAGACATTTGAGAAAGCTGGGGGGAAAAAGCTACATCCATCTCTGCAGTGTTATCACTCAGTGGGAGAGATGAGCCGGCGCTGCTGCTCGCCTCAGAGTTGTGTTCATCTCCTGTGTCTGAAGAGATCAGCTGCAGCGATGTGATGGGTTCAGTCTGCAGACCAGGGCCGGAGACAGTTGGGGCCCCAGGTCTCCAATGCTTCCATTTTATTATTTTACTCACTCTTCATTTGAATCCTTCTGTTCTTCACACATATTGGCTGGCCTCGAAGAGATTCTGGCAAACCGTCCGGCGCCTCAGGAGAGGGAAACAGTGCCCTACCAACGCTGTTTACAGTAGAGGTGGGCAGCTGTTGACCTCAACTGGGGATGTCGTCGGGCGGTGGAAGAAGTACTTCAAGGATCTCCTCAATCCCGCCGTCACGTCTTCCATTGAGGAAGCAGAGGATGAGGGCTCAGAGGTGGACTCGTCCATCACCCGGGCTGAAGTCACAGAGGTAGTCAAGAAACTCCTCGGTGGCAAGGCACCGGGGGTGGATGAGATCCGCCCTGAGTACCTCAAGTCTCTGGATGTTGTGGGGCTCTCTTGGTTGACACGCCTGTGCAACATTGCGTGGCGGTCGGGGACAGTGCCTCTGGGATGGCAGACCGGGGTGGTGGTCCCTCTTTTTAAGAAGGGGGACCGGAGGGTGTGTTCCAACTACAGGGGGAATCACACTTCTCAGCCGCCCCGGGAAAGTCTATGCCAGGGTACTGGAGAGGAGAATACAGCTGATAGTAGAACCTCGGATTCAGGAGGAACAGTGTGGTTTTCGTCCGGGCCGTGGAACACTGGACCAGCTCTATACCCTCTACGGGGTGCTGGAGGGTTCATGGGAGTTTGCCCAACCAGTCCACATGTTTTGTGGATTTGGAGAAGGCATTCAACTGTGTCCCTCGCGGCATCCTGTGGAGGGTGCTTCGGGAATATGGGGTCCTGGGTCCTTTGCTATGGGCTGTCAGGTCCCTGTACGACCGAAGCAGGAGCTTGGTCCGCATTGCTGGCAGTAAGTCAGACTTGTTCCCAGTGCATGTTGGACTCTGGCAGGGCTGCCCTTTGTCTCCGGTTCTGTTCGTAATTTTTATGGACAGAATTTCCAGGCGCAGCCAGGGGCCAGTGGGTGTCAGGTTTGGGGACCACACAATTTCGTCTCTGCTCTTTGCGGATGATGTTGTCGTGTTGGCCCCTTCAAACCAGGACCTTCAGCATGCACTGGGACAGTTTGCAGCCGAGTGTGAAGCGGTGGGGATGAGAATCAGTACCTCCAAATCCGAGGCCATAGTCCTCGGTCGGAAAAGGGTGGCTTGCCCACTTCAGGTTGGGGAGAGTGCCTGCCTCAAGTGGAGGAGTTTAAGTATCTAGGGGTCTTGTTCACGAGTGAGGGAAGGATGGAACGGGAGATTGACAGATGGATCGGTGCAGCTTCTGCAGTAATGCGGTCGATGTATTGGTCTGTCGTGGTGAAGAAAGAGCTGAGCCGTAAGGCGAAGCTCTCGATTTACCGGTCAATCTACATTCCTACTCTCACCTATGGTCATGAGCTTTGGGTCATGACCGAAAGGACAAGATCCCGGATACAGGTGGCCGAAATGAGCTTTCTCCGCAGGGTGGCTGGGCGATCCCTTAGAGATAGGCTGAGAAGCTCTGTCACCGGGAGCAGCACAGAGTAGAGCCGCTGCTCTTCCATATCGAGAGGGGTCAGCTGAGGTGGCTTGGGCATCTGTTTCGGGAAGGTGTTCCAGGCCCGTCCCACCGAGAGGAGACCCCGGGGAAGACCTAGGACACGCTGGAGGGACTATGTCTCCCGTCTGGCCTGGGAACGCCTCGGTGTCCCCCCGGAAGAGCTGGAGGAAGTGTCTAGGGAGAGGGAAGTCTGGGCATCTCTGCTTAGACTGCTACCCCCGCGACCCGGCCCCGGATGAAGCGGAAGAAGATGTATGTATGTATGTATGTATGTATGTATGTTCCTCACACAAAACCTTCCTTGTTTACTTTTTTGGAAAGGAAAGAAAAAGGTACAGTGGTCTCTTAAGATATATACAGCTCTGGAAAAATTGTCATGCAATTGTTCACATTTTGCAATTAGATTGAGAGACGATTCTATCGTTTTAAAATATAATTTCAAGCAATTCTACACAAATGCTATTATGTTCTACATCCCACCCCAAAAATACATTAAAAAAAAATACTTAAAACATTAATCAAAAAGCAATGGTGCACATGCACATGCCCTGCGTGCCAATTTGATAATCCGGCCCTGCTGAGGGTTAGTGTTGATGCGCACGCCCAGTTGTCAGCGGAGATCCACAGAGACATCAGAAGCGACAGTGGAGAGCAGAGGTTGCCCAGCGCAGCCGGGAGAACACACTCACAGTTCTCTGAAATATGGTCATGGACGTTTCACTATCAGAGGCTGTACTGCTGCTCTGCAGTCTTCCCACACCAAACAGAAGGCATTCTTTAGGTCTGTGTAAGTCTGTGTTGGCCACCCTACCTTGCAGTTACACACAAATTCAGACAGACGCATTCCTACCTCACAATCTTTCCACATCTCTGGGTCAGTCTCCCCGCTACTTTGGATCTCCTGGACCAGGGCTCTGAGGGTCTCCAGGGAAGAGGGGTTGATGAAAGGAAGACTCTTCCCAGACCCGAAGGCCTCCTCCGTACTCAGACAAAGACTCCTGAGGAACACGACACACCGGCGAGCAGATTGGGAACAGGTTGGATAATACTAAACGCAACGCACGTATTTTCAAACCTCCCAGACTGACAACTCCGATCCACGTTGAGAGTCCACGGTCTGCACGTACCTGATCTTCTGGGGGAGGCTGCATGCAGGTACAATGTCTGCGGCCCTCCCGTCCAAGGTTCCCCCAGCATTATTGGAGGGGGTGTTGTGTTCTTCCGGCTCGGAGAGCCCCAACCCAAGTCCCAGCCCCAGGCCAGAGGCTGCTGAGGTGCCCTCTGAGGATTCACTCTCCTTGCACCCTTCCCCATTGGTGTCGGCATGGCAGTGGCTCAAGGCCCCCAGACTGGACACATCCTCAGAGATACTGTCATCTGTGGACATGCTTATGGGCCCTTGACCTGGAGTATGGTCTGATACCTACAGTGGAGATATTTGGGGGCGACAATCAATTAGAAAGAATGGTGAAAGATCCCTGTTGTGGAAATTTCTTTATACAATGTATTCTCACTGAGTAAAGGACTGAGTCCCACTGTTTAGATAGGTAGAGGAATGTGGGGGATCTGGTATTTGCATAGGGGGCATCTATTGTCTGTCCAGATGCAGATCAATGGGTTCTAGGACAAGATAGGAGAAGATACAACAGGGGGCAGTAAGGTCAGTTGGCCCCTTTGGGTAAACACTACAGTAAACATTATGGCAGGAAGGATAAGGTGGGGGAAGATAGCATTTGACTTGTGTGATAGAACAAAGGGAAAGGTGTTTGATTGACATGAGACAGATGGCAGCATCTTACCACACCCCTTTTTTCTTATGTGATATATATGGTTGAATGAGCTATATTGAGTTAGAGGCTCCTCAGACGATTATGTTTGTGTAAGCAGTTGACGCGTCTCTCATAATAGTCTCTGGGCATAATAATTAATAAAATAATGTACAAAGAGAACTTTGTCTCTGTGTCCCTTACTCCGAGTGTCGATACATGGAATTACCATCACATCCCCCTCAACTTAGATGGGGATAGAGAAATTAAGCTGAGCTGACATTTTGAACTCTATGATGTTATGTTACTTTTTTATTTTATAATCAAAATTATCCACAACTTTTCACATACATTTTTTGGTGATAGAGATGTTAACGCCATTGCTCTTTGAAGTGGTTAATCATGTGGAGCTGACTAATACAGCGTATATAAAAAGTCTACACACACCTGTTAAAATGCCAGGTTCTTGTGATGTAAAAGAATGAGACAAAGATAAATCGTGTCAGAACCTTTTCCACCTTTAATGTGACCTATAACGTGAACAATTCAATTGAAAAACAAACTGAAATCTTTAAAGAAAACAATTATAATCGAAAGATCACAAAAAACTGGTTGCATAAGTGTGCACACCCTTGAACTAATAATTTGTTGAAGCACCTTTAGATTTTATTACAGCACTCAGTCTTTTTGGGTAGAAGTCTATTAGCATGGAACAGCTTGACATGGCAATATTTGCCCAGTCTTCTTTGCAAAAGAGCTCCAAATCTGTCAGATAGCGAGGACATCTCCTGTGCACAGCCCTCTTCAGATCACCCCACAGATGTTCAATTGGATTCAGATCTGGGCTCTGGCTGGGCTATTCCAAAATTTCAATCTTCTTCTGGTGAAGCCATGCTTTCGTGGATTTAGATGTGTGCTTTGGGTCGTTGTGGTGCTAAAAGGTGAACTTCATCTTCATCTTTCTAATGGACACCAGAAAGTTTTGTGCCAAAATTGCCTGGTATTTGAAACATAATTCCCTCCACCCTAACTAAGGCCCCGGTTCCAGCTGAAGAAAAACAGCCCCAAAGCATGATGCTGCCACCACCATGCTTCACTGTGGGTATGGTGTTATTTGGGTGATGTGCAGTGTTGGAATTATGGTCATACCTTTTGGAATTATGGCCAAAAGGTTCAACCTTGGTTTCTCAGACCATAACACATTTTCCAATGCGCTTTCAGAGGACTTGATGTCTGTTTTTGCAAACTTCAGCTGGGCTTGGATGTTTTTCTTTGTAAGAAAAGGCTTCCTTCCTGCCATCCTACCATATGAAGAATAAGGGAGAATGTTGTCACATGTAGCACACAGCCAGTACTTGCCAGAAATTCTTGCAGTTCCTTTAATGTTGCTGTAGGGCTCTTGGAAGCCTCCCTGACCAGTTCTCTTCTCGTCTTTATATCAATTTTGGAGGGATGTCCAGTTCTTGGTAATGTCTCTGTCGTGCCATATTTTCTCAACTTGATAATGACTGTCTTCACGGTGTTCAATGGTATACCTAATGATTGGAAATTATTTTGTACCCTTCTCCTGACTGATATCTTTCAACAATGAGATCCCTCTGATGCTTTGAATGCTCTCTGCGGACAAAGGCTTTTGCTCTGAGATGCAACTAAGAAAATGTCAGGAAAATCCTAATAGAACAGCTCAACTTTATTTGTGATTAATCAGAGTCACTTTAAATGATGGCAGGTGTGTAATGACTACTATTAAACATGAGTTTGAATGTCATTGTTTAATTCTAAACCCTTGTGTAACCAGGTTATTGTAACGTTTTTATTTTTCATTTTTCCCCTGTGAAGATTTCAATTTGTTTTCAATTGAATTGTTCACATTATAGGTCACATTAAAAGTGGAAAAAGTCTCATTCTTTTACATCACAAGAACCTAGCATTTTAACAGGGGTGTGTAGACTTTTTATAGCCACTGTAATTAAACAGCAAGTTAATTGTCCACAGTGGATGGGTGCATTGTCATCCTGTAAGAGAACTCATCAGGATAGAAATGTTTCACCATAAGATAAAGGTGATCACTGAGAATAACTTAACTACTGATTCTCAGAGACACTTCCCTTTAAGGGGAAAAGAGGAACTAAATCATGCCAGGAAAATGCCCCCCATTTTCACATTCTGTCTTGTACCGTTCTCTTGGTGTACACCTCACATGCACTCACCCACTTGTCAAGAATATGGTGAAAGATGTATCTTTAGATAAGATTAGATTAAACTTTTAGTAAATGAACAATACAAGTACAGTACAACAAAATGCAGCAAGCTTCTAACCAGAAGTGCAAAGAGGACAGAACATTTATAAGTATGTACAAGGATTAAGTATATGTATACTACAGGTCGAGTGTGGTGATGTGCAATGAAGGCAAATGCAGTACAAATGGCAATACTAAATGTGCAATTAAGTATTAGGTACAGTGTAAGTTACGAGTGGGATAACAGTTGTGTACAAATGGCAATTTCTAAATTGCATACAAGATGCACAAACGAGGCAAATGAAGGAGAAGTGTAGTAGGGTAGCATGAGCAACCACAATGCAGAGATAGCAGCACTAAGGTCCCAGAGGTAGACGTGTGTAACAACTGTAAAATGCAAGTACAGTGGCAATACTAAAAGTGCAAAGAGGCTAATTGAATGTGCAAGGTGCATTTGCAGCTGAAATGCAGGGATAGCAGTGGTGAGTTTCCTGAGGTAGAAACATACATGTAACCACTGAAAACTTCCATTATCAGGCATAGCAAGGCAGTGTCAGAGTAGTACAAGGAATCATCTGACCATATCACCTTTTTCCACATTCCATATATCTGTAGACCAGTGCCTATGGCTTTTGCACCACTAAATTTTCACACGTGCATGTTTCTTTGTAATGAGGGATTTATGCACTGCAACTTTACTATAATATCCCGCTCTGTCAAGTTCTTGAAAGACTGTTCTTGCTGATCATGTCCTGCAAATTCTCAGTCACCTGTGAAAGTAACTTTTCGGTTTTTCCTTACATATCACAGCAAATGCAGTCATCAAATCTGAACTTTCAACCACAATTTCAGACCCTATTAACTGATGTCTTGCCCATAGATCTAAACGCAGATGTTACTTTACACAATTGAAACACTAGCCAGTTGAGCAGTCTTTCAGATAGAAGTTCCAGCAGTCCCAAAAACAAATGAACCCGCTTTCAAATATGTCAATATCTCCACAATAGCAACCATGTCTTGTTCACTTGATAGGCGAGCATGTCAGTTGTGGACCTCAACTGACTGCTTGCTCAGTTTCAAAATGGTTCAATTTGCAGTTTAGCTGTATAGTCAGCTAACTAATTAGATGTTTCTTCCAAAATCATTCATACACGGAAACTGCCCCAGTGGCTTGCCACAGCTAAATGTCTGGTTTGTCGTTTAGGCTACATAGAAAAGTTGTGTGGCCGCAAATGTGTGTTTCTCTCGAGAAGGCTCGAGCTGCCACTTTCACTTGTTAGCCATGAATGGCTAATGTTGGATGAAAAGTTTAAGAAGTGGGAAAATACAAGAGACAAACCAACATTCCCATTTTTTTGTGTTGAATCATTTTTGATCAGATGTATAAAGGGAGATAACTTTATATTATTCCAAGTGACATGAATGCGATGTCAAATTAAAGAGCATGTGCCCTTTAAAACAAAGTAAACTTTTAATTGTATTTGTTCTTGGTTCTGGGGCAAAACCTGTTTGAAATATGTCAGAAATATGATTCATTTAGAAAATTCTCAGTAATCTACAGGAACATTCTACAATTCTACTGGGTGTTTATTGCCAAACTTTAAATTTAACTGGGGCATTATATACATTTAAAAAAAATGCATACACTTGCAGAATCAAATTGGACAAGATACTGACAGTTGACAATGACATTAACTACAGCCATTATTAAAAAGATGAGATCATCAAGAAGACTGTCGTGGCTTGTATGAATAAATGTATAGCTCACGAGGAAAGAAGCTTGCTTAAATGGCATCCTGTCACATCAACAATAACGGTCAGTGCACTATGAAGTCAAAAATTAGCTACAGTAGCTATACGCTATGATTGATTGTTGTCTCATTGTTAAACGAAACCCCTTACGTATCCATCTTGCAGGTTAAATATATCATGTAGCTAGTCCCCTCGTGCTTGCTAGCATGATATTGGCAACTGGCTGCTAGTTAGTCAGTCTGGGCTCCTGTTGGCTAGGTAGGTAGCAAACGCGAGCTAACCATGCCAACGAACCAAACCTTAACTGACAGGTTTACATGCAACGGGTAACTGATGCTAGCTTGATCTTGAAATGTATTGCAACTACCGCGTTTTTAGGGGCTTAATATGCAATTAATCGATTAATAGTTAATGCGTAAGGGCTATTCATTGCATGGTACGTAAAGCAGTATTTTACTTACCAGTTAACTTGTAACGTGACTTCACCCATATTTCCTCTTCAACACTACCTAGCTAGACTACTGTATCTACTGTAGCTAGCAAGCAGCAATGCTGCAGCACAACGTTCAACGGCAACATATTAAACGTTTCTAATTGGCTGAATAAAATAGAAAACCAGTTATATAATTGGCTGTTTCTTTTCTTTATGCCGTGTGATTGGCTATGATTCAAAGCGGTAGAACAACAATAGCCTTGGAAAGTGAGGTTCCGGAAGTAAAATATCCCTTGTTTTGAGCCATAGAGATATTCAATATTCCTATATTACTGTGCAACTTAGTCGTTCTGTTCTTTGTCGAGATGGTGAAATAATTCGTGTTTCCATGTAGTAGCAATCGGTTGTAAATGTTCCAACTTCTGTGTTGGGAAATTCGTGTTATACCTTCAGTTCCGTTTGTCTAAAAGCCCCAAAACTACACTAACAACAAGCCTTAGCTATCAATTTCAGAGCTGACCAAAGTGGTAGCTAATTTCATCCAGTGTTTTTAAGGATCGACAACTACATAGTATTGTTAAATCATTTTAAATTTTACTAGTACAAGTTGATTACTTAGTAGTTACGACTCGTAATTCTTGCTATTCTGTTTAGTTAAAACTGTATTCCAACTGAAGATATCCAGAAATCTTCCCAGTGGAAAGTAGAGGTGCTGGGGATCATTATGGCAACAGACTTGTTTCACATGCGGTTCCTTCAATTCCAGCAGACAATCAACAATTATCAGCAACCGCTGCTAAAATAAATAGAAATAACAGAGAGATTTTAATATTTACTACTATTATGCTAATCTGCTATTCAATAGTCACACAGACAGTACCTCATAATGACCAAGCAAGAATGTTTTCAGAATTTTGTACCAATTTATTGAAAATTACATTATGTACATTAGTATTAAGACCCTTTCCCATGTCACTCCAAATTGAGCTCAGATGCATCATAGGTCTACTCAACTGAAAGATGTCTCTAGAACACGGAGTCTGTGGCAAATTCAATTGGTTTGACATGCTTTAGAAAGACACATACCTGTCTAAGATCACACATTTTACAGGGCATTGTTATAGCAAAAACCAAGCCATTGTCACAATTTGGAGGCAGGACAAAAAACATTTAATAAACAGACTCACAAAAAACACAGTCATCAACAGGAAAACAATGATAAACAAGAAACACTGGGGCCGGAGGAACTTAAATAGCGACATGACGAGGGGACAAACAAGACACAGGTGTAAACAAGAATACAGAGGACAAGCTGTGTTCAAAATCAAAAAACAAGACCCAAACAGAACAGGCTACGTTCAAAAGGAAAGGCAGAATTGAGGGAAGGATGAACAGAGCGAAACAGAGAGAGGTCCTTCTAGAAAACCTGTTCCAGAGCACACAGGACCATAGATTGGGGCAAAAGTTTCGTTTTTGTACCACAACAACCCAAAGCATACAGCCAAGACAACGCTGGAGTGACACAGCTTTGGGGACATGTCTGTAAATTATGTCATTGAGTAACCCAGCCAAGGCCCAGTCTTGAATGCCACTGATTGGTGTTCACTGACGCTCCCCATGCAATCTGATTGAGCTGGAGAGGAAGAATGGGGCAAATGTCCCAAATTCAGATGTGCAAAGCTGGCAGGGGTGTTCCCAAGAAGACTCTTACCTTAGATCACTGCTAATGGCCCTTCTACAAAGTGTGGAATAAAAGGTCGGAATACTTCTGTACATTAGATATTTTATCCTTTATTATCAATAAATTGTCACAGATTTCTAAAATGTGTTATTGCTTTGTCATTATTGGGTATTGTGTGTAGATTGCTGTAGAAATAATGTTCTGTAGGTCTATAACAGGACAGAATGTGGAGAAAGTGAAGACGTTTGAATACCTGAAGGTAAAATTTTATTATTTTAAGGTGCCACTTGCCACAGCTAAATGTCTGATTTGTCGTTTAGGCTACATAGAAAAGTTGTGTGGCCGCAAATGTGTGTTTCTCTCGAGAAGGCTCGAGCTGCCACTTTCACTTATCTGAAAAAATGAAATATGTTGCAATACATATTATATATTCATAAATACATTTTTAAGTGAGTAATACTGGGAACAGTAGAATTTTGAATAGGGAGTCATGATAAAGCACTAGTAACTATTACATTGTGACCATTGAAATTACATTAGTGACTAATTTGAATAGCAACTATAGTCAGTACAAAATAGTTGGTATCTGAATGGATTTTTTTATTTTATAATATTTTCCATTCTAATTAGGGTAGTCATTGATGAAATACTACTGTTTTTTTAATGGTGAAGAAACATTTTAATAATGACTACAGAAAACTTTAATAGGGACTATTCATTATGAATGAACACTGACTTGTAAAATTGCCACAATGAATTTGAATAGCATCTATAGACTTAAGTGTATAGAGGATATTTGAACTGCAGTCTCTCATAGAGTTCAGTAAAAACAATTGAAATTTGTTACAAATAAAAACATAATAGCAACTATAGTATTCGAATGGATATAAGTACTTTCGGAATAAAAACTAGTTTTTATTAAAATGTACTAGTAAAATGTTATTGTTATTTGTAAAAATCGGAATAGGTACTATTGAAATATTATAATTATTTTTGTCATCGTTTACTATTACAACTGAAAACGGCTACCATAGAATTGGAAAAGTAATTATAGATACGGACGCTCCATGGGAACAAATGTTAAAACGAATTGCCATAGGCTGTAGCCCTGCGTACCCAGAACTGCCTTCAATAAACTCTTATTCGGTGCACGGATAGGCTGCAGTTGGTTGGTTCAAGCAGAGATCTTTTTAGGGAGATAATACAACTGGTAAATCAAACTTTTGACTGCCTGTCAGTGGGCCGCGTGGTGGACTGTGGGAAATTGTGGGAATGGAAGTGAACACTAGTATTAAATATGAGTCATTTGGGCGTGAGCTAAAAAAAAGCGAACGTTAGCACTTATTAAGAAAATGAAATGCACAATATTATAAATATTTCCGAGATATGAAACATATTCTTTATAATAGTGTATTGGGTTTGATCGTGACCACGTAACGTAGGATAACAACCAGAATGCGATTGGTCGACCGTCTGCTGGTGGAGCGTTTGCTATGGTTTCACTCTACTCTAATTGCATTCCTGTCTGCTCTTTGTATAATCTATCTGGTGCAAGTTAAACCTTTTCTTTTATTAATTGCATTGTATTCCATTATAAAATTGACGGACACTTCCACTGAATTGTTCTTGTCAGTCCCCGTATTTATGATATGATCTCAGAGCCAGTTAATTCATCACTAACAACGTTACATTTGATATAAAAAGTCTACACACCCCTGTTAAAATGCCAGGTTCTTGTGATGACGAAGATAAATCATGTCAGAACTTTTTCCACTTTTAATGTGACCTATAATGTGAACAATTCAATTGAAAAAAACCTTACAATAAACTGGTTGCATAAGTGTGCACACCCTTCTTATAACTGGGGATGTGTCTGTGTTCAGAATTAACCAATCACATTCAAACTCATGTTAAATAGAAGTCATTACACACCTGCCATCATTTAAAGTGACTCTGATTAATCACAAATAAAGTTCAGCTGTTCTATTTTCCTGACATTTTCTTAGTTGCATCTCAGAGCAAAAGCCATAGCCTGTAGAGAGCTTCCAAATCATCAGAGGGATCTCATTGTTGAAAGATATCAGTCAGGAAAAGGGTACAAAATAATTTCCAATCATTAGGTATACACAGTGAAGACAGTCATCATCAAGTTGAGAAAATATGGCACAACAGAGACATTACCAAGAACTGGACATCCCTCCAAAATTGATATAAAGACGAGAAGAAAACTGGTCTAGAGGCCTACAGCAATATTAAAGGAACTGCAGGAATTTCTGGCAAGTACTGGCTGTGTGCTACATGTGACAACAATCTCCCATACTGTTCATATGAATGGGCTATGTGGTAGGGTGGCAGGACGGAAGCCTTTTCTTACAAAGAAAAACATCCAAGCCCGGCTGAAGTTTACAAAAACAAACATCATGTCCCTGAAAAGCACGTGGGACAATGTGTTATGGTCTGATGAATCCAAGGTTGAACTTTTTGGCCATAATTCCAAAAGGTAGGTTTGGCGCAAAAACAACCCTGCACATCACCCAAAGAACACCATACCCACAGTGAAGCATGGTGGTGGCAGCATCATGCTTTGGGGCTGTTTCTCTTCAGCTGGAACCAGGGGGGAGGCAATTATGAACAGTTCAGAATACCAGGCAATTTTGGCACAAAACCTTCCGGAGCCAGTTAAAGCTGAAGATGAAGAGCAAGTTCACCTTTCACCATGACAACGACCCAAAGCAGACATCCAAATCCACAAAAGCATGGCTTCACCAGAAGAAGATTAACATTTTGGAATGGCCCAGCCAGAGCCCAGACCTGAATCTAATTGAACATCTGTGGGGTAATCTGAAGAGGGCTGTGCACAGGAGATGTCCTCGCAATCTGACAGATTTTGATCTCTTTTGCAAAGAAGACATCAAGATGTACGATGTTAATAAACTCCTACCCAAAAAGACTGTGTGCTGTAATAAAATCAAAAGGTCCTTCAACAAAGTATTAGTTTAAGGGTGTGCACACTTATGCAATCAGGTTATTGTGTTTTTATTTCTCTCCCTCAAAGATTTCAGTTAGTTTTTCAATTGAATTGTTCACATTAAAGTCACATTAAAGGTGGAAAAAGTTCTGACATGATTTATCTTTGTCATCACAAGAACCTTGCATTTTAACAGGGGTGTGTAGACTTTTTATATCCAATGTATGTATTTCTATTCAATGCAATATACATAGCTGAGCTTGGACTGAAATACTAGACTACAATTATGTTGAATCTTATTTAGGTGCAACCTTGAGCTCCACAGTACTATTATTCTTGAACTAAAACACAAGCTCAAACAGCAAAAACATTTAAGGTGCCGATACCAATTTGTGTACCCAGTTAAGCAAGAAATAAGAAGTTGTGGTCTATGGCAAGCATACTGTTTTTAACCACCAGTCACAGCGTTTAACAATGGTATATTGGGAATATCACAACCCCTGATTATAAACTGGCTACCAGTGCAATTAGAGCATTATAAGGTGACATGATGTAATCTATGGCTATCCGCCAAATAGCATTCAGGAATTCTAAGTGTGCACTGTTGCCTAAATCAGTGGTTCTGTTTTATTACCCAGATATCTCCATCCCATTCCCTCAATTTAACCAAGGCAAGCCTTTACCTTACTCCGTCAATTAGTTAATTATCCTTCAAATGCAAAACAATGACATTCGTATTGAAAATACATTTTATTACACAGAGTAATAAATACATACAAAGATGCAAGTAACATAAGTTGTTATAATTAATACCAAAAAAGAACATGAATGAACCAATGTATTTGGCACTTTACTGTCCTTCACTTGTTCACCCATAAGTGTTTAAAGGGTCTGGAATTCAGACCAACATCTATCAAACAGATTTCCTCTCCTAGTCTAACCCTGTACAAGCCATGCAACGTCCAAATTTAACCAAAGTCCATGTTGGACCCGTACATTTGCATGCAAAAAACACTATTCATTTGAAATAAGTCAGGAAAACCGTGACCCCAAAATGGGGAATGAAGAAAAATTCCTTTGAATTCTGAATTATTTTCTAGTGTCCCCTCCTTCCATTTGTCAAATCTAAATCTTGCATTTTCTTGACCTTTTTAGCCATCCCTTTTTAATTTTTTTCCTCTTGTCAGAGGATACGCCATTCAGCAGTCTTTTACATGTTGAGTAAGTGAGAGACGGTGTTGGTTCTTTTGCAGGAGAGAGTAATGTTTCTGTAGCTAGGACCTGGCATTTCGTTCAGTCTCTGCCAAGCATTCCCGCACCAGACCCCTAGCATGGATGATCCCTTTGGGGAAGAGTAGGACACACCAAAATGAACAACTAATTTTGGGTGCATACAATATTCTGCTCACCTCTGTATCTAGATAGATGCATAAACTTTAAAGCTGGACATCAGCTGTAAATCCATGCACAATCTATACAAATCACTCCCATTCTATTATCATATATGCTCAGCACCAATTTTATGTAATTGCACATCAACTTTGCAAAGGTTGTGTATTTGGACCTTACATGGTGTCTACCAGTAATAGCACAATTACCAGTAATTCTGGTAATATGTGTATATTTACACAGCAAATAAAGGTGATTTAAAGTACAACAGAGGTTTTCACATTACCTCGTTTAAGTCTCTCCATGGCACTCTTGCTGCCTGCATAGGTGGGCCGAATCTCCTTTCCCAACTCCTCAATGATGGCTAGGAGCTCTGAATACTTACTCTGGGGCACCTGGCTGCTGCTGGATCCCTGCATGCACAGGGACAGGAGAGGAATCACTTTAACCCAAAGAGATCCATACAATGTAACCATGCATTTCTATTCATATTATGACCATGCCCATTTCATCCACTGAACTGTAGAATTACTGTACCTGTGAGAAGCCCAGGGAGGGTGGTGCATAAACGTCGTTAACCAGCGGCCGGTAGGACTGCAAAGTTGCCAAGTTAGCAGCAGATGGAGATTGAATGTTTCCCTGGATGTTTCCAACTGTGGGTATTACAAATACATGTAGGGTTAAATATGATATTATAACAATGAAACTGATAGTGTAATAAGTACAAGGCCACGGTTGTACTGGGCATGTTTTTCCTAATGCAATAAGCTTATTCTAACACTAGATGTCCTCGAAGGGTCATAAAAGAATACCCTGGCAGATCAATCATTCAACAGCTCCGCGAGAGACTATCATGGAGGAAGCGGAACAGGGCTGACTTAAGAAGCCAAAGTGATACATTTTTGTCACAATGTAACGATACCCTCATGGATGGAACAGGACACAGAAAGACGAGGATTGTTTTTCGGAACCAACGGAATTCCACCTTTGCTCTTGTTTAGCCGATGCAGATGAGGATTGGGATTTTTACATTAGTAATAATGGCGGATATGAATTAGCCTAGCTCACAGGATCTGACCCTATATATATATATAACTGGACAAAAACTACAGACACGGTCTTTCTCCAGGTATTCTCCGAAACCCCGGTTTTAACACTCGATTTAACGGATAGATGGTTGGATTTTAACCGATATTTTTCCCTTACCCTGGTTCCCGGTAGTTCCTGGAATGTGCTGGTGGACATTGGGTTTATAAGACATTCCCAGAGACATTGTAAATTAAAGAAATAAAAATGACCCGAAATTCAGTGAAGCGTCTGTCTCTCACTTTTTGTTTACAGCAACGGCACCCGGCAAATATGGCCGTCACTTTATATTGACACCCACAATGCATTCGATTCACCACAATAGTCAATTCGGGATAATCTGACAGAAAATGCTTTAAACAGCTTCAAGTATATTTTTAAACCAACAATCTTTTTTTCCTTTCATATTTACATAACATATTTTAACTAATAATTCACGTTTTAGATTAAATATATAAATTCATAGTAATTATCCCGCAACACAAAACACGTGAAACTTTGTTGCCTTAACTCTGAACCACGTAAAATTTAATTTTGTTCTACAATTCTAAGCGTAATAGACCATTAATCAACTTTTTTTAATGAATTTCTTCGTTTCAATTCTTCTCACAATAAAATAATCAAAAGTTAATTAGCACTTAGTGTGATAGTGAACGGAAAGCTTACAGCATCCAGTTACACTGTTATCAGTCAGATGGTGGTGACACATGTAACCGAATTGCTTTTGTTCGGCAACACTTCTTTGTAGCAGACCACCATACAGGACAGCGGAAAAGGAAAGATGTTTTACCTGTCTTTGTCTGGGGAATGGGAGACGCGTCCATTGCTGACTAAATTGGCCACACTTCTCCCACCCAGAATTACAGCCTAATCTTAATATTAACCGCAGAAATATAATTTTCCAATACAAGGCACGTGGAGAGAAGGCCCTTCTTCCGAAGATTATCCGGTCCTCTCTCCAGAATTGATTGAGCTGGTGCTGATACTATGGAACCTCTCCGCTGTGGGAGAGGACACGGTCAGTCTCTTGACCATTGGTTGACTAGCAGCGGACACATTCTATGGCCCAATCATAGCTTTCAGCGTCATTACCCCTACAAAACAATGTTAAGGGACTGACCCCAAGTTAGATCCTTCCGTCTAATCAGTTCACACACACAAGTGAGGACAGGATTTCACCAATACAATCATGAACATCAAGAAACAGCCATCAGTAAAATATTATGAAACACGTTGAGGTTGATTAAAGAAAATATAAGTTATAGAATAAAGTTAGACAGGGCAGTATTACTAGAAATTCAAGAATAAAATAGAAACAATGAAATTCAAACTTTGTCCTTGGGATTTATTGGTCATATGCAAGAGGTAGAAATCTTGCAGTTAAATCATTTATTACAGAGTATTTGTACAACAAATCAGTCAGTAGTGCAACTCGTGCAAGGATGAAACTACACTGTCCTTCAAGTGTTTTTCACAAACAGCTATTTAAGCAAAAACAGGTTTCTTATATTCAGATATGACACAACAGTATAGCAATATAGCATCCTACACTCAACAGGCCAAACAGTCAACTTTTTAATTTTTTTTTGTTTTTTTACAAGCACTCTAAACCAAGAAAAGCTTTTTTTAAAAGTCTTTAGCCCCTCTACGTCATGTTTAAAGTGACGGAAAAACAGAAATCCACAGGTATAAAAGTACCGGACACCAAGCAGCAATGTTGCTGACTGGTGAAGAATGGAGGTAAGGTTCCAGTACACAATAAGTGAGGCCATCCGAAAAAACCACAGACCCCTGACCCCCTTGATACTTCATGGATATCTACAGGATCTGATAGCAATGAATATCCTAATAAGTTACACCGTATCTAAAGGTGCAATCTTTACATCTATCCAATCCTTTAAAATCCACAAAAGCAGGAGGTAGAAGCAAGGGGTTCATTTGGATTCAGCAACACACACTTTCTTGAAAACTAGCCTTTACTCTCACATTTTTAAACAGCCTGTATTGACCAACCAGATCTGTGACCTATCAAGGGCCATTTAATAAGGAGTGTGTTATCTTCTGTAATTTGCAAGAGTTTGATACCACAAGATGTTATGTCCCATCTGATGCCAGATCAATAGAAACCAATTTCAAACATCTTCATCGCAGAGGAATTAATGCAGGTGAATTAAATGGTTTTTTTAAACAATTTTAAACCATGCAGTCACAGTTCTTGATAGTCAAGCTGTAAACAACTGTGGGTAGGAAGGATACACCCGAGTTTTATACATTTCTGTCAGTACGAAATGAAAAAAGGATAGCATCTGGAATTACACCCTATTCCCTAAAAGGTGCACAGCTCACAGTACACCATCCAGGGAAATAGGGGGCCATTTAAGATGTCGCTATGTTAAGAGTAGTTGTCATCATGCCTGAGACTTCCGAGAAAAATAAAAGGTGGGGGTGCGTGTAGTCATGCATCTCAGGTAGACATTTTGTAAAATAGTTTGTTTAAAAAACAAAAACCCAAGGGGGTTACTGTGTAGCTTGACGAACCCCTGAGCACTGTCCCGTCATGAGTAGAAAAACTTTGGTGGTGTTCCCCAGCCTTTAGTAGAGAAGGCATTGCTAGGAACAAAACACCAACAGAAAGCACAGGGCATCGTAGCCAAAGGACTTGACTCTTTAATGTACTTCACATCAGAGTTGTGGAAGAGAGTGGACTGCATCTCTGACTACGCCAAAGGTCAATTCATACATTTTAGACAGCGATTTGATTGGACTGAGTTTTGAGGTATATGCTTATGTAATTGGAATTTCAATTGGCACGCGATTTCACAGCGAGTTTCCACCTTAGAGCAAAAGAAACAAACAGTGGTTGTATTGTATTTTGTTAAAAACCACACATTTGTTAGCAAACAAACAAAAGAACGTGGCTACAGAACAAAATAGGTACATTTTAATTTTCAGAAGTGTGTTTGGCGACTGAGTCCACATACACTCATCTCCCCTGAGCTTTGTTGTGAGGTACACTGTGAAGTCCCTTGGCTGAGGGCATGGATTTACATAGCGCCCAAGGGGGGTGGGGTAACAGATATAAGTCCTAAGCATTTTTTATAATGCCTCTTCGCTCTTCACTGTGACACACGTCCCATCCTCTCCCCTCTATCACCGCAGCCTCTTCTAAATCTTCAGCTCTGAATCTCAGAGGACTAATAGTAGTCTAGCCAACTCTGGGTGACAACAGGGAGACAGTCTTTCTTCTTTGGACATAAACCCTGACATCTTTACCCTCTGCCACCTTGGTTGAACTCCGGAGAGAACCACAGCTCGGCGCTCGCCGCACCTCGGGTCCCTCAGAATGAACGGAGGAAGCTGGGGAGGTGTAAGGGTGGTGGTGCTGCAGCGCCGCGGAGGTGGAGATCCAGGTGGAAATGGGGTCATATCCCGTCAGGTGGGGTGAAGAACCCAGGCCGTGGAGAAGATGGCGTCAGAGCCCACCAGGTCGAACCGGGGGGTGGGGGTGGGGCGGGGATGAACCCATGCTATGTGTTGTGTGTGTGGCTGAGGCTCTGAGGGTGCAGCTGCTGCCACTTCTGCTGCTGCTGAACAGCCAGCTGCTGAGACTGGTCGGATGACGACAGGATGTTGGTCAGGGGAGCGACGCAGTTGGCTGGAATGATCAGGCCTGAGACAGAGAGGGATGGAGCGGGGGAGAGTGTTAAACAAAGGCAAGGTCGCTAGCATCCACGTAGTCCAGGTTGGATTTCAGCAACTTCATTTTATGGTCACTAGGTCAGGAGGGGGAGCGGTAGAATAGTCCTCCGGTAAAATAGAACACACTACAAGGGAACACGTTGTGACTGATTTCCAATGCGTTTAAAAACCTGCTTCGGACCCAAAACTCGTCAGACTACCCTCACTGACGTACCAACAATCCTCTGGCCGTCCTCCGTCCTGAGGCGGACGATCTGCATCTTGACGTTGGTTCCGCTGACTGAGGCCAGGACTCCCTCCACCTTGGTCCACACGCTGAGCACCGAGCCGCACAGCACATAGTAGGTCCTGCAGCGCAGACCCACCTCACACTGGAGCCCCACCGACGCCTTCTTACAGTTACCACGCCTAGACCAGGAAGATGCACTGGTTACCAGACTAGTTTGTACTACAGCGGCTCACAGAGTTAATTTCCAAACATAAATAACACTTTTATGTAACAAAACTAATGTCTTTAAACGTGTCAACACTATGACAAAACACTTAAGCCATATATTGCTCTTTTCAACCAGCACTGCAGCTTCATGAGTCTTGATAGGCTAGCCTTCTTATTTAAAGGCTGATGCATTTCAATATTAGGTAATATTCACTCTGTGGTGTTACGGGCAACACATTTGTGAATGAAGCAGAAATAATGCGATTCGGGAGAGGAGCTGAGAAATGTTCAGAGGCTGTGCTCTATAAGGCAGTAAAATAGGTTCTGGTCAGTTGTGCTATTGCAAAGTATCCTTACCTTTACCCCATGCCATAAAATGTAATGGAGTGGTCCGTCTTAATCTCACTGCAGTTTGTTCTCAGGTTTAGAGTGGAAAACAATGTTTCAACTTAAAACTTCACTAACATTTATCTCCACTTCAACCATTTACCCTTGGAAAAACATCTGAATTGACTGTTCGTGCAAGAGCTTGTTGAACAAACTAATGCCTCTTAATAATGTAAATCTTAAAGGAATGGTTAAGTCACACAAAAATAAAGTGGTAGACCTGGGCCTGCAGTTTACTGCCAGAGGGATGTATCTCGACTGAGAACCTTTAGGTGACCACTACAGTAAGACCGGTTTGTAAATTTGATGATTGCAAGATCCACCACAACTTTAAAGTAATTGGACGAGCAGCACCTACCAGTAAGCATGAGCGCAGATCTCTGCAGAAGCTTTGTATTGGTCAATCCAGTGCTGCTTGGCATCATCTGATAGCACCTTTTTACACTTCTTCTTGATGTCAGCGTAGGCCTCCAGTTTAAGCTGTTTGCCTGTGTTAGGTCTGTAGACCAGGAAGAGCCGCTTCTTACTGTTCACCTCCTGCACCAAGATGGCAGTCTTCTTGTTGTTTCTCATCTGGGGATCAACAACATTGGAAGAGTTGGTAAACTAACTCAACACTGGCATTGAAGAAACATTACGGCAATCAACACAAGCTAGACAAGTATCTGACAGTCATGGAACTAACATCCCACCATGTTTATGATCAGCACCTGACAGCACTTTTGCACCACAACACACAAAAGAGATAAAGACGGCATTTGTAGAAGAAGCTGTTCTGGTGGTCAAAGTCACTTCCCAGAGAAAATGGAGTTGACCAAAGATGGAAAAACACTGGTTGGTCGTCTGGTACCTGTACATAGAAGCCATCGTCGGGTCCACTCTGCTCAGCCCAGGCATGCGTGGCCTCCTCCCAGGACATGCCTCTCTCCACACTTACCTGGCAGACAGAGGATTTACAACATGGAAAATGATTACAGGTCTGAGGAAGATAGAAAAAATTCCTGGCAGGACTGGAATTTCAAGATTTTAGGGGCAAGTCCACTTGGCCTTAAGTAGGTCCCATATTTCCTTGTAGGCTAAGGCCTTCATCAAGAGCACCAGAGTCATCAATCAAAATAGTTGCCGTTGGTTTGGACGCTTCTGTAAAGCAAAAAGCTAAACATTTATTTCAGAGTTTATTAGACGATTGTGTTTCGTTCTTTAGTTGGGGGTAATGGACCTGCAAATTTTAAAACCCTCATAACTAAAAGTATGCCTAATAATGATGTTGGCAGAATGCTGCCTAAGTTGTAATTGTAGGCAATAGTATGAGACTAACTTGGTCAATATGAAAAACCTGATTTACAATCAGGGTTCTCCCTAGGGATTGTCTAACATCAGAAGAGGGTAGGTTTGGAGAATGACTTCATTTCAATAAACAAAAATTAAGTGTCCTGTAATCAAATCTAATGAAACCAAACAATTTAGCAATGACAAGACTATATTTTTCAAATCAGGTCACAATTTCTCAAAAACAAGTGGGATACAATCATCGCCAAAATCCTATCAAACAGCAGCAACACTCCATTTGTCCGTAAGAATGTTATTAGGGACTAAGAGAGGAATTGTTAATATGTTGACTTGACGTTTCCATGAACTTGATGGGCCAAGATCTGCACAGACAATTACAAACCAGTAGCACTTCAATTTAAAAGAGAAATTGTAAGTCAGATTCAAGAACTATTTAGTTTGTTCACTGACTGTTGGAAAGACTACTTTCGTAAAGTTTTTTGCATTTTGTTGACATTTGCCTATAATCACAGGGAAACATCAATAACTTATTATCCTCTTAAAAAGTCTAACATAACTTTTGGTGAAGAATGGTAACTGTAATACTGAAGCAGCTCGTTGTTATCCTGTCTGTTTCTATCCACAAAGTGAAGCGCACTGGACTGCCTGACGAGGGATAAGACAGAAGACGTACTTCTATTTTAAAAAAAAAAATGCAATATAGTGTTGGGGCTTGACCAAATTGCAGACTGGCTGGCATGTCTGGTGTTGGAGTGGTTAGTATTTCCCCTAATTTCTCTCTCAAATTTAAACAACCAAATCAATTCAAACCTCTTTTCCCCCCACAGTTTTGCAATAACGCAGGTTACTGCAGATGTTTCCTTCAAGCATCAATCAGCTATTGGAAGTTGCTCGACACTTCCTTTGCTCTACAGTCCAATCGGATGTGTGTGAGTGTTGAACTACAGTGAAATGAAAAGCCAATCAACAGTTTCAGAAATTGATCTGATTTGCTTGAAATAATACAAAGACTACAATTAATGGGGCATTTCTGGGAGGGCAATATGGCCACTCAATAGGGTATCAGCCCATGGCCATCGATGCCACCGGAAAATGGTTCAACCAGGTTGCATTCCCGTCTCTTGAGAAACAAGATCAGCTGTACCGTGTAAAGCTCCACGTGTCCTGAGGTGGAGTAGCCTGGAGTCAGGAACTTCTTGGCATCAATCTTCTTCACCTTCTCATCCCCAGAACCAAGGTCTAAAAGTAGGCAAAGTCAGACATATCCATGGGTGTTTTCACCAATCCTGCTTCAAACATATCTTAAAATGACAACCAAGTGCTTTTATTTAACAAATTCAGCAAACATCTAAATCTGTCTAATTGAAATGCTAGAAATCAAAACACCAGTCCTACCCAGAATGCCCATGTCGTAGCGTCCGTTCTTCTTGGCATTCTGAATGACAGCGGCCAGCGTGTCAGAGAAGTACTGGAAGAGAGCGTTCTGCTCCTGCACTGCCATCCCCAGGATGCGGTTCAGGAACTTCCCTATATTGTTGTAGTCTGAGAAAAAAAGTGTTTCTCTCAGAATCAAGTTGACTGAGAAATTTTGCCTTTTTCCATTTGAAACCTTTTGCTGTAGTACCCGGTAACCAAACAGGCTAATACATTATGGCAATTCCTTTGACCGTGTGTAAAAAAAGACTAATTGGAAGTTCTCCACCAATAAACTATTCTTCTTCATTCCTCACAATGTATCGTTAATATCTTTGTTTCCTAACGGCCACAAGATCAGACTGAGAATTGAGGGCCAAAAGGTAGCTCAGCTAATGTAACCATTATTAAACAGAGTAAGGATTAACAATAACAATTACAAAGTCGGCATGGGACCTTTTAAGCCAGCATGTCTCACCTTTGTCCAGAGACAGAACTCCAGACTTGTCCTCCACGTTAATCAGACCCACTCCAATCAGCCCCTGACGGATCTCTACCAGGGAACAGAAGGAAGATTCTTAGATGGAAGTAAACTACAGCCATGTACCAGAAATATATCCTGCTTTTGGAACAAGTCAGTCAATTCCGGATTATAGACACTATAAAAGAATCCTGAGTGAAACTTCCTCTGGCTCAAAATAGTGACATAAGTCTTCTGACTATCACAAGATGTTTCCAGACAGGAGGTACAAACCTTTGTAGAAATCCCCAACGAAGTCTGCAGGGGGATTTACTAATGGAGAGTCCAGGTTGACGATGGACTTCATCACAATCTCAAGAGCATTTCTGCCATACTGTGGAGAGGAGAGATTTTCCTAAGTGTTGAATCTGCTTCAGGGCCCCAGACTAACAACTCCCCCTGGTGGCACTAAATGTACATTTGTGGCACCAGCTTGTGATTCAGTCACACCCTCCACCAAAAAGAAAAGGTGTGAGTAACCCATTTGGTAGAGACAGCGAGTTATGGCAGTGTAGGAATCTTACAGTATTCCTACACTGGACTCTTACAGTAATGGATATGCATTGTTACACTTCCAATGGAAGCTAGCACCTTTGTACTAGCGTAGTGCATGAGCTAGGCCAAATGGCATTAAGCTACAGCTAATCGCTAAGAGGGTTTTAGGCAATGCCATCTTCCTGATCCCAAACTCAACTAGCACGTTTCAGAGAGCAGACAGGCAGAACCTGACTGGCAAACTCAAAATTAAATATTTTGGTTAATAAGGCCATTGACCTGGCAGAGAACGCAGATTAGTAGTGGGACAATTTACGTTTATTTGCAGACCAAGAAAGTTAGACTAAATATGAGTGCTTACTTTATTGTCGAAGTTGAACCTGCTAAGATCTCTGGTCTCTGTTGCTCTTCTGTCTCCGTGCGTGAGGGCACCCTGGAGAACACACAGACAACAGGTCATATCCGAAACAAAACATCAGGAACTCAAGAACTCAGCCATGGGTGATAACATCCAGCTTAAAGATGCGTCGTCATAACTGACAGCACAGGTTTCTCACCAGGCTCTCCAGTCTCTTGGCCACAATGGAGGCAAACCTCTGTTCCCCAGCCAGCTCAGAGATGAGGAATACATACTCAGGAGCCGTCACCTGGTTGGACCTGTGGGTTCTCCCTGAGAGACAGAGAACCATGTCAGCATTGAGCAGAACACAAACCTCATCATTCAAAACACCACACATCTCAGATGGTAGTATTCCTACTCTAACAATGATAAATTCCAAAGACGTACCAACCAAGATTCACTGCCATGAATCACATTCACCAGATACATGACTGATTCAGACATTTCCACTGAAGTCTCTGTGCAGCAGATGTGCACGGCAAGTTCAATACAGCTAGACAGTGTACTGACCGAACTGCTGTATGGCTCTGTCTGCGCTCCAGGGCAGCTCCAGGGTCATGTGGACCCTCCTCCTCTGGTTCTTCACCCGTCGGTCAGCCTGCAGGGAGATACCAGAGCTGGCCGCCTCCGAGATGATGGCTATGTTCTGGGGGGGGATGAACAACACATTTAAGGATGGCTCTGTGATTCAAACAAGCAGAATGATTTACTGTCAAGGACAAAACCAAACATCGGCCAAGTCAAAGCGATTGTATCCCACAACTAAAATCAGAAACATGGGGTAATACCATCTCCTCATCCCCTAGTCCTGACGTACCTTCTCTCCATCCATGAACCTTTGTTTTTCTGTGAGGTTGAGGATCTCAACAGGGACGTCCAGTTCGGAGCGAGACTCGTAGGAGATACTGCCGTCGTCGTTACTGACAACACGGCCCTTACGACCAGTCATCTGGAACACAGAACAATGTGGGAACCACACCAAAGAGCAATATTCATATATTTAAGAGGTCCAAATGTTAGCACTACGTATGCAGTTTAAAATATAAAATATTCATAAAATGTCAATAAAAAAAAAGACATTTGCAGTTGACAGTGAACCCAATTGTCCTCTGTTTTGCCTAGCTCCAATTACACAGATGTGTCACCAGTATGTCTTCATTACCTCAGCCACATTGTCTGGTCCTCCAAGCTCATCTATGAGTTCATCCAGGGTGTTCGGAGGGAGATCAGGAGCCAGCTTCTCCAGCTGATCCAACAGATCTCTCTTCATCTGCTGAGCATCTTCTACAGCATCCTGACTGGTCATACAGCTGTCATCTACTTCTACCTTGGCTAATGGAGGGAGAAAAACACTTAAAAACATTTAGTTGAACCTCCCCAGCTCTTCCTAAATGGTAATACGAGACTCACCCGCGGCCGGGGCACTGTGGCTACTGACTCACCCGGGGCGCTGTGGCTACTGACTCACCCGGGGCGCTGTGGCTACTGACTCACCCGGGGCGCTGTGGCTACTGACTCACCCGGGGCGCTGTGGCTACTGACTCACCTACGGCCGGGGCGCAGGAGGTCTTGACAATGGGAGCGGTGAAAGCAGGCCTGGTGGAGCCCAGACCAGACGCTAACAAGGCACTGTTGATGGAGTCTGGGTCAATGCTTTTCTTCTTTTTGTTCTTTTTATTTTTCTTCTCCTTGCCTTTCTTTCCTTCTTTCCTTTTTCCAGAAAGCCAGGGGTCTGAAGGAGACATGGAATAAACAAGGATTTTGGGTAGGTAGTAATCATCCATTTGTAAAACAGCACCAACAATCATCCCCAGGCACCCCAGTCTTGACTTACATTACAAATGGCTAGCATTGTGTTCAATTGGATTGGTTTTATCTTCAAATATCGACTTGGTGACAGCTACCTCAGGGACTAATTTGTAATGGTATTTGGTTATGTGACTGAGAAATTGCATTTAATAAGAACGTAACCAACACCATCAACTACTGCCTAAATCCTCAAACTCCCTCGCTCACCATCCTCCTCATCCTCGCTGGAATCATCCTTGAAGGGGTTGAAGTCATCTTCATCATCTCCTGAGCTGACTGATTTGAAGCTGTCGTCGCTTTCCACGTCGTCCTTGTCAGACTCTTCGGATTCGCTGTCGTCTGAGCTGCTCCCTGACAGACCACCAGACTTTCTCTTCCGCTTTTGAGGCTTCTTTACCTCAGCACCTGTCGGGAGAGGAGTGAGAAGAATCAGTATAAAACAAACAATGGAGCGATTCATGATCACAACATGAACAGTACAGATCTCAATACACCAGCAAACCAAAACAGAGATCCCACTCCTCACTGTCCCATTAGACCCACTGCCTGCCAGTTCCTACAGATGTCTGTTAGCATCCAGTACCTTTCCTTTTCTTGCCCTTGGGCTCTGCAGCAGGCTCGCTGGGCGAGGGGGTCTTCTTGGCAGAGAGGTCGATTCCCAGCAAGCTGAATAGCTTCTGTCTGTCTGGAGCAGGGAAGTGTTTCTCTATCAAGGACTGCAGAACACCTCTGGGAAAAGGGAAGCGAAAAAACCACCTTGTTGTATAGAATGCACCCGGCATTAGCATATAGCAAAACAGCACAAAATGTGCATAATACTAGCACATATCACAGGTGTTTCCGATCTATATTATATAGAAATAGATTCAAAGTAGTTTCCCAATCTTCTCCATATTGCGGGGGACGGACGTACTTGGCAGTGGAGACAAAGTCGTTCAGTTCTCCGCCTCCTTCCTCCAGGGCCTCTAGTGTCCTGGCCTCTCCGGTTGACTGAAGGCCAATCACCACACACTAGAGAGAGATAGAAACACAGACTTGGTGAACTCCAGTCAGCTCTCGTCAAACCAACCAAAGGAACCAGAACAGCTTATAACCACTATCCATGAATTTAACGGGACCGTATACCTGACCTTCTGAAATCAGAATGAAAGATCTAGGAATAACAATCCCATCTCTTTCCTTCCGAACCCTCCCACCCACCTTTCCGTTTTTGACCTCTTCTCTGGCGAGTTGCACCACCCTGCGGACCTTGGAGGCGATGCAGAGGTACTTGAAGAACCTCTGGTGGGCCGACCAGAACTGACCCCACATGGATTTCTTCATCCGCTGCTCTGCATCCATGAGGTTAGCGGCAGCCTGGAACTTTTCCCGTGCAGCCACCCACTGAAATGTGGAAAGTAGTACAGGGTTCAAACTATTTAACATCCTACTGAAGAGGCCAGGGAAACAGCAGTGTTAGGGATTGGGATTAGGCCACAGATCCTCACCAAGCGCACAGACTTGTTGTACATTTTGATGTAGTGGCTGGTTAGGGGAACCTCTTCGATCTTGAATGTGACACCAGTGAAGCTCAGCTGCCTGGCGATGTACATCCCCCTCAGCTTCATATCCATAGCAACTATCTCCATGGCACCAACACCTCTGAAGAGGAACATTTGTTATATGGAATGGATACATATTCAAAGTGATTATTTGGGGATTTCAGATATAAAAAGGCAAACATTCTGAGATATAACAAGGCAGAAGAGGTTGTCCCATGAAAAACAACATTCATATTATTGGCTTGACATCCTGCATTTGACACCCAACTACCAAAATTCATAAGTTGATGGGCCCTCGCTGAATAAATTCTGGGTATGTTTTTAAAACACAGTCTCTATGACAAATTCCTAATGTGACTCACCTTCGCTCCACAGCCTGGATGAAGTTGCTAAACTCCCTGAAAGGGGTCCCCTCCCCCCAGATACCCAGTCGGTTCATGTAGGCCATGTTACGGGGCTCGGATGCACCTGGTAGAACACACGTGGAAGAACACGTTTGTTTAGGATGTCCCATTTTTGCTGCAGTACATTTCCATAATGTACAGACAGATGGCGAAGACAACATGAACAGTCCTAATTGTTATTCTAAGTGTGAAGACGTCAGCAGCCTCCACTCTAGGTGGTGTTTCTCTCACCAGTGGCGCTAGCGTAGACCACCCGGGCTTTGGGCAATTTGTTCTGCAGCTCCAGGACAGCTAACCCAGTCTTGGTAGGTTTGGACGACCCGATGGGACAGACATTTTTGGCTTTGTGACACTCATCATACACAATCTGAAGAGGCTTGGGTTCAGGAAAGGCTGTATTGTTTTTACTGAACAAACAACATTTAATTAAAGATCTACTGATCTTTGCTCAATACCTGATTACATACTTCAAAGAGAATTAACCAAAAAATTAATTTCATATGACAACTATTTCAGGTTTAGTAAAGGATACAACTCCATCAAAGTCTTCTCCACACCAATGTAATAGCTGTTTGAAGCGGGTCTTGTATTTCCCTCCAGACTGGCTCTCTCCTATCAGTGAGGAGTACGTAGCGAAGATCACACCTTTCTTCACACTACCGTTGTGCTTGGACGAGATCTTACCATACTTAAACTGGGAAACAGACATGTTTCAGTACAATGGAGAAGAACACCATTCCACACATGCAAACATGTCACTTAAGACAAATATTAAAAAGAAAATGCAGTGTAAGGACCTTGCTTTAAAATGTAATAACCATGCAGTGTGTAGCTTGGAAAAATAGTAGACAACGCCTTACCTTATTTAGGGAATGGACCTGAATGTTCTTGGCTCCAATGTCTTTAAGATCTCTCTCTGCGTCATACTTCAGGTCATTAGAAACACTGAACCTGAGGAGATGGAATCGATTTTGTGAACTAGGATGGTCACTATAATTGGTAGCACATATCAGTTCATCCTAGATGTCGTTTTACCAGAGGGCTCTTTTCCTGCCGAGGAGGTAGTTTTCATAGATGATACCGGCGATAGTCCGGCCCTTGCCCACTCCTGCGCCATCTCCGATCAGATAGGACGCTCTGTCTTTGTTAGGGAGGAACGTTTCGTGTTGCTGCAGAGACAAAACATATCAGTACATTTGGTTCATGCACGGTACAAGGTCTGTGAATGATCCGGTACAATGGCAGCTAAAGAAGTTCAAAGCTGCATCAACGTCTTCATGAGGCCTGGTGAGCAATAGTCTGAAGGGGCAGGGTCTTTACCTGGGCAGCGTAGGTTATGGCTTCCAGCTGTAGGGCAGACAGCCAGCCGCGGTCGATGGTTTCCTCCGGTATTGACAGCCTGTACCACACATTAGGGGGGCTCACACTGGACAGGGAACTGGTCTCCACAACCGGGTCTGGGTGACGCAACCCAACCCTCACTGAAACAGGCAGTTAACACCAATCAACCAACCAACGGGTCAATCACCAAACCCTCCATAAACATAGAAGGAAACAGCAGCTGGACAGTACTCTGCTAGTAAAGCTTACGTTTCATCGGCATGTACTCGGCATATGTCTCAGCGTGACCAAGCTCTTCGTCCTCTTCTTCCTCAGGTTCCTCCTCGTCTTTAATTCCTGTCAGTTTCTACAAAAATACGTTACACTAGTTATAAATATCCCACATAAAGCCTCGTGTCTGCACCCCCCCCCCAACCCCCCACCATCATTGGGGAAAAAAGTAGGGAAAACAATGAAATTGTGGTTGCAGCACAACTAAGTTTAGGTCAATCTACAGGGGGAAAACGGTTGACATTTTACCAGGAATACTGCAATATCAGTATTTTAATGAAGAGTCAATGAACAGGATGATGCCACTCACTAGCGTTGGTGAAAAGCTTCGCACCTTCACATCGTCGTTCACCCAGATCCGAGCTACGTCTTTACTCGTCACCTCTTTCTTCACCCCGTTGTTCAGTTCCGCTGTGAGCAGAGTTACAGACAGAATACAGAAATCAGTGACATGCAAACAGACCAAACAACCAGATCTATTAGAATACAGAAAGGGTTTATGGAAGAACCGACACGCCAACAGACCAAAGCCTTTAGGAAGAGGATCTTGACACAAGTAGGCATGATTCACGGGGACTGAACGGCCTGTGTGCACTGCCCCTTAGTCAACTTCCAGGGTTCAGTTACTCATGCAGTTCATTACAGCAGAACGTGGGACCATATAGAAGAGAGATAAAGTTGAAGACCCTGGTGTGAAAATGGGACCCTTTTTATAAGCCCCTCCTTTTCCACCCTGTGTAACATGCTGACACCAGAGGGGGAGATTATCCCTGAGCCTGATCTTGTCCATACCTGGTTTATGAATCATCTTTGTTGAGACCAGAATTATTTCTGCGAGGATGAGAGCATTGAACACTGATTGAGCATGGGCATGTTTTAAACACATTAATGTCCTGTGAACTAAGTCCATTTGTACAATTACAGGTTTTGGAATGGCGGTTAAATCCTCATCAGTGGGATGTGAGGAAAATAAATATGCATCCTGGGTTTTTGACCAATGATTGTAAGGGGCCTATCAAGCCAAAGCAAGTCCCCAAAACGCGTGTACTGCAGGTGTGCTAATGCGTTCCACGTCATCAAAATCACTCGCATTCAAAATAGGACCTTTATGGCTAATGATATTGATGGTGGTGATTCTACGGTATTTATAGAATATGCACAGAAGTCCCAGAATGCATCGTTAAGGGGTAATCCACCCGCAGAAACAAATCATGAAAATCCTGTCAATTTGGTGAAAGCCTGTGCTCTATCAGTGGGTGAAATAACCTCTGTCAAAAACAAAAACTTGGTGCTTGGTCTGTGTGAAATTGTGTTGTAATGTGTCATAGCTATATATTTAAAATGCTGGAGATTGGTGACAAATACTAGATTCCATAAGTCTTTAAAAATACCTACCTGGAAAACAGGTCTTTCCTCAAAATATATGTCTCACTCTATATTATATTTCTTTCCTCAAACATGATGAGAAGCAGTTTCCGCCTACTTCCTCACAGGACTCATTGTACGTTGCCATAGCAACCAGATTTCTACAGATTAAAGCTCTTCGAATGATAGTGCACACTGAGTGATTTCACATCTATGTTAGTGCACATGCTGATAATGATTTTGGTGGTATAGCGTACACACGTTCTCTGGCTACCTTGGCACAAATGAACCTAGCCTTTTCTGAGACAGCACAGCTGGTCCTTTGGAACCAAGCCAGAACTGCATGTGTTCCTTCACTTACTGGTGCCGGTTGCGGTTGCTGTGGCGACCGGCTGGGCGATGTCTGGCGGTGGCTTGAGCTTCATGAGTTCCACCAGACTACTGCTCTTCATTGTGCTGCCCTTCAGACCACCAGTCCTCAACAGGTCCTTCAGCTGAATCTGACAGACGGAAAAACATGTTCCAATGAGGAGTGGTTCTTTAACCAAACAGAGGAGTTGACATGAATGATAGCCTTAATAACGCAAACAAATCACAGAACTCACACATTAGTTTAACCTGCGTTTTGTTCCAAATAAAATGTTTTACAGAGCAGCAATATTTCCTCAACTGACCTGCTCTCTGTTGGAAGGAACAACTGTGGAGAATGACGTGGAAAGAGGAGTCGAGGAAGTGAGTGTGGAGGTGGACCCCCGCAGGCCAGAGGGAGTGGTATGGACCACCTTAGTGACTGTGATGGTGTGTCGTGCCGTGCCTCCGGTTGAGGGCTTGGTCACAACGATTGTTCCCAGCGAAGGCAACTGATTCAGTTGATTTAAGACAAATGAGGTGGTTGAGGGCTGAGGCTTGTGCTGGTGGACCAATGGTGGGGAGAGAGAGGTGGGAAACAACTTTACAACACACCACTACATGACGCCAGATGATATAATCCAAAACAATGTGCAAATAGTAGTTTGAAATTCACTATATGTTTTCAGAAATGCGTAGAAGCAAGACAAATACAACAAGCCTGATTTTGTGACGGAGCCAGACAGTTACATTTTTTTAAGACAAAGTGAACTTTCTTGCCGGGCCAGTTCAGGTAGCAGCAAGCTTTACCATTTCAAAACCATTTTCCTACCCTGATTGTGACTGTAGGAGTGGGAGGAGCGGTGCCTCCAGGTGCCTCCAACCCTGAGCCAGGACCCGGGGCACCAATGGAAATTGACTGGAGGAAAAAAGAAAAAAGCTTGCATCAGGACCAAAGAACACCACACATCTGAAAGAGTACCCAGGATGTCTATTCATATCCATTCATGTAGCTCATAATAAGAGGGAAAGCAGGAAACTACTACTTGGAGCCCACTATTACCTACTTAGATAATTACTATACATGTAATATACATGCGAATTATTCAGAAACGCTAGTTGCCACTTTGGAATATTAGGAAGAGGCCTCTTTGTCTTTCACCTACCTGTGAAGTTGAAGAGGGCAGTGCAGCATCCTGAGGGTCAAAGTCAAACAGGTCGTTGGGGCAGATACCGCTCTCGCTTAGGGCTGCCAGGAGCAAATCCTGTCCAGGATCCATCATCTCCAACACAACAAGAAAACTAGTGATTAACACCAGCGGTGGGCAGAGAGGGTAACAGCCCACAGTCACAGACAACTCTCCTGGTGCTCGCACCAAAACAAACAGCGAACACCTGGAATTTGAAAATGGGGTTTGTCTTGTAGTAAACAGTAACCTGGATGCACAAACCCTGATGCAGCACAACATATAACACAGGAAAATATGCACAATAACTTAATACGTTTCATAAGTTCAACAAAAATGACATAAGGTTTTTAGATCAACTGCTCTCATAAAATCATAAGCAACCGATTTCAGACATTATGACCTTCCAATCTGAAGCCCAACAGGTTCACCATGTTAATATAGCAACTTTTAAATCAAACCAGAGCCCTTAAATCCGAAGTCCTGTAGCTAACAGGTAACTAATAAAGCATAGCGTAGTAGCAGGAGACGTAGGTCATTAAAAAAGGTTCCCATCCAAGGAACCTCCAAAAGCAACAATCTTGAGAGGCATGTGGCACCGGATGGCAAGCGGCAAGGATGTTCGTAAATGTTAGACAAGTCCCATCTCCCCCCACTCAAAAAAAACCTCGGTCAAGGTAGACTGTAAGAATTATCTGTAGTAACACACCTCGATACAATGTCGGATCCAGCACAATGATCTTGAGAACTCGTCTGGTTACAAAGTGACCCGGACCCCGGCACGTGTCTGCATTGACTGGATCCCCACTCACTACTCTTAACTTCCTGGTATGACGTAGTTACTCGCCAGACTAGCCACTCATGTCAAATCTAACATGTTCTAGGTTGATGCTAGATCAGGCAAATACATTTAAATCAAGTGTCTCCTGTAGAAATAGTTAGCTACTTAAATTATGAAAACAAAAACCCTGTAAAATGAACAGCAGTATAACGTTTAAATTAGCTAACTAATGTCTGACAAGCAGGGATGTCCACTACAGTACTATGCAAGTTACGTTACTATGGTATCAATTAACATCAACATTTAACGTTTTTTAGGGAGTGGTGAAACCACGATTATTGAGACTTAAAAATAGCAAATGCAAGTCCTATTTACCTACTACTCGTTTGTTTGAACGGAACAGCTACTGTAAACGTTCGAAGTTGTTTGCTCCCTTGTTGTTAACCTGCTAACTTCACCACTGAAATGACTGTACAGCATTGAAGTACAATGACGTGCTAAAACTTGACAGCCCAGAAAACGCATAAGGCATCATTAATAGTTTTAGTTAGTAATTTACAATATTACAACAGCACACACATAACGATATACAGCCATCAAGCTAACTAATTTGTAACAGTAGCTATGACGCTAAACTAAAGTGTTTAGTGTTGTTATGCTCAGTCACGCCGTTCGTTACTAGCTAACATTAGCTAGCTGCCATGGAAAGAGGACAACAAAATACTATTTCATAAAAACAACATGTCACAGCCTCACTTTGAAGACATCTCCGTGATCGCGGGGAAATAACCAGCAACCTTCGGATAATTATGTCTGGCAACAACACTCACTTGTCAGTAAACGGGCGTTCCGTTTTTCGAGGCTATTACAGGGACTTTTACCCTCTTCGTTCCGCTGTTTTCTAACCACCTTTCGCCATCTTTACCAAACGGCCAGACTCGCGTGTTGGTCACGTGACGTTTAGCCCGAGATCTGGAATTTTCAGGCGCGAATACCTATTGCTCCGTCGATAAAAATCGATTTCCAAGTGGTCGCGGGCCATCCGTTTGCGATCAGCAATCGATAAATAAATGAATGTTCGCATTTCTATCATAATTTTAAACCTTACAGATTCCAGAAACAGAGCGCTAAACCTGTGTCACGTGACTGCGCGTTATCTTTAAAGGAAGTGACGTCCAACACACGTTTCCTCATCATGCTAATGTGTCATTGTAAACACCCATGTTGGTAAGGTCAGACCAGACTGGAAGCTTAACTGTTATTGGGCCGGGTTCGCGGGCACAGATTAAAAACCTAGTACTACACTAAAATTGACAGATCAAGGAAATGTCCATTGTTTTTAGTCTAGGACTAAGACAATCGATGTCCGCAAAAGCGGCCTTTGTTGAAGTAGTAAATAATTTATATCTTCTGGGCTGCATGTTTTATATTGTATACAACAAACATCAATAAATGTATATTAACAACCTATAGGTTAAATCTTCAAAAGAGTGGCATAAGGCAAGCAAGGTAGCTTGTCCTGTGGGATGAATGCACTTCTCTAGATAAGAGCATCTGCTAAATAATGTAAAACGTGTTATTTTATTAGGATCACTATTTGCTGTTGCTATTGCAACATTAACTTTTCATGGGGGCCCTCACAAAACCTAACATAATACATAACATAATTAGCAAAACCAAAATAGCTCAAATATACATTTAAAATAAAAATAGAAAACCAATGATAAAATGGAACATATGCTCAGATTTAGTAAATCTCCCTGGAAATAAAAATCTTTATAACAACCAAACTTCGATTGGAATCCCTGAAGCTGCATTATCCGTGCTCTGAAAACATCCAGTAGAAATACGTTTCTGTACCGATAATTCAGAAAAATATGATAAAATAACTGTTCACACAATAATGACATTATGTCAAATATTTCAAAAAAAGAATTAGACTTTAAAAAAATACTGAGGTCTTCATAAAAAAAACGTTGAAAGTGTGACCATAAGAACAATATAAAACATGACACACCTACACCGAAACACATAGGTTCCAGCATTCAAATGCGGTTTAGTCAGATACTGTAAATGACTCCTTTTATTTGGTAATCATTCATTGGCGGTTATGATTAATGATGATTAATTTAATCAAATTAGATGAACCTTTGAAGTAAGGTCAATAAAGCCCAATCCCCGAAACACTGTCAGACAGCGGTACCTGCTGGCCTTTCATTACAACTACCGTCCCTTTAATTGTTCACATGGTTCCCTCTCTTGAATGAGTTACATTAAAACATGGCGGAGGGGAGGAACTGTGGAAACTGCTTGGGCTGAAGAATTGCAAAGCAAAACATACAAAAGTGACCTTTGTGGAGGTAGAGGAGAGTGTACGGAGGCTAAGGAGGGGTAGGATGACTGTTGTATAACGCAGGAGACATACGGGGAGACACGGCTTCTCGATTTTATTTTATTTTTTACTGCAACAGAAGACTGGAACCGAAAAAAGGCTTTCGCATAAAAATACAAAAAAACAAAACAAGACAGAGATGAACGGGGTAAGTTTGCTATTTAATAATAAGTAAAATAATTACTTTATATTTTATAATAGGTTATACTATTTAGAACGTAATGGACGGCGAACTGTTATTTATATTGTAGTTTAGTTATTTGTTTACTTTATGAATATCCAACATGGCATTACGTTAGCAAGCTACGCTAGCCACTGTAGCTACAGTAGTCTGGTTAGCTTGCTGGTTATAGTGTACGTTTTTGTTCCTACACTACTAGGTACTAGTATCGGTTGAATTAGCGAACACTCCAAATGAAAAGTTTGTTGCTTTTAGTGTCCAATAAGTGTTAGTATCTTAAATTGACATTGTTTGCATTTCTTCGAAAACAGGCTCGTCACAAATTAATATTATTTGATGAGTGTAGGGATTTGGCTAACGACTCGGAGGCCCGTATATTGTGTGGGTGTGTTGGTGATGTTGCTGCCTGGCTGGCGTCACTGACACAGGTCGTCTGTTTTTCATAAAACCATGTGGTAGATTCCAGAAATTACTCAACGATTGTTATGATCAAATTTAGAACCATGCACAAAAATCTTCGTGTGACACATTTTATACCTGATTACATCTTAACACTTACATAGACATGAAGACAGACATTCACATCCATGTTTGTTTTACCATTGTGGATCCGGATAATATTCCCATTTAAAATCATAATTAATTTAACCCTGACCCAAATTGTAACATACCTAACCCTAATGCCATGAATTGTATTTTTCCTCAGGGGAATTGCAAAAATCCACATGTGGCTGTTTTCCTCGCAGTAATGGACCCCACTAGTGTCTTTATTCCTTTCTGCCAACACACACACAAAATGGTAACAACTGATAACATATTTTCATTTGACAGGACATGTTACTAAATAGCCACTCCATCACTCTCCTGAGCCACAGCAAGTCCAAGTCCCCTGTCCATGATGAGATGACCATCAAGCTCATACAGGAGGGGAAGTACACTGGACGTGTCTCTATACAGAACGAACCACAGAGGCAAGGAGATGGTATGTACTGTGTCGCTAGTAGCCTATTTACATGACTAGTGCAGTGTGACTTACATTGTTCCTCTAGATCCATTCACTTTTTGAGTGTGTAACAGACGTTCATGATTAATTCACTGAAGTACTTATAGATTAATTTGTAAATTCAGTTCATAGGTGTTATATAGTTTTGTGAAATAAGCATTTTACATTAAACCTAAAACAAAGCTGTATGATGGGTTGGCCGTACTTCACGTCACTGAATATCTATAAGTAAGAAGGAGCTGTAAATTTGGTCAACAGATTGTTTTTTAGTCATCTGAAGTTCCTCTTCTATTTTCCTCCACTCATTTTACATGAAATGTGCTAAAATCATATTAAGGAATGAAGAGCAGTGTATTGTGAGCTCCCTGTTATACCCTTATCTGACTTCCTGTGGGCTTGACTCCCCCAGCAGCCCGGAGACTGAACGCTGAGGCAGCATGCGTCCTGAAGCTGGCAGACAGGGAAGAGAGCAACAGCCAGTGGCCCTGCAAGACAGAAGACCACCAGGTGTCCCAGCAGCTTCTACACTTCTCCCCAGTCTCCTGTCGCCGTTCTCCAGCCGATCTCTCCTCCCCTCCTGCCCCCGGTAACAACATCACCCACACCCTCCTGACCAACAACACCGCTGCTCACCTCAGCAACCAGAGGAGAGACATCCGACGCAAGGCCAAAGGGAAGAAGTCAGCCCTTAGAATGTAAGGCCTCATCTGGATGTTGGAAAGAAACCACATTTTGTTTTTTGTGTCATGTTTTTATATGTAATAAATAATATAAAATTTGACTGTTGTAAATGCATGCACTGAACTGGTTGCCGTGCTAGCGTCCTTAATGTCTAATATTGATCTCCTCTTTTCAAAAGGATGTAACACAAAATTTTATTTTTCTTTCTGACACCTTTTTTCACTTCAAAAGCAATATGAACATGGCTGACATGCTTGTACATTTAAATGCTTTATTGTTAATGCTAGTTCATATGTTTCCCCTCCAGAGCAGAGAGCAGGAATTCCCAAAACCACAAAGTAACAGATTACTACCCCATACGCAGAAGCTCCAGGAAAAGCAAAGCAGAGTTGAAGGTGAGAACAACATGGATTTGTTACCTTGTAATACTAAAGGTGTTACCCAGTAAGCAGAAGACTGAACCCGTTATTGAAAAACAAATGTTGTGTGAAATGTGAACCTGTTCTTCTGTGAATCATTTAGCATTTGATTTGTGACAATGGACTCTTATGTGACGTTGCTGTGAAATTCTGGCCTTCAATAAGATTCCTCAAACGTTAGACCACTTGAATTACAATGGGATTAGCAACTTGTTCCATCAAATACGTGGAGGTGCATTTTAAATGTCTTGTGAAAGTCTTACTCTTACTACATAGTCATTAGATGTCAGATATTATTGTCTTTTCTTACAGGGTGAACAAAAGAAACACATAGATGATCTGATCGTGAATGGAATTGAGGAAGGAATGGAGGTATGATCACAGCTGTTTGGCTGTCTGACTGGGAGAGCCCTTTTATTTCAAAACCTTGTAATGTTCAGACTAGCAAATCATGAAATACACACCAGTTTTTTCATTTCAGTGGACAACATTGTTCTTCTAAGTTGAATATGTTTTTTTGTTTTTAGGTGCGGCATATAGATGGGAAGGGCCGGGGAGTGTTTGCCACGCAGTGTTTTCAGAAGGGCCAGTATGTCGTGGAATACCACGGAGACCTGCTGCAGATCACCGATGCCAAAAAGAGGGAAGCCGAGTATGCTATGAACCCTGCAACCGGCTGCTATATGTACTACTTTCAGTATCTCTGCAAAACATACTGGTAGGTGTTATCGCTGATTGACTTGTATCTCATATGTGCTGAGTATCTCATTATTGTCCGCTAATGCAGTTTTTATGTTTGGATTGCAGAACAGTAACTTTTTTTCATACCTTTTAATAGTCTCCCTCTTTGACTACTTCTGAAAAGTTCTTCTTAATCGTAATGTTCTTTTCCTGTACGTGTCCCTCCAGTGTGGACGCCACAAAAGAAACGGTTCGCATGGGCCGGCTGATCAACCACAGTAAGAACGGCAACTGTCAAACCAAACTCCATGACATCAATGGCATACCTCACCTCATTCTGGTGGCATCGAGAGACATCGATGAGGGCGAGGAGCTGCTGTACGACTACGGTGACCGCAGTAAAGCTTCCATCGCAGCCCACCCCTGGCTCAAACATTAATCCAGCTCAAAGAAAAGGGAAACAAGCTTCATAGAAGATAATTTTTTTAAATGTAAAAATTGCCTTAGCAACAGAATGTTACCCCAGTTTTTTTCAGAGGGGAAAAGAACGAGGACGTGGTAGATTTCTGGTGTGTATGTAGAGGGGGGGAGTTTTGAAGAGGGAGGGTTAGGTTACAGTGACTTAAACACATTTAGATTGAGGTACATCTTCTAAATGTCTAGTGACATCAATACTTTTAATATATTTATCCGTCTATATGAAACATGCTAGTTTTTTCCAGCACATTTCTTTTTGTATATTTTGTATTACCGGTAGACCAGTGCTTCCACGGCATGCAGGTTGTAGTTTAAGTGTTCTGCATTTTTATACTTTTTTCTTAATCGGGTGTATAGTAGTTAGTTGCTTAGCAATAATTATATTTATGGTACCAGAACCCTTTCTGGTTGATGCAGAAAGCAGAACTATGAGATGCAAACCTACGAGCCCTCTTTGAAAGGTTCAGAAAACTGGAATAAGATTCCAACCATTTAAACACAATTAATTTGAAATGTTAACTTTATGCCATGTTGAGTAGAGTTGTTTTATGAACTTGAACAAATATGTACCTCTCTAACACAAAGCTGTTAAAATGTCCACAACGAAGTGCTCTGCAAGGAGCTATTTAAATGAATATGTATACTGGGGTGGATACATTGTTAAATAAACACATTTTATGCAACTTATAACATGACTTGCTGCGTTTTGTTGTGACTTTGATCCTTGTAAACACCAACTGGCTAAAATTGATTTGAGAGTTGTAGATGGTTGACAAGAGATTTCTCCATTTAAAATAAACATTTCAACAAATTGATTATGCATTCATTTGAATTCCACTGGCTTGAATTTAGTCTGATTTTTTTGAAACAAGATACTTTATAGATTTTTATTTTTAAGCCCTTATAGCAATGTGGGATGGTTTAAGGGTGGAGTTCTAGAATTCTAATTCAGACGATTACAACCAGTGCAATCAAGTAGAAAAAAAACACCTTAATAAGAACGTTGCTGAAGTTTAAATTGGTCCCTGGAAATGTATTATTTGCTAATACAAAATACCTTTTAGTGAAAATATAATTATAAGCAAAATTTACTTTGGTTTTATTTAGACACATCCCTTTTAGGGTGTTGGGTAATTGTAATTATTGCCCACATCTGTTAAGGACTTGTATAACAACCGTATCTGAACTCTCAGTATAAATTTGATGTGATGATTACCTGAGATTTACCCTGGACCATAGAGCCCTGGACCCGAAACACATTTCGAAAATAACGTCTCCAAAAGGATCGTGAGACACCCTTCCAAAAGGAACGGTCTGGAGGAAACTATTTTACTCACACGGACTGTTTAGAGCGACGCACTCTTGTTTATTTTTTGTCGGTTAATAAGCAAAGCGCGGATTCGTAAGTAATATGTTCCCACCTAGCTAGAAATGTGATTACAGACGTTCGCTTTGTGTGATGTTTATTCATGAACACCGCGTTATTAGATTTTTTTGCTTCTGTCGATACATTGTTTAGTACTAAATAATGAACGACTGGAGTCCAGTGGCAAAGGTCTATGACCCTCTCAAGGCGGGCAGCATCGATGGCACAGACGTGGAGCCACATGATCGGGCCGTCTGGAGGGCCATGGTCGCCCGCTACAAACCTAACAAAGGTGTGGTGGGGGACCCGCTCCTCACCCTATTCGTGGCCCGCTTGAACCCTCAAACAACGGAGGAGAAACTGAATGAAGTGTTCTCCAAATACGGGGACATTCGCCGACTGCGCCTGGTGAGGGACATAGTGACTGGGTTCTCGAAGGGCTACGCTTTCGTTGAATACAAAGAGGAGAGGTCCGTAGTCCGAGCCAGACGAGAGGCCAACAAACTAGTAGTGGACCAAAGTGAGTTGTTTGTGGACTTCGAGCAGGAGAGGACTCTGAAAGGATGGATACCTCGCCGGCTGGGCGGAGGGCAGGGCGGCAAGAAGGAGTCAGGTCAGCTACGGTTTGGTGGGAAGGACAGACCCTTTCGCAAACCCATCAACCTTCCGGTCACCCTGAGCCAAGAATGGGGTGGTAGAGGCAGAGAGTGGGAGAGAGGAGGTGAGAGGAATGAGCGCTACAGAGAGAAAGACAGAGATGGGACTGTGTGGGGGAGTAGAGGAAGGAGAGATGACCGAGACAGAGGGAGAGAGAGAGGTGGGGAAATGGAGTACCACCGAGATAGGCGGAATAGGAGTTACGAGACCGAGTCGACGAGGGAGAGGGGGTCAACGAGGGAGAGGGGGTCAAGAGAAAGGGATGACAGGAGACACAGTGATGACAAGCACAGACACAGAGACAGGAGATGAGGCATACTGGGTTGCCCAGTGATCCCTCTGACATCTGGACTTCATCTCTAAAATCTGGAAGGATCATGCCACATGTGGAAAGAGCAAAGGATAGGCCTAAAAGAATGGTCCGACAATCTGGTTTCATTGGTCTCTATTTTGTAGCTGGTTGTGGGGTAGACATTGTCGCACCCATTTCTCTGCTGCGCCATTTTGCTCCCCCAGCTCAGTTGGATGGTTTTTTTTTATCCTATTGTCCTCACTTCTATACAAAATATTTTTGTGAAATATTGGTTACCATTTAAGCCATGCTTTCTTTTTCTTCATCAGAACAAAAAAACATTTACCATTATGGGGATCACAATGTTTATTTGAGTGGGGATATCTGAATAAAAGGCAACACACTTTATGAAAACAGTGAGATGTATCATATTTTAAATCTTTACAAATACAAATGTACCAGGTTTGAATGGAGTCCATGAGGTTTGTGTGAAATAGAGGATGTTTTGCATATAATGGCATATGTCTATATTCAGAAGTATATTTTTTATTTGTATTTCCCTTTATGTGTATATGATGTAGATGTTTCCACCAGCATGTGCTGTATTACATGCCGATTATCCCTTCAGTCATGATAAGTTTTGACCTAATTTATGCACCATTATGTCTTGCAATTATTAACGTTTTTAATTCATAGAAATTGGGTCAATTAGGACTAGTCCTCAGTATACAGAACCTCTTTCGTCCAACAAACCATTTTTCTTCTTGCCATAGCACAGTTTGGCAAACTGTCCTCGATGTTTGAGCCACATATTTCATAAGAACATTCTCATTTGAGTTCTCAGTGGAGTGTTGTCCATTTGTCTTATCACATTTGGTTCCATGTCAATTGAATGTATCGAATACAGTTTGCCAAACATGCATATCTTTGGCTTCATATTATGTACACCACTTGGCTAGTCCTGAAGGCACCACTAAAAGCCTCAAAACAAAAAAAGCAGCAGCAAATAGCCTGTAGTTAAATCATTCAAAACAAAAATACCGTCTTTCCTTAAGGCATTGTAAAACTACAACATTCTGTGCTTCAATCAACCATTTGCAAAATATAAAACCCCAACATCTCTAAATTGGGCAAATTGTTCAAAAAGGTGTTCTAAACATCAGACCAACAGTATGTATATGGCGATGCATACTTTTGAATAAGAAGGGTTGTATTAAGAATTGGGTTTCTATGGCAACCATATTTTCCACCTCAACACCCAGTAACACATTCATTTATGCAAAGTTCCACCAAGTTGTTTAAATCCAACAAGTTTGTTCACACCCTTTTATCTAGTGCTGGAGAGTGAGGGGCCTAGCTACAGCGCCTCCTAGCTGCCGTAGAGAACATGGCTGGTCTAACTGGGATATCAAACTGAGTCAGTGAAAAACATCTTGTTTCTTTTCTGAACATAAAAGTTCTCAAATTTGTGTCCCATGATTCTCTATCTAGGGTATTTCATGTGCTTCCTTTCTCAAACCTCTCAAACACACTTTCTGCTCTCCACATGGCTACCAAGCCTGACTATGTCTCTCAACCATACTTTCTGTTTTCCACAATTCTACCCAGCCTGATGCTGGTACCTACATTACGTCTGCCAGTTCTGATAATGGGTAACAACTCTGTGCATCGGTCAATTCTTGTGGGTTTCACCGTGGAATAAATAAAGGCTTTAGGGAGGTTTGACTTCAGAAGAAGTGGGTAAATCTTCTCTTCACCCTCAAACCCACGGAGTGCTTTCATTTACTAATGGCTGTGTCATGAAATCACATTACACTGCAGCTGGCCACAATAAGTACAGTCCAAAGACTAGGAGGTTAAATCTAACGTTACAGTGGTTAGGCAACACTTCGGGGTGAATGATTCAGCTGTCACACAGAGCTTGTGGTGTTGTCGGTGTGAATCTCGGTATGTGGATGGCCATTGATGGTGTTCTCTACACCATCAATGGGGGGGGGGGGGGGGGGGGTCGTCAAGAATTAGCCATTCACTACAGATGCTGCAGAGCCTCCTGGGCCTGTTCCGTGTACACCTCATCTTTCCCCGCCCACGAGCTGAAGCTGTCGTCGAACTGTGCGCTCCGCTGGGAGTTCCACCGCTTATCACGAGAGAAGAAGCTAAACCTGAAACGAGAGAAGGGAAGGAGAGGTGGAAAATGCAGAAGGGAAAGAAAAAGTGGATATTACTGACCAGAGTCATTGATCCCACATGTCCATGACATGCCTGCCGGCCCGTTGGTCACTAACGGGTAAAAGGGAGATGCACGTCTACAGTGTAAATTCGGAGATTAGAATAAAGGTGCATAAGGATTAGATGTGTGTGCACAAAGCAGAAGGAGCATAGAAAATGCAAGAGTTAAACAGATTTGTTAGTGAATCAGAATCAGGACAGGAAGTGAATCCACATCCTATTCTGACTGGCTGATTAAAATGTTCCACGATGTTCCTATTGGACAGTGATTTAGACAGTGACCCACAATTAGCCAATCAGAATGCACACTTCTACACAGCCTCCAAGGGTCCATGCTGGTCCGATAACTACGGTAGGGTGCACAGTTAACATGTTCAGGAAAAAGGCCCTACTAATACAACATGCAGATGGTGAGAGGTGTTAGCCAAGACAGTGAGTAACATAGAGGCCAACCAATGACCGAGGTCGTACGAGGGATATGAGACGTCTGATTGGCTGTAAAGTGGGGTCATCTGGTATCAACCCAGCCGCCACCATCGGCATTATGGCTGTGAAGATCCTGTCACACAGAGGTACGCGAACACAAAGGTATATACAAACACATACACACACACACAAAGACATTCACAGGGAGGCACGGACAAGCAGAAAACGAGGGGAAAGGAAGACATGGTCCAAATCAGCCATGGCCCATAAAACTGATGTCAAATGAAGCCATGTTACTGCTGTTTCTGTGGTGAGTGAACCAGAGTGGACTAACAGTCATGCCTTAGCTGATGTAGTGACAGTCAGACCAAGAGATGAACGCACGGGCACATCCTTAATACTACACCTGTGTGTGTGTTGGAGGGTGTGTCCTTGTGAGATACGTACAGGCACTTGTGTGTGTGTTGGAGGGTGTGTCCTTGTGAGATACGTACAGGCGTTTGATTCCTGACTCGGGCTGGGCACCAGTTCGGGGCCGCGCCCTCAGTTGTTCGGGTGAAGGGGAAGGAGCTGGAGGGCCGGTCTCATCCTCTGCCTCTTCACTGGAGAGGAAGAACAGCCAATGTTATTATCCTCATCATCATCAACCTGAGAGCCTCAGAACGGAATGCACACAGCATCGTCAACACTGTCAACTTCTTCACTTTAACCTAACAAACAGGGTTCATCACATCTGATTGATTAGGGTTTTCAAAACCTGAGTGTGTCTTAAAACGGAATAAACATGGGTGCCTTTTGTAGTAGGCAATCTCCTCCTGCAGCATAAACACTTTGGCCTTGAGCTCATTCCTCTCGTGCAGAACGTCTCTCAGCTCCTGCAACGTGAACCTGGGCCTGTTGGGGTCCTTCTGGTCCAGGCCTCCCATCTCCTCGTCACATAGCGCCTCCTAGTGGGATACAGCCAAATTACACCATGCAACTAAAGGAGGAGGGCAGGAAGTGAGGCAGGAAAGGAAGGAATAGATGGTAGGCAGGAAGGGAAGGAGGGATACCTTGGTAAAGTGTTGGAACAGAGCTGGTGTGTCCTCATCACACATCGCCTCCTGGTGGCATAGGAAATGAACTGAAGGTCAGACACTAGGCCCTGTTCCAATACTTAGGAAATCAATCCTTAACTCTGATTCCTTCCTTCCTTCTTTCCTTCCTTACAATCTTCCTTACCTCAGATACTACAAAGTTACTGCATGCAACCAACTGAGGTCCATCATGCACCAAACAGTCATTTAGCCAGTGACTCTGTAGCACATGAACGTGAAGAAAAGAGGCATGGCCAACAGTCGTGCTATTATCGTGACTGGATGACATTGTGTTCCAAGTTCTCTTGTTGCAAACATCCTAATCTGCCATTATGTTTTGCATGTGAAAGGGAGGGTCTTGACTAGTCTATGTGCTGTTGCAGGGGTGTCAGAGCAGTCTATATTTAGGTGTGACAGCTGTGGCGGTACAGTCTGACCTCAGACACGAAAAAACACTGACGACAACACACACTTACTGTATATTGGCCAGTACAGTCAAGGGTAACCCATTTTCGTTGAACTTTTAAAAACACAGACCTTGAAATACAATTGTCAGAATTCCACACACATAGCTGTCAATTATACACTTAGATTCCATGCTCTTGTGGTCAACGGGATACTGTTTCAACTTTAGTTGGACAGGGCAAAGGTTAGGGCCACGCCAAACACACCATTCTGGGAAGGCTAGCTAGCTAGCACAACGGTGTTACCCATTGCAACACAGCCTCTTCCTCTACATTCTCCTCCTCATCATCATCCAGGGAAGGGAAGCGAGGGGCAGGGTCGTACCCCGCCAACAGCATCTCAGTGGGGTATCTCTCTCGCTCTGGCCAGCCCCCCACCTCAGACTCGACCTCTGAGGAGGGGCTACCAGGCTGGGGAGCAGGGAACTGGAGCGGCAGACAAATGTTAAGGTACCTTTATCCAGGCACGTCTCACTCAATTCCAATAACTCCACACATTCTTACAGACAAAAGAATAGCAAAAGAATATAATGCGCTACCGCAAAGCATTGTGGGGAAAATGTGTTCGACTTGCTGTATGAAGTCTTGGAACCGTCTGTATTTTAATTTGGCTAAGAGTAAAAAGGTTTGGTATACAAGTGACTATAAAGGTTGTTGTTGCTAATTTTAGATGCCCTGAATTGCCTGGCTGTCTCTTACTACATCTCTAAGGCTGGCTAGTGGCCGGCTGTGGACGGGTAGAGAGAAGGCATATTTCCAGCCTGTCCCTGCTCCCACTCATATGATAACTAGGTCATATTTTCCAATGAGGCAAAAACTCTGGGCTCACTGACTCACTAGCTCCAGCTGAGTTCTACAGGCTGCGAGTCAGACTGCTATATACTGACTCTGCACAGGTTCTCTCACAGAAGGAAAGAAAAGATAATGTGATTCTGTGGTTGTTGGGGACGTATACCTGTAGATACCTTACATCTGCCGGGGAGACCTATGTGTGCATTGTGTATCCATGCTTAGCAGGTTTGCGGACCGAACAGACGCTTGAATTACCTGTGTAGGGGATGGGGGCTGGGGTGGTGTCAGTATTACCTGTGGAGGGATGGGGAGGTGTCAGCATTACCTGTGCAGGGGATGGGGGCTGGGGTGGTGTCAGTATTACCTGTGGAGGGATGGGGGCTGGGGAGGTGTCAGTATTACCTGTGGAGGGATGGGGGCTGGGGAGGTGTCAGTATTACCTGTGCAGGGGATGGGGGCTGGGGTGGTGTCAGTATTACCTGTGGAGGGATGGGGGCTGGGGAGGTGTCAGTATTACCTGTGGAGGGATGGGGGCTGGGGAGGTGTCAGTATTACCTGTGGAGGGATGGGGGCTGGGGTGGTGTCAGTATTACCTGTGGAGGGATGGGGAGGTGTCAGCATTACCTGTGCAGGGGATGGGGGCTGGGGTGGTGTCAGTATTACCTGTGGAGGGATGGGGGCTGGGGAGGTGTCAGTATTACCTGTGGAGGGATGGGGGCTGGGGTGGTGTCAGTATTACCTGTGCAGGGGATGACGGCTGGGGAGGTGTCAGTATTACCTGTGCAGGGGATGGGGGTTGGGGAGGTGTCAGTATTACCTGTGCAGGGGATGACGGCTGGGGAGGTGTCAGTATTACCTGTGCAGGGGATGACGGCTGGGGAGGTGTCAGTATTACCTGTGCAGGGGATGGGGGTTGGGGAGGTGTCAGTATTACCTGTGCAGGGGATGGGGGTTGGGGAGGTGTCAGTATTACCTGTGCAGGGGATGGGGGTTGGGGAGGTGTCAGTATTACCTGTGGAGGGATGGGGGCTGGGGTGGTGTCAGTATTACCTGTGCAGGGGATGACGGCTGGGGTGGTGTCAGTATTACCTGTGCAGGGGATGGGGGTTGGGGAGGTGTCAGTATTACCTGTGCAGGGGATGGGGGTTGGGGAGGTGTCAGTATTACCTGTGCAGGGGATGGGGGTTGGGGAGGAAGCTCTTCTGGAGCCTGAGGGGGCACGTCTCCTTGCAAACGCTCTCTTAAACGGGCCACTTCCTGCCGGAGTGCTCCCATTTCCTGTACCCGGGCTTGAGCTCCCGCCTCCAGTTCCACCTGAAGATATATATATCTGCACTGTTTTGTTTTTAAAATACAATATGTTTAACACATCCTTAGGTTTCAAACCTTCTGCTCGATGAGAGCTTTCCCCTGAGCTTCCACCACAGAGATCTTATGGCGAAGGTCATGGTTTATCTTCATCAGACGAGACTGCTGCTGCTGAAGCTAGAGAGCGGATGGAGGGAGATGGATGGGGAGGAGGTCAGAGATAAGAAGTCACACATAGGCCACACAGCCATTAAAAACAACATGCCCCCGTTACCTCCACACAGCTAAGTTACGGTGTGCCACAGGTCATATTGAGGAGGGGGATTTGCTGGTCTGGCGGTTTTAAAAGGCTTTGATCGGTTGTCACATGTATTTAGTCTTCTAAACCATTGATGTGTTTGCAGGGTGGGACATTTCAGATGGGAGAAGATTTTAGATGGATGATCCCCGTTAAAGACAAGTGAACCACAGATTACAATTTTTCTTTGTTTATGGCATGCTTTCAGGGTGAGGAACCACCACCTTAACATCCAGTTTTACAATAGTGCATTGGTTCTAAATATTTTGGGAAGGCCTGGCTGATCCTGTCTGTGCACATAGACACCATCTACACCAGGCAAGCATCCTGCCACACTCACAGCCTCAATGTCCTCGTTTTTTAATGTGAGCTCGCGGTCTTTGGCTCGGATCTCGTCTCTTTGCTTGTCCACCACCTCTTTCAGCTTCTTCATCACCTGACGCTCCCGCTCAGACATACCTGGCAACACAACAGGGGAAACCATTTCAGATCTGGCAACCTAAGAGGCAAGGCAGAATGGGAGTGCAAAATGTGGAAGGACAACTGAAATGTCTGGCGGTCCAGACTCTAAAAAAACTCTACATGAATCCTGTGTGTGTGTCTTACGGGATGATAAATCAAGTGAGCCTCACTAGGTTTAAAATGGCAGACAGGCACGGACACACTTGACTTCTCTGCCAGATACAGAGGAGCCCAGGCTGACACACCGCTCTGGATATCAGCCACGAGGAACTGAGACCCTAAAACCCCAGCCAGTACTGACTGAGCAGGTGGACAGGGCACTGAGGGGACTTGTATCAAAGTGAAGCGTGATTACGTAGTGTGTGTGTGTCTAGCAGGTGGACAGGGCACTGAGGGAGGTCTGTCTCTGTGTGTGTTTGGTTCTGTGTCTCAGGGCGACTGTAGCCCTTCTGTGACATCACGACAGAGCCACCCATGCAGTAACAAGCCTGGCTCAGCCTCAAACACAGAGAAGGCCCCCTTTGTGTGTGTGTGTGTGTGTGCGTGTGCATGTGCGAGGACGTGCGTGCACATGCCTGCGTGCATGTGACTGCCCATGTTAAGCGAAAGGGTGCGCGTGAGCTACAGAGCGAGAGCATAAAGACATGTGCGTCCCTTCTTTTAATCAGGTGATTTACTGTTGGTGTGCGGGTTCAGAGAGGAGTAGAGGGGAGGGTTTAGTACCTTCATGCCTCTGTAGGTCCTCTTCACTCATGGGGTCTTTGATTGACATGTTAGTGAGGAGCGTCTTGTTCTCCTCCTGAAGCTGGGCGATTTGAGACAGCAGGTCCTGGGCCTCCCCCCTCCACACGTCCTCTACCAGCTCCAACTCCTACACACACAAACACACAGACAGCACAGACTAACACCCTTGACCCCTCTTCCAAGCATGTATGATCACAGCCTTGTTACAAGCAATTTCTTAAAATGTGGATTTTCAACCATCTTGCCTGGTGTGGGTGGAGTATTCACCACATTGTTTTGACAAATTCACTCCATTCAAGCACAAAAAAACTATGTTACCAGGGCGCAGACACAGGCATTCCACTGAGTCAGGGTTTAAAACAACATGTGCATTGGTTGGCTATACGAAAGGCCTCAGTTTTAACCCTGGGCTTTTACGATGTCTTTCTCCTGTCAATGAATGTCTTCAACCTTGTGACTTTTAAAGGCTGACTTTCTTACAAACGGACTCTTTCTCAACTTTAAAACTGACAACAGGTGTGCCTTTCATGGTTCATCAATGACTGAAAATAAATGACTCCCCTTCACAAGATCCTGTGTTATCCACAGTATTTGTTCACAGGATTCGTCTTGGGACATTAACTGTAGAGCTTGGTATGAATCAGCACTTCCATAATGAAAAATCTTATTAATTGTATTGAACAGTTTTTTAGCATTAAATGATGTGGTATGATGGTGAATTGATCAGTTATATGGTTTAAAGCCATCACATTTTTACCTGGCTTTATTAAAGAGATGGGGGATAGTGGATCTTATTTACTGTAATCCAATTAATGCTTTACATTCTGTGGATTGCATAAACTACTTTTGGCTTGTTGTACTTAAATGAACTGAAAATGTAGGTAATAAAATAAAATACTTAGCATATTGCCTAAGGCAGATGGCTCTTTGGGCAGAAGTTAGATTCAGGATGTTGTCACACTTTAATTAAGGCACAAGACACATCTTAGTCGACCAATAAGGGCCAGGCTAGTTTAACTCCTGTCACGTCACTGTCACAAGACCAGCCACTGTTTCATCACTGCACTTCCTCTGACTATAGATGAGGGCCATGACTAACGGCAAAGATGTACAGACGTCTTCATGTAACTGTGACATGTTGCTGGACAGTTTTACAGTTAACAGAAAGATGTTGAGACCTTTAATCTGAAATATATGCCGTTCGATCAAAGAAAATGTCACTTCTTACAATTTCCACAGACCTATTTACAAAAACACATTAAGTTGAATATTGGTGGAGGGTTCGTAACATAATGATGTTAAAATCTCCTTCTGTTAGCATGTTCCAAAAAATGCTTTTGAAGTATCTTAATCTGTCTGCAGAAATAATAAAGACTGTCATCTATGACAAGACACCTTGTGTTTAAATAAATCTATAGGGACTTTTTAACAACAGTAACTGAAGTTGATTTACACCCAGCAACAGAATAACGGTAATACAATTATACGAGTCCTTGATCTGTACTGTCCAGGAATGCATAATTATATATATATAATGTTTTCATTGTGATGTTTCCTGAACATTTTATTTTTGAGTACTGTTCCACAAATAACAACTGTTTCCAAATTTTTTACATTTTAAGATGGAATTTAATTCTAAAATGTGAACTGTCAGTGGTCCTTTAATTGGGTACACTCATCTGGTACTGGATTGGATCCCATTGTCTTCAGAACAGCCTAAAATCTATTTTTAGGGGTGTGGATTTAATAAGGTGTCCAAAAAGTTGCTTCATCCCTCAAGTCCTGTCAGTTGCGACGTGGAGCCACTGTGGATCGGACTTGCTGGTCTAGTACATCCCACAGATGCTCAATTGGATTGAGATCTGGGGAATTTGGAGGCCAGGACAACACCTTGAACTCTTTGTCATGTTCAAAACCACTCCTGAGCAATGTGTACAGTGTGGAGGGTGCATTATTCTGCTGAAAGAGGCCACTACCATCAGGGAAGACCACTTCCATGAAGGGGTGTACCTGGTCCAGAGTGTCCCACTCCCTCCATTGACTTGTGGTCTTCCCACAGTGAATCCCATCACTTCTCCAGGTAAATGACATACATGTACTCGCCCGTCCACATAAAGTAAAAGAAAACAGGACTCGTCGGACCAGGCGACCTTCTTCCACAGCTCCAAGGTCCAGTTCCGACGCCCGTGTGCCCATGGTAGGCGCTTTAGACGGTGGTACAGCGGTCATCATGGTCACTCTGACCGGTCTGTGGCCACGCAGCCCCACACGCAGCAGGGTGTGATGCACTGTGTGTTGTGAAACATTCCTCCGTGTAACCATCGTTAAAATGTTCTGCACTTGTGTACTTGTTAAGAGATGGTCAACATTATTCGCTTCATCAAAATGTTTTGGCTCATCAGTGTATACCTTCTATTTCCCTGAGGGACAGACCCATTCAAATGGAAAACCACAATTGAAAACAATACAGGTCAATTTTTTCACACACAAACATTATCTGATCATCGTCCCTAATGCTTTCCCAAAATTATCATATCTTTCTAATCCATTTCTATAACTTCTTGATCAGAATATCTTAATCATATCCAAATAAAGATTTCCTTATTAGCCTTATGAACATAGATACGTTGTTGCTGTTTGTATCTAGGCTAGAATTACAAAAAAGCCACAAGGGGATGTGGTATATGGCATATACCACACCTGAGTACTGTTCTTAGGCATAACGCATCTTTGAGTACCTGGACACAGTGCTTAGCCGTGGTATATCAGGAATATACCACAAAACCCCAAGATGCCTTAATGCTATTATAAACAGTTACCAGCGCTATTAAAGAAGTAAAAAGTGATGTGGTACAGGGTCTCATATACCACAGTTACCAGCATCGTTAGCACCCGGTTTATAATACAAAATATATGGTGGCATTCAATGATTATTTTCATTCTGATTCATTCAACGAAAAGAGCTGTAGGTAAACAGCTATGTGGTAATGCTTGCGTTTGTGCAGGGGCCTCAGATTGCCCCATGTCTGAGGCCTCCAAACCACAAGTCTTCCCAGTAACTATGAGAAATGTAACAATCCTCAGTCAATTAAGTGGCATTTATGTAATAGTCCTGTTTTGCATTGGTTACATTTTGAAATCAAGTCTAAGCCAACTATTCCAAATATTGATTATTTCAAACCTCTGACATCTTTTGAAAATGCATAGTACACTTGTCAAACGTTTTGTTATAATAATGTCATTACATTATTTCATGATGAAAACATTTTCATTTTTGTTGGCGTTATTTCCATGTGTTCACTATATATATATATATATATATATATATATATATCAAACCAATTAAAATCTGTTACGTCTGTCACTTATCATTACACCTACTGTTATCTTTACATATTTGGTTACAGCTAACTCAATTATTCAAGTCATTTAGTGCCAAATTGTGACCACCTTTTTGTGTTTCTTCTCTTTCTCGAGCCGGTCCATCCTCTCCAGCCGTAGTTTATCCAGCTCCAGCCTCAGCTCCTCCGTTTCGGGACTGATGCTATTCCTACTGACCATCACCTCCAGGATCTCTAACACCCGCACCACTTTTGGCATGAGCCTGGATAGAGCCTCGCAGCCGTACTGATCAATAATCCGCTCAAACTCCTGGCCCACAACCGCAGCTATGTCATACACGTCCATAACTGTTAAATCAGCCACATTCTTTTCTAACGCTGACCCAAACTCCTCCATGGCTGGCTGTGTGGGTTTGTATTCTGATGTCCTCCGCTCTGTTCCCTTTCCGCAGTCCCTCCCTATAACCGGGCTATTATATTTCCTCCGCCACAACAAACTTCCTCCCCATGGAAAAACTATTCACTTTAGGTCGTTCGCGTCGTTCTGTGTGAACCTGACTCACTTCGATAAGTCCCTAATTGCGTATCGATAGCGTTTTTGTACCCAAGTTGAAAATTTTTTCATCCATTTTTTATAAATTTGATAAAATCACACGACTCCGTCCCATTGCGGTCCTGCCTGCGCTGTCGTTCAGTCCTGATTCGGTGGTCAGATTGCTGTTTGTAATGCGCATGTCAGGGATATCAGATGGATGAGGTCGCTGCCAGGGTGAACTTCTGGGAAAAAATAAAAACATGACATGTCAGTCATGATGTCAGTGGTGCTTATCTGCAACTACCGGAAAATAAAATTCAGACAGATTGGGTGCACGCTTTGAATTATAATAGAAGAACCTGCAGTAACGCCGTCTGTTACAGAAAAAAAAGAGGCGCCGACCACTACACATCATATAGGCATCCCAAATAAATCTGCAAAATTAATATTGAGATTAATGTGATGCCTGGCCTGTGTTTGTTATAGAAAAATTAAAAAAATTAAATAAATGAATGGGTCACATTTTGCTGAGTCATCTCTTGCCATTGTTTACAAGCATTATAAAAAAAGAAAATCCATTGAAAACATATTGCATCAGAATATCCTATTAAAAGTTAATCTTCATTTAATTGTTTTCAAACTATCCTTAGTCCCATAAATCCATAATATGCAATATTTGTATTTTTGTAATTGTTGTATATATAATTCAAACATTTATATATAAATATGAAAATAATTTACACAGTTAAAATTAATAATCATAGAAATATGAAAATAGTTATTTTAATTGTTTTGGAGCCTTTTAACAAAATGCCTACACATATTTTCATAATGCATTGTACTCAGCTGTCACCATGGGCCATTGATGGTAAACCAATTTCTCTCTGCAACAAAACAAAACTAACAAAAATAGTTGACATTCTTTAAACACAAGCCACAATAATAATTATCTAATGATTATGTGTAAACATACAATGCAAGAAGTAAGCTAAAAGATTAAGCTACAAAATCACAGAGAAACATTCAGAAAATGAGAATAACATTTTCTATAACTGAGGAAGAAGATAGGAGCTAAAAAACAAATTCATTGATAACTAACAGGGAAAACGAATGTGTTAGTCTGACTTTGTTTCTGAAGATAGATTTAAACCAATTACAGTTGTAATTAATCAGTACAGGACAGTAATCCCCTCACTGTACATAACACCAGGTAAACACGGTATTCAGGGTACTACTGTAGACACGGCTCGGCAGATAACTCTATTTCTTGAGTCTACATGAGTCTACAGAGAATGGGAGTGTGACTGCCCACAGGAAACATGGGAGATGAAAACAGGAGAGCAAAAAAGAATCCTTCTGACTCAAGATTGGATCTGAGCGTCAGCGTCTTGGGAAAGCATCGTCAACATAAAGGTTTTACTACAAGGTGGAAGGGATAGGGAAAACTGATTGGAGTCCTACAACAGGAAGGGTAGTGCTGAACCCACAGGATGGATCCTGGGGGATTTGGATGTGGCAGTAAACACAAAACTCTTGGTAACCCATGGACACACAGTGTGAATTAGCTATTTACAGGCCCAGGCGTTATTTAATGATGACAGAGGTGCTTGAATCCACAACTACTTCTTTATGGGTTACTTCACAGACACAATATCCAAACATTATCCCAGAGGTCAATCACAGTTGAAATAGTCTCTTCTGTCAGTCACAGAGACTAAATGTGCATCTCACAACATAGAAATTGTTGATGGAAATGTTTATTTAAAATGACAGTAGTCTTCTTAATACATACAAACATCTAAATTGATGTGAAATTATTATTTTCACAAAAAACTGTGGAAGAAAACATTTATCAAAAAGTAGGAGGATGTACATTGATGGGTTGTTTATCATGTTACATAATATTCAACCAGTTTGGACAAAGCATTGGAATGTCTATGTAGACCGAAAACTCACCATTTAAAGCACTGCAGTGGTCAGTAAGAGATTATTGTTTTTTATTTCATAGAAAAATAATAGACATTCAAATTATATTCTAAATAATCCAATTAAATAATCCATATTATTAACTATTATTTTAACACGTGTTTCTTACAGGAATTGTGCAAACATTTGATAAATACTTCAAGAAAAAATAAACTAAACTATTTTCGATAAAATAAAATATATTGAAAAGGGTTGTTCTTGAAAACACTGTACAACAGCATCTTAGTAAACTGTGTATACCTTAGTTCACAAGATATCAACACAGGTAAAATCTTCTCATTCTGGAGTCATGGTGGAGGATTATACTGTGTAACGTTTCAGATTCAGGATTCTCCTGAGGTTGCCTCACTTTTTCGAAACTGCAACAGAGTAAAGCATATCACTTAAAATGGCCCAAGTCATTCCCTATGGGAAGTTGGGCTAGAACCTCCCAATAATGGTTCATGTATAACCTTAATACCTGTAATATTTTGTCCAATTCATTTATACTACTTCAATATGGATAATTACTCTTACCTTGCTGAACAGGTTTCCTGTTTTCTGGAAGATGGACGGTTTCTTTAAAGTGTGGGGTTGCTTGGTCATTTCTCCTGGGTTGTCTGGAAGGGTTAGTGACTGGGACTGGGCCTGGGAAAAGGGATTAGTGTTTACGTATGGCTGGCTTTGAGAGTAAGGTTGGTGCTGAGGGTAAGATTGGTTTTGAGAATAAAATTGAGATGGTGTGTAAGATTGAGTTTGAGACAATGAGTAGGAGTCAAATTGAGAGTAAGGCTTTGTTTGTGAAGACGTTTGACTTTGAGAATAGGGTTGAGGTTCAGAGTAAGGCTTTGTTTGTGAAGACGTTTGACTTTGAGAATAGGGTTGAGGTTCAGAGTAAGGCTTTGTTTGTGAAGACGTTTGACTTTGAGAATAGGGTTGAGGTTCAGAGTAAGGCTTTGTTTGTAAAGACGTTTGACTTTGTGAATAGGGTTGAGGTTCAGAGTAAGGCTTTGTTTGTGAAGACATTTGACTTTGAGAATAGGGTTGAGGTTCAGAGTAAGGCTTTGTTTGTGAAGACATTTGTCTTTGAGAATAGGGTTGAGGTTCAGAGTAAGGCTTTGTTTGTAAAGACATTTGTCTTTGAGAATAGGGTTGAGGTTCAGAGTAAGGCTTTGTTTGTAAAGACGTTTGACTTTGTGAATATGGTTGAGGTTCGGGGTTGGACTTTGTTTCGGAATAGAGTTCTGGTTGTGAGTAGGACTGAGTTGAAGGTTGTGGGTAGGCTTGTGTCTGCATATTTAGGTAGGGCAGGGCTGAGGAGAAGGACTGGGTCAGTAGGGAGGAGGGCGAAAGGAGGGTGGGTGGAGGAGGTGGAGGAAAACTGTCTTCCCCATCGTCATCATCTTGGGCCTCCACCTCCCCGTCGGGTGTCCCGGCCAGCTGATAGTGTTTCTTCCTCAGCTCTCCCAGGCGAACTCTCTCCTGGTCCAGCTGATTCTCCAGCTCCAACACCTTCACCTACAGAGAACAACGAGAATAGAGAATGCCACTTCTTAACTATACACACATGCACAAACCAACCCTCCAGACAAAAATGCACATACCACCACACACAAAAATGAAAAGCAGAGCCACTGCGGCAACATACCTGAGATTCCATCTCCTGAGTCTTAACTTTGATCAGGGAGATGCCCGAGAAGTCCATGGGGTCTGAAGAGAAGAGAGGACAGGGACTCAGAAACCCCATCAGAATACAAAGGTACAAGAAACATACAACTTCGCAAAACCTCTCCTAATCGCGTTCAGCTTCCTTCCAACTGTCTCTTTTATAACAAATTGCTCATATTGTCGATGGGCGTGTTTATAACCTTGGTGGCCATGTCACCTCTTCCTCCACCTCTTCCTCTTCCGCCCTCTCACCTGTCTCAGTGATCTGCCTCTGTCCATGCTTGGTGGAGGTCACCACCACGGCAGCCATGTCGTTGACGTGTCTAGACGCATGCTGCAGCGTCAACAGCTTCCTGTTGTTGCGGTCTGCCTTTACCTGTAACCACGGGAACACAGGAGACCAGGGGGTCAAGTTATGGGATATGATGACGGAACCAGGTGCGAGTGCATTCGCGCGTCTAAGTGCGTGTGTGTGTTTGCATTTTACTTTAGAAGCGGCCACCAGTTGGGCAGTGCTAGCAGCGATCTCATGAGAACAGACGATGAGCTCCTCGTATTTACCACCGCTAGTTACCACCTTATCCGCCGAGTCTCTGAAAGGAAAAAACGAATATTATTTTGACAAGACTGCCGTTGAATTCATACACCTGCAAGAATGTGTTCAGATATGCCTGTTTTTTGCCATGTGGACAAAAAGTGTTCACTCAAGTACCTACAGTTCGTCCCTAAGACAACTTGACTAGATAGCGGTGCTGCAACAAAGGTTCACTGTACAACATGTTAGCGTGTACATCCCGTCAGTACTTACAGCATCTGAGTGGCACCCCAGCCCACTGCCTTGGAGGCAGAGATGAGTCCTTCAGTCCAACGGGAGTTCTTAGCATAGAACTCCTTCACTGTCGCCGCCCCCTGTTGAGGACAAAGGTCACTGCAGCCCAAAGGCAAAACCCGAACATACAGAACACAAAGGCCCACTACCTGACTGTGTTGAAACGCATGGAAGTATAGCCCATTTTCTACACACTTTAATAGTTAGCACTTACCCTGCCGCTTTCCACAATGTCCTTCTGCAGGTCAGTGGATGCGGTCACCAACATGTGGATGGCCTTCATTAAGTCTGAACAGGAGCCAAGAATGCTGTGAGGGAGAGACAAAAATAAGGGAGAAGGTGAGAGAGAGAAATAACCTTCTCTGTCTACAATATTGTGTTCTACTTTATTCTGTATTCTCCCATGTTATACTTTGAACATGTTGTGCTTTGAATTTCTACCCTGTTTTACTTGACTCTGTTCTGCATTTGAAGAGTGCTCTAGTGTTTCAGTAATGTACTGTTTTCTGCAGTGTTTTTTGTTCACACATTCTGTGTGAACACAAAACATAAGAATGTCTTCTTATCTAACTTTATTCACGTCCTAGTCTCATTGCGATGACTCCCAATGGATTCGGTAGAGGTGAAGGTCTTGGTGAGCTTTCCTCCAAGGCATCCACGCCAACCTATTCTGCTTGTTTCCACACTTAATTCCAACCTGGAAGGCACATGGGCCAGCGGGTCACGGCCCCCTCTCCTGACATCCTCCAGGTGCCCAAGCTGTCTGAATTAGTTGCTGGATCACAATGTGATCAAAACATCCTAGCTGACGATGTCTCACTGATCCCTGGGTGATGCTGGCTAATTGGAAATGCCTGCAGAGATTCCCATGCACTTGTCAGCTAATGTCAAAATAAAAGTTCAAATCTACACTGTGATGGTCAGCTTAGGGCTACGAAAGAGCGCCTAAGACCACTGCGCCACCAAGGAGACTGTGGTCAGTGTTGCACTATGTTCTGTTTTCTACTGACCTCTGGTTGACCTCCAGCTTGACCCCGGATGTGTCTTTCCTGGCCTGGTTCAGTATCTCCTGTAAACAGCATGAGTAGAGAAGACATGATGAATGCTGTAAGCTCTGACATGCTCTGTGTGTGTGTGTGTGTGTGAGTCTTACGTCCATGCGTAGTACAGCCTCCTCTATAGCAGTCGAGGTAGCAGTCATCTCTTTATCCACCATGTCTCCCAGCTCCTCCTTTAGAACATCCTGCCCTTTGGGACACAGATCCTACACAGGAAATAGACTTATATCACATCCTGTCCTATACGGCGTCGACACAAAATGGCTGCCGGCGCACTGACCAGATGTTGCTATCAGTAGCATTATTTATCTGAGTAGTTGTAGCTGTTGTTGTGTGTTGAGCCCTTGCCTTTCCCATGACGAGTATGCGTTGCATTATGTAGTGTATCGGAGTAGGGTCAGCTCGGTGTAAAGTGGCTCTGGACTTCAGCTCATGTAGGAACTGCAGACAGTGGGTGGAAGCCTCTCTACAGCTGTCAGTCAGACCTACAGAGGGACAGAGATCAGTGTGTGTGTGTGTGTGTGTGTGTGTGAAATCCTGGTTTTACTATACATGAGGGGGAACAAGAAGTCCCCACAATGGTAGGTACACCTAGTTTAGGGTTAACCTAACTTAAGTTTAGGCATTCAGGTTCAGGTTAGGTTTAGTTATAAGGGGCACAGTGTAGAATTCTGCCTTTAAGGTATCAAGACTGTGTTAAGGTTAGGATTATGATCAGGGGGTAACGAGCATAGGGAATCATTTTTCTGGTCCCTACAAAGATAGAAAACCAAAAAGGTGTGTGTCAGTGTGACTTACGGTCAGCCTGGTCAGTAGGAGCAGTGTGGGCTGTAGCTCCTCCGTTGACGATTGTGTCAGCAGCCAGGTGGGAGAACTGAGTCACCGCCCTCAGAAGACCACTAGCATCTGACACAGGAAACACACACAAGGTTAGACACACACACACACACATACAGACACACACATGTACAGAAGACACACACACTGTGGACACACACCGTCCATATTGCCCAGGTAGACCACGTGACTCTGCTGCATCTTGTCCAGGGAACACAGGGTGATCTCAGCTCGGTTCACCAGGTAATCCGGAGAACAAATGCATCGGACGTGGATGGGGTCGTCCAGTTTGGACACTGCGTCCAGGATGATGCCTTCAGCCTCCACCACGGCACACTGGAGAAGACAGAACTGTTCCTCCTGCAGCTTCCTGGTCAGCTCGCCCTCACGATTCGCCTGGGAAAACACACACACACACACACATCAAAAGGGTTCAGCATACGGCTCGATACACAAAGCCCCGTCTGCAGGCACGACAGCCTCAGAGATGCAGTCCATACCTGCTGCTGTAGTTGTAGCCTGAGACTGGCCATCTCTCCTGCAGTCCTGCCTTTGTCCTGCTCCAGGGAGATTTGTTGGAGTTGGGCCTGCTGCCTCAGAGACAACAGCTCAGCATCTTTATCCCTCACGGAGCGCAA